>NC_086381.1:79725659-80387628 GCF_036588685.1 Mytilus trossulus | reverse complement strand
GGTTGAACATGTTGGTTAAACACGTTGGTTAAACATATTGGTTAAATATGTTGGTTAAAAACGTTTGATAGGCTCAATTAAAACAAGCGAAAAAAAAGAGACCTTGAATCCCGTATCAAACACATGAAACGGAAACATTGATTGATTGATTGATTGATTGATTGATTGATTGATTGATTGATTGGTTGGTTGGTCGGTCGGTTGGTTGGTTGGTTGGTTGGTTGGTTGGTTGAAATTCAAACACACATAAAACTGCTTAAATAGTGCCAAAACCACACAATTTGATGACCTTGACCTTTGACCTTGTGACTTTCGTCAAGGTCATTGCTCCACAAGGTCATTGCAAAAGACCCTATGGGTCAAGGACCTTTTGTTAAAGAGTTTTGCCTAAAAATGGCTGTTTAAAAACCATCGATGGGAGTTATGTCCCTTACATGATGGTAAAATCAATATAGTCATAATGTAAAAAAGTTGCCCCTTGAAGTACCAAGCATTTTTCACTGCTTAATTTTTTTGTATCTATAACCGTTCAAGAGTTATAGGGAAATCAAAGACATGTGAAAATCTAAAATATGACCTTGACCTTTGACCTTGACCTAATTTTCTAAGTTAGGAATCAGGGGACTCAAATAAAAACATTCCAGGGTTATACGGTTAACGGTTTATGAGTTAAAAAAACATACCAACAAATTTATTCCGTAAAGATAGATAACTCCTATAAAATTTCTTCGAATCGCTTCGATCCAAATACGCCAAAAATTCCTGAGGATGTAACGAACAATTTGTAAAAAGAATTTTGTCGCTTTCTTATTTTGTTACGAAGGAGATGCACACACATGACAAACAGTGAATAGGGAGATAACTCTTACAAAGAAAATGGTTCGGCTTAGCAGGGTGAAATTTAAAAGCGCATAAACTATACGATACAATATGAAAAAAATCTAAGCGACATATTGCGAAACAAACATTTATCGCAAGAACAAAATTTGGCGGAAGAAAAAAAAAAAAAAATAATAATAATAATCAGAACAAATACAATAGGCTTTCCACAGAAAAGTGGAAAGACCTAATAATATGGATAAAACTGGAGTTGTCGTTCGTTTTACGTTGATAGGATAGATAGCACACAACCTACATTCAGTTGTAAGTGGAGGGTTAAAAAAAAAGGGGGGGGCAAAAGGGGGTCTCGGGGAGATTTTTTTATTTTTTTATTAACGGAACAGAATGGTTAAAAAGGTTTTTTACAATATAAACCAATTGCTTTAAAAAAGCAATTGTAGGGGGTCTTTCCCCCTTTAAAATTAATTGAATTTGGGGGGGGGGGGGGGTGTTTGTATGTTTGTTTGTTTGTTTGTTTGTTTGTTCGTTTCTGTATGGGGTCTATATTATTGTTACCGGAGAAGTTTCATGTTTAGTTTGGAAAGTTTTTCTTTTATTTTAGGTACAGCGCGCGCGCCACATCACGTGACACGGGTTTATAATAACGAAAAGATAGTCTTTTTATTTCTTTTTAGGTGGGGACTTTGAACAGACAACATGTATAGAGACGGAATAAACACAATGTAATTTCTTTTGTCATTGTAGGAAATTGACAACTTGATGACAGTTCACGGGCAGTGCATGTTTTGGATTTAATTGATCCGGTGTTACTTTAAAACACATTTATTGATTATTTTCTGATATTGTACATTTTTCAGCACCTGTTTGTAACACAGATTAGTATTTCAATCTCGGAGCGGACATTTTATTGTAGGTTTTTACTGAGATTTACGGACCTAGCAAGCGATTTTTAGGGCATTGCCATTTATTTTGTCTAGGAAAAGCTTTGAGAGATATCTGCACCAAGTTTTTTTATAAACTTTCAGTACATGTATGCCCTGCTGACTGCAAATTTTGAGGTCGATTGTACTTGTAGTTTCAGAGTACATGTGGATTTTTTTTCAGAAGTGACGCAAGAACAATATTGAATTTCGATTTTTCATGAAACATGATTTATTGATCATGATCATGATTGATTGATTGAGTGATTGATTGATCGATTGATTGATTAGTTGGTTGGTTGGTTGGTTGGTTAAACACGTTGCTTAAACATGTTGCTTAAACACGTTGGTTAAACACATTGGATAGGCTCAAAATTGGATCCCGTATTTAACGCATGAAACGGAAACATGTATTGATTGATTGATTGGTTGGTTGGTTGGTTGGTTGGTTGGTTGGTTAAACACGTTGATTAAACACGTTGGTTAAACATGTTGGTTAAACACGTTGGTTAAACATGTTGGTTAAACACGTTGGTTAAACATATTGGTGAAACACGTTGGCTGGTTAAACACGTTGGATAGGCTCAATTTAAACAAGCGGAAAAAAAACATCTTGGATCCCGTATTTAACACATGAAACGGAAACATGCATTGGTTGGTTGGTTGGTTAAACACGTTGGTTAAACATGTTGGTTAAACACGTTGGTTAAACATGTTGGTTAAACACGTTGGTTAAACATAGTGGTGAAACACGTTGGCTGGTTAAACACGTTGGATAGGCTCAATTTAAACAAGCGAAAAAAAAAACACATCTTGGATCCCGTATTTAACACATGAAACGGAAACATGCATTGATTGGTTGGTTGGTTAAACATGTTGGTTAAACATATTGGTTAAACACGTTGGCTGGTTAAACACGTCGGATAGGCTCAATTTAAACAAGCGAAAAAAAAAACACATCTTGGATCCCGTATTTAACACATGAAACGGAAACATGCATTGATTTGTTGGTTGGTTTGTTAAACACGTTGGTTGAACATGTTGGTTAAACACGTTGGTTAAACATATTGGTTAAATATGTTGGTTAAAAACGTTTGATAGGCTCAATTAAAACAAGCGAAAAAAAAGAGACCTTGAATCCCGTATCAAACACATGAAACGGAAACATTGATTGATTGATTGATTGATTGATTGATTGATTGATTGATTGATTGGTTGGTTGGTCGGTCGGTTGGTTGGTTGGTTGGTTGGTTGGTTGGTTGAAATTCAAACACACATAAAACTGCTTAAATAGTGCCAAAACCACACAATTTGATGACCTTGACCTTTGACCTTGTGACTTTCGTCAAGGTCATTGCTCCACAAGGTCATTGCAAAAGACCCTATGGGTCAAGGACCTTTTGTTAAAGAGTTTTGCCTAAAAATGGCTGTTTAAAAACCATCGATGGGAGTTATGTCCCTTACATGATGGTAAAATCAATATAGTCATAATGTAAAAAAGTTGCCCCTTGAAGTACCAAGCATTTTTCACTGCTTAATTTTTTTGTATCTATAACCGTTCAAGAGTTATAGGGAAATCAAAGACATGTGAAAATCTAAAATATGACCTTGACCTTTGACCTTGACCTAATTTTCTAAGTTAGGAATCAGGGGACTCAAATAAAAACATTCCAGGGTTATACGGTTAACGGTTTATGAGTTAAAAAAACATACCAACAAATTTATTCCGTAAAGATAGATAACTCCTATAAAATTTCTTCGAATCGCTTCGATCCAAATACGCCAAAAATTCCTGAGGATGTAACGAACAATTTGTAAAAAGAATTTTGTCGCTTTCTTATTTTGTTACGAAGGAGATGCACACACATGACAAACAGTGAATAGGGAGATAACTCTTACAAAGAAAATGGTTCGGCTTAGCAGGGTGAAATTTAAAAGCGCATAAACTATACGATACAATATGAAAAAAATCTAAGCGACATATTGCGAAACAAACATTTATCGCAAGAACAAAATTTGGCGGAAGAAAAAAAAAAAAAAAATAATAATAATAATCAGAACAAATACAATAGGCTTTCCACAGAAAAGTGGAAAGACCTAATAATATGGATAAAACTGGAGTTGTCGTTCGTTTTACGTTGATAGGATAGATAGCACACAACCTACATTCAGTTGTAAGTGGAGGGTTAAAAAAAAAGGGGGGGGCAAAAGGGGGTCTCGGGGAGATTTTTTTATTTTTTTATTAACGGAACAGAATGGTTAAAAAGGTTTTTTACAATATAAACCAATTGCTTTAAAAAAGCAATTGTAGGGGGTCTTTCCCCCTTTAAAATTAATTGAATTTGGGGGGGGGGGGGGTGTTTGTATGTTTGTTTGTTTGTTTGTTTGTTTGTTCGTTTCTGTATGGGGTCTATATTATTGTTACCGGAGAAGTTTCATGTTTAGTTTGGAAAGTTTTTCTTTTATTTTAGGTACAGCGCGCGCGCCACATCACGTGACACGGGTTTATAATAACGAAAAGATAGTCTTTTTATTTCTTTTTAGGTGGGGACTTTGAACAGACAACATGTATAGAGACGGAATAAACACAATGTAATTTCTTTTGTCATTGTAGGAAATTGACAACTTGATGACAGTTCACGGGCAGTGCATGTTTTGGATTTAATTGATCCGGTGTTACTTTAAAACACATTTATTGATTATTTTCTGATATTGTACATTTTTCAGCACCTGTTTGTAACACAGATTAGTATTTCAATCTCGGAGCGGACATTTTATTGTAGGTTTTTACTGAGATTTACGGACCTAGCAAGCGATTTTTAGGGCATTGCCATTTATTTTGTCTAGGAAAAGCTTTGAGAGATATCTGCACCAAGTTTTTTTATAAACTTTCAGTACATGTATGCCCTGCTGACTGCAAATTTTGAGGTCGATTGTACTTGTAGTTTCAGAGTACATGTGGATTTTTTTTCAGAAGTGACGCAAGAACAATATTGAATTTCGATTTTTCATGAAACATGATTTATTGATCATGATCATGATTGATTGATTGAGTGATTGATTGATCGATTGATTGATTAGTTGGTTGGTTGGTTGGTTGGTTAAACACGTTGCTTAAACATGTTGCTTAAACACGTTGGTTAAACACATTGGATAGGCTCAAAATTGGATCCCGTATTTAACGCATGAAACGGAAACATGTATTGATTGATTGATTGGTTGGTTGGTTGGTTGGTTGGTTGGTTGGTTAAACACGTTGATTAAACACGTTGGTTAAACATGTTGGTTAAACACGTTGGTTAAACATGTTGGTTAAACACGTTGGTTAAACATATTGGTGAAACACGTTGGCTGGTTAAACACGTTGGATAGGCTCAATTTAAACAAGCGGAAAAAAAACATCTTGGATCCCGTATTTAACACATGAAACGGAAACATGCATTGGTTGGTTGGTTGGTTAAACACGTTGGTTAAACATGTTGGTTAAACACGTTGGTTAAACATGTTGGTTAAACACGTTGGTTAAACATAGTGGTGAAACACGTTGGCTGGTTAAACACGTTGGATAGGCTCAATTTAAACAAGCGAAAAAAAAAACACATCTTGGATCCCGTATTTAACACATGAAACGGAAACATGCATTGATTGGTTGGTTGGTTAAACATGTTGGTTAAACATATTGGTTAAACACGTTGGCTGGTTAAACACGTCGGATAGGCTCAATTTAAACAAGCGAAAAAAAAAACACATCTTGGATCCCGTATTTAACACATGAAACGGAAACATGCATTGATTTGTTGGTTGGTTTGTTAAACACGTTGGTTGAACATGTTGGTTAAACACGTTGGTTAAACATATTGGTTAAATATGTTGGTTAAAAACGTTTGATAGGCTCAATTAAAACAAGCGAAAAAAAAGAGACCTTGAATCCCGTATCAAACACATGAAACGGAAACATTGATTGATTGATTGATTGATTGATTGATTGATTGATTGATTGATTGGTTGGTTGGTCGGTCGGTTGGTTGGTTGGTTGGTTGGTTGGTTGGTTGAAATTCAAACACACATAAAACTGCTTAAATAGTGCCAAAACCACACAATTTGATGACCTTGACCTTTGACCTTGTGACTTTCGTCAAGGTCATTGCTCCACAAGGTCATTGCAAAAGACCCTATGGGTCAAGGACCTTTTGTTAAAGAGTTTTGCCTAAAAATGGCTGTTTAAAAACCATCGATGGGAGTTATGTCCCTTACATGATGGTAAAATCAATATAGTCATAATGTAAAAAAGTTGCCCCTTGAAGTACCAAGCATTTTTCACTGCTTAATTTTTTTGTATCTATAACCGTTCAAGAGTTATAGGGAAATCAAAGACATGTGAAAATCTAAAATATGACCTTGACCTTTGACCTTGACCTAATTTTCTAAGTTAGGAATCAGGGGACTCAAATAAAAACATTCCAGGGTTATACGGTTAACGGTTTATGAGTTAAAAAAACATACCAACAAATTTATTCCGTAAAGATAGATAACTCCTATAAAATTTCTTCGAATCGCTTCGATCCAAATACGCCAAAAATTCCTGAGGATGTAACGAACAATTTGTAAAAAGAATTTTGTCGCTTTCTTATTTTGTTACGAAGGAGATGCACACACATGACAAACAGTGAATAGGGAGATAACTCTTACAAAGAAAATGGTTCGGCTTAGCAGGGTGAAATTTAAAAGCGCATAAACTATACGATACAATATGAAAAAAATCTAAGCGACATATTGCGAAACAAACATTTATCGCAAGAACAAAATTTGGCGGAAGAAAAAAAAAAAAAAAATAATAATAATAATCAGAACAAATACAATAGGCTTTCCACAGAAAAGTGGAAAGACCTAATAATATGGATAAAACTGGAGTTGTCGTTCGTTTTACGTTGATAGGATAGATAGCACACAACCTACATTCAGTTGTAAGTGGAGGGTTAAAAAAAAAGGGGGGGGCAAAAGGGGGTCTCGGGGAGATTTTTTTATTTTTTTATTAACGGAACAGAATGGTTAAAAAGGTTTTTTACAATATAAACCAATTGCTTTAAAAAAGCAATTGTAGGGGGTCTTTCCCCCTTTAAAATTAATTGAATTTGGGGGGGGGGGGGGTGTTTGTATGTTTGTTTGTTTGTTTGTTTGTTTGTTCGTTTCTGTATGGGGTCTATATTATTGTTACCGGAGAAGTTTCATGTTTAGTTTGGAAAGTTTTTCTTTTATTTTAGGTACAGCGCGCGCGCCACATCACGTGACACGGGTTTATAATAACGAAAAGATAGTCTTTTTATTTCTTTTTAGGTGGGGACTTTGAACAGACAACATGTATAGAGACGGAATAAACACAATGTAATTTCTTTTGTCATTGTAGGAAATTGACAACTTGATGACAGTTCACGGGCAGTGCATGTTTTGGATTTAATTGATCCGGTGTTACTTTAAAACACATTTATTGATTATTTTCTGATATTGTACATTTTTCAGCACCTGTTTGTAACACAGATTAGTATTTCAATCTCGGAGCGGACATTTTATTGTAGGTTTTTACTGAGATTTACGGACCTAGCAAGCGATTTTTAGGGCATTGCCATTTATTTTGTCTAGGAAAAGCTTTGAGAGATATCTGCACCAAGTTTTTTTATAAACTTTCAGTACATGTATGCCCTGCTGACTGCAAATTTTGAGGTCGATTGTACTTGTAGTTTCAGAGTACATGTGGATTTTTTTTCAGAAGTGACGCAAGAACAATATTGAATTTCGATTTTTCATGAAACATGATTTATTGATCATGATCATGATTGATTGATTGAGTGATTGATTGATCGATTGATTGATTAGTTGGTTGGTTGGTTGGTTGGTTAAACACGTTGCTTAAACATGTTGCTTAAACACGTTGGTTAAACACATTGGATAGGCTCAAAATTGGATCCCGTATTTAACGCATGAAACGGAAACATGTATTGATTGATTGATTGGTTGGTTGGTTGGTTGGTTGGTTGGTTGGTTAAACACGTTGATTAAACACGTTGGTTAAACATGTTGGTTAAACACGTTGGTTAAACATGTTGGTTAAACACGTTGGTTAAACATATTGGTGAAACACGTTGGCTGGTTAAACACGTTGGATAGGCTCAATTTAAACAAGCGGAAAAAAAACATCTTGGATCCCGTATTTAACACATGAAACGGAAACATGCATTGGTTGGTTGGTTGGTTAAACACGTTGGTTAAACATGTTGGTTAAACACGTTGGTTAAACATGTTGGTTAAACACGTTGGTTAAACATAGTGGTGAAACACGTTGGCTGGTTAAACACGTTGGATAGGCTCAATTTAAACAAGCGAAAAAAAAAACACATCTTGGATCCCGTATTTAACACATGAAACGGAAACATGCATTGATTGGTTGGTTGGTTAAACATGTTGGTTAAACATATTGGTTAAACACGTTGGCTGGTTAAACACGTCGGATAGGCTCAATTTAAACAAGCGAAAAAAAAAACACATCTTGGATCCCGTATTTAACACATGAAACGGAAACATGCATTGATTTGTTGGTTGGTTTGTTAAACACGTTGGTTGAACATGTTGGTTAAACACGTTGGTTAAACATATTGGTTAAATATGTTGGTTAAAAACGTTTGATAGGCTCAATTAAAACAAGCGAAAAAAAAGAGACCTTGAATCCCGTATCAAACACATGAAACGGAAACATTGATTGATTGATTGATTGATTGATTGATTGATTGATTGATTGATTGATTGGTTGGTTGGTCGGTCGGTTGGTTGGTTGGTTGGTTGGTTGGTTGGTTGAAATTCAAACACACATAAAACTGCTTAAATAGTGCCAAAACCACACAATTTGATGACCTTGACCTTTGACCTTGTGACTTTCGTCAAGGTCATTGCTCCACAAGGTCATTGCAAAAGACCCTATGGGTCAAGGACCTTTTGTTAAAGAGTTTTGCCTAAAAATGGCTGTTTAAAAACCATCGATGGGAGTTATGTCCCTTACATGATGGTAAAATCAATATAGTCATAATGTAAAAAAGTTGCCCCTTGAAGTACCAAGCATTTTTCACTGCTTAATTTTTTTGTATCTATAACCGTTCAAGAGTTATAGGGAAATCAAAGACATGTGAAAATCTAAAATATGACCTTGACCTTTGACCTTGACCTAATTTTCTAAGTTAGGAATCAGGGGACTCAAATAAAAACATTCCAGGGTTATACGGTTAACGGTTTATGAGTTAAAAAAACATACCAACAAATTTATTCCGTAAAGATAGATAACTCCTATAAAATTTCTTCGAATCGCTTCGATCCAAATACGCCAAAAATTCCTGAGGATGTAACGAACAATTTGTAAAAAGAATTTTGTCGCTTTCTTATTTTGTTACGAAGGAGATGCACACACATGACAAACAGTGAATAGGGAGATAACTCTTACAAAGAAAATGGTTCGGCTTAGCAGGGTGAAATTTAAAAGCGCATAAACTATACGATACAATATGAAAAAAATCTAAGCGACATATTGCGAAACAAACATTTATCGCAAGAACAAAATTTGGCGGAAGAAAAAAAAAAAAAAAATAATAATAATAATCAGAACAAATACAATAGGCTTTCCACAGAAAAGTGGAAAGACCTAATAATATGGATAAAACTGGAGTTGTCGTTCGTTTTACGTTGATAGGATAGATAGCACACAACCTACATTCAGTTGTAAGTGGAGGGTTAAAAAAAAAGGGGGGGGCAAAAGGGGGTCTCGGGGAGATTTTTTTATTTTTTTATTAACGGAACAGAATGGTTAAAAAGGTTTTTTACAATATAAACCAATTGCTTTAAAAAAGCAATTGTAGGGGGTCTTTCCCCCTTTAAAATTAATTGAATTTGGGGGGGGGGGGGGGGTGTTTGTATGTTTGTTTGTTTGTTTGTTTGTTTGTTCGTTTCTGTATGGGGTCTATATTATTGTTACCGGAGAAGTTTCATGTTTAGTTTGGAAAGTTTTTCTTTTATTTTAGGTACAGCGCGCGCGCCACATCACGTGACACGGGTTTATAATAACGAAAAGATAGTCTTTTTATTTCTTTTTAGGTGGGGACTTTGAACAGACAACATGTATAGAGACGGAATAAACACAATGTAATTTCTTTTGTCATTGTAGGAAATTGACAACTTGATGACAGTTCACGGGCAGTGCATGTTTTGGATTTAATTGATCCGGTGTTACTTTAAAACACATTTATTGATTATTTTCTGATATTGTACATTTTTCAGCACCTGTTTGTAACACAGATTAGTATTTCAATCTCGGAGCGGACATTTTATTGTAGGTTTTTACTGAGATTTACGGACCTAGCAAGCGATTTTTAGGGCATTGCCATTTATTTTGTCTAGGAAAAGCTTTGAGAGATATCTGCACCAAGTTTTTTTATAAACTTTCAGTACATGTATGCCCTGCTGACTGCAAATTTTGAGGTCGATTGTACTTGTAGTTTCAGAGTACATGTGGATTTTTTTTCAGAAGTGACGCAAGAACAATATTGAATTTCGATTTTTCATGAAACATGATTTATTGATCATGATCATGATTGATTGATTGAGTGATTGATTGATCGATTGATTGATTAGTTGGTTGGTTGGTTGGTTGGTTAAACACGTTGCTTAAACATGTTGCTTAAACACGTTGGTTAAACACATTGGATAGGCTCAAAATTGGATCCCGTATTTAACGCATGAAACGGAAACATGTATTGATTGATTGATTGGTTGGTTGGTTGGTTGGTTGGTTGGTTGGTTAAACACGTTGATTAAACACGTTGGTTAAACATGTTGGTTAAACACGTTGGTTAAACATGTTGGTTAAACACGTTGGTTAAACATATTGGTGAAACACGTTGGCTGGTTAAACACGTTGGATAGGCTCAATTTAAACAAGCGGAAAAAAAACATCTTGGATCCCGTATTTAACACATGAAACGGAAACATGCATTGGTTGGTTGGTTGGTTAAACACGTTGGTTAAACATGTTGGTTAAACACGTTGGTTAAACATGTTGGTTAAACACGTTGGTTAAACATAGTGGTGAAACACGTTGGCTGGTTAAACACGTTGGATAGGCTCAATTTAAACAAGCGAAAAAAAAAACACATCTTGGATCCCGTATTTAACACATGAAACGGAAACATGCATTGATTGGTTGGTTGGTTAAACATGTTGGTTAAACATATTGGTTAAACACGTTGGCTGGTTAAACACGTCGGATAGGCTCAATTTAAACAAGCGAAAAAAAAACACATCTTGGATCCCGTATTTAACACATGAAACGGAAACATGCATTGATTTGTTGGTTGGTTTGTTAAACACGTTGGTTGAACATGTTGGTTAAACACGTTGGTTAAACATATTGGTTAAATATGTTGGTTAAAAACGTTTGATAGGCTCAATTAAAACAAGCGAAAAAAAAGAGACCTTGAATCCCGTATCAAACACATGAAACGGAAACATTGATTGATTGATTGATTGATTGATTGATTGATTGATTGATTGATTGGTTGGTTGGTCGGTCGGTTGGTTGGTTGGTTGGTTGGTTGGTTGGTTGAAATTCAAACACACATAAAACTGCTTAAATAGTGCCAAAACCACACAATTTGATGACCTTGACCTTTGACCTTGTGACTTTCGTCAAGGTCATTGCTCCACAAGGTCATTGCAAAAGACCCTATGGGTCAAGGACCTTTTGTTAAAGAGTTTTGCCTAAAAATGGCTGTTTAAAAACCATCGATGGGAGTTATGTCCCTTACATGATGGTAAAATCAATATAGTCATAATGTAAAAAAGTTGCCCCTTGAAGTACCAAGCATTTTTCACTGCTTAATTTTTTTGTATCTATAACCGTTCAAGAGTTATAGGGAAATCAAAGACATGTGAAAATCTAAAATATGACCTTGACCTTTGACCTTGACCTAATTTTCTAAGTTAGGAATCAGGGGACTCAAATAAAAACATTCCAGGGTTATACGGTTAACGGTTTATGAGTTAAAAAAACATACCAACAAATTTATTCCGTAAAGATAGATAACTCCTATAAAATTTCTTCGAATCGCTTCGATCCAAATACGCCAAAAATTCCTGAGGATGTAACGAACAATTTGTAAAAAGAATTTTGTCGCTTTCTTATTTTGTTACGAAGGAGATGCACACACATGACAAACAGTGAATAGGGAGATAACTCTTACAAAGAAAATGGTTCGGCTTAGCAGGGTGAAATTTAAAAGCGCATAAACTATACGATACAATATGAAAAAAATCTAAGCGACATATTGCGAAACAAACATTTATCGCAAGAACAAAATTTGGCGGAAGAAAAAAAAAAAAAAAATAATAATAATAATCAGAACAAATACAATAGGCTTTCCACAGAAAAGTGGAAAGACCTAATAATATGGATAAAACTGGAGTTGTCGTTCGTTTTACGTTGATAGGATAGATAGCACACAACCTACATTCAGTTGTAAGCCGAGGGTTAAAAAAAAAGGGGGGGGGGCAAAAGGGGGTCTCGGGGAGATTTTTTTATTTTTTTATTAACGGAACAGAATGGTTAAAAAGGTTTTTTACAATATAAACCAATTGCTTTAAAAAAGCAATTGTAGGGGGTCTTTCCCCCTTTAAAATTAATTGAATTTGGGGGGGGGGGGGGGTGTTTGTATGTTTGTTTGTTTGTTTGTTTGTTTGTTCGTTTCTGTATGGGGTCTATATTATTGTTACCGGAGAAGTTTCATGTTTAGTTTGGAAAGTTTTTCTTTTATTTTAGGTACAGCGCGCGCGCCACATCACGTGACACGGGTTTATAATAACGAAAAGATAGTCTTTTTATTTCTTTTTAGGTGGGGACTTTGAACAGACAACATGTATAGAGACGGAATAAACACAATGTAATTTCTTTTGTCATTGTAGGAAATTGACAACTTGATGACAGTTCACGGGCAGTGCATGTTTTGGATTTAATTGATCCGGTGTTACTTTAAAACACATTTATTGATTATTTTCTGATATTGTACATTTTTCAGCACCTGTTTGTAACACAGATTAGTATTTCAATCTCGGAGCGGACATTTTATTGTAGGTTTTTACTGAGATTTACGGACCTAGCAAGCGATTTTTAGGGCATTGCCATTTATTTTGTCTAGGAAAAGCTTTGAGAGATATCTGCACCAAGTTTTTTTATAAACTTTCAGTACATGTATGCCCTGCTGACTGCAAATTTTGAGGTCGATTGTACTTGTAGTTTCAGAGTACATGTGGATTTTTTTTCAGAAGTGACGCAAGAACAATATTGAATTTCGATTTTTCATGAAACATGATTTATTGATCATGATCATGATTGATTGATTGAGTGATTGATTGATCGATTGATTGATTAGTTGGTTGGTTGGTTGGTTGGTTAAACACGTTGCTTAAACATGTTGCTTAAACACGTTGGTTAAACACATTGGATAGGCTCAAAATTGGATCCCGTATTTAACGCATGAAACGGAAACATGTATTGATTGATTGATTGGTTGGTTGGTTGGTTGGTTGGTTGGTTGGTTAAACACGTTGATTAAACACGTTGGTTAAACATGTTGGTTAAACACGTTGGTTAAACATGTTGGTTAAACACGTTGGTTAAACATATTGGTGAAACACGTTGGCTGGTTAAACACGTTGGATAGGCTCAATTTAAACAAGCGGAAAAAAAACATCTTGGATCCCGTATTTAACACATGAAACGGAAACATGCATTGGTTGGTTGGTTGGTTAAACACGTTGGTTAAACATGTTGGTTAAACACGTTGGTTAAACATGTTGGTTAAACACGTTGGTTAAACATAGTGGTGAAACACGTTGGCTGGTTAAACACGTTGGATAGGCTCAATTTAAACAAGCGAAAAAAAAAACACATCTTGGATCCCGTATTTAACACATGAAACGGAAACATGCATTGATTGGTTGGTTGGTTAAACATGTTGGTTAAACATATTGGTTAAACACGTTGGCTGGTTAAACACGTCGGATAGGCTCAATTTAAACAAGCGAAAAAAAAAAACACATCTTGGATCCCGTATTTAACACATGAAACGGAAACATGCATTGATTTGTTGGTTGGTTTGTTAAACACGTTGGTTGAACATGTTGGTTAAACACGTTGGTTAAACATATTGGTTAAATATGTTGGTTAAAAACGTTTGATAGGCTCAATTAAAACAAGCGAAAAAAAAGAGACCTTGAATCCCGTATCAAACACATGAAACGGAAACATTGATTGATTGATTGATTGATTGATTGATTGATTGATTGATTGATTGGTTGGTTGGTCGGTCGGTTGGTTGGTTGGTTGGTTGGTTGGTTGGTTGAAATTCAAACACACATAAAACTGCTTAAATAGTGCCAAAACCACACAATTTGATGACCTTGACCTTTGACCTTGTGACTTTCGTCAAGGTCATTGCTCCACAAGGTCATTGCAAAAGACCCTATGGGTCAAGGACCTTTTGTTAAAGAGTTTTGCCTAAAAATGGCTGTTTAAAAACCATCGATGGGAGTTATGTCCCTTACATGATGGTAAAATCAATATAGTCATAATGTAAAAAAGTTGCCCCTTGAAGTACCAAGCATTTTTCACTGCTTAATTTTTTTGTATCTATAACCGTTCAAGAGTTATAGGGAAATCAAAGACATGTGAAAATCTAAAATATGACCTTGACCTTTGACCTTGACCTAATTTTCTAAGTTAGGAATCAGGGGACTCAAATAAAAACATTCCAGGGTTATACGGTTAACGGTTTATGAGTTAAAAAAACATACCAACAAATTTATTCCGTAAAGATAGATAACTCCTATAAAATTTCTTCGAATCGCTTCGATCCAAATACGCCAAAAATTCCTGAGGATGTAACGAACAATTTGTAAAAAGAATTTTGTCGCTTTCTTATTTTGTTACGAAGGAGATGCACACACATGACAAACAGTGAATAGGGAGATAACTCTTACAAAGAAAATGGTTCGGCTTAGCAGGGTGAAATTTAAAAGCGCATAAACTATACGATACAATATGAAAAAAATCTAAGCGACATATTGCGAAACAAACATTTATCGCAAGAACAAAATTTGGCGGAAGAAAAAAAAAAAAAAAATAATAATAATAATCAGAACAAATACAATAGGCTTTCCACAGAAAAGTGGAAAGACCTAATAATATGGATAAAACTGGAGTTGTCGTTCGTTTTACGTTGATAGGATAGATAGCACACAACCTACATTCAGTTGTAAGTGGAGGGTTAAAAAAAAAGGGGGGGGGGCAAAAGGGGGTCTCGGGGAGATTTTTTTATTTTTTTATTAACGGAACAGAATGGTTAAAAAGGTTTTTTACAATATAAACCAATTGCTTTAAAAAAGCAATTGTAGGGGGTCTTTCCCCCTTTAAAATTAATTGAATTTGGGGGGGGGGGGGTGTTTGTATGTTTGTTTGTTTGTTTGTTTGTTTGTTCGTTTCTGTATGGGGTCTATATTATTGTTACCGGAGAAGTTTCATGTTTAGTTTGGAAAGTTTTTCTTTTATTTTAGGTACAGCGCGCGCGCCACATCACGTGACACGGGTTTATAATAACGAAAAGATAGTCTTTTTATTTCTTTTTAGGTGGGGACTTTGAACAGACAACATGTATAGAGACGGAATAAACACAATGTAATTTCTTTTGTCATTGTAGGAAATTGACAACTTGATGACAGTTCACGGGCAGTGCATGTTTTGGATTTAATTGATCCGGTGTTACTTTAAAACACATTTATTGATTATTTTCTGATATTGTACATTTTTCAGCACCTGTTTGTAACACAGATTAGTATTTCAATCTCGGAGCGGACATTTTATTGTAGGTTTTTACTGAGATTTACGGACCTAGCAAGCGATTTTTAGGGCATTGCCATTTATTTTGTCTAGGAAAAGCTTTGAGAGATATCTGCACCAAGTTTTTTTATAAACTTTCAGTACATGTATGCCCTGCTGACTGCAAATTTTGAGGTCGATTGTACTTGTAGTTTCAGAGTACATGTGGATTTTTTTTCAGAAGTGACGCAAGAACAATATTGAATTTCGATTTTTCATGAAACATGATTTATTGATCATGATCATGATTGATTGATTGAGTGATTGATTGATCGATTGATTGATTAGTTGGTTGGTTGGTTGGTTGGTTAAACACGTTGCTTAAACATGTTGCTTAAACACGTTGGTTAAACACATTGGATAGGCTCAAAATTGGATCCCGTATTTAACGCATGAAACGGAAACATGTATTGATTGATTGATTGGTTGGTTGGTTGGTTGGTTGGTTGGTTGGTTAAACACGTTGATTAAACACGTTGGTTAAACATGTTGGTTAAACACGTTGGTTAAACATGTTGGTTAAACACGTTGGTTAAACATATTGGTGAAACACGTTGGCTGGTTAAACACGTTGGATAGGCTCAATTTAAACAAGCGGAAAAAAAACATCTTGGATCCCGTATTTAACACATGAAACGGAAACATGCATTGGTTGGTTGGTTGGTTAAACACGTTGGTTAAACATGTTGGTTAAACACGTTGGTTAAACATGTTGGTTAAACACGTTGGTTAAACATAGTGGTGAAACACGTTGGCTGGTTAAACACGTTGGATAGGCTCAATTTAAACAAGCGAAAAAAAAAACACATCTTGGATCCCGTATTTAACACATGAAACGGAAACATGCATTGATTGGTTGGTTGGTTAAACATGTTGGTTAAACATATTGGTTAAACACGTTGGCTGGTTAAACACGTCGGATAGGCTCAATTTAAACAAGCGAAAAAAAAAAACACATCTTGGATCCCGTATTTAACACATGAAACGGAAACATGCATTGATTTGTTGGTTGGTTTGTTAAACACGTTGGTTGAACATGTTGGTTAAACACGTTGGTTAAACATATTGGTTAAATATGTTGGTTAAAAACGTTTGATAGGCTCAATTAAAACAAGCGAAAAAAAAGAGACCTTGAATCCCGTATCAAACACATGAAACGGAAACATTGATTGATTGATTGATTGATTGATTGATTGATTGATTGATTGATTGGTTGGTTGGTCGGTCGGTTGGTTGGTTGGTTGGTTGGTTGGTTGGTTGAAATTCAAACACACATAAAACTGCTTAAATAGTGCCAAAACCACACAATTTGATGACCTTGACCTTTGACCTTGTGACTTTCGTCAAGGTCATTGCTCCACAAGGTCATTGCAAAAGACCCTATGGGTCAAGGACCTTTTGTTAAAGAGTTTTGCCTAAAAATGGCTGTTTAAAAACCATCGATGGGAGTTATGTCCCTTACATGATGGTAAAATCAATATAGTCATAATGTAAAAAAGTTGCCCCTTGAAGTACCAAGCATTTTTCACTGCTTAATTTTTTTGTATCTATAACCGTTCAAGAGTTATAGGGAAATCAAAGACATGTGAAAATCTAAAATATGACCTTGACCTTTGACCTTGACCTAATTTTCTAAGTTAGGAATCAGGGGACTCAAATAAAAACATTCCAGGGTTATACGGTTAACGGTTTATGAGTTAAAAAAACATACCAACAAATTTATTCCGTAAAGATAGATAACTCCTATAAAATTTCTTCGAATCGCTTCGATCCAAATACGCCAAAAATTCCTGAGGATGTAACGAACAATTTGTAAAAAGAATTTTGTCGCTTTCTTATTTTGTTACGAAGGAGATGCACACACATGACAAACAGTGAATAGGGAGATAACTCTTACAAAGAAAATGGTTCGGCTTAGCAGGGTGAAATTTAAAAGCGCATAAACTATACGATACAATATGAAAAAAATCTAAGCGACATATTGCGAAACAAACATTTATCGCAAGAACAAAATTTGGCGGAAGAAAAAAAAAAAAAAAATAATAATAATAATCAGAACAAATACAATAGGCTTTCCACAGAAAAGTGGAAAGACCTAATAATATGGATAAAACTGGAGTTGTCGTTCGTTTTACGTTGATAGGATAGATAGCACACAACCTACATTCAGTTGTAAGTGGAGGGTTAAAAAAAAAGGGGGGGGGGGGCAAAAGGGGGTCTCGGGGAGATTTTTTTATTTTTTTATTAACGGAACAGAATGGTTAAAAAGGTTTTTTACAATATAAACCAATTGCTTTAAAAAAGCAATTGTAGGGGGTCTTTCCCCCTTTAAAATTAATTGAATTTGGGGGGGGGGGGGGTGTTTGTATGTTTGTTTGTTTGTTTGTTTGTTTGTTCGTTTCTGTATGGGGTCTATATTATTGTTACCGGAGAAGTTTCATGTTTAGTTTGGAAAGTTTTTCTTTTATTTTAGGTACAGCGCGCGCGCCACATCACGTGACACGGGTTTATAATAACGAAAAGATAGTCTTTTTATTTCTTTTTAGGTGGGGACTTTGAACAGACAACATGTATAGAGACGGAATAAACACAATGTAATTTCTTTTGTCATTGTAGGAAATTGACAACTTGATGACAGTTCACGGGCAGTGCATGTTTTGGATTTAATTGATCCGGTGTTACTTTAAAACACATTTATTGATTATTTTCTGATATTGTACATTTTTCAGCACCTGTTTGTAACACAGATTAGTATTTCAATCTCGGAGCGGACATTTTATTGTAGGTTTTTACTGAGATTTACGGACCTAGCAAGCGATTTTTAGGGCATTGCCATTTATTTTGTCTAGGAAAAGCTTTGAGAGATATCTGCACCAAGTTTTTTTATAAACTTTCAGTACATGTATGCCCTGCTGACTGCAAATTTTGAGGTCGATTGTACTTGTAGTTTCAGAGTACATGTGGATTTTTTTTCAGAAGTGACGCAAGAACAATATTGAATTTCGATTTTTCATGAAACATGATTTATTGATCATGATCATGATTGATTGATTGAGTGATTGATTGATCGATTGATTGATTAGTTGGTTGGTTGGTTGGTTGGTTAAACACGTTGCTTAAACATGTTGCTTAAACACGTTGGTTAAACACATTGGATAGGCTCAAAATTGGATCCCGTATTTAACGCATGAAACGGAAACATGTATTGATTGATTGATTGGTTGGTTGGTTGGTTGGTTGGTTGGTTGGTTAAACACGTTGATTAAACACGTTGGTTAAACATGTTGGTTAAACACGTTGGTTAAACATGTTGGTTAAACACGTTGGTTAAACATATTGGTGAAACACGTTGGCTGGTTAAACACGTTGGATAGGCTCAATTTAAACAAGCGGAAAAAAAACATCTTGGATCCCGTATTTAACACATGAAACGGAAACATGCATTGGTTGGTTGGTTGGTTAAACACGTTGGTTAAACATGTTGGTTAAACACGTTGGTTAAACATGTTGGTTAAACACGTTGGTTAAACATAGTGGTGAAACACGTTGGCTGGTTAAACACGTTGGATAGGCTCAATTTAAACAAGCGAAAAAAAAAACACATCTTGGATCCCGTATTTAACACATGAAACGGAAACATGCATTGATTGGTTGGTTGGTTAAACATGTTGGTTAAACATATTGGTTAAACACGTTGGCTGGTTAAACACGTCGGATAGGCTCAATTTAAACAAGCGAAAAAAAAAAACACATCTTGGATCCCGTATTTAACACATGAAACGGAAACATGCATTGATTTGTTGGTTGGTTTGTTAAACACGTTGGTTGAACATGTTGGTTAAACACGTTGGTTAAACATATTGGTTAAATATGTTGGTTAAAAACGTTTGATAGGCTCAATTAAAACAAGCGAAAAAAAAGAGACCTTGAATCCCGTATCAAACACATGAAACGGAAACATTGATTGATTGATTGATTGATTGATTGATTGATTGATTGATTGATTGGTTGGTTGGTCGGTCGGTTGGTTGGTTGGTTGGTTGGTTGGTTGGTTGAAATTCAAACACACATAAAACTGCTTAAATAGTGCCAAAACCACACAATTTGATGACCTTGACCTTTGACCTTGTGACTTTCGTCAAGGTCATTGCTCCACAAGGTCATTGCAAAAGACCCTATGGGTCAAGGACCTTTTGTTAAAGAGTTTTGCCTAAAAATGGCTGTTTAAAAACCATCGATGGGAGTTATGTCCCTTACATGATGGTAAAATCAATATAGTCATAATGTAAAAAAGTTGCCCCTTGAAGTACCAAGCATTTTTCACTGCTTAATTTTTTTGTATCTATAACCGTTCAAGAGTTATAGGGAAATCAAAGACATGTGAAAATCTAAAATATGACCTTGACCTTTGACCTTGACCTAATTTTCTAAGTTAGGAATCAGGGGACTCAAATAAAAACATTCCAGGGTTATACGGTTAACGGTTTATGAGTTAAAAAAACATACCAACAAATTTATTCCGTAAAGATAGATAACTCCTATAAAATTTCTTCGAATCGCTTCGATCCAAATACGCCAAAAATTCCTGAGGATGTAACGAACAATTTGTAAAAAGAATTTTGTCGCTTTCTTATTTTGTTACGAAGGAGATGCACACACATGACAAACAGTGAATAGGGAGATAACTCTTACAAAGAAAATGGTTCGGCTTAGCAGGGTGAAATTTAAAAGCGCATAAACTATACGATACAATATGAAAAAAATCTAAGCGACATATTGCGAAACAAACATTTATCGCAAGAACAAAATTTGGCGGAAGAAAAAAAAAAAAAAAATAATAATAATAATCAGAACAAATACAATAGGCTTTCCACAGAAAAGTGGAAAGACCTAATAATATGGATAAAACTGGAGTTGTCGTTCGTTTTACGTTGATAGGATAGATAGCACACAACCTACATTCAGTTGTAAGTGGAGGGTTAAAAAAAAAGGGGGGGGGCAAAAGGGGGTCTCGGGGAGATTTTTTTATTTTTTTATTAACGGAACAGAATGGTTAAAAAGGTTTTTTACAATATAAACCAATTGCTTTAAAAAAGCAATTGTAGGGGGTCTTTCCCCCTTTAAAATTAATTGAATTTGGGGGGGGGGGGTGTTTGTATGTTTGTTTGTTTGTTTGTTTGTTTGTTCGTTTCTGTATGGGGTCTATATTATTGTTACCGGAGAAGTTTCATGTTTAGTTTGGAAAGTTTTTCTTTTATTTTAGGTACAGCGCGCGCGCCACATCACGTGACACGGGTTTATAATAACGAAAAGATAGTCTTTTTATTTCTTTTTAGGTGGGGACTTTGAACAGACAACATGTATAGAGACGGAATAAACACAATGTAATTTCTTTTGTCATTGTAGGAAATTGACAACTTGATGACAGTTCACGGGCAGTGCATGTTTTGGATTTAATTGATCCGGTGTTACTTTAAAACACATTTATTGATTATTTTCTGATATTGTACATTTTTCAGCACCTGTTTGTAACACAGATTAGTATTTCAATCTCGGAGCGGACATTTTATTGTAGGTTTTTACTGAGATTTACGGACCTAGCAAGCGATTTTTAGGGCATTGCCATTTATTTTGTCTAGGAAAAGCTTTGAGAGATATCTGCACCAAGTTTTTTTATAAACTTTCAGTACATGTATGCCCTGCTGACTGCAAATTTTGAGGTCGATTGTACTTGTAGTTTCAGAGTACATGTGGATTTTTTTTCAGAAGTGACGCAAGAACAATATTGAATTTCGATTTTTCATGAAACATGATTTATTGATCATGATCATGATTGATTGATTGAGTGATTGATTGATCGATTGATTGATTAGTTGGTTGGTTGGTTGGTTGGTTAAACACGTTGCTTAAACATGTTGCTTAAACACGTTGGTTAAACACATTGGATAGGCTCAAAATTGGATCCCGTATTTAACGCATGAAACGGAAACATGTATTGATTGATTGATTGGTTGGTTGGTTGGTTGGTTGGTTGGTTGGTTAAACACGTTGATTAAACACGTTGGTTAAACATGTTGGTTAAACACGTTGGTTAAACATGTTGGTTAAACACGTTGGTTAAACATATTGGTGAAACACGTTGGCTGGTTAAACACGTTGGATAGGCTCAATTTAAACAAGCGGAAAAAAAACATCTTGGATCCCGTATTTAACACATGAAACGGAAACATGCATTGGTTGGTTGGTTGGTTAAACACGTTGGTTAAACATGTTGGTTAAACACGTTGGTTAAACATAGTGGTGAAACACGTTGGCTGGTTAAACACGTTGGATAGGCTCAATTTAAACAAGCGAAAAAAAAAACACATCTTGGATCCCGTATTTAACACATGAAACGGAAACATGCATTGATTGGTTGGTTGGTTAAACATGTTGGTTAAACATATTGGTTAAACACGTTGGCTGGTTAAACACGTCGGATAGGCTCAATTTAAACAAGCGAAAAAAAAAACACATCTTGGATCCCGTATTTAACACATGAAACGGAAACATGCATTGATTTGTTGGTTGGTTTGTTAAACACGTTGGTTGAACATGTTGGTTAAACACGTTGGTTAAACATATTGGTTAAATATGTTGGTTAAAAACGTTTGATAGGCTCAATTAAAACAAGCGAAAAAAAAGAGACCTTGAATCCCGTATCAAACACATGAAACGGAAACATTGATTGATTGATTGATTGATTGATTGATTGATTGATTGATTGATTGGTTGGTTGGTCGGTCGGTTGGTTGGTTGGTTGGTTGGTTGGTTGGTTGAAATTCAAACACACATAAAACTGCTTAAATAGTGCCAAAACCACACAATTTGATGACCTTGACCTTTGACCTTGTGACTTTCGTCAAGGTCATTGCTCCACAAGGTCATTGCAAAAGACCCTATGGGTCAAGGACCTTTTGTTAAAGAGTTTTGCCTAAAAATGGCTGTTTAAAAACCATCGATGGGAGTTATGTCCCTTACATGATGGTAAAATCAATATAGTCATAATGTAAAAAAGTTGCCCCTTGAAGTACCAAGCATTTTTCACTGCTTAATTTTTTTGTATCTATAACCGTTCAAGAGTTATAGGGAAATCAAAGACATGTGAAAATCTAAAATATGACCTTGACCTTTGACCTTGACCTAATTTTCTAAGTTAGGAATCAGGGGACTCAAATAAAAACATTCCAGGGTTATACGGTTAACGGTTTATGAGTTAAAAAAACATACCAACAAATTTATTCCGTAAAGATAGATAACTCCTATAAAATTTCTTCGAATCGCTTCGATCCAAATACGCCAAAAATTCCTGAGGATGTAACGAACAATTTGTAAAAAGAATTTTGTCGCTTTCTTATTTTGTTACGAAGGAGATGCACACACATGACAAACAGTGAATAGGGAGATAACTCTTACAAAGAAAATGGTTCGGCTTAGCAGGGTGAAATTTAAAAGCGCATAAACTATACGATACAATATGAAAAAAATCTAAGCGACATATTGCGAAACAAACATTTATCGCAAGAACAAAATTTGGCGGAAGAAAAAAAAAAAAAAAATAATAATAATAATCAGAACAAATACAATAGGCTTTCCACAGAAAAGTGGAAAGACCTAATAATATGGATAAAACTGGAGTTGTCGTTCGTTTTACGTTGATAGGATAGATAGCACACAACCTACATTCAGTTGTAAGTGGAGGGTTAAAAAAAAAGGGGGGGGCAAAAGGGGGTCTCGGGGAGATTTTTTTATTTTTTTATTAACGGAACAGAATGGTTAAAAAGGTTTTTTACAATATAAACCAATTGCTTTAAAAAAGCAATTGTAGGGGGTCTTTCCCCCTTTAAAATTAATTGAATTTGGGGGGGGGGGGGTGTTTGTATGTTTGTTTGTTTGTTTGTTTGTTTGTTCGTTTCTGTATGGGGTCTATATTATTGTTACCGGAGAAGTTTCATGTTTAGTTTGGAAAGTTTTTCTTTTATTTTAGGTACAGCGCGCGCGCCACATCACGTGACACGGGTTTATAATAACGAAAAGATAGTCTTTTTATTTCTTTTTAGGTGGGGACTTTGAACAGACAACATGTATAGAGACGGAATAAACACAATGTAATTTCTTTTGTCATTGTAGGAAATTGACAACTTGATGACAGTTCACGGGCAGTGCATGTTTTGGATTTAATTGATCCGGTGTTACTTTAAAACACATTTATTGATTATTTTCTGATATTGTACATTTTTCAGCACCTGTTTGTAACACAGATTAGTATTTCAATCTCGGAGCGGACATTTTATTGTAGGTTTTTACTGAGATTTACGGACCTAGCAAGCGATTTTTAGGGCATTGCCATTTATTTTGTCTAGGAAAAGCTTTGAGAGATATCTGCACCAAGTTTTTTTATAAACTTTCAGTACATGTATGCCCTGCTGACTGCAAATTTTGAGGTCGATTGTACTTGTAGTTTCAGAGTACATGTGGATTTTTTTTCAGAAGTGACGCAAGAACAATATTGAATTTCGATTTTTCATGAAACATGATTTATTGATCATGATCATGATTGATTGATTGAGTGATTGATTGATCGATTGATTGATTAGTTGGTTGGTTGGTTGGTTGGTTAAACACGTTGCTTAAACATGTTGCTTAAACACGTTGGTTAAACACATTGGATAGGCTCAAAATTGGATCCCGTATTTAACGCATGAAACGGAAACATGTATTGATTGATTGATTGGTTGGTTGGTTGGTTGGTTGGTTGGTTGGTTAAACACGTTGATTAAACACGTTGGTTAAACATGTTGGTTAAACACGTTGGTTAAACATGTTGGTTAAACACGTTGGTTAAACATATTGGTGAAACACGTTGGCTGGTTAAACACGTTGGATAGGCTCAATTTAAACAAGCGGAAAAAAAACATCTTGGATCCCGTATTTAACACATGAAACGGAAACATGCATTGGTTGGTTGGTTGGTTAAACACGTTGGTTAAACATGTTGGTTAAACACGTTGGTTAAACATGTTGGTTAAACACGTTGGTTAAACATAGTGGTGAAACACGTTGGCTGGTTAAACACGTTGGATAGGCTCAATTTAAACAAGCGAAAAAAAAAACACATCTTGGATCCCGTATTTAACACATGAAACGGAAACATGCATTGATTGGTTGGTTGGTTAAACATGTTGGTTAAACATATTGGTTAAACACGTTGGCTGGTTAAACACGTCGGATAGGCTCAATTTAAACAAGCGAAAAAAAAAACACATCTTGGATCCCGTATTTAACACATGAAACGGAAACATGCATTGATTTGTTGGTTGGTTTGTTAAACACGTTGGTTGAACATGTTGGTTAAACACGTTGGTTAAACATATTGGTTAAATATGTTGGTTAAAAACGTTTGATAGGCTCAATTAAAACAAGCGAAAAAAAAGAGACCTTGAATCCCGTATCAAACACATGAAACGGAAACATTGATTGATTGATTGATTGATTGATTGATTGATTGATTGATTGATTGGTTGGTTGGTCGGTCGGTTGGTTGGTTGGTTGGTTGGTTGGTTGGTTGAAATTCAAACACACATAAAACTGCTTAAATAGTGCCAAAACCACACAATTTGATGACCTTGACCTTTGACCTTGTGACTTTCGTCAAGGTCATTGCTCCACAAGGTCATTGCAAAAGACCCTATGGGTCAAGGACCTTTTGTTAAAGAGTTTTGCCTAAAAATGGCTGTTTAAAAACCATCGATGGGAGTTATGTCCCTTACATGATGGTAAAATCAATATAGTCATAATGTAAAAAAGTTGCCCCTTGAAGTACCAAGCATTTTTCACTGCTTAATTTTTTTGTATCTATAACCGTTCAAGAGTTATAGGGAAATCAAAGACATGTGAAAATCTAAAATATGACCTTGACCTTTGACCTTGACCTAATTTTCTAAGTTAGGAATCAGGGGACTCAAATAAAAACATTCCAGGGTTATACGGTTAACGGTTTATGAGTTAAAAAAACATACCAACAAATTTATTCCGTAAAGATAGATAACTCCTATAAAATTTCTTCGAATCGCTTCGATCCAAATACGCCAAAAATTCCTGAGGATGTAACGAACAATTTGTAAAAAGAATTTTGTCGCTTTCTTATTTTGTTACGAAGGAGATGCACACACATGACAAACAGTGAATAGGGAGATAACTCTTACAAAGAAAATGGTTCGGCTTAGCAGGGTGAAATTTAAAAGCGCATAAACTATACGATACAATATGAAAAAAATCTAAGCGACATATTGCGAAACAAACATTTATCGCAAGAACAAAATTTGGCGGAAGAAAAAAAAAAAAAAAATAATAATAATAATCAGAACAAATACAATAGGCTTTCCACAGAAAAGTGGAAAGACCTAATAATATGGATAAAACTGGAGTTGTCGTTCGTTTTACGTTGATAGGATAGATAGCACACAACCTACATTCAGTTGTAAGTGGAGGGTTAAAAAAAAAGGGGGGGGGCAAAAGGGGGTCTCGGGGAGATTTTTTTATTTTTTTATTAACGGAACAGAATGGTTAAAAAGGTTTTTTACAATATAAACCAATTGCTTTAAAAAAGCAATTGTAGGGGGTCTTTCCCCCTTTAAAATTAATTGAATTTGGGGGGGGGGGGGTGTTTGTATGTTTGTTTGTTTGTTTGTTTGTTTGTTCGTTTCTGTATGGGGTCTATATTATTGTTACCGGAGAAGTTTCATGTTTAGTTTGGAAAGTTTTTCTTTTATTTTAGGTACAGCGCGCGCGCCACATCACGTGACACGGGTTTATAATAACGAAAAGATAGTCTTTTTATTTCTTTTTAGGTGGGGACTTTGAACAGACAACATGTATAGAGACGGAATAAACACAATGTAATTTCTTTTGTCATTGTAGGAAATTGACAACTTGATGACAGTTCACGGGCAGTGCATGTTTTGGATTTAATTGATCCGGTGTTACTTTAAAACACATTTATTGATTATTTTCTGATATTGTACATTTTTCAGCACCTGTTTGTAACACAGATTAGTATTTCAATCTCGGAGCGGACATTTTATTGTAGGTTTTTACTGAGATTTACGGACCTAGCAAGCGATTTTTAGGGCATTGCCATTTATTTTGTCTAGGAAAAGCTTTGAGAGATATCTGCACCAAGTTTTTTTATAAACTTTCAGTACATGTATGCCCTGCTGACTGCAAATTTTGAGGTCGATTGTACTTGTAGTTTCAGAGTACATGTGGATTTTTTTTCAGAAGTGACGCAAGAACAATATTGAATTTCGATTTTTCATGAAACATGATTTATTGATCATGATCATGATTGATTGATTGAGTGATTGATTGATCGATTGATTGATTAGTTGGTTGGTTGGTTGGTTGGTTAAACACGTTGCTTAAACATGTTGCTTAAACACGTTGGTTAAACACATTGGATAGGCTCAAAATTGGATCCCGTATTTAACGCATGAAACGGAAACATGTATTGATTGATTGATTGGTTGGTTGGTTGGTTGGTTGGTTGGTTGGTTAAACACGTTGATTAAACACGTTGGTTAAACATGTTGGTTAAACACGTTGGTTAAACATGTTGGTTAAACACGTTGGTTAAACATATTGGTGAAACACGTTGGCTGGTTAAACACGTTGGATAGGCTCAATTTAAACAAGCGGAAAAAAAACATCTTGGATCCCGTATTTAACACATGAAACGGAAACATGCATTGGTTGGTTGGTTGGTTAAACACGTTGGTTAAACATGTTGGTTAAACACGTTGGTTAAACATGTTGGTTAAACACGTTGGTTAAACATAGTGGTGAAACACGTTGGCTGGTTAAACACGTTGGATAGGCTCAATTTAAACAAGCGAAAAAAAAAACACATCTTGGATCCCGTATTTAACACATGAAACGGAAACATGCATTGATTGGTTGGTTGGTTAAACATGTTGGTTAAACATATTGGTTAAACACGTTGGCTGGTTAAACACGTCGGATAGGCTCAATTTAAACAAGCGAAAAAAAAAACACATCTTGGATCCCGTATTTAACACATGAAACGGAAACATGCATTGATTTGTTGGTTGGTTTGTTAAACACGTTGGTTGAACATGTTGGTTAAACACGTTGGTTAAACATATTGGTTAAATATGTTGGTTAAAAACGTTTGATAGGCTCAATTAAAACAAGCGAAAAAAAAGAGACCTTGAATCCCGTATCAAACACATGAAACGGAAACATTGATTGATTGATTGATTGATTGATTGATTGATTGATTGATTGATTGGTTGGTTGGTCGGTCGGTTGGTTGGTTGGTTGGTTGGTTGGTTGGTTGAAATTCAAACACACATAAAACTGCTTAAATAGTGCCAAAACCACACAATTTGATGACCTTGACCTTTGACCTTGTGACTTTCGTCAAGGTCATTGCTCCACAAGGTCATTGCAAAAGACCCTATGGGTCAAGGACCTTTTGTTAAAGAGTTTTGCCTAAAAATGGCTGTTTAAAAACCATCGATGGGAGTTATGTCCCTTACATGATGGTAAAATCAATATAGTCATAATGTAAAAAAGTTGCCCCTTGAAGTACCAAGCATTTTTCACTGCTTAATTTTTTTGTATCTATAACCGTTCAAGAGTTATAGGGAAATCAAAGACATGTGAAAATCTAAAATATGACCTTGACCTTTGACCTTGACCTAATTTTCTAAGTTAGGAATCAGGGGACTCAAATAAAAACATTCCAGGGTTATACGGTTAACGGTTTATGAGTTAAAAAAACATACCAACAAATTTATTCCGTAAAGATAGATAACTCCTATAAAATTTCTTCGAATCGCTTCGATCCAAATACGCCAAAAATTCCTGAGGATGTAACGAACAATTTGTAAAAAGAATTTTGTCGCTTTCTTATTTTGTTACGAAGGAGATGCACACACATGACAAACAGTGAATAGGGAGATAACTCTTACAAAGAAAATGGTTCGGCTTAGCAGGGTGAAATTTAAAAGCGCATAAACTATACGATACAATATGAAAAAAATCTAAGCGACATATTGCGAAACAAACATTTATCGCAAGAACAAAATTTGGCGGAAGAAAAAAAAAAAAAAAATAATAATAATAATCAGAACAAATACAATAGGCTTTCCACAGAAAAGTGGAAAGACCTAATAATATGGATAAAACTGGAGTTGTCGTTCGTTTTACGTTGATAGGATAGATAGCACACAACCTACATTCAGTTGTAAGTGGAGGGTTAAAAAAAAAGGGGGGGGGCAAAAGGGGGTCTCGGGGAGATTTTTTTATTTTTTTATTAACGGAACAGAATGGTTAAAAAGGTTTTTTACAATATAAACCAATTGCTTTAAAAAAGCAATTGTAGGGGGTCTTTCCCCCTTTAAAATTAATTGAATTTGGGGGGGGGGGGTGTTTGTATGTTTGTTTGTTTGTTTGTTTGTTTGTTCGTTTCTGTATGGGGTCTATATTATTGTTACCGGAGAAGTTTCATGTTTAGTTTGGAAAGTTTTTCTTTTATTTTAGGTACAGCGCGCGCGCCACATCACGTGACACGGGTTTATAATAACGAAAAGATAGTCTTTTTATTTCTTTTTAGGTGGGGACTTTGAACAGACAACATGTATAGAGACGGAATAAACACAATGTAATTTCTTTTGTCATTGTAGGAAATTGACAACTTGATGACAGTTCACGGGCAGTGCATGTTTTGGATTTAATTGATCCGGTGTTACTTTAAAACACATTTATTGATTATTTTCTGATATTGTACATTTTTCAGCACCTGTTTGTAACACAGATTAGTATTTCAATCTCGGAGCGGACATTTTATTGTAGGTTTTTACTGAGATTTACGGACCTAGCAAGCGATTTTTAGGGCATTGCCATTTATTTTGTCTAGGAAAAGCTTTGAGAGATATCTGCACCAAGTTTTTTTATAAACTTTCAGTACATGTATGCCCTGCTGACTGCAAATTTTGAGGTCGATTGTACTTGTAGTTTCAGAGTACATGTGGATTTTTTTTCAGAAGTGACGCAAGAACAATATTGAATTTCGATTTTTCATGAAACATGATTTATTGATCATGATCATGATTGATTGATTGAGTGATTGATTGATCGATTGATTGATTAGTTGGTTGGTTGGTTGGTTGGTTAAACACGTTGCTTAAACATGTTGCTTAAACACGTTGGTTAAACACATTGGATAGGCTCAAAATTGGATCCCGTATTTAACGCATGAAACGGAAACATGTATTGATTGATTGATTGGTTGGTTGGTTGGTTGGTTGGTTGGTTGGTTAAACACGTTGATTAAACACGTTGGTTAAACATGTTGGTTAAACACGTTGGTTAAACATGTTGGTTAAACACGTTGGTTAAACATATTGGTGAAACACGTTGGCTGGTTAAACACGTTGGATAGGCTCAATTTAAACAAGCGGAAAAAAAACATCTTGGATCCCGTATTTAACACATGAAACGGAAACATGCATTGGTTGGTTGGTTGGTTAAACACGTTGGTTAAACATGTTGGTTAAACACGTTGGTTAAACATGTTGGTTAAACACGTTGGTTAAACATAGTGGTGAAACACGTTGGCTGGTTAAACACGTTGGATAGGCTCAATTTAAACAAGCGAAAAAAAAAACACATCTTGGATCCCGTATTTAACACATGAAACGGAAACATGCATTGATTGGTTGGTTGGTTAAACATGTTGGTTAAACATATTGGTTAAACACGTTGGCTGGTTAAACACGTCGGATAGGCTCAATTTAAACAAGCGAAAAAAAAAACACATCTTGGATCCCGTATTTAACACATGAAACGGAAACATGCATTGATTTGTTGGTTGGTTTGTTAAACACGTTGGTTGAACATGTTGGTTAAACACGTTGGTTAAACATATTGGTTAAATATGTTGGTTAAAAACGTTTGATAGGCTCAATTAAAACAAGCGAAAAAAAAGAGACCTTGAATCCCGTATCAAACACATGAAACGGAAACATTGATTGATTGATTGATTGATTGATTGATTGATTGGTTGGTTGGTCGGTCGGTTGGTTGGTTGGTTGGTTGGTTGGTTGGTTGAAATTCAAACACACATAAAACTGCTTAAATAGTGCCAAAACCACACAATTTGATGACCTTGACCTTTGACCTTGTGACTTTCGTCAAGGTCATTGCTCCACAAGGTCATTGCAAAAGACCCTATGGGTCAAGGACCTTTTGTTAAAGAGTTTTGCCTAAAAATGGCTGTTTAAAAACCATCGATGGGAGTTATGTCCCTTACATGATGGTAAAATCAATATAGTCATAATGTAAAAAAGTTGCCCCTTGAAGTACCAAGCATTTTTCACTGCTTAATTTTTTTGTATCTATAACCGTTCAAGAGTTATAGGGAAATCAAAGACATGTGAAAATCTAAAATATGACCTTGACCTTTGACCTTGACCTAATTTTCTAAGTTAGGAATCAGGGGACTCAAATAAAAACATTCCAGGGTTATACGGTTAACGGTTTATGAGTTAAAAAAACATACCAACAAATTTATTCCGTAAAGATAGATAACTCCTATAAAATTTCTTCGAATCGCTTCGATCCAAATACGCCAAAAATTCCTGAGGATGTAACGAACAATTTGTAAAAAGAATTTTGTCGCTTTCTTATTTTGTTACGAAGGAGATGCACACACATGACAAACAGTGAATAGGGAGATAACTCTTACAAAGAAAATGGTTCGGCTTAGCAGGGTGAAATTTAAAAGCGCATAAACTATACGATACAATATGAAAAAAATCTAAGCGACATATTGCGAAACAAACATTTATCGCAAGAACAAAATTTGGCGGAAGAAAAAAAAAAAAAAAATAATAATAATAATCAGAACAAATACAATAGGCTTTCCACAGAAAAGTGGAAAGACCTAATAATCAGAACAAATACAATAGGCTTTCCACAGAAAAGTGGAAAGACCTAATAATCAGAACAAATACAATAGGCTTTCCACAGAAAAGTGGAAAGACCTAATAATAATAATCAGAAGAAAACCAATAGGTCTTTCCACGGAAAAGTGGAAAGACCTAATAACATGTACATATGACAAACATTTATAACTTCATAACATTATATATCTGTATAAAAATAAAATGTAAAAAGCATTCAATTCTTTAACTTTAAAGTGCATATTCTACAGTCTCATAACACTTACTCTCCAACATTGATCTTGTCAGAATATCTCAATTCATTACAGTTTTATAACTAGATACTAAGACAAAATTTACATTTTACACTTTGTACTTTTTTTTACCATGTCTGCCATCTTCATTGTCAGGCGGACAGGCTCAAAGCACATATTTTACAAAAAAAATACATACATTTTAAAGACGAACAGAACAAACATAAAAACAAACTTTTAACAATATACCATAATATGTCAGTTGAGTTATCATGATCATGTCCCTTAAACATTAAGATATTTTTATTTGTAAAAGAAAAAAAGTCATCCTATCTTCTGTATTGAATTCTTATGATTTCTTTGCTCTAATAGAATTTTAAATTATCTGCCCTTTACAAATGTCTTTATTAATCATTTAAGTGTAATTTCATAGACAATTAAAATCCCATTTGTCTGTTATCTTCAAAACACTGCTTATTTACAAGCCCCCAAGGAGCAATTTTTTAGGCCTTGCCCAAATACTTTTAAAAGATCTTTGCCCAATCAGTTTCTTTTTTCAATTAATGAGATGAAACATTAAACTCTAATAAAAAAAAATCAGCAGCCTGGAAAAAATCATAAAAGGCATGAATTTACATCACAAAACTTAATAACTTTTGTGGGATTGTAAGAAAAATTTGCTTATACAAGTAAATTTTAAAGAAAATTAAGGGGAGATTATTCAAACATTATTTATTGAGTTATATATGTATATACACCTTATCGCTATTAACCTACTCGGCCGGCCTTTTGACGCATACAACAATCACTTTTCCATTGTGGCGTCAGATATCTTTAAGTAAATAAAGATAACTTGTACAAGTAGTACCCCTGACTGTACGTCGTCCAATAAATGGGCGTAAAACAAGCATTCTGTGAGTATTGCATGGCAATGCAAAATTCCCTACCATTTAAAAAAAAATAATTGTATTGAAACAAAATTGTAACTTGATTTATAACTTGTCATTGTACACCTTATAACAAAAATCAAGTTAATGTATTTTAAAAGCATGACAAAAAAAGTGTTTAAAACTGATTATTTCAAATAATTTGCTAAGCCCAACAACCATTACTCTCCACAAAATTATCAAACAAAATCAAGATTTAAACTTTAAACTTTAACTGTTACGTACTTGGTATGATAAAGATATACTAATTATTAAATCCATATATACAAAAATGACAAAAAAGGTGAGAAAAACTGATTATTTAAGTAAATTTTCAAAAGTCAAAGGACCATAACTCTGCCCTAAATCATTAGACAGAAACAAAATTCAAAATTCTTTGTAACTTGCAATGATATAATAAAAAAAACAAAACATCATATCTTCACGAATAACAAAAACTGTGAGTAAAACTAATTTGCAAAACTGATGCTGATTAAAGAAACAAACCAATACTTTAAACTTAAACTGTTCATGGGTAAAAAATTAATTTGAGGCTCTTAACAAACTGTGTCACACCTAAATATATAAATTTGTACTTTCAACAAAGACAAATAAATGTCCACTCTCAAATCTTCATACATGTAGCATAGTATAAATCTAAAATGTAATTTAAGACTTAACAAGAATGTGTCCTTAGTATACAGATTACCTACTCGGACAAGTTTTCTATGTTCTGCAGTTCAGTGGACCGTGAAATTAAAATCAAAATTCTAATTTGGCATTAAAATTAAAAAGATCATATCAAAGTTTCAGGTTAATTGCAATACAATTTCATCAATTAAAACTATTATAACCAAACCTTTTACCTAAAGAGAAACAAATGAACAAACAAACACACAGTCCAAAAAACATAATGCCCATAAATGGGGCATACACATTATTTTCAGGGAAGGATTCAGCCATTTTAAAAGGGAGGTTCCCAACACAGGACAAAGGGGGGTTCCAACTTCATGTCCCCATTCAAATGCATTAATCTGCCAAAAAAATGGGGGTTCCAACCCCTTATCCCTCCCCTGGATCCACCAATGATTTTAAATGGTCTTGCTGATAATTTTTGTTGTATACATTTTCTTAATCCCCCCCCCCCCACCCCGTTTTCCCCAAAAATGCTTATATATGGGAAAAATCATCATGGCAATATTCCTAAAATAAAATACTCCTCAGGGCGCAGCCTAATACAACCGCATAGGTAGTACCAAAAACAAAAGGGGCAAGTACAAACACAACATTCAAGCTTGATACAACTCTTAATTTATATTGTGATTAAATAATTAACTCAGCATAAATTCTGACACAGAATAAATGTGGTCTAAGACTTTTAAATTTTCCTATTATAGTCCAATATCCAAAATCTAAATACATAGTTATATTCAGCATATTAAAAACCCAATAATCCAATTTTTCATAAATCAAACTAAAGTTCGCTTTTGTACCCTTTTCCCCTCAATAAGGAACCAACTTCATAACTCATAACAGGACCCAAACATCAAAATGCAAATAAGTGGTGAGATTCAGCATATCAAAAAAACCAAAGAACTCAATTTTTGTTGAAATCAAACAAATTTTCAATTTGTACTCCAAATTAGACAATCTTCTGAGCCCTTAATCAAGAATCTAAATGTTTAAATTCAAAATATCAAAGAACCCTCAAAAAAATCATTTTTTGTTAGAATCACACTAAGTTTAATAATTAACCCTTTCAACCTTAATGTAAACCAAATTAAAAACCGAACCTAAAATTAAAAATTAAATTTCACAGTTAGATTCGTATATCAAAGTACACCAAGAACTCAATTCTTAAGGAAATCAAACTACACATGTAAGTTTAATTTCAAACCCTATGGACCATAATGTAGACCGATTTAAAAACGGTACCAAAACTAAAAATTTATATACACATTTATATTAAGCATATACAAAAAAAACAATAATTCATTTTTATTAAAATCAAACACAGTTTAATTCTGTACCCTGTGGACCTCATGAATGTGGACCATTTTAAATTTGGGGCCCAAAATCCAAAAATATAATACATGGTAACATTCAGCATATTAAAGAACCCCAATAATTCAAGAATAAAACCGTTAAAATTAGTCCAAAAAATAAGCAATTTATACAAAAAAATAGAAAAGTATTGGTTTTGTCCCCTAATTCCTAAAAAAGTGAAGGCCATAACTCTCAAAATAAATCTAATAAAAATAAAATGGTGCTATGAAACTCCCAAGATATATATATGATCAAAAAAAAAATCTTCAATCAAAAGCAGGTTTAGCTTCACAATATGCTTTCATATAAAAAATGTTATAAATTGTTATAAATGCAAAGAAAGTTGTTTCTGTGGTGTTTTAAAACAAAGGTTAATTACTACCCTGCAAAAAATTGTCGTCATAAAGATTTATTAAAATTATTTTATTTGTACCTGTTACATGAGGGTAGTAAAGGGGGGTATTAAACACGGAAACGCATGAAATAAAAATCTCAAAAACGTTGCACGAAAAATAAAGGTCGGAAAAAATGAAGCATGACAAAAATTACTGTAAATATTAAAGAAAAAATTACCACAAGTAATTATTGAGTAGTTCTTCAAAATCATGCAGCCTTTATTAATGAACATAAAAACCTTGCGGTCAACTTTTACCATCTGCTACTTGCATCTTAATTATTTGAAAATAAAATATTATTCATAGTAATTTGATAGACTTCATTCATACAATAAATTTTGCAAAAGTAAAACATACATCGATTACTATTAGATTAAACAAATTTCAGAAGGTATTACACTATATTCCACTTTTTAATTAAATGCGAAACATGGAAAACAAATAAGGGGAAACACAAAGCAAGCAAGTCAAGCCAAACATGAAAAAAGGAGAAATGAAAACATCAAAACACGAAATTTACGGAAAATAAAAAGGCCGAAAACATTAAAAAAAATAACCGTTTACCACCCTTTTACATGTATATCATTGCGGCATACCATGTGTATATGTAACACTCAGAAACGTGTCCTTCCCCCCAAACGTGTCCACATTGACGTCACTGAACTGCAAATCATGTCTAGTTAAAAACATAGTCAAAGCGTGTGATTTGTATAAACGCCCAAACGTGTCAATTTAAAAAAAAAAAAAAAACTTGTCAAATCCCAAAAACGTGTCCATATCAAGTGTTATTTGGTTATTGCTATTCCATTAATGTATACTAATTTTACCATTTCATTGAAAATATAGATAAGGTACTTTTTTAAACCAGCAAAAAAAAATGGGTAAAAGTGGGGGGCGTCCCTTCGGCTATGTCGTATGTAAATTGTAAGCAAACATGTTTAGTTAAACTGTACAGTCAACGGATGAAAGTGTCCCTTTCTCTGCAAATTAAATTTGTAATTACGGTAACCATTAATAACTGGCGTTGATCACATAACATTCATATTGATAAAAAGAATCTATAAAACATGAAATATTTGGCACTGGATGTTATGTCTCTTGCTCGTGTGTCTTTAGTGATGCTGGAAACCTAAAATTTATTAAAAAAAACGGATAACCAGTTTATGATTTTTACAAAAGTTAAAAAAAAAAATGCTGCTTAACTCCCGCCAGGCAATATTCGGATAAATTTAAAACGCATCATTGGAGTTTATAAGTACAAAATAATTTACAAAGTAACGGATTAATTCAACTCTATAACTATGTGCAGATTCGCTCTTAATGCGTTTGAAATACTTGCAACTGAACAAGAAGCAATTTCAGTCAAAAATTAATTAACAATTACAGATTAAATTTTGAATTATGATATTCATTAAAAACCTACATTTAATTAACTAAAGCTATTAAATGAAAACTTTGTCACCTGTGTCCCCAATATTAAATTGTCGTCAACGTTATCAGCGATTTTATTTAGGAGATACATGTATTAACGCTAAAAGACATGAGACGTTCTGGCGTTAAATATTGGACAAGTTTTGGCGAATAAAATTTATCGGACACGTTTGGGGAATATTGTACATTTCGGACACGTTTAGGGAGAAAAGACACGTTTGTGGAAATCGGACACATTTGGGGGGAAGGACACGTTTGGGAGTGTTACATATATGGCAGATAACATAGCCTAATATAAATACTGTATAAACTCACAAAAATCTCATTTATTATCTCAAATAAAGTATTATACCTTAAATTTTATTAACTAATAGTATATAAAACAGTTGAATGAGTATGACTGCACTTTTAATCAGTTAATAGTCCCATCATGTCCAAGACCACATTTATGTTGCAGTGCATTTCTTTTAAAACAAAAATGAAAATAAAAAAAAATCCCACCTGCGCTTTCTCAAAAAAAACTTTTACAGTGTGTTGTACTATTTTTGGGACAAATTATAGAAAAATTATAGAAAACTTCATTGGCTCTAACTCCAAATATGGACAATTTTATATTTAGTGCGTCTTGAAATCTTTTCACAGCTTCCAAAGTGCTAATTTTAAAATTTTTAGAGTGTTATTTGACCCCCCTTCTTGCAATTTGAGGCATTAAACATGGAAAAATAAATTTGGAAGGCATATAAAAATTAATGGCAAGTAACCCACTGTCAACACTAGGGACTATATTTGTAAACAACGAAAATCAAGAGACGACAATTGTGGTCACAAACCTAAAAGAACAGGGTTGGCAAAAACCCGGGTTTTATGAGTATTGCCCAGCCCCGTGGGAAATACTGGGAAAACCCGGGTTTTACAGGGTTTTAGTGGGTAATACTGGGCAATACTGGGTAATATAAAATACTTGTCTGAATTTTATACAGGATTCAGTGATAAACACAAATTTAATACATTTAATAAGATGGTTATACCCTATTTTTTGTCAAGATTGGCCAATTGTAAATATAAAGCAAATTTATTTTTTTCCTTCAAATAAATATAACTCCCAATTTAAGAATTAGCAATTACTTGTAAGAAAAATTACATTTAAATAATGTCACTAATTAGTTAGTAATTATTCAGATTAGACCACAGATTTGTTTATGTAACAATAATCAGCCCTTATAATTCTATAAGTTTTATTGGCATGATCCCTAAGGGTGTTTATTTAGCAATATGAATGTATAACAAATGCATGTTTCGAATACTTTATTTCTCATAAAACTACAATTACATAGTTATAGAGAACATACATAAATATAACTATAAGGTACAATTTTTACAAGCATGTGTGAACAATACAATGAAATTAACTTGGAGGACTGACTTTCACATTTATAACTTTGATAAATTTACATAGTTTTTCTAATATTACAATATTACATGAATTAAATGGTATTCGTCACCAATGTCGTTTGAGTCACAGAGAGTTTCAAAGTTTGGATTATTAAAACAATGTTTGGTAATTAAAAAGGTATCTTTATATGTACAACTCTTCTTGTCTGCCTACATATAGAATAAATAGAGAAGAGAATGAAATTGATACTTCAATCTTCTAGAAATGACTGTCAATGGTTCTCTGTATTAAAAGTATATATTTAGCTGTTATACTATGAAACTGTACCAAGACTTTACTATTTAGTGTTAAAATAAGCATAGAAAATCATATTGCCCAATATTGCCCACTATGACCCATTTCTGGGAGTATTGCCCAGCCCGGGAAAACCCGGGTTTTCCCACCCGGGAATTCCCGGGCGGGTAATACTTTGCCAACCCTGTAAAAGAATATAAAGAGTTGTAAATTTAAATTTTAAAAGAACTTGGTATGACCAAAGCTTAATAAATTATAGCACTATTTAAATTACAAAGTTTCATAACAATAGCATGTATATTATATACAATAAGTTAAAAGGTCTCTACTCATCTTTGCGTGTAAAATTTTGAAGTTAAAATTAAAAAATTTCAACTATCAACATTTTTGGCTTTAAAAATTAAAATAGTGCAAAAAAAAATACTTTTTAAATGTCTTAATATATAACTATAATTATGCATTTAAATGGGAACATTAAGTTTGACCCCACAGGCAGTCATCTCAACAACAAAGACAAGTCTAAGACAAGTGCCTGTGTTGGACCAGAGACATATAATAATATGGACCCTCCCCCTTTTTACTCTAGGTTGGGAACCCCAGTGTTAATGTTAATCATGTTTATCCACAAGTCCTACAGCATTGATTGTAAAATTGCTCTCGGGCTTGCAAAATTCTTCTCTACAAGCCAACAGAGTCCAACCAAAGACATATAATACAATATTGTATATGTCTCTAATCCAACTAAAATTTTCAAAAAAAAAGTGTCTGGCTTGAAAACGCAAAAGTTAAGCGTAACGGCTGGAACCCCCTTTTAAAAATGTCTTAATTTATCCCTATAAAGTGTTCTGATAGTAATAGTAGTAAAAATTAATACGTACCACATTCTTATTTATAAGTTGTCTTGAAACATGCGGGTCATGGACATTTGTCAATACATGTAACGTTGATTAAACTAAAATTTAATTCCTTTTTTAGTCGGTATTTAATGTTTAAAACTTACAAAAATAAGAAACATCCTGTATACCATTTCACAGCATTATAATGTTCTATATCATCTATTATTTTAAAATTAAGACTCAGTAAACGGTTAGCGGTCAATATTTCCAGGGAAAGTTAGAGAAAACGGATGTTGACAACATGTGTATTTCCAGAAACAAGGACGGATACAATCCGAATTTAATTTTTCGCCAAAAATTGTTACCTATAATAATATATTTATATCTAAATTTAATGTTTACAAACATACTAAACAAAAAGTAAAAAATATTTTGTGCAAACTGTGCAAACAGTACATTAGACTGTACTTTTAAATAGCAGTCTACCAGTCATTATAAAAATCACCATAAAGTATATTAATGATTGTCTTTTATTAAGAACATCTGTATAACTTGTATTTCTTTTAATATGCAATGCCAACCTAATTTTTGTTTGTGTTCTTTTTTCAATTGTTCATGAACATTAATAATGTGTTAACTGTTGATATTTATAGCCTTTTTTTCTTCTTTGCTGTGAATACCACTGTCACTCTAATATAATTGTAATCAATTTAACTATTGTAAGTTTATTGTCTTAATTTTGTATGCCATAACCATTTAATGTAAATGTGTTTGTGCGAATAAAATATTGTCTATTGTCTATAAGAAATAATGTTGGATATATTGGTGAATAAAACATACAAAAATAAATATTGGCAAACTCGGCTAAATTGGCAAACTTCAGTAAGTTGGCAAATATTACATATACACATTGCATGGCGAGCAGTAATGTTTTCCTGAATGTTGCAACCAAGCGAACAGTATTAGTTTGTAAATGTTTTGAATAGTAATGACTACATAAATATTGGCAATGTTAGTGATGCGGGCGAATATTTGAATGAATTTGTAAATGTTGGCGAACTGTATTAAGTTTCGTAAATGTTGGCGACGTTGGCGAACAGTAATGAGTTCATAAATGTTGGCGAACAGTACAGTTTCTAAATGTTGGCGACGTTGGCGAAAAGTGATGTTTCATAAATGTTGGCGACGTTGGCGACGTTGGAGAACAGTAATGAGTTTGTAAATGTTGGCGACGTTGGCGACGTTGGCGAACAGTAATGTTTCATAAATGTTGGCGACGTTGGCGACGTTGGCGAACAGTATTGAGTTCATAATGTTGGCGACGTTGCCGACGTTGGTGAACAGTATTGAGTTCATAAATGTTGGCGACGTTGGCGACGTTGGCGAATAGTAATGATTTCGCAAATGTTGGCGACGTTGGCGACATTTGCGAACATTTACACAATCCTGTACCAGAATGGGAACCTTGAATGACACAGTACAAAACTCCCAGTATATTATATTTTATCATGGCCATTATAACGCTTAATCTATATATTGTTTACTACAAACATGAAATCGACAATAAAATTATACCACCAGCTATTCAAATGTACCATGTTGGTACTACTTCTACATCTTTGCGTAACACGGGGTCCTACTAAAATGCGTCCGGGTGTAGAAAAAGAGCCCGGGGAAAAGAAAATGCGCACGAGGGTAAGAAAATGCGCGCGGTGAAAATATATAAATATTTTATTGGCATGAGACAACTTAATGTAGATGAAATAAGTTATGTACATTGATTTTTTTTAGACAAGTTATTTGCAAATTCAGATAAAAGACATTTATCATGTTTATGATAAAGCACAAGAACAAGTATGAATGTTTCAATTTCAACAATAATATATGAATACTATTTCGAAAGACATATATAATAATAGATCACAGTTTATGCGAAAGATTCAAAAATGTAAAACCGTTTAAAAGACATGTTTTTCAAAAACAATATTAAAACAGAGACTGAGACTGATTAAAATGAAAAATGTAAAAAACAAATTAAATTTCACAGATAAATATTGATCTTTTCAAAATTAAAAGAGATATACATAATACATCAGCAAACAAAGCAGTACTATACATGTACAGTAGTTAGATGAAAGGGGGTAAAAAGCAGGAGTTTGGTTTAATTCAAAACTAAGCACAAATTCCTTATAAGCATAGACATTAAAACTGTCAAACTAAGGTTTAGTATAATAAAAGATATAAACAACACTTTCGATGTAGCATCATACATATCCCCATTTAGTTTAAGGAGAAAACAAGCAATGATTTATTTTTAAGGATTAAACTTGTTGTTATAAAATGTTATTATTTTATTTCTTTTCCCCGGGCGCTTTTTCTTTCCCCCGGACGCTCTAGGACCGGTTACATGAAGTTCCTCAAAACAGACAGGATAATATGCTCATCATGGGGCCTTAATAGCTGACTTACTTTGGTCTCTTGTTGAGAGTGGTCTCATTAGCAATCACATACTTTAGTATCACATCTCCTTTTCATGGTCGCACTAAGTTTGTATGCATTTGTAAATTAAAATGTTTTATGTTTGCACTCAGCTTTTAATTACATTTGTGCGCATTTATTTAACAGGTTTATTCCTATCAATCTAGATTGCCAGCATGTTCTCTTTTATTAAAAAAAAGTGTCTCGCAACAAAAATTCAGTGACATGATACATGTACATGTACCTCAAGCTGACTCATATAATAAAATTATTTTAACGCGTCAACAAAATTTCAGTAATTTGATACCTCAACAATGCTCAAGCTGACCCCATATAATAAAATTATTTTACTGCGTCAACAAAATTTCACTGATTTGATACCTCAAGCTGACTCACATAATAAAATTATTTAAAGGCGTCAACAAAATTTCTGTGATATGATACCTCAAGCTGACTCGTATAGCATGTATTGTAAAATTATTTTAAGGCATCAACAAAATTTCAGTAATTTGATACCTTAAGCTGACTCATATAATAAAATTATTTTAACGCTTCAACAAAATTTCAGTAATTTGATACCTTAAGCTGACTCATATAATAAAATTATTTAATCCCGTCAACAAAAGTTCACTGATTTGATACCTCAAGCTAACTCATATAAACAAATTATTTAAACGCGTCAACAAAATTTCAGTGATTTGATACCTCAAGCTGACTCATATAATCAAATTATTTAAACGCGTATACAAAATTTCAGTGATTTGATACCTCAAGCTGACTCATATAATAAAATTATTTTAATGCTTCAACAAAATTTCAGTGATTTGATACCTCAAGCTGACTCATATAATCAAATTATTTAAACGCGTCAACAAAATTTCAGTGATTTGATACCTCAAGCTGACTCGTAATCGCATGTATAGTTAAATTATTTTAAGGCGTCAACAAAATTTCAGTAATTTTATACCTTAAGCTGACTCATATAAAAAAAATATTTAAACGCGTCAAAAAATTTAAGTGATTTGACATGTTTGATACCTCAACATGCTCAAGCTGACTCAAGTACCCCTGACTGTATAATAAAATTATTTTAATGCCTCAACCAAACTGACAATTTTTGCACTTTATTATCATATATATGTAAATCAATTTAGCATCATAGTAAATCTTAATCAGCAATATTTTCATGTCAGAATGCATTATATAAATTTGTAGATTGTTGGCATGTCTTATTTTTATTCAAAATATTGTCTCGCAACAAAATTTCAGTGATTTGAAACCTCAGGCTGACTCATATAATAAAATTGTTTAAACATGTCAACCAAAACTGACCATATAAGCACTTAATCATGTGTATTATATAAATCTCAGTATCTAGCAGCATAGCAAATAAGCAATATCTTGATTCTTTTCTGTTTGAGTAATATAAAACTGTTACAGAAGTCAGTATCTGTATTTCCTACTTCTGAATATGGATGGGTATGTCATGTATGTCACTGATTCATTTTGGCTATTGTGTGATAGGTGGGTCTGCACATAAATAAGTCGTGCTTGCTGGGGTGTTCTCCTTTAAACCAAGTGGTTCAGGATGTTTTGTATGATACACCTTATCGCTAATCCTGGCTGAGTCGGCTGCTTGAACTTTTGATGTATATAAAAATCATTTTTCCATGGTGGCATCAGATTTTTTGTTTTATGACGTCAAAATCTTACGGAAACCTGTGTGATATCTATTAACAGCAGACAAATAGCGATAAGGTTTATAAAACTAAATAATTAATCCAGTAGTACTGTACATCAACAAACAATGTGACTGACATGAGAGATTTCCTTTGTACTAACTACTTTCATGAATTTATTATGAAAATTATGAGAAGTTCTCTGCCTGGAAAAGTTTATGTAGTATGTCGGTTGGTAGATTTTGTTGGTAGCTAAATTTCAAGGGCCAAATATTTCATTCCTGTTCGCATAAGTATTTTTTCGAACGTTCCCGATATCATTTATAATCCATAAAGACAAATCTAACACACTTGACGAGATTGTTCATCATTATACAACACCTTATGTGCAATACATGTAACACTGTAAAGTATAAATTTTCTTTTGAACATTTTCTGAAAAACAGAATCGTAAATCCAAGGCAAACAAACGTGAACTACGAGGGAATATGTATGAAGGAGAGCCTGTCAAAAATGGGGAACAAAGCAACGTTAAAAATGATGTTGATAACCCATGATATAAAAATAATGTTCCTATGCGTGGATAACCTCTTTATACGGCTTCTAGCTAAAACAAAATCATTTTACTAAATTTATGAAGGCTGCAAGTGATAACAATTAAGCGTCCAATCTAATAGCCATTGTTCACTATAAATAAGAATATGAAAAATAAAATAATTACTTTAATATACACATTATTTTTTTTTCGTATTCTTATTTATAATATATATAGTCTACCGGGTAAAGTAATTTGCTACTCTGGAAAATAATAATCAAGATTAATATTATTGTTTATGTTTACAATCCGAAAAATTAAAATAAAAAGAACTTCGATTTCGACCAATGAAATGTCGTACACCATTCATTCACACCATTCCCGATTGCACGTTACACGATAACACCATTCCTCATACACCATTACACCATTCCCCTTACACCATACACCATAGCACCATACACCTTACACCATTCCACCATACACCTTACACCATTACACCATACACGTTTTTTTGGGAAGTTTACACCATCCAAGGGCTGTAGGACTATTGCATTTGTTTTATGTACATTTTAGATTCTGAAACTAACTTCGAATCTAATACTATAAAAGTTAACTTCGTTCTGGATAACTTTGATTGTTCGTACCTGTTTTACAGTTAATTATTTGCTTATCAAAACATATGTATCTTAGCATACATAATATATGAAAGCAAGACTGTTTCAATTTTTTTTTTAATTGTTCATTATCATGTTATTTCTAAAACGGGGTCGAAAGACACCAGTGGAAATTCAATGCAGATGAGCAATACGTATTCTATTAATATCTATCTTTAATTTGTGCGTGCCGTTCATTAAAATGATAAATGTTATGGTTTTGTTCTATTCAATTTATTATAATAATGGTTTTTATGAATCACTAGGATACTAATCGAATTATTTTTGTTTCAGCTTATCAAGTCAAACTTTTGTATTCAGCCACCACTGGAATCATTGAATTTGATTTTGATACAAGCAGTGTGACTGTACTGTTAGAGCATGGAAATAATCGTGTGTTTGCCATAGACTATGATTACCAAAACAGATATATTTATTTTCCAAGATACTTTCATCATGACATCGTCCGGTAGGTAAACGTTTATTCTGATGACGTCAATAGAAACAAAGATTGAAGGTGGTAAAATCAAGTTTAAAGACAAACATCAGTTTTATTAATAGTAATGGGATTTTCTAGTGATATTTATAGGCATCTATGTTCTCATTTACCACAACGTGAAACGAACAATATGTGTCATGTCAAGAACAATGTATTTTAAAAGTATCACCAGTCAAAACTTTCAGAATAATCGTTTGATTTTGTTGCAGTTCAGTGTTTCTCTTGTGTCATTGTTTTCATCTAATGATAAATGTGTTTACCTTGGGTTTAGTTTGTAACATTTGTATTTGTTTTCTCTCAATCGATTTATGACTTTCGAACGGCGGTATACTACTGTTGCCTTTATATATACAGACATCCTATTTTACACATAGAACATCCAAACATAAACATTTGATATTTTCCGAATTCACATCACATGTTTGTTATTGCTAGTTCTAATGTGCTGTTGGCTAACATCAAGTTCTTTTAAGGTGATACATAACACTACAGGGAGATAACTCTTTAAAACCAGCAAAACGTTTTAATTCCGGTGTGTTGTTAAAGCAATATAAAGCTTCCCAATGATCAAAATAAGTTTTTGTCAAACTGCTATATAACCAGTGTTTTTTCTGATAAAACGCTTGGTTAAAATTTTTTGAATCTTCTATAAATTTTGTAAAAGGGTCAATGTAAATACTTTGTCAAAATTTAATGAAAATTAAACGAGCCAAACTTATTTTAGTGAAAGTGTTGGGTACTATCTTAAATTCAAGCCACTAGAAGATCGATATCTATTACATGTACACATAAAAGCTCGTTTAACATGTTAAAGTATGTACTCGGTTAATATTATCATGTATATATATATATATATATATATATATATACTCTCCAACGTTTCAAAATTATTCCCCATTCTTAGTAATGCAAATATTACAAAAAGTGCATGATGCAAAGTAAAGATAAAATTGTGCTTCAACACTTTAATGAAACGAAAGGGTTATCATGAAACATGCTTACCCTAAACTACCAATGCACAGAGGAATTGTGAAGCAACATGTAAGATGGCACGATGACACATTCATGATTTAATTATAATATTACGATAGGTATCCAATATGATTTGTTAACCTAAAGCTGTACGATGCAACGTTGACCATTCTAGAATTTAAGCTACGGTATCCTGATAATTTATCAGTACAATGTCGTAAAGGGATTTCCCTATAATATGCTCATTTGCAACTACACGACTACACGAATTACAGTTACAAGAACGTGATGTTGAGCTAAGCTGATTATGATTTATAACCGTTGATCCATTTTTTTACATCTGGTGATAAGTTTATTTGACAATGGCAGTCCGCAGGGTTCGAGAACACATGTTGTGTGACCGTCCAGTCAAAAGCGTCTCAGACATATTAAATGAAAGTTATTTTATTCATATTATTGTGTGTTCAACAAGTAAAGATAAATAATCATGATATTATCAATTATATTTCCAAAAATGCAAACTTCTATTACCACTACTACTACTACAGCTATAACTATTACTTCTACTACTACTACTACTACTACTACTACTACTACTACTACTACTACTACTACTACTACTACTACTACTACTACTACTACTACTACTACTACTTCTACTATTACTACTACTACTACTACTAATACTACTACTACTATTACTACTACTACTACTACTACTACTTCTACTATTACTACTATTACTACTACTACTACTGATACTACTGATACTACTACTACTACTAATACTACTACTACTATTACTATAACTACTAATACTTATACTACTACTACTACTACTACTACTTATACTACTACTATGTCTACCACTACTACTACTTCTATTACTTCCGCCACCATAAATACCTCTATTTTCAATACCACTAGCTTCTTCAATAATTGAAAATATAACCCCTTTTATCCTCTGATTTAAGTATATCCCATATTTTATATGGTGTTTCCTATTTATTGATATAAATCTAATAACTATAATAATATACAAACTTAAAACATACCTCTTATTTTAGTTAAACTTACTTGCTACTCTGATTCATGATTTAATAAACATTTAAATTGATCCTAGTAATTTACTACTACTACTGCATACTATTATTGTGTCCTTTACTCAACATATGTGAAATTTACAGTCTTATTAGTATGGAGTCCGTGCAGATCATAATATTACATTTCCTGGAAACATTATAACGTTTAAAACGTTGTCCTGAAATATGACAACTTGTATAAATAGTTTTAATTAAGTTTACAAATAAAGATTACATAAGTTGATCTTGAGAAAAAAAGACAAAACTACGATAATAAGTCTCGACAAGATTATGACGTATGTGTTTAACAAGTACTGGATATTTTTCAGCTTTAATACAGAGTTAATTGGTGTGTTCGATATACACACCTTAACATTTGAAGCAAAATTACATGTTACCTTTCTAAACTAAAAACATCAACATCGATTCGTCATTGTATCGTACACTATGTCGCGTTCATAATATAACAGATTCAATTTATTGTGATTGTTTTATGAATTAGTCAGTGGAGATGTTTAGTATATATAACAAGATCAGTAAACACGGCAAAGTTAAGTATAAACATAAGAATTACAATGGGGATTGTGCCAAAACGTCAACAACTAAACGAAAGAGCAGAGACCAGCCGAAGCCATTAATGGGTTTTCAAAACAGAGAGAAAATCGTACAAACGGAAACAAGATTTAACTCATCAAAACAAAAATGCGTACACGTTTATTAAAAATGAACGTTACACTTAACAAAAAATAGAAATGAACTAAAAAATAAAGAAGCATACAAGAATAACAAAGTCCAGATGCTCTTGCCTTAAGAAAAGTGCGAAACGTGGCCGTGATAAAAAAAAATTAAATGTCAATTACTTTTTATAATGTTTGTAGATTTGCTTATCCCTCAAACAATAGAGCATTACAGACAGTTGTCCAGTCACTGTCATCTCCATCAGGAATAGCTGTTGATTCAGGCAATGATCATATTTACTGGATTGATTTTAATGGAGGCAAACTCTCAAGATGCAATCTAGACGGAAGCAATGTAACTGTGCTATCAACTTTTACCACACCTTGGGTTATACGACTTGATGTTACAAATAGGTATTCAGTTTTATTTATTTTTTTATTTATTTTTTAATAGAACAATACCCATGTTTTATCATTCATGTTTTGCTATAAATGCATTTGTATACCAGAAAGGCTACCATTGTCGCATTTGGAGGAATTGATTGTTTACTGCAATCTATAATTAGTAATGAGTGGCTTCATTTTTTGAGAGGATTCAAAATTCTGTTAATGTTATGATAGAAATTGTAATAAAGCTGGTTGGCTATATGGTAACACCATTATGCTTCACATGATGTATATCCTTTATCGAATGAACATGTAATCAACCAAAACTTAAATAAAATTATCGAATATAATGGATCATTATTAGCATCTGCTTAACATGATAATTTACCGTCTCAACTGTCACTGATAATTTATAGATAACTCCAAGACATTTGTATTAGTCTTAGATTTTCAATTATTATAGCCTCTATAACATTTGAGAAGCATTATTGTCAAAAGCGCATTTCCAGTAGCACAAATGATTTCGTTCATCATCAACTTGATCTACAGATAAGATGTGATAGATAGTACATGTGGTTTTGTAAGACAGGTTTATTTTTTAGTTTTGTTAACTTTGTTGTCATCAACGTGTAAAATATTCCAGTGTGTTTGGTTTCCTTTTATTTTTTTTATTTTTTTTATTTTCCTTTTCCTCATTTATAAGGTTTTGCTTTTTTCACTTTAACAGGTAATGCTGTAATTGATTCTTATTTCAATTCAGTTTTGTATTCCAATTGATATAGTCAACCTTTACAACTTTACTTTCTCATAAACTATCTGTATTTAATTGAGACAATGTATTGACACATAGTGTATACATAAAAACTAGGTCACATATTCGACTGATGCACTGACATATACTATCGGGTACCCGACATGTCATGGACGTTTGCCTTAAAATCATATGTTTCAAATTGAAGATTATTTTATAATTTGAATATCTGACGTGCAGTACGATCTGTCTCAAACAAATACTTCCAAAATAGTGTGTGTGTTGTTAATTTAATACAATAACAACATTGATTTCCTAATAAACATATACTATATATTAGGAGGTTGATATCACAGATTGTACACAAATGTACCTGCCTTCGCCAAAAACTCAAGATGTGTTTTTACAAGGCCAATCCTTTTACTTTCTACTGACCGACATTTGGTCGTTTTTCTTAAAGTGAAAATGTTTTTTTTTAAATTAAGCTCGCATGTCACGTTTTTTTTCAAAACCAAGCTCATTAGTCACGGTGAATCCAGGATATGGAAATGATGTATGCCAGAAGGGCGTTCGCCTACCCAACCGGGAGGGGGTAGGGTGGTGGGGGTGGGGGTGGATGGGTGTCGTGTTGCATGAATTATAATTCAAACAATATCTTGATTGCACTAGATATGTTAAATCACTATAAGTTTCTCTGTTACTAGTAGAATTGCATGCACATCTTAGTTTGTGATACATGCCGTTCAATATCATGAATTTAAAAGAACAAATTCAATGAAAATATTATCATTACGAATTTGTTTTCTTAAAACAAATGCATTGATATTTATGTATCAACATACGTCTTGCAGATACCTTAATTAGGATCCAATAAGAAATACCCTTTGTTTAAAGGGAGTATTTCATATCTAATTAAAATAATTATGTTCGTCCAATATCTTCTTATCCATGAATGTGTTATACGTTATTAAAATTCGGACATCTCAAATGTCTTTCATGCATGACAATGATTAGAGGGTCTTATCATATTGATAGTATACATATTCATTTGAAAAAAAAGGGTCGACTAATTTATAAAGAAAAAAACAGTCATGGTGACTTATACATACGAAATTAGGCTAGGTTGGGCTGTTTTGTTGTTCGGGATGTTAACACTAGCAAACTCGTTCTGTGAGAGTCGTTTGTTAGATTGAATGTATCTTTATAGGAAAAATGTTATTTTTTTTAAATGAATCATTGAAAATCGATCTGTGAGTTAAAGAAGGTGATCCATTGCAATTTGTAAGTTTCTTCCAGTATACTCGTTTTCAAAGTTTGTGTTTTTATACAGCAATCTTTTTCCCAAGTCGACTCAATATGCACAATTTATATTTACCTATCGTATTATAGTACTATACACAATTATCTAATGTAACACATGTTTTATTTATCATAATGCTTATATGTAACATTGTGTGCCTCTCTCATTAATGTTTATTACTAAACCAACATCACGAATTGAACCTGAAACTTTAATTTCCTTAAAATGTCAAGTTTTGATTTGTCATACAGGTGGATGTATATAGTTGAACTGTATACAGGAATATTGAAGTCTAGATTTGATCTATCTGATAGGCGAAGGATCGTTAACTTCACACCCACACCTGTGGGATGCATGTATATAGGTATGCTGTTACTAGTTAGCTTTGTAGTAAAATTATTTAAAATATGACAATTTGTCATTGTTTTATCATTTGTTGTTCATGGATCAGTGTTCAAAACATTCGAAATACTGATCAATTTGTTTTTACCTACACGTTAAAGGAACAAAACGTGATACAATTTGTAAACATTTATTGCATTGAATTGTTTACGTCGTCGTTATTCGATGTTAATCAATAGTGACGTAAACACCAGATTGATTATAAAAATAAGATCATATATCATTGTTGTACAATGAATTATGATTTATCCACTACTGGTATCAACTCATTGTAGACACTGGAGAGAACATACTGTACTGGATTAATTTTGATGGTGACATGAAATCAGCTAAACACGATGGATCTGATGTTAAAACAATACATTCAACAAATGTTAGAAGAAACTACTATGCTATTCATGTCGTCGGTAGTTACATATTTTATACCAATGACAATCAGTTGTTAATGCTATCTAAAACATCAGGATCCACGCCGACTGTTCTGTATAACGATAGCAGTTCTATTCACAGTATATTTGTGTTTAATCAATCAGGTATGTTAATAACATATATAGTCAAAAATAATGATATCATACGTCCCAAATTTGAACCATTTTATTACAATATCATATTAAATCGTGATGCAAAACAGTTTAGACATATCAAATGATAGTGTTTGCTAAATTATATCATGAACTATTCGACATTTAAGGATGAATACCAACATTGTAATTGGAAGTAATGCGATAGACACCAAAATCGTATTCATATGCGAAAATGACATTTTTTTTTGCAATAACTGAAACATAGTCGTGAAAAAAATCAGTGTTGATATTAATTGCACATTCTGATTGAATTTCAATAATACGAACAGCACGAACTACTTATTTTTGTTGATAATGTCTTTATTAAATGGGGAACAAAACGTCAATGAAAACACTACAACATTAAACAAGGCATTGCAAACTATAAGAAAGATTAAATTCGTTTGTGTTCAGTTAGGAAACTAAAAAAAACAAGTACTTACAATTAGTATTAAAGTTAATATTGCAAATTTGTCATAACATTATATTTTGTTTGTATATGTTAAGAGACTGTTTATATTGTATTATTGTCCTACGTGTATTTATGTTGTTTATTTCTAATCATTTCTTGCTTCTAAATTTTTCATATTAAGCGTTTTACTTAGTATAAATATGCTTTGTTACATCATTAACCAAATGTGCATGCTTTGTTTCACCTTAACATTGGCTTCAATGCGTTCTAAATAAACTGTTGCTACAAGGTTTTTATTATGAAAGTTAAATATACATTTTTATTTTATATTGTTATATCAATTTCACTGATACAATGTATTAGTATTGGCTTGTTTTGTTCCTTAAAAAATGGGACGAAAGATTACAGATGAACATTCAAACTCATAGATCGAAAATAAACTTACTTATATTTGCACCTCTTTTACGACGCCATGGATTAAAACGAAAAAGACAAACAAACGATAGAAAACTACAAAATAAAAAACTTAAAACTAAGCATGTTTTTAATATGTTTTTTCGGTCTCGTCCATCTATATACTATTTTTGATAATTTTATTAAAAAATGGGATGTATCTTATATTATTGTTAACAATATAACTGATGAAAATATTTATAATATTTATGTAACTTTAATTTTTCCAACTGAAATTGTTATTTATGAAATTACGACACAGACAAGTGGTAAGTACTATTAACTCAAGTTTTTAATTTAAAAAAATCAATAACATACTCTTCCCTATTATTATCCGTATATAGACAACGTTGTACATTTTTTTAAAGACATATATTATTTTGCACTTGGTACAAAGCTAGTCACGTACAGAAAACAAACTGTTATGTATGTGTCTAACAGTTTTGGTTACAATTGAAACAAAGAAGTTGTTAATATTTATAATAGCACATTTTTCTGTTGTTGTTCTCTAATATTTAGTTTCTTGTGTTTAAACTTGGTGCTTTGTTTATATATGTTTCAAAATAAAAGTGAATATGACCACGCGTAGGTGCAGTAAAAAAAATATATTGTCCTTTTAAATTGTTTATTATAAACTATGACACATTAAAACATACTACATTATACATTACATACATTATTGTTCTCTTTAATTCCTCGTATTGCAATGCATCACTCAGCGAGAACATATCTATATGCGAGCGGTCTGAATTTTTGTTGTGTAAATGATATTGGTAACGCAACTTTGATTCATTTGATGTAGGTGCATGGATACTTTCAATCCTTTCACGACGCGTATACAGTTGCTCGTACCAACTGCACAATTCTTTCATCAATGTATATGTTATAGGTAAATAGTGTTCGAATCTGTCTGTATTGCTTAATGTGATTTATTGAAACGATAAGCAATCAATATGGAATACGGCCAAACGCTGGATACAAAACATCTATACACAAACTAATGTATATGTGTCTTCATTTACACTTAAAAGAATCACTAATAAGCAGTAATAATTAATCTGAATGAATATTTTGCATTATCTTGTAAGGATAAAAATACGTTGGCAAAGGCTATATGTATTTAGTTATAAAACAAGAGCAGTCAAACATAACACTTTGCAATAGGCATGAATAAAGGCAACAGTAGTATACCGCTGTTCAAAACTCATAAATCCATGGACAAAAAACAAAATCGGGGTAACAAACCAAAACCGAGCGAAACGCATTAAATATAAGAGGAGAACAACGACACAACACCGAAACGCAGCACACACAGAAACTGACCAATCATCAGACAAAACACCACGAGAATAACAAATATAACATGGTAACCAAATACATGAATTTGGGATAGACAAGTACCGTGTCACGTCTTATCTCAATATCTCAAAAATAAGAGAAAACACAAACGACTCAACGTTAAAATGCAACACACAGAGAAACGAACAATAATATAACAATGACCATCTTCCTGACTTGGTACAGGACACTTTTAAAGGGGAATAAAAGTGGTGAGTTATACCTGGTTTTATGGCATGCCAAACCTCGCACGTTAATGGCAAAGTTAAATATAATATGGAAATGACAACATAATATTATAGAACTACAATACAAATAAATAGGAGAACATATTAGACAAAGAAAAACATGATTAATAGATAACAAAAAGCATCAGGTTTAAAATTCAATACGCCAAAAACGCGCCTTGTCCACACAAGACTCACCAGTGACGCCCAGATATAAAAGATCGAAAGTGAAAAAAGTACAAAGTTGTACAGCACTGAAGATCAAAAGTTGAAAAGGTTTCGCCAAATACGGCATTGTTTTATGCCCGGGATAAGAACATTCTTATTATATAGAACAATTCATGCTATTGCAGACAGTAAATTTTATCAAATGAATATGAACGATACATATGTTACAGTAAATAGGTGAAATTAGGAATTACACGTAATTACTAAACATTTCAGTAAATACCTGTAATTACTAGCCAATTTAGTAATTACATGTATTTACTAGTTGTTTCAGTGATTACTGGTAATTACTGATTTTTTTTGTCATTTTTACAGCTATTTACTAATTTGGTGTTTTTTGATTTAAAATTAAAAACATAATTCAAGATACCAAATAAAAAAGTAAAGGGGTAGGGATTTTAATGGAGCTTACTTTAGGATGTAGGAATATAAGGCACATCAAAAGTGCATACTCTTTAGTGTTTGTGAATTGAAACTGGCAAATGGTTGTTTTATCGGTCTTGAAAAAATATATGCATGCAAGACAATGATATCAATCCAAAATTGATTTTTATAATTTTGTTAAACTAAATCTCAATCATTCACTGTGGTTTAAAACGTTAAAATAACTTTCTCCAAATATCCTGGATTTCTACCAATCTTGGACAGAAGCTACATGTTCTTTTTGTAATCATACGTTTTTTGATTGAATTAAGTCTGCTAATTGATATTTTATCGTATGTTTTTATATGTTGTGATGTTATGCTATTGTTTCAGAAAAAGGGAGAAGGTTTGGGCCCATTAAAACGTTTAATCCCGCTGCAAATGTTTGCACCTGTCCTAAGTCAGGAATCTGATGTACAGTAGTTGTCGTTTGTTTATGTAATATATACGTGTTTCTCGTTTCTCGTTTTGTTTATATAGATTAGACCGTTAGTTTTCCCGTTTGAATGGTTTTACACTAGTAATTTTGGGGCCCTTTATAGCTTGTTGTTCGGTGTGAGCCAAGGCTCCGTGTTGAAGGCCGTACTTTAACCTATAATGGTTTAATTTTTAAATTGTTATTTGGATGGAGAGTTGTCTCATTGGCACTCACACCACATCTTCCTATATCTATCTATAAGATAATATCCGAAAGTAAAGTTTGTAAAAAAAAATCCTTTTTTTCCTTATTTTACTTATAAACATGATAAATGAACTAGTTTTTCCAAGTTAACATTACATACACTCTGCAGTTAAAGTTTTGAAAACTTAGATTTTATCCTGGATTTTTACCCGATTTTGACAGAAGCATTTTATAGTACTAGTCAAGAGGAAAATTTTAATATTTTTTCCTCATTTTTTTTAGCCTGCGATTATCAGCAAAAGTAGACGAGACTATTTGTTCTGCAAAACCCTTACAATTTTAATAGCTTAATACATCGATAACCCATCTCCAGGTAGGGGTTGAATTGGAGGAGTCACAAGATTACGTATTCAATGAGGTCCAAATATTCACTCGCAAGTGCACAACTCATCAACCTTGTTTCTCAGCTAATTTAACAGAATAGAACCAGATTGGCTGCTAACAGTGAATTATAATTTCACTATATCGTTTATTTGTTTGTATATGTCGAAGCTAATGTACATAACAGTTCATTCCAGTTCTTATCCTACATAACGTTATCTTATCTTTATCAGGTAATAAGTCTTAATATTCTTCAAACTCAAGGTTTGTTTTAAAAAGTTAAATTATAATGCATTGGGAGAATTTTCCATTTATGATTTCCATGTCTGCTGAAATTGGTCAAAAAGTGACTCTGATTTATACAAATATTTGAAAGTCCATATTTATTCAAGATATTTTTAATACAAATCAACCATTCAATATTTTAAGAGTACTGACTCCCTTCTAGTTAGTATTATCATAACTTTTGATCATCTGACCATAGTACAACATTGTTTTAGCAGTCAGTAAATAGGTGTAAAAATTCATTTTAAAATTAGTAATTACTGGTAATAACTGGGCCGTTTCAGGAATTACTTGTATTAACTAAGTGCATCGGGAAATACCTGTAATTCCTAAATTTTAGTAATTACATGTAATTCCTAATTTCACCTATTTACTGTAACATATACATAAAGAAACTGAAGTATTAAAAATTACAGAAAACTAAACCTGAATACATAACGCCTAGATATAAAAGATCCAACGTGAAAAAGGTACAAAGTTGTACAGCACTGAAGATCAAAAGTTGAAAAGGTTTTGACAAACACAGCATTGTTTTTATGCACGGGATAAGAACATCCTTATAATATAGAACACTTAATGCTATTGCAACCAGTAAATTTTAACAAATGAATATGAAAGCGATATACATAATGCAACTGAAATATTAACTAATTACAGAAAACTAAACCCAAGTTTACCACAAAATAGACACACATCCGAATCAGTTCAGGCGTCAACGTAATTAAAAAAATGTGACGTCACATACGATGGCGAAAAGGCAGAAACGTTATGCCATGACATATATTAGAAATGCATGTGTACTTATATCATGTATATTAACTTTATCCATTTTACAGGTTGAAGTTTAGTACTGAAATGTAAACAACACTGACATTGTTGATCGAGAGGTGAGCATAACGTGTAGATTTTATTATTTTAACGAATATGCTGACAGTGGCCTATCCAGTAGGTGTTTTATAAAAAAAAATATGATGTTGACACAAATACCTCGTTGTCTGAGATATTTTTAGGGCATACACATACATGTGTGTAATAGGGAAATTATTTCGATTGTTTATTATTTTTTTATTATAATAATAAATTTTGAAAAATGCACCTACATTTCATTTGAAACTAAAATAGTATTTTCATGTATTTTAAAAAATTCAGGTTGGAAATAGTCAGGTCCTTTCATTAATATTTTGATTATAATGCTATGCATTACATGTAATCATTACATGTAAATATTGCTTGTAACGCTTGTCTTTATTTTTTAGGACGTACCTTACTCATTATTGGTATTGTATAGATGACAACGCCAACCTATTGAAACGTTATCCGAGTTTTTTTCATAGTATTACATGGTAGGTAAATATCACTTTATGTATAGTAAACATCCTCATCAGCTTAGTTACACAAATAATTTACTTTTAAAAGCATACAATGGTCAAATCTGTATTACGTATACAGTTTCCCTAAATCAAAAATTATATTTGAGTAGTAGAGCAAAACAATACAGACGGAAAGTAGACGTAATCGAGGAATATTTAATTTTTTGAATGACTTTTGTATTTTTGTTTGCCTGAATCTTATCTTTTCACAAAACATAAATAATACAAACTACCAGAAATGCAACCAATTGATAATTTGTGAAATGCATAGATAAATCATTAAAACATATCATGGAACAAAGACAACAACTATTATCGCAATTTATATTCGTATCTGTATTTCTAAAAGCAGAATATGTTGTATGATTGTCAATGATACATCTCTCCAAAAGAGACCACAATGACACAGAACGTAAGTCACCGTACGGCCTTCAACAATGAACAAAGCTCATTGTATATATATCATTCTCTTATGGAAATGGAGCATGATGTACACATATTTGCTGTAACTACTGATTAGTGTGACTGAAATGCGTATTTTATTTCTACGTACGTGTAATTTAATGTACAATGCTATAAAATTGATAACAAATTGGGTTTTAAATCTATTAAACTAAACGTCACAAAAAAGTATTTCAAACGTTGTAATTATATTGCCATGCGGAAACAGACAAACTTCTAAAACAACTTGTAACAAAAACAAACGAGTTTAAACTGACGAAATAATAGGACGTTTTAATATTTCAATTGAAATCACGAGTGATCAAGGAATGCAGGTATTACACAATCAACTATCGCATACTTCTTCAGTAAACACAAGGTTTCCACAGTCATGAATATTGCATCAGGAGACAATAGACAATAAAAGTGACCAACCATGATATTTTAAAGCTTATATACAAGATTTCAACATGTGTACTTTAATTCATTTTCAAATGTTACAACTTTCTATTGTAAACAGTGCTTTTTCCCGAGATTTGCCACTTGAATGCCAACTATTAGAAAAGGAAGCCTATAACTTGCTGAAACGTCGTCCAGGAAAATATTGTGCGATTTGGATGTTCTCAAGGACACGCCAAATCTAAAGGCAAGATGTGGCCTTAAGATCAATTTAAACAACTTCAGCAAATGTTTTCATTCATCAATTCCCCTCTGTATTGTACAATGTTAAACAAGTGTACGTGTAGTCGGCCATTTACTGTACAACTTTAAACAAGTGTCTGTGTAGTTAGCCATTAATTGTACAACTTTCAGATAATATAGATCTCACTATATTGTGTAACAAGTTGCAGTTTTGTTATGTTTTTTGATGATTTGTGTTAGATATAGATCAAACCTGTTTTAGAAGCAAAATGAGAATATATGTTAAATGCCGTTACTTCGATAAAATAAATTGTCATATGTATTTACAATGTAGCTTGATCTGTTAATCATGTTTATTATGAAAACTGCATTATTAATTATTAATTTTCCAAAAGTATATTCTGACTGCTTACGTATGTTTGACATAGCTGTTTCGAATACGTCATTCATGTCATTTATATCTTAAAAATACATTTAATAAAAAAAAAAATGCATCTCCTCCAGCCATAAAATAATTCCTAGTCTGCATGTGGCTACATATGTGTTGAATTTATTATGTTTGGGGTTTTATTTGTTTCTCTTTTGTTACCACTGTGGAGAGACAACTGATAAAACTTGTATAATCTGCAGTGAAATTGGTACTGTTGATGATATTATTATACAATAAAACATATGCTATGATTTAGATGAGACAACGATCTAGATGAGTCCAAACAATGTGGTATCTAGAACCGTATGGTCTCCAACAATGAACACAACCCACACAAAAACAACCCACACACAATGATTAGCTATAAATGCGCTGACATAAAAGCCTAACTGCCTGATTAATGACAAAACAATCAGTCATTCACTAGTATCACATCACATAACAAACAACAATCACTGAGTTTTGGGCTCCAAATTTTTGACAGACTTATCTATAGAATATGGAGAAATTAATCGCGTTGCAAGCATCGAGACCCCATAACCTTGGTCAACTTGATATAACTTAAGAACAACACAAATCAGTTCAAAAGTCAAGATTCGTGAGATTGGCAAGCAAACCGACCGTACAACGGCTGTACAGTCTGGCAAAGCCGTTAACAACTTCCATTTCTTTGTTGGCGCGCAACTTTAAAATTGCAAAGTATGACTAAGAAGAGGAAATATATTTTTCGAAAACTTCTGATTTCCGTTTTAATCGCCAATCTCAAACACTACAGAAAGACGATGAAAACACTCTATAACATACCAGATTGTGTTTAAGGGTGTGCTCTTGTATATAACACTTGCAATTTCATATCTGATTTCTGCACAAGAAAAACACTTTCCATTCAAAACCCCTGGTACCAAAAAAGATTCATTTATATTTTTTAATGAATTACTGTATTGTCGGCCATGCAATGACATTAAAATAACAATCAATCAAGGAACATCATGAGGATGTTTTTTTAGAAAATCTACCAAATAACAAAGCTTGTTTTAAACATGACAACTTTGAGACCCTGTATAGCTGGCTGTTTGGAATGCGCCACGGCTCCGTGTTGAAGATCGTACTTTGACCTATAAGGGTTAACTTTTACAATTTGTGACTTGGATGAAGAGTTGTATCATTGACAAAAACACCAAATCTTCTTGTATCTAATTAATTTAAAACCGTATATACTAGCTGATATAAAAATTATTTTATTACATACACAGGTATAAACCTTCTATGCTGAATAATATGAAAATTGAAACGCTTATTTGAATGTAAACATTAGCACGTGTAAGACTTGTGTTGATATTTGTCTGATTGACAGTCATATAACTTATCCCTTCACATTAAATGATCAAGCTGAAATATGATTTTTTGAGATACTTAGGCGTTAAAATGTATGATTAATGAAATAGTTACAATCGAAACAAATATAAACCAATATATAAACACAGAGTAAAATTCGAACAGTTTCAAAAATATGATGTAATAAAATTATTCAGGTTTATCATGTACATTTGTATCTGGTGAAATTATTTCTTGTATCCCTCTATCATTTTCACAACATTTTGGATAATGAGACTGACTTGATTGGTTATATACAATGTGACTTTTTATATCGAAAAAAAACAATCTACTTCTTGGAAATACACATTTTTTCCACAGTATTAAGTCCGATTATGATATTAATCAAATTCATCGATATTTTCATTTGTTAAACATGCTTTGGGACATATTCCAGAGCGAGAGATTTCAACGAGACTGAAATGTACAAGTATAGATCCTTAATAAATCATACATTTGAAAAAAACGGCGTTAGACATATTATACTATCTGTATGCAGGTGCAGTAACATATTATCATAACAATGTGTATTCAAAAATTGGCCATACAAGTGTAGTGTATTAGGACATGTAAGAGTAAGTCTAACTTTTTTAACCAAAGAAAACAATGTAAGATGACAACATGTTACTTTATAGATGAAATAGTTGTGGTTGGATAACTACAATGTAGGTTACGATTTGATTCTGAGGATATAAAACCCAAAATTAAATTTTGAATACATAGCTTATTTTAGGTTACTAACACTTGACAATTGATTGTCTCTGTATGCAATACTCTTCCACGATTTATTTAAATCATTTTTGATTTCCCGAAAAAAATCAGAAATTTGAAATAAAATGAAATAAGGAGATTCGATATCATTAAATGGAAATACAATTTGTTTCCATAATGATTAGGTTAGAAAAAAGCTATTGAAAGTGTGTACCCCCAAAAAACATGTCTCATTTTAATATACACATGTACTTCGACGTTATATACATGGTTGCGTGTAAATAAAAAGTTAAGAAAAAGATCATGATAATATAAACAGTTGTACTATTGTGTTTTAAGTTACAATACTACTTCATCCGAAGTAACGTGGTAAATGTATGGAATATTTGACAATCCATTTATTTGCATATTTCTATAATAAGTATGTGCAGATCTTTAAAATTTCTAAAAATTGCCTGGATCTAATTCATTAGTAAGTTGTACAGTTTATGAGCGAATATACATTAAATTGTCTACAAAGAGGAATTCGAAAATGAAATAAAAAACGTTTGTTTTCATGAAACATTTCAAAATCCTGGGGTCATCTATTGATTTTGGAGTTGGTGTGTGCTTTATAACCTGACACTTAATTATATCAATGTAAGATTCAGTGTATATGTCCGGTTTTTTTTTATTAAACAAGGTATGCAAATAAGATACCGGGCTGGTATAAACATCAGTAACATTTCAAATCATGTGTTATAATTGATAAAAGCGTCAGTAGTTTACTGATGTTATAATCTCGAAGTTAAACCAGGTAATGTGCATCACACATTTTCTCTCTTGTTGCAGAATTCACAGCACTCCAATCATTGTATTATTACTAACTGTAAATCTCTCAAACCTGAAATAAAATGAACAACAAATATTATACAATTATCAATAATATCAAAAGTCTACATGCCACGTATTATATAACTTTTACATTTCACACTTAATTATGTGTTTGACATTTTATACAATTGCATATAAATAGAAAAATACAACTCGTCTTAACATCACCTATCAATTTAAGATCTTTAAATTTGCTTTGCAAATTGTCTGTTATTCCCTCGCCGGGATTTGAACTGATGCTTCTGATATATCGTGCCACCAAATCGCCTGCACTGTATCCAACGCGCTAGACCACTCGATCACTTTGGCTTCACAATGATAAAGCTTTCAGTGGTCGGGTGTTACCTTTCCTCGTCAGTTTGTATGAAGCTTCGTAATACAGTTCATACAAGTATATATATACGTCTTTCATTAAGACTAATTATTGTTTGTAGTACATATGTCTTTATCGGGTACACAATTCGCAAAAGAGAGGTATGCATACAAATACAAAATAAATATTGATAATTATTTTCTCAATCAAAGCGCCTCTGGTCTTTGTAGGGGTAAATTCAGTAAAAAAAAATCTTCCATTGACTTCAATGATCATCTATGTGTGGAAATAAATGTATACCTGATTCACCTTTAAAAATTAAAAACTTTCATATATCATTTATCATCTTTGGCATATTCCCCATTTCTATTCTCACTTTTATGAAATTTACTCAATAACGTCAACATTCTGTCAATATCAAATATTAAATATTAATGATTGATTAAAATAACTGACTATATTGAATAAATTACTACTCTTTTACGAATCATGTTGTCTAGCAATATGATGTAAGTGGCTATAACAAAAATCGGATTGTATACTGACATACTGAACTCAATCTGTTGTAATACCTAAAAAATTGCCTGGAGACAACTTAAAGTTGTTTCAGGCAGGAAAAGACTGTTGTCTGTTATATGGTCGGGTTGTTGTCTGTTTGACACATTTCCTATTTCCATTCTCAATTTAACAAATATATGTAGATAACGTAATCCGTGATCGAAATTTCGAATACTCGAATATTGGTTAAAATTTGTGCAAAATTTGAAAAGAAAATGTATTACTGAAAATGTCAGTTTAAAATTTTTCCTAAATTTACAAAATAATCATGATTAAGGTGCAAATAACTCTTCCGTATCAAAACTTCTTGTTTTTAAAGATGACTTTAAACAATTGAATGTTTTTTTACAAGAACTGTTATGCAGGATGTAATCAGAACATGTCAACTTAACATTTCCTTGTTATTTATTCAAAAGTTTGTATTAAGTCATAATGCGTTGACCGGACTTTGTTTATTACTGTTTCCATATTTCGCTTAGGCACATAAACCATGATATCATATAAATATGACCCAGCACCGATTTAGTATGCCATTACTTTCCTGGACACCGCAAAAAAACACTGTTACTGTTATAATATAATTTGATATAAAAATGCTGAAAACAATGCTGATAAAAATCTATACAAATCATAAAAAACACAACACATCCACGAACCTATTATTTTCCATACCCGTGTTTTGTTGATACCTCTATACCAATAGTGCGTTGCTGATTATATGATGTATTCATCTTACCCCGACGTCAGTTAGGTACTGATTTTGCTGTATCATATTCCGTTGAGATGTATTGAAATGAAAAATGAAAACAAAAGTTTGATACAGACTTTGTTTTAACGACATAAAGAAGTCTATTTGTGTGAGCTAAAACGAAAAAATATGATGTTTTTCTAATAACGAGATATTGTGAATTCAATTGACTTTTTTACGTAATGTTATCTACTTTTAAAACTGACGAGTTCTTTTTTTGAACAATGATACCACATATGTACACTTGTATACTTCGAGGACAGAGTATTGTATTGCTTAAAATACGATCAACATAATTATAAACGGACAAGATATTCAATTTAGAAAAACAGTGACAAGTTTGTAACAGTTGACTATGATGCCATTTGTTTATATATGGATAATGATAACTCAAACATTTTCATTGATTGATGAAAACAAAAAAAACTTAAGGTATAATTACTAACCTTTTGTTTGTGTCATACAATTTCTTGAAGAGCAATTTAAGTCAAAATGCGTATCTGGGGCACACTATTTGGCACCGTTTATGTTGTAATAAAGTTACGTTATCATTATAATTGTTGTCAACAGTTATAACGTTAATAAGATAATCACCTTAATATTTATGCAATTATAAAAAAATAGTGAATACATTAACAAGATTAAAGAAATAAAAAAAAATTCAACAGCACAAAAAATAACAAGAGAGATACATTATATAAATGACGATAATACACATGTTGTTTAACTCATATAATAAAAACATTGCATAAGCTATTTGTGTGGAACGCAGTGAAGCCAACGTTACATTTGGTTAATCATAATAACTATATATGTCTATACTAAGTGAAAAGCTGAATATAACAAATTAGGAAGTAACTAACACATCGAAATGAATTATGTATATAAAGATACAGAACAATAATAAATCATAAGATGTTTTTAAACATACGAAAACAAAATGTAATAATATGCAATATTAGCAAGATTGATTTTAACGATAATTCAAAGAAGTGGTAATCTACTTATTACAATTTCCAAACTGAGTGCAAACGGATTGGTTATTTTAAATAGGTTGCTATGTATTTTGTGATGTTTAGCTGCTTCAATTAACATTTTATCTAAACATCATCAACACAATAAACACCATTCATACAGGGGTATGGATGTGTGTATATTTAAGTTATCGTTATACGTGATTATAGATGGTTATTAACATACCCATTGAATTGAACACAAATATACTGTAAATCTTGCTGGTTTCGTTATACAACAGAGTGGGCGTGGATCCTGGTATTTTATTAACCATCATCAACTGATTGTTCTCATTAAAGTAGTATATGTAACTACCGACGACACTGACAGTATAGTAGTTTGTACTATCATTTGTTGAAAGAAATGTGTTAACATCAGATCCATCGTCGTTAGATGATTTCATGTCACCATCGATATTAATCCAATACATTTTTCATCGTTAGTGTCTACAATTGTTAGAAACAAACAGTGAAAGAAGCATAATGCAGTCATTGCATAAATATGGTGTAATCGTTACGGTTAATGCACTCCAATGAACCGCGAAGGCAACACAACAATGTCAATAACATCTTTATCAAAAGTAAAATCACCAAAATACTCTGAGGAAATTTAAAATGGAAAGTCCCTAATCAAATGGCAAAATCAAATGATAAATCACATTAAACGATTAGACAACAACTGTCATATTCCTGACATGGTACAGGCATTTTCAAATGTAGAAAATGGTGGTTTAAACCTAGGTTTATAGCACTTAACCTCTCACTTGTACGACAGTCACATCACTTTCCATTCTATTGACATCGATGAGTTATCAAAGTTTCTGAAATAGAGGTTCAACAACAACACGAAATCCACCAAAAACTGGGGTGATTTCAGGTGCTTCGGAAGAGTAAGCATATTCTGCTTTACATTCGGTATCCGTCGTGCTGCTTGTGTTATTACAAAGCCGGTAAATAGTCTTATTCAGTAGGTCACATTCGTGAAAATGGAATGTTATTAAAAATTGCATTCAGCTTAATCAGTTGTGAGGTCATTAAAGATTGCATATTTTGGATTTAATATAGATTCACTTATAGGGGGTTTGCATCGGAACTAAACACATTTATTTAATGTCATGACACGGGTTATGTTCGTCTCATATATTTTATGATAGTATGATAGTAAACACCTAACGGGAGGAATTGTACCTAATATCCATATGATGAAGACATAATCTTTCAAACAGTTTAATTGGTGTCTGGAGCTGTCATTTCAGTTAACTGCTAGTAGTCTGTTATTATTTATGTATTATTATGATTTTATTTATTTTCTTTTGTTACATCTTCCGACATCGGACTCGGACTTCAAATGAAGGGAAGTTTAATGTGCGTATTGTTAGGCGTTTAACTTTCTACAATGGTTAGAGGTATAGGGGGAGGGTTAAGATCTCATACACATGTTTAACCCCGCCGCAATATTGTGTCTGTCGTAAGGTAGGAGCCTCTGGCCTTTGGTAGTTTTGTATGATTTTTAATTTCAATTTCATTGTGTATAAGTCGGAGTTGAGTATGACGTCCATTTTCACGGTAAAAGTATATATATTTTTAAGGGGCCAGCTGAAGGACGCCTCCAGGTGCGGGAGTTTCTCGCTACATTGAAGACCCATTGGTGGTATTCGGTTGTTGTCTGCTCTATAGCCGGGTTGTTGTCGCTTTGACACATTCCCCATTTCTTTCTCAATTTTATACACTTTGGAAAAGTATGTTTGTGTGCACCTACACAAACCTTTAAATTCATTTACATACGAAGCTACATGTATAATGTCTGATAGTTTATACTTATCATGCAAATATGATATATAAAAAAGAAGATGTGGTATGATTTCCCATACGACAACTGTCCACAAGAGACCAAAATGACATCGACATTAACAACTATAGGTCACCGCACGGCCTTCAAAAATGAGCAAAGCCAATACCGCATAGTCAGCCATAAAAGGCCCCGATAAGACAATGTAAAACAATTCAAACGAGAAAACTAACGGCCTGATTTATTTAAAAAAAATTAACGAAAAACAAATATATAACACATACACAAACGACAACCACTGAATAACAGGCTCCTGACTTTGGACAGGCACATACATAAATAATGTGGCGGGGTTAAACATGTTAGCGGGATCCCAACCATCCCCCTAATATGCTGGTTTGTGACTTAGACATTCGTCATTGCTGACAATTTTAAATATTGAATGTGAAAAGCACCTGATAAAATTGATTTATGCATTAATTAGAAATAACTTCGCAGTCTTAAGCATATTCATCGTTTTTCACAACATACATTTTGTGAAAAAAAAGAGACAGTCAATTTTGACTCAAAGCTAATAAACAAAGACGAGTTTAGAATTGACATACACAGATTTTGAAATGAAACAAATAGTTATATAGTACATCAAATTAAATAAGTTTACCTTACATCAATACCATCAAGTTTCTGTACAGTTGTTCTGCAGGCAAAACAAAAGGCAAACGTAAAAATGTATGCAATATTGTATCCAAAACATCTGATAAAAACGTACCTATATCCATACATTCAACGTATGGTGATACAAAGTTAACAATCGTCATGTGTTCAGATAAATCGAATCTATACTTCAATATTCCATTTTTTTTGTTCAACTATATATATCCACCTGAAAGACAAATCAAAATGTGACTAACAGAACTTAAACTTGACGGCTCAGTGTAAACTTGAGTACTAATGTGTTGTTACTTTATTTATAAAACCTGAAGATGGAAGCAGACGAAACTACAAAAGGATTCAGAAAAATACACATTTGACGATAGATACTTAAATTGCTTATATCATTTATTGTTATTCTTTAAACCGATAGGTACATTGCGGTTTTTCATGGTGAATCGACTCGGATAAATGACGTATACAAAATTAAACTACAAAAATACTGATTTCTAAGGAAATTCAAAACGGAAAGTCTGTAATCAAATGGCAAAACAAACAGCACAAACGAAGGGATAACTGTCATACAGACATTTTAGTATGTAGAAAATGGTGGATTTAACATGGTTTTATAGCTAGCTTAAGCTCCAACTTGTATAACAGTATATCTGACCTGAATTATATAAACGATTAAACTTAAAATTGAGAATGGAAATGGGGAATGTGTTAAAGAGACAAGAATCCGACCAAATAACAGACAGCAGCAGGAGATCACCAACAGGTCCTCAATACAGTGATAATTCCTCGCATCCGGAGGCGTAATTTTTCACTTGGCCCCACAAATATTTATACTAGTTCAGTGATAATGAACGCCATACTAAACTCCAAGTTGTACAAAAGAAATTAAAAATAAAAATAATACAAGACTAACAAAGCATGCAGGCTCTTGACTTGTATGCTAGAAGAAACTTACACTGAACAATGGAACACCTTTTGACATCAAAGGTGGATATTACAATTCTTCCTTGTCCAAAAATACTCTCCTATGTCAAGACATATGGTATTTTATATACAAATCAAACGTGGCGAGTTCGCCAATTTACCCATCCTGCTCAACAAAACATAGGCCTTATCTCGCCTAATTAAACATTGGTGTTACTATCTAATATGATTGATCTCGTACATTTATACTATCAATATGATTAGACATTCTTGTTATTTTAGTTGATTGATGCTATTGGTGATGCTAACTTTTAATTAGCGTATTACATACATATGATTAACATGCAAGATGTAAAATGTACATAATTGGTAACATTAAAAACAAAATGAAACCGTAGAACAAAAGAAATATATCTGATGAGAACTATATTATGGACTCCTCTTGATTTATGTTGATGTATATACCAGAGCATTCTCTGTATAAGAAACTCATTTGTTATGATACTGTTTTTTTTTGAAATTTTGTTTTCATATGCAAGAAATTGGCAGGCCCAGGTAAAAGGTGTTGTCTTATAACCTCCTATGCATTTCTATGATTTTATGATTAGTTACATTGTAACATCGACCGCTTGAAGACGTTGTATATTTTATAAAAGATTCGTAGGCGGGGCTTAGTTCGATACATGGTTAGTAGTGGTGCTATGTCCCTTTATAAAAACGACAAAGTGTTGAGGAAAGATTTTAAACATTTCAACAATTAATTTATTGCAAAAAGCCTCCCCCTTCCCATCTTCTCGAAAAAAGATGAGCATTCATATTCAGACCTACAAAGGTATACGTGTGTCTGCAATAGAAACTCGACGACCAAGCACGTTCAGTCTACAAATATATAGATTTGATATGTTGGTACTTTCTCTTTTATGGGAGAGGGGCTGATCCAGCAGAAAGGCGATTTGGTTCCAATTAGTCAAATAACCCCAACCCGGATCGTCCACATAATAGCGAAAGGGGTGGGGTGCGGTTTGGTTGGAGTTTGGGTCCGAGAGTTCATATATCTCCTTTTATGAATAGAAATAAATGACTGGGATAAAACCAAATTATTACTCTCAGCAAAGGCGTAATAAAGGATTTTGTTTTGTATTAAAAATAAATGAGTTTTTTTCCTCTAAAAGTTTTTTTACTATCTTGAAAACAATGTGTAGTGAACACTATTATCTATTTCTTATGGTCATGTTATTTTTAAAGAATAATCAATTTCTATTGTTACGAATAACACTGGACTTTGTTTGTGGGATGTAGAAGCAGGGGTTTACAGAAATCCCGCTTCTCACAGCCTGTGGTCAAAATTCGTTGTTATTCGTAACAACTGATCTCTTCAATTTACACGGGTTTCATGAATAGAAACTATGAAGTATAACAATAGAACTGGGGTGTCAGAAACATTTCTACGGTCACAACGGCAACTGCTAATCAAATTGCTGAATGCCATTTTGCATAGATTTATGCCAAAAATGTTTCCCATTAACTGAACGGCCAAAGAATCGACAACAGAAAAACTTTTATAATTGGTGGAACAACGACAAAATCAGGAGGTGCAAAACAGAACCAAAACGTACCAAACAGAATTATTGACCTTTCTGACAATACTTTTGACGTTTGTTACAGGCAGGCATTACTTTTGACGGTGACCCCTTCATTGGTAAGTGGAATACTGCAGTATTTGAACATCGAAAATGACGTAATCAATTCAATTTTCGACGTTGCATTTTTTAAACATTGAAGTAATGAAAGAACTTTCTGTTGAGTAGTTTGTTTACAAAAAAATCATATTCAAAAATGGGAATCTAAAAGAATAATCAAGTGTTGCGTTTCTTAAGACGGTCAGTATATGTGAAGCCATGGAGGTCATTGTGGTTGATTGACAGAGTCATCGAATGCATTTTTAAGATACCATAAGGATGACTTGGACAAGATTTGGTTCAGTTTGGCTCAATTGTTACAGAAAAGATGTTTATAAAAATTTTGACAGTTTATCCTTATCCTAACCCTAACCGACACATGTAAAGGGTGTGAACAGTTGACTTTAAAGGGAAATCACTCTTTCTGGGGTCAATTGACAATTTTGGTTAAGTTGGATCCAGTGGACTTCTTTGTAGATCATATTTTGCTTAACAACTTTGCTGTTACAGTTTATCTCTGTCTATTAAAATAATCAAGGTAATGACAAAAAAATGCAAAATTCCCATAACATAACCAAATTAGGGACAGCAACCAAACAACGAGTTGCCTGATGCATCTGCAACTTTCAGGGCAGATACATTTTGTAATGATGAACATTTGTTCATACTGTCAGATTTGCTCTAAATGTTTTGTTTTTAGAACTATAAGTTCAAAAAAGTATTTCACCCCATGTTCTATTTTTAGCAATTTCGGCCATCTTGGTCGATAACCGGGTCAATGGAAACATATTTCAAATGAGATACTATAAGTGTGATGTAGGCCAAGTTTAGTTTTGTTTTGCCCAGTAGTTAAACAGATTTATTTTAAAAGTTGACGTTTCGAATTTCCCTCGGAGTTCAGTATTATTGGTCCTGTTAGACCAGGTGAGCTAAACACACATTACGATTATATAAAAAAGAAGATATGGTATGATTGTCAATGAGACAACTATTCACAAGAATGACAAAAACATTTACAACTATAGGTTTACCGATTATGCTAATTGACTAGACATGACTTATAAATCAATTGTTGAAATACTAAGGCATTTTTTGACCTGAGGCATAGATTACCTTAGCTGTATTTGGCAAAACTTTTAGGAATTTTAGTCCTCAATGCTCTTCAACTTCGTACTTTATTTGGCCTCTTTAACTTTTTGGATTCGAGCGTCACTGATGAGTCTTTTTGACGAAACGCGCGTCTGGTATATATTCTTAATTTAGTCCTGGTATATATGATGAGTTTATTTGCATAGTTTGGTTTACAAAATTTAGTCATAATTGCTCAATCCCTTGTGCAAACATACACCATGATACCTTTTTGTAACATCAAGTCGTATCACAATAGGATATCTAGGAGTTGACAACAAAGTCACATTGCTTCCGTCTAGATTGCATCTATAGAGTCTGTGTGTTAAATGACCAATCCAGTAAATATGATCATTGACTGAATCAACAGCTAGTCCTACTGGATCTGATATTGACTGCACAACTGTCTGTAACTTTATGTTATTTGAGGGATATGCAAATCTAAATAAATCATAACAAGTTTTTGACATTATATAGATTCAATAACTGTATTTGTATTTTATAAAAAAAAAATATTCTCAACTGCCATAAAAAAACACACACACACACACATTACATCGAATCTGTCACAGCATGATAGAGTTATAGTATAAATGGTAAACACTGATAAATGGATGTGTTTTTTTTTTAAACAGATAACTTGTAACTTGTACTAGTAAAACATATGCATAATGAGTTTTCTACATTTGAACATGCATGAATCAAGTCAGGAATATGCAAATCTAAATAAATCATACAATTTTTTGGGCATTATATAGATTCAATAACTGTAGTTTCGCCATTCGATTAGGGTCTTTCAGTTTCGAATTTTCTTCGGAGTTTAGTATTATTGTGATATAACTTTTAAAGACACAATATCAAATTATAGGGGGGAAAAATGTAGAGAACATGTCGTGAATTGTCTAGACATTATTCAAATCATAATTATTTGTCGAGAACATGTCAAGAAATTTTAAATCCTTATTTAGAAGGTCGAGAATATATAGAGTAAATTACATACATATTCAACACATATCAGAATTTGTCAAGCACAATTAAGACATAAGAGATTTCCCGTTTAACGTTCAGGTTAATAAGAATGAAATATATCACTAGCACATTGATTATTTCAATTTATAGAAATTATGTTTTTCATTAATATGCTTTTTGTATTTCAACTCGACTGTTACCTTGTATCGACGTCAACAAAATTCAAGTTTACAAACCGAATGATGTTTTTGCTTATATAGTCTGCAAAATACATAAATCTGTTTTTGTAATCATAGTCCATGGAATACACAGGACGACTTCCGTGCTGAACCAATACCGTAACAATCTGTGTATCAACATCAAATTCCAAAAGTGAAGTGTAGTTGAAATACAAAAGTTTACCTTGATAAGCTGAAACAGAAAAAAAAGTACAATCAATATTCTAATCATTTTACAAAATCTATACAACACTACATTAAAAAGGAATAAAAAAAACATTGCTTTAAGTTACGCTTGCAAATTCTTTATTTTTTTTAAATGATCAGTAAATAAAAATGTAAGCAATTCGACAGACAAATACGCACACTTTCACATAATTTACAATTCGTTATATGAAATTCACGCACAAATACTGATTTTATATGTTAAACATGCTGCTAACTTTTATTCAGAAATTACAGAAATATTCATGGAATCGGATAGTGTTTCTTCGAGGTATATCATTGAAGAAGATACTAGATTGTACACAAAAAAGGCATGCGGTACTTTCAGCCAAATTTACACAGTTAAACTTGATATTTGAACAGTTGAAATTAAAATATTGGATGCACGCTCATAAATATTATTTCATATTATGTAAAAATCAGTGAAATTGGTTAAATCATCAATGGTATCATGTAAGTAAAAGAAAAACCTGATGTTAAATTGGATCATTTTACATAAATTGTTAGAATGAATGGATACCAAATCTAAATCCAAATGAATTATATCAAGAACTATTTGGAACATTTCAACACATGATTCACAAAAGCCTGTATGGCATTCGATAAAGATCACATATTATTCGCGAACTAGAGACCGAATTGTTTTGGACGACTCATAACATTAATTATATCATGAATACAATAATGGGGGTATTTTTTTTAAATAAGAAGGCTATATATTGGCAAATTCTAGATTTAAAGTAACAGGATGTAGTATTTATCGTGGACCAATGTTTGTGTAATTTGCATTAAACAACCAATCTTGAGTTATCAAATTCATGATTTATAATGCTAGCACAAAGCTATCTGATATACAAAACATGGTGTGATACACATATGAAGACTTCTCATTTTTAATGACAATTCATTGTTTTTTTTTTATATGAAGTAGAAATGTTGGCACTACGAATTAAAACTAACCATACTGTCAGTATCTGTACACTGGTATTGCTGTCATTTATCATTGTATTACTTGTATTACTTGTAAAATTATTCCAATATCGATATGTCTATTTTACAGTACGCATGAGGTCAATGTTAATCTATGCTACCGTACAATGTTTATTAAGCTTACAAATGCACACTAACTGTAAAATGTACATATTCAATGCTTCAGATCTGAATGTTAATATGAAACATAATTAAATTACTTTGTAGTTTTGACAAGTTTTTGAATATGCAATGCACGTCATCTGTATCTTTGTAACGGGGAAACATGCAAATCAGTAAATTTTTCGTTATTTTAAACAGGTCGAGAACTCTAGATTTTCTGACGTCAGAATATATTTGCATAGTAATTTCCAAAACACAAGGCCAATATGGCCTTGAAAAACTGACCAATCGACTCAATGAACTACAATGCATTGTGGGCTACTACGAGTGAACTACTACTTAAAACACGTGGAATTAGTGGGAAAACAGTCAACAAATATATTGTCTGGGACTCTCATTACCAATGTGTTTATTCTGCAAATATATTTAATGTAAAATATATAACGTAATCCTCAATTTGCATGCTCAGATTAAAAAAATATTGCTTACTGGCTTCACGATTCGACTTTCTTTTTCGCCTTGCAAAAGTAGTGGAACCGGTTTTGTGCATTGTTATGAATTGAACTTACATTAATTTCAAGACATGTCAGACAAGAAACAGTGAAATATCCAGTGAAGTGACCACTGTCCAGTAAGAAAATCATTTGAGATCTTTAAAACCGATATTATGTCATTCCAAAATCATTTCTGCCTAGAAAAACACGAAAACTTTTATTGAAACACTTCTTTTTGTACTGAATGTGTATTTTTTTTTATCAAGACCTGAACTAAAAATAAGAACATCATAATATTCATTATGCTAAAAATAGGTGTTATGAAATTGGCAGAGGCGGATCCAACCGTTTCAAAAAGGCGGGTCCTAAACCTTGACAAAAGGGGAGGGGGTTCCAACTGCATGTCCCCATTCAAATGCACTGATCCTCAAAAAAAAAGTGGGGTCCATAACCCGGAACCCCCGCCCCCTGGATACGCCACTGAGCGGGTACGGTATATAGCTCAATACATTTTTTATTTTATAGTTTCAACAATCGATAACATCCGTTTGTTGCTAGTTTTATCACAAAATATCTCCAATATTAAAAGTCTCTGGATCATAGTGGGTGCCATATTACCTATTTTTGTTCCTTCTAAAACGTGCTTTGTGTATAGAAATAAGAAGATGAGGTATGAGTGCCAAATGAGACATCTTTCCAACATAAAAAAAATCTAGTAAAGTAAGCAGTCATAGGTTCAATGGGCCATTCCAGTTAATTTCTGACAGGTGGGGATGGATGGGGAGATTTTTGTTCATACCTATCAGAAAAAAACATCATGAAAAACTACTTATCAGATCTATAAAATAAGACCTATCAGATGTAGAGTTTCTGCTCATATTGGGTGGATGGGCTTTCATGGGAAAAATTGACCTATCAGAATTTTTACTGCAAGGATTGTACCCATCAGAAATTTAAATCCAATACCAGGTAATGCATAATACGAAACTGTCTACATTCCAAAGCACCCCTAAGATATGAAATAGGGATTTTTTGCAACCCCTAAGATGTAATTATTTTAAATTATTTACTGTTGCAAGACCCTCAGAAATTGTTGCGTAAAAGTTTCACCTCTAAGATGTATAAATTTTACACCCCTCAGAAAGGACCATCCATCCCCCATTATCAGATATTAACTGGAATGGCCCAATGCTGAAAAGTAAGCCATAAATGACCCAAAAATTACTTGTGTAAAAAAATTTACCAAAAAAAAAACCCAAAACGGCCCAATTAAATATATAAAAGGAGAAAAAAACTATCCCATAAAAAATAAATTGTATATGAGCCTGTATTTCGGTGGTTGTCGTTTGTTTATGTGTTACATATTTGTTTTTGTTCATTTTTTATATATAATTAAGGCCGTTAGTTTTCTCGTTTGAATTGATTTACATTTTTACATCGGGGCCTTTTATAGCTGACTATGCGGTATGGGCTTTGCTCATTGTTGAAGGCCGTACGGTGATCTATAAATGTTAGTTTCTGTGTCATGTTGGTCTCCTGTGGAAAGCTGTGTCATTGGCAATCATACCACATCTTCTTTTATTTTATTATTGAGCCAACGCTGCAATTTTCACAAAACATATCAAACTTTCCACCTTGTCGCACATACACATGGATAACATCATTACAGCTTATTACCTAATGCATGTAGAGCAAAACTTTGGTTAGCTTGCTTGCTTTGTTTGTATATTGTACAAAATATAAAATATACAAGTTAAACTAAAATGTATGTCTATACATGTATATTGTTTACATATGTCGATCTTATTTTCAAAGCTTGTATAAACAACTATACAATCAAAGCAAGCAAGCCAACCAAAGTTTTACTTTGCAGGTACAAGAAATCAGCTGTAATGATTTTATTCAGTTTGGCAAATGTCCGAGCCCGTTAAAAAAACGAACAAACTGAAACTACAGTTGCTGACCTTTACTACCTTCAAAACAAAGGGAACAGTTTGGAAGTCCCATATACATGTACTAAAATGTGAAAAAAATAAATACTTATAGATTTTGTTAACACTGTGATGTATGTAAATACCTCTTCGCCTTTTTTACGAACACAAAATTCAAGGATCACACGTTAGCCTTTAATTATCTATACACAAATTGCTGTACCCATGAATATCAGCACCGGCTGTTATCGACGGCTTACTTTATTTACACTAGTAAGTTGTCATATGGGTAATTGTGTTTTCTCGCTGTTGTTTCGTTGTTGTCTGGTGGACAAATACATGAAATATATGTGCCATCATCAAACATGTTAATGGCTATATATCGGGTAATGCAAACCCTTTTTTCTTCGCATAGAAACAACTCTTCGTTAATCTGAGCATGGAAGTAATACTTTATATCATGAACTATAAATAAGGAGACACAAAATGAAAAACTAAGCGAAATTGTGAATCCCGCATTGCACGAAAAAATGTGTTGTATTTCAGTAAATGACACGTGTTCTTGGTTGATTGTAAACACGTAGTAGTCCATCATGCATTGTGACTCATTTAGTGGATTGGTCAAAAACCTAGGTAAAAATAAATTGCGTCACATGTAAATAAACAATTACATGTGCGAGAACATAAGTATGCTAATTTATGCATTTCCATATAAGGTAGTGGTCCTGACCTGTTAAAGGCAAATCAGAAATTATTTTGTTTTTTTAATCCATGTACTGTAGTAAGCTGATTTCTGCATATCGAGAAACACAAACATTTAACTGTTTGTTATTATTCGAATTAGTGTGGAGCAGACCAGCTTATAATTAATGGTAAAACTCACTCGGAGTTATCCAATAAGAAGTAATTTTTTGTTAAGGACTGGTTTGAAGTTACCTTCAATAGCCGAACGGTACAATAAAAGTTCAATTATTCTATATTTGTATTGAGATAAGCACCACACATGGTGAACATGTTTAAAAAAATGATCTTGATAGATAGATAGATATTTTATTTTCTTAAGACTAAAACAAGTTTACAGGTATTAATCCAGATACAATAGTTTAGGTAAACAGAGACACTACGATATTCTAAATTGAGGTACACAATTATGATGGCATACATGTTTAGCAATATGTATAATAAAAGGTTTAACTAAATAGATTGAAATCAATACGATGATAATGTGTTTACATTTCTATGAAGGGACTAACTTTTGCATTATTAGACTCAATAAATAAACCCAGCGATACTATTCATTTATAAAGTCATCAAAGAAACCTGGATCAAAATGGTATACGCCATACGCGCGTTCTCTTCACAAAACGCACTCATCTTTGACGTTTATCAAATAAATTTAAAAAAAGGCGAAATTAAGTACGAAGTTCCAGAGCATTGAGCATTTATAAAAAATCCCAAGTATTAAAAATGAATCAAAGTTTTGTAATCAGTTTTAAATTCATGACCATATCAATGAAGTGCTGACTACTTAACATGTTTAACCCCGCCACATTATTTATGTATGTGCCTGTCCCAAGTCAGGAGCCTGTAAATCAGTGGTTGTCGTTTGTTTATGTGTTACATATTTGTTTTTCGTTATTTTTTTTTACATAAATAAGGCCGTTAATTTTCTCGTTTGAATTGCTTTACATTGTCTTATCGGGGTCTTTTATAGCTGACTATGCGGTATGGGCTTTGCTCATTGTTGAAGGCCGTACGGTGACCTATAGTTGTTAATGTTTGTGTCATTTTTGTCTTTTGTGGATAGTTGTCTCATTGGCAATCATGCCACATCTTCTTTTTATATATTAACCGTTACTATGCTCGGGGAGTTAACCTGTACCAGCAGTAACATAGACTTATTTATGGTACAGTCCGTGGATGATGTAAACTTCCCACTAACACCATACACCATTAACTCTTTCACCATAAATACTACACCTTTACATAATTCACGTTACACAATACACTCTACACCTTTCCACAATACACGTTACACCATTGCACTATACACCTCACACATTACACCATAAATAAACTCATCATAGATACAAGTTCCAGGACTCAATTTAGTATATATACGTCAGACGAGCGTTTCGTCGACAAAAGACTCATCAGTGACGGTCGAATCCAAAACAGTTAAAAAGGCCAAATACAGTACGAATAAACCATTTCCCTTTCTATAAACACGATATGGAATTATCCAAAATTCAAATTAATTTCAAAGAAAGTGTGCTACTACAAAATATTTATTTATTTAAAAAAATGTGTTCTGATCACAATATTGTAAATAAATGTATAACATTAAAAATTAGTTCTTATCAACAGTTTGCATAGTTTAAACCTTGATAGTGTCGTACATCATTCATTCACACCATTCCCGTTACACAATCACACCATTCATCCTACACCATTATACCATTCCTCTCACACCATACACCATAGCAACATACATCTTACACCATTACATCATATGACATACACCATTCACGTTTTTTTCGGGAAGTTTACAACATTCAAAGGCTGTGCTAAATCATTATAACAACATAGTTGCAGTGGATTTATTGATAAAAAAACAGTAAAAAAAGCACGAGAGAACCATGCTGTACATAATTTTCACGGTTCACAAATGTTTATATATATTTTAGTTTCTGGTGTTTTCCTCTTTTAGCTGATCATGTTTCCTTGGTTTCCTTGGTTTTTTTTTGTGACAAGAATTTGTGTTCGCTTCATTGATTTATGACTATTAAACAGCGGTATACTTTAATTTATATACAACGTTATAACCATACAATTATCGTTGTGATTGTCGCCAGTTTTGTTTATAAAGAACATAATCGCGTAATGTCGTGTCTATAATAAGATATCAAAGGTACTGTATACATGGTATAGTATAGTTCGTTAATGAATGAATTGTTATTTCCATAATCGAAATATAAAAACCTGGACCTTTATATGACCAGGCAGATTTTTTATTTCATTTCATTTCGTTTTAAAAATATAATTTAGGAAAAATAGTGTCATATTCAAAGTAACGTTACACTATATGTATAAATTATGTTTACAATATATTAAATTAAAGTTAAAGTCCTTTCATTTTTCAGATACTGTTAGTATGTTGGGGAATCATATTAAAACTCGGACACTCCTCTATACGTTTCGACAAAGAAAATCGCCTGGGATATGCATTGGTTGATTAATGGTTTCATTAATTCAAGATAGGTTGACACGAGAAGAAAGAAATGTTAATATCCTGTTTTTTATGACTCAATTAAACTTTGTTAAAAATAATTATGATGTGTATAGTTAGAGTTTAATTGACAATGTATGCATTGTAAATGAACAAAGCAGATTTTTCATTTCGGCTTATAAGATGATTTATTTTATTTAGATTGTCATTAGATTATCGAAATTGTATAGTGTCATTTTTAAATCCTTCAACTTTTTAAGATAAAGTAAATTGACAAATATGTGTAAATACCAAAGAAAAGATCAATCTGCAAAGTAATGTTATACTATTTATATGAATTATGGTAATATAATGTTCAATTATCAAAATATTTTTGCATATCAGTTCTTTCTATCATTTCTATTAAACAAATACTATTATTATGTTCGAGACTTAAATTTAAACTCTGAATTTCATAATTTTCCACAAAGGAAACTGCCTAATTACGAAATGCATGTTGATAGCTGTCTCAACCATTAAGAATAACCGGAGACGAAACAAACATAAATACATCCTGTTTCATTATTATTTCGGTGTTAACCAATTTAATGATTATTAAAAAAAACATGTATACGTACAACACACATTTATAGATGTTATGCATTTGAAGAAATTCAGTTAATTGTTGCATGTTTTGACAACTTCCTTTCACCTGAAAAGCTATCAGTTATATGATATACAATGAAGAATTCTAATGCATTTTTTTTCATTCCTACATTTTGAAGAAACGATATATTTTTATGATTTAAATCACACCCTTTCTAATAAAAACTCTTATAATACACGAACATCTAAGAGCTTTGTCTCTTTTATTTCCAGATCTATCCGCGTACAAACCATATTGTCATCTTAGAATTTAATGAAGAACATCAAGTTATTGTACTATCGTGCATAGTTAGTGAATCGAATTTTTATTGCAACATGTTTTGATACAACGAGGAAATAATGTAGAGTTATGGGAGTATCATTTTACTTTAATACAGATAAAAGTCAAAAAGAAACACGTATGTTTGGCAACAAACGTGATTAACACAACCCCGCTACTCTGTGTGTCTGTTCAAGGTCAGCAGCCTGAATGTCAGTGTTTGCAGTTGGTTCGCGTATATAATATGTGTTTAAAGTAATTGTTTTGTTACACATAATACCGTTATATTTTCTAATTGAATTGTTTCATATTTCAATGTTGGGACATTTAACATTTGACTATTATGTGACTAGATAGATGTCTTATTTGCAACCATACCTAATCGTCATACTTTAATGCATTCTAATATAGGATATAGAATAACGGAATATTTAAATACATAATATAATTATACAAGTGTGATGTCAATGTACACGGTGAATAAACTCATCTTAGATACCAGGACTAAATTTTGTATATAAACCAGACGCGCGTTTCGTCTACAAAAGACTCATCAGTGACGCTCGAATCCAAAAAAGGTAATATTCTTAGGACATACAAGATATGTGCTCCCATATTCGTTAATTCAATGATTTCATCTTGTTTAGATCAACTTATAAGACCTGTAAACCCCAATCATCTGGCTTTTTTATAAACAAAATATGATTCATGAATACCAGGCACGATATATTATCTTTCTTTGAAGAAAGATTATGTACACTGATGAGTTTTCTACGGCTATACTTTTAAGGCGAAGTGTACGTAATTGCACGCCCCTAGCGGAATACGGGATTAATAACGTTTGACGTTAGTTACGCAAGTTATCTCCCTTACTCCAAGAAAGGACGCACGAAAGAGAAAATACTTCGTGCGGTCTATCATAAATTCAACAAGCACGCCCGTGCTGTCTTAAAATACCTAATCATGAGAAATTATCTGAATTACTCCATTTAGAAATCAAAGCATTCTATAGCCTGACTTTAATACTGGCTTTTTGGTTTCAGACGCATGGGACATGAAAGGCATTTCGTGTAAAAACTTATATCAACAGATTGTAAAAACGCCTCACAACAGAATTATAAATAAAGAAACATGTGACGATTCTACTTCTATTATTAATTATTTAATTATTGAAATTAAACCTGAATTGACCCAACAATCATGACAATATCGTTTTAAAAGCCGTAGTTTTGAACAAAAACACACAGTACTCAACATAAAGTTACCGAACAATTAATGAATGACATGTGAAATTAATTATTAGATTAAAAAAACGTAGACATGTTCGTATTTTGTGCTAATGAAAATTTTAGGACATGTTTCATATCAATTTAGAAAATAAGACGATACCAAGAGAATATAATTTGACGACTAGTCTAGGGCAACACTTACAAGTCGGAAGATCAAAGACGAAAGTTAACAAATTAGGCCCAAAAAATATACTCATAGTAAACAAAAAAGTGATCACTCTAAACATTTATCTTAGAATAAGTAAAAACTATGTCATTCAACTTCCAGTTTTCAACTTTTTATACATGTGCAGAAAACAAACAGGTGTCTTCTATTCCGTCCGAAATTTATTGGAAAACTGAATCTAAATTTAGAACCAGTATTTCTATAAATTTCTTCTTTTTAAAAAATTCCAATTTCGAAGAGATAGCAAAATCTGTGTTCTTTTATTGTGCCTGTGTGCATTATTTCAAATTAGAGAAAAAAAAATGTAATTTTGACTGAGTAACGTGTTATTCCTAATAGGTCTCAATTCAAGATTATGAATTTGTAAAAAATATCATAACGGTTAAAGAAAAGAGGCAAAGAAAATTTTGTGGCACTTGTAACTGTAATTTAATGTTTAGTGGAATGAGAGGTGAAATAAGTTCAGACTTTTTATACATTTCGATAGCATTTTAAAGATTGATTTTTTTTAGTTTAACGGAAGTCTACTGCAAGGAATGCATATAAACGACCTCAATGATTTTCCAGGAAGATCTCGCACTCAGTCAGCTCTATGCATTCACTTAGTTCATGATAATAGATCATAATACAGGAATTGAGAAGCCCGTGGTGTACTAGCAGGGGCGGATCCAGCCATTATAAAAAAGGGGGGCCCCAACCCAGGACAAAGGGGGGTTCCAACTATATGTTCCCATTCAAATGCATTGATCGGCTCCAAAAGGGGGGACCAACTCCCGTAAGGATCTGCCAATGATACCTGTCCAATAATGTAAGTATTTGGAGCTTCATATCATAGGCCTATACATTCAACATTTTTTGTATAGGATATTACTTTTTCTTATTATCAACATTGACCCCCCCTCAAAAAAAATTGTATCCGATAAAAATCGTTGAATATAAATCGTTTCAAACTCCAGAAATTTGTATTATTGGACTAATAGTTTACTGGTTGTTATTCATTTTGATTCAAGTCTTTTACTTCGAAACATGGTATTTGTTTTTCGTAATTATTTTTTTCATGAAAAAGGCTGTTGATTTTCTCGTTGTAAATTTTTTGCATTTTTCATATCGGGGGTTTTGTGGCCTACACATTATGTTTATGTCCCTTTAATTGTTGAAAAGAGTTTGGTTGTTAATAGTTATTGTTTACATCGACTTCATTTAACCAGTGGCGGGTAGTTGACTCATTGGATGTCATACCACATCTCCTTATTGTTTTATATGAAATAAATAGGAAAGTCGTGCATTTGCATTATGCAGAGTCTATATTCGTACGGCACTTTGCTAGGTAAACCTGTGTAGCAATACAGTATGAATAATCTCCGTGCATTACACTGAGTACATTCTTGTAACATTTGATTAGGTAAATTTTTAAAGCATCGAACATGATAATTCTCATAAGGTCGCATTCTTATATAATTAATTTTACACCAGTTAATTTTAAGCGTTACTCTATATTCATCGCTATTTAAAGCATTCCCCTGCACAAATTTTATTTCATAACACTGCATGGGTATGTTACGGTCGTTATTGCACTGGCTAGGTACGTCGATCTCAAAAGAATCACATAAGGTGAAAGGTTTTCATTTTGAATATACATGTATGAAATATCTGCGACTGGTAGTTATACCAAATACTCCGATCTTTTTTTTTAAATGTATATTTAAGCGAGTCCTTCTTTTTAACCTCATTGCGGTCTATATAATTCTGAAGATACAATGAAATGAAGCGCTTTTCTGGATTAACCTAGATAAGGGACACTAAAGGCAGAACATTTTAAAGCCACGGATGTGTAAGAACTAAAATATGTCAAGAACCATAGTATGCATTATGCTTATTGTTTAAATCCGTGTTACCCCAAGGGTGACTGGGGAAACGAAATATGATCGGTTGGTCTTCTCCCGACCGGCAGTAAAACATTTGCCGAAGAGGAGCGCCCGTTTGGCTGCGCAGGATTTATTAAGCTCACAGTCACGTCCGGTCAGAAAAGGAACTCTAAATCCGATACCTCGTGTAAAGAGAGTGCCACACTCTATGCCCGTTAAAACCATTGCAACAACTATAATTTAAGGGTTGAATATGTGGACTGTTGCACGCGGCAAAATTTCTGTCCCTATCCAATATACATGTACTCTCATTTTCTAGTGGCACTCCAAATTTCCCAGACCATCATCCCGGATGGCCTCTGTTATGAACAAAACTTTTTATTGTTTTTACTATTAACTTGTTCTCGTCCTGAACATGCATGACATATTTGCCACTGGACGTTAAGCAACCAACAATCAATCAATCAATTTAAATCCTTAAATGTGGATTTTTACCAAAAAATGCATGGAACAAACAAATATTTTCTTATGTTACAGAAACTTCATTCATCAAACATTACATCATTCTTTGTCATTTAGTTAAAGAAAAGGGAAAGTGATCGAGATTGGAAATTTTGTAAAATAAAATATGTTTTGGCAGAGATGCGTCTTTAGCATGTGTGTAAACATGACTAATGAAATAGGTTTATGATGTAGACTATATTGTGTGCAAATCCTCAAATTAAAAACATGCAGAAATGACGAACATGAAAATATGCAGAAAATAGGTCTACTTTTTTTAATACAAACATACAGAAGTAAGATTGAAAGCGAGGTGTATACCCTATCTTAATATTAAAGCCGATCAATTCATTCTGACAACACTGTGTTAGCCGGGACAAATTCAAACTCGATATTTGATTCATAAAAGAATTAAACAATCCATGCCAGCATTGAAAAAGGTTCGGAAATCACTCTAATATAGAAAAGATGAAATTAGAGTCTACGGCAAATTTCTTTCATTTGCGGTAAATTAATTTACAAACTTGCATTTTCTTTTGCGACAGAAATATTCTTTAAAATTAGTTAGTTTATTTCTTTATCAAATTATAGCGTAAGATCATCTTTAATACATAGGAAGATGGGTAATACACACGAACGCCATTGCTACGGTATAATAGAGTTTCGACGTAGAAGTTGTGGCAACGTTACTGCAGACAATGACGTCGCAAGATAATTTCAATGTTCCGGCCAAAAACTAAACTTCAACAGAGAGTAGCGTAACAATTAATACGGTTGCTAAGGACTTTCTTTGCATCGATGGATTCGTCTTTCATTTTTAAATCGCATATCAATTTTAGAAAAAAATCCATTGTCCAACAAAATAGAAAATCTTGATAATGTAAAAATATCTGCTAATTTTGATGATTTTCCCTATATATCCTTTGTAATTTTGGTGTAGCATGTAGTTAATTTCAACGGCTCGTATCTCAAAAACGAAAACGGTTACCCCCTTTTTTATTTCATTTTCTGGTGTAATTCAGCAGAATTCGTATATGAAATTAAAAAAAAATCCATTGTGAAGTTTAATTACATACACTTCGCCTTAACAAATTGTCCATTGCAAATAGTGTTTGAAAGTCAAATAAAATTAGTATCAATATTAATATAACCGGGGTCTATTACAATTTCACTATAATTGGGATGGTCCATCTGTCCATCAATAGTGCTGATTACACTTTTCATTGAATCATAAATACATAATGTCTTTAAATATATTAGGCATGTTACTAATATCGAATGTGTCAAACACCTTTTGGCGATATCTTTGATATTTCGATATTGAAAAGAAATGTCACACAATCATGTAATATTAGTTAAGACGAAATCTATCTGTATTAGGTTCCAAAAAGTCATATGTTGTAGCGTGAGTACATTTTGATAGTCTGTCAGAAACTACTTCACCAATTCATGTTCTTCATGTAATAATTGGCGTCGTCATATAAAGATAACATTATTTGACATTTTTAAATATGTAGTTTGCCTAATTAGAGATGCATGTTGAACTATATTGTCTCAATATGAAAGATATTAAGGTGATACCTAACACTACAGGGATAGAACTCTGTAAAATCATCAAAACGTTTTAATTACGGTGTATTGCCAAGGGAATATTAAGCTTCTCAAAGATCAAAATTAGTATTTGTCAAACTGCTATATAACCAGTGAAAAGTTTCTGATAAAATGGTTGGTTCAATTTTTATGAAATTTGTACATTTTTGTCAAAGGGTCTAAGTAAATACTTTGTTAAAATTATATACAAATTAAGCGAGCAAAATTAATTTTAGTAAAAGTGTTGGGTACCACCTTAACACAAAAAAAATAAGAAAAAAATGTTCTGACATAAACAAGTAATAGACACCAGAATCAAATCAAAATGCTGTGGGGTATTACATTAATCATATTTTTTGTCTTATAAATGGTGTTATCTCATTTGTTTCGGTGCTTGGATCATGATTCGCATAATTGGCAAAATAAACAAATAGTATGATGTCTTTTTAACATCGAAAATTGTTTATGAACACAACTTAAAATTAATCCATCTTCAAAGGGTGCATATACAAGTGGATTATCATTTAACATGGACAAATATCGTTACTTCAAGAATATCAGAAATAAACTTTCTTATATATTTCATCCGAAATGCCTCAGAATATGCAATATAGAAAAGGGAATAATACAATAAACAAGATACATTGTAAGTATATTATTATACTTACATGATATCAGTGGAACACAATGAGCTAATAAACAAGTACAAAACCATATTCTTACTCCCATTTTCGTCACTGCAATTCTTTTTTGGTATTTAATTCAACGCATAAGACATGTAAACCTCAATCGCTCGGCTTTTATATCAACTAAATTTGATTTTTAATTGATATGACATCATACATGATGTTTATTCAGTGATTTAAATAAAAAAAACAACAATAGGCTTTAAAATTTACCATGCAGGTTCATTTCAGCTTATTCAGTCGGATAGAAGTATACAATTTGTATTATAATAACTTTAGATAAAGGAAACCTCTAGGTATGATACCACCATTGATTTTAATCTTTGAACGGATGTTATTTTACATATTTTTCACTTAGATAATGTTTGTAACCCGGATTTTTCTTTTCTCTATCGTTTTGTGAATTTCGAAACAGCGGTATACTACTATTGCCTTTATTTACATCTGCTTTTTGTGTCAGTCCGTCAATAAGCACTCACTGCACTTCTTATTGAATCTGGGATATGTCATATATCTTTCTACCAATGTCTATGATACATACATTTTTTAACGTTATGACACGTTTCTCTAGAAGTACACACTATATGTTTATTTCTTTTTATTAGTTGATGACATTTTATTTACACGGATTTGAATTTTATGTTTTGTTTCCAGAGACAACGGGAAGTTAATTGGTACAGGAACAACCAAGTATATACCTAGTTATGCAAAAAAGAGAATGACTTTGATCCTGTATGTTGAAAAATGCATTTTGTTTTAAGACATTAATCACACAATTTTGATTTTTTCCTGCATATTGTAGATGTGTTTTTTTTCTTTACATATTTTATAATTTCTAATTTTCATGTTAGTCAAATGATTACACTCGTCGGGGTTTATACACTACAACCCAGAAAAGCTTCGTTATATATAGATATAGAAAGATGTGGTTTGAGTGCCAATGAGACAACTCTCTATACATAATATGTAAAAATGTCAAAATACTGGTATAGTAGTCAATAGAGTGTTATAAACGTCACTACTATAAAAAAAAAAAACGATCACATATACTTTGTATCCCAAAAGAAATAGAAATCGGCAAAACACATACGCAAACATTAAAAACAAGAATACAAAACTTTATAACACAACGACAAGCTGTTTAAACATCAAGCTATGCCAAAATAATAAATTGTTATGTTTAAACTATATTTCAAATGATGTTTAACATAAACATAATTAATAGCTTGACATGAAATGCTAAAACTCAAAATAGCTAAGTGAAAACAAAACTCAGTTATAATTGGAAAGAGGATAATTACTATATTTCTGCATCATCAAGAAACTTATCGCATAGTCATGGATATTAGAATTTTTCGCTCTGGAATCTACATCGAATTAACTTATATATACATAAATATTAACGACATGTACGTTGTTGATATTGTTGTGTTTTAGTATTCGTATGAATAAGTGAAATTAACTTTCATTGCAAATACTCAATAGGTTTATTGGTTTACGGTCGACCCTACAAAGTAACACATTGTATTAAAAGGATCGGGATAAAAGGAATATACGTGACCAGTTGTTAAGGTAGTTACGCCAGACGCGCGTTTTGTCTACATCACCAGTGAGGCTCAGATCAAAATAGTTGTAAAAGGTTGTGAACATACTAAACTTACTTACCTGTATTCATGGTATTATATTTAATGAGGCACTTATGCAATAAATTGAAGACAATGTTACCCACCAACGTTTACATGTCAGAAATTTACTTTCTCAAGTGGATATACATGGTGATCACATAAGCGCTATTATATTATATATAGTAATGACACAGAGACAGAGATTGGAAACGGAGAAATTGAATTGCAAATTAAAATATGTGTGCATGAATTAAAGTTTGGACTAAATCCTGATAGGATATTGTTTCATTTAATGTGAATACATCAAAAACATTAAATATATTTGTTATTGAATTGTACAACTGGCACATACAAGTGAAGTACAATGTAACAACTAAGTAATTGATTTAACTATGAGGACAATAAATAAAAAAAAAAGAAATACATAGTTTTTGGTGGAAAGACCTTCAATTGTTCTCTGAACAATTGGTTTTTAATTATTATTATTTTTTGTTCTTCCGCCAATTTTTTTTTCTTCGCTGCTCTTTTTATTTTGCAAGATGTCGCTTAGATAAATGAAATGTGATATCGAACAGTTTATGCGCTTTTGAAACTTACACCGCGAAACCCAATACTTTCCCATCAATCAAACATGTTTCTGTCTCACGTGTTTACTATAGGATCCAAGATCTTCTGTGTTTCTTTTTCGTTGTTTCAATTGACCCTATCCAACATGTTTAACCAACCAACCAACCAACAAACTGATCAATCAATCAATCAATCAATCAATCGACCAACTAATCAATCATTACATGCATGCTTCCGTCTCGTGTGTTTGATACGATCTCCAAGGTCTCATTTGGTTTTTTTTGCTTGTTTCATGTCTAAAGTGATTAAGTTATAACCTAACCAACCAACCAACCAACCAACCAATCAATCAATCAATCAATCAATCAACCAATCAACCGACCAACCAACCAACTAATCGATCAATATGTATGACTGTTTATTTCTGACAGTATATTGAAGGAACAAACTCAATTATTCAAGAAAAAATGAATTTGAATATTGTTCTTACGTAACACCGGATCAATTAAATCAAACACATGCACTGCCCGTGAACTGTGATCAAAATGTCAATTTCCTACAATGACAAAAGAAATTACATTCATGTGTACATTCCGTCTCTATACATGTTGTCTGTTCAACATCCCGACCTACAGAGAAATAAAAATACTAAGTTGTTGTTATTATAAACCCATGTCACGTGAAATCTCCTCAATATGGCGCGCGCGCTGTACTTAAAATAAAATAAAAACTTTTCAAACTAAACATAAAACTTGCGGTAAACCTATAATATAGACCACATACAGAAACATACAGAAACAAACAAACAAACAACCCATCAATATATGTTTCAAAGGGGGAGAGCCCGTTTACAATTGCTTTTTATAGGCAATTGATTCCTATTTTATCATTGTATTACTTGTATTACTTGTGACATTAAATCAAACCTGAGTTACCAAATCTGAAAAACATTCCGATATCGATATGTCTATTTTACAGTACGCATGAGACCAATGTTTATCTACATGTATGCTACCGTAAAAGGTTTATTAAGCATATACATGAACACTAACTGTAACATGTACAAATGCCTTAGATCTTAATAAGAAAAATAATTAAATAACTTCTAGCTTTGGAAATATTTTTGAATATGCAATGTACGTTATTTGTAACCTTTTTTTAACGGAGTAACCTGCAAATCAATATAGTTTTCGATATTCTAAAGACACATCAGAAACGTTTTGGGTTTTAATCCATGTACTGTATTTAACTGATTTCTGTTTATCGAGACACACACACATTTAACTGTTTGTTATCATTCAAGTACGTGTTAAGCAGACCAGTTAAACGTTAATGGTAAAACTGGTCTGAATCAATCCGAGTCCTCCAGTAAGAAGTTATTTATTTAGGACTGGTTTGAAGTTACCTTCAATAGCCGAAATGTACAATACAAATTCAATTATCCTATATTTTTTTTGAGATATAGAGGTTGGACTAAATAGATAGAAATCAATACGATAATTATGTGTTTACTTATGGAATGACTGTAATATTTTTTCTGTCTATGAAGAAATAACATAAAGCATTTTGTACACACCGAATAACGCGCGTAGTGGGTTAGTTAACAGTGTGCACCACAATTGTTATGTTATTTCAAATAGACAGAAAAAATATTACAGTCATTTCTTATGATTTGATTCTAAATTCCATTTTAAACCGTAGAAAACCATGAAAAAACGTTGATGACGTCACGGTCACATGACTTAATTATGTATATGGGCTCATAACAAAACACCGTCAGCCAATCAGAAGACGCATTACATCCAAAATTCAATTATACTTCTATGAAAGTACTAACTTTTTTTATTAAAACACCTAATAGATAAAAACATCGATACCATACATTTATAAAGTCATCATAGATTCCTCGATCAACATGATCAAAATGTTATACGCCAGACGCGCATTTTCTTCACAAAGAACGCACTCATCTTTTACGAAAATCAAATAAATTAAAATAGTAAAATAAAGTACGAAGTGTCAAACCACTGAGCATTCATCAATAACCCAAGGTATTTGAAACTCATAAAAGTTTTGTAATCATTTTAAATACATAACCATATCATTGAAATGCTGACTACTTAACTGTTGATAAACTCGGGGAGCTTACCTGTACCATCAATGACCAGGACTTATTTATGGCACAGTCCTTGCATAGTTAAACTTTTCAATAACACCATACTCAATTACACCATACACCCTACACCCTACATCTTTATACAATACACGTTACATTTTTGCAACATGTGCAACATACACCTTACACATTACACCATAAATATTCCCTTTCTATCTACACTTTTCAAAATTATTCATAATGCAAATTAATTTCCAAGAAAACGTGCTACTACAATTTTTTTTTATTTATTCTAAAAAATGAGTTCTGATCACAGTATTGTAAATTAATGTATAAAACAAAGAAATAGTTCTTAATAATACTTTGCATAGTAATACACCTCAATAATGTCGTATATCACCCCATACTTGTTACACAATCATACCATTACACTAACTTCCTTACACCAGACACTATATCACCCTACCCCTTATACCATTGCATCATATGCCATATACCGTTACACCAGTCATACACGATTTAACCAGTAGTATACTACGGTTGCTTTTATTTATATACAACGTGATAACCAGATAATGGTCGTTGTGATGGTCACCAGTTTTGTTTATAAAGAACACAATCGCGTAATTTCGTGGCTATACTTAATAATCAAACATACAGTATAGTATAGTTCGAAAAAAAAATGAATTGATATTTCAATGATCAAAATATAAAAACCCGGACCTATATATGACCAGGCAGATTTTTGACTTCTTTTCATTTCGTTTAACATAAATCGTTTAGATCAATTAATGTCATATTCAAAGTAATTTTAAACCTTTTTTTATAAATTATGTTTACATCATGTTAAATTAAAGTAAAAAAGTCCTTTTAATTTTCAGATACTATAAGTATGTTGGGAAATAATACTTAAACACGAACACTCCTTTGTATGTTTCGACAAAGAAAAAAATGCCTGGGATAGAAATGTATATTGTAGCTGGTTTCCTGAATTTAAGATAGGCTGACACAAGAAGAAAGAAATCACAATATCCTGTTTTATTATCGTTTTTTTTTGTTGTTGACTGAATTAAATTTTGTTCAAAATAAACATGACGTGTATACATTTGTAGTTAGTGTTTTGTTGGTAATAAATAAAATCACAAAAATACTGAACTTAGAGGAAAATCAATTCGGAAAGTCTATAATCACATAGCAAAATCAAATAACAAAACGCATCAAAAACGAATGGACAAGAACTTTCATATTCCTGACTTGGTACAGGCTTTTCCAAATGTAGAAAATAGTGGAATAAACCTGGTTATATAGCGCTAACCCTCTCACTTTAATGACAGTCTGATCAAATTACGTTATATTTACATTGATGCGTTAAATACACATTAAAATAGTCAAAATATGGGTAGATCATTCATCATCGTATAACAATTTTAATATATGCATTGTAAATGAACAAAACAGACCTTTAACATCGGCTTATAAGATAATTTATTTCTTTTAGATTATCATTAGATTATCTAAATTGTATAGTGTCATTTTTAAATCGTTAAATTTTTGAAGATTAAGGTGGGTAAATACCAAAGAAAAGATCAACCTGTAAAGTAATTTTATACCATGTATGAAATTTATGGTAATGTTATGTTAAATTATTAAACTATTTTTGCACACCAGTTCTTTAACAAATACTATTAGTTTGTTGGAGAATTATATTTAAACTCCACAAAGAAAACTGTCGAGTTTAGAAATCCATGCTGTTAGCCGTCTCATCATTTAAGGATAACCCGAGACGAAACACACATAACTACATCCTGTTTTATTATTGTGTCGGTGTTGACCAATTTAATGATTGTTAAAAATAAACATGTTTACGTACAACACATATTTATAGATGGTAAGAATTTGAAGACATTCGGTTAATTGTTGCATGTTTTGACAACTTCCTGTCAATTTAAAGGCTCACAGTTATATGACAGAAAATGAATAATATTACTGCAACTTTTTTTCATTCCTCCATTTTAAAGAAACGATAGAATTTGATGATTTGAATCCCACCCCTAATTATTTCTAGTAACAACTATTATAATACACGAACATTTATGAGCTGTGTCTGTAATGTATATTTACAGAACTATTCTCGCACAAACCATATTGTAAATCGTCCTGATAATTTAATGAAGAACATCACGTGATTTACTACCATGTAAAGTTGTTTGGTCGAATTTTACTACAACATGGAATTATATATGAGTTATGTGAAAAACATTTTACTCCAATAAAAAAGTAGGCAGAAAGAAACACGTATTTTTGTCAACAAAATTGATTTGCACTATGTGTGCCTGTTCCAAGGCAGGAGGTTGAAGTTCAGTATTTGCCGTTTGTTCGTGTATATTATATTTCTTTTAAAAGTAATTGTTTTGTTATACGAATTACCGTTTGAATGTCTTTAAGTATAATAGTCAGCACCTTTTGGAGATATCTTTGATATTTCGATATGACAAAAAAAATACCACACAAAATTGTTATATTATTAAACACGATGTTCTAGGTTTAAACAATGATATGCTGTAGCGTGTGTACAGTTAAATAGTTTGTTAGAAACTACCTCACAAATGCATGTTATTCATGTCATAATTGACGTCATAAAAAATAAAGATAACATATTTGTCATATCTAAATTATCAGTTTGCTCCATTACAGACACATGTTTTGCGTTATTGACTCGATATAAAACCCATTAACATTTAAAGAAAAACGAAAAAAAATCCTTCTGACATAAACAAGTAATACACATCATAATCAATTCAAAATGTTGTGGGGTATTATTTTTATCATATTTTTATAAATGGTTATTTTATTTGTTTGGGTGATTGGGATCACGAATCGTATAATTGGAAAAATGAACAATGAGAAGGATCTCTTTATAACCTCGAAAATTGTTTTTGAACACATCTTAAAATTCATCCATTTTTTTTAAAAGGTGCATATACAAGTAGATTTTTATTTAAAATGGAAAAAATATCGTTACTTCAAGAATATCAGAAATAAACAACTATGTTATATATTTCATCCAAAATGCCTCAGAATATGCAATATAGAAAAGGGAATAATACAATAAGATAAGTATATTATTATACTTACATGATATCAGTGGAACACAATGAGCTAATAAACAAATACAAAACCATATTCCTACTTCCATTTTCGTAACTGCAATTCTTTCTTTGTATTCAATTCAACGAATAAGACCTGTAAACTTCAATCACTCGGCTTTTATATCAACAAAATTTGATTTTTAATTTATATGACATCATAAATGATGTTCATTCAGTGATTTATTAAAAAAAACAATATGCTTTAAAATTGACCATTTTCATTTCAGCTTATTCAGTCGGAAAGAAGTATACAATTTGTATTTATAATATCTTTAGATAAAGGAAACCTCTAGGTATGATACCACCATTGATTTTGTTCTTTGAACGGATGTTATATTATATATATTTTCACTTAGTTTTAGTTTGTAACCCGGATTTGTTTTTACCTCTATCGATTTATGAATTTCGAAACAGCGGTATACTTCTATTGCCTTTATTTACATCTGATTTTTTGTGTCAGTCCGTCAATTTGTAATTACTGTACTTGTTATTGAATCTGGGATATGTCATACATCTTTCTACCAATATCTATGATACATAAATTTTAAAACATTATGACACGTTCTTCTAGAAGAACACAATATGTGTTTATTTCATTTTATTAGTTGATGAAATTTTCATTTACACGGATTTGAATTTTATGTTTTGTTTCCAGAGAAAACGGGAAGCTAATTGGTGGAGGAACAACCAATTATATACCTAGTTACGCAAAACAGAATGACTTTGATCCTGTATGTTGAAACATACATTTTGTTTGAAGACATTTATCACACAATTTTAATTTTTTCCCGTAGATTGAAGATGTTTTTTTTTCTGTTTTTTTACATATTTTTTTATTTTCTAATTATCATTTTAGTCAAATCATTACACTCGTCGGGGTTTAAACACTACAACCCAGAAAAGCGTGGCTATATATAGATACAGGAAGATGTGATGTGAGTGCCAATGAGACAACTCTCCACTCAAATGTGCATACGGTTTTTGATTGAGTTAAGTCTGCCAATTGATATTTTATCGTATGTCTTTATATGTTGTGATGTTATACTATTGTTTCAGAAAAAGGGAGAAGGTTTGGGCCCATTAAAACGTTTAATCCCGCTGCAAATGTTTGCACCTGTCCTAAGTCAGGAATCTGATGTACAGTAGTTGTCGTTTGTTTATGTAATATATTCGTGTTTCTCGTTTCTCGTTTTGTTTATATAGATTAGACCGTTGGTTTTCCCGTTTGAATGGTTTTACACTAGTAATTTTGGGGCCCTTTATAGCTTGTTGTTCGGTGTGAGCCAAGGCTCCGTGTTGAAGGCCGTACTTTAACCTATAATGGTTTAATTTTTAAATTGTTTTTTGGATGGAGAGTTGTCTCATTAACACTCACACCACATCTTCCTATATCTATTATAATGGATTTATACTATAAAGTAAATTAACAAAAAATACCGTACTCCAAGGAAAATTAAAAACTGAAAGACCGATAGTAAATGTCATATTTCTGACATGGTACATGTAGTTCCTCTGCAAAAATAGATATACCATTTCATAATCATCGTAAGTATGGCAGGAAATTATATACAAATAAGTTTGATTTGAAGAAAACTAATTTGTCCTGTTTCACTGCATTAGTATTAGTTTAAGTAACATCTGAAATAGTGGGCATATAATACTTACTTACTTACTTAATCCTCTTCGTTTAAGAAAGTTATCAAAAGTAAAAAAAAATATGTAAAAGTCCAACTATAAGTACAATACGGTAAAAAGCAATGCATATTTTACTACATTTCTTATGGATACTATCTTAAATTCATAAACAAGCGTCTGTCCAAGTGCAGTAAACATCCAGGATAGTTTAAAAAAGTTGTTATCAATTTGAAAAATCAAACCACATAGTGAATGTAATTGTTTTAAAGTAAATAGCACAAAAAGTATTTATAAGTAATATACGGGAAAACAGGAATTACGTATTTACAAAATGTCATTCTGGATACTACTTTTTGGTCATAAACAAACGTCTGTCCAAGTTTGATTCATATCCAGGATAGTGTTAGAAAGTTATTATTTTTTCATAAATTTAATTATCGTGTGAATACAATGTTAACTGGCAGAAGAAATACTTTCATGTATAGGTAAAATATGGATAAAAGGGATTTCGTTCTACAAAATTTCTTCTGGATACTATCTTACGATCTTGAACAAGGTCATCGATGGTTCTTCAACGCAGGGACAAACTCCTGCACACGGACTCATTCAACTGGGCACTTAACAATGCGTACTTGTTTAGCAACAAGAGTACACACGCTGAAATGTCTCGCCTTTTTTACTAATAATTAATTTTAATTTTATAGCACCAAATATTAAGCTTTACTAAAACAATCACATAAAGTCAACATGATCATAACAATTGAGATCAAGGTTATAGAACAAGAAATACATGTACACCTTGCACAAATTCTATACACCAAATATAATTGACTCAATGACTAAGAAAGAGACTTTACAAAGAAACTAGAAATTGTCCAAAGAACCATGAAAATGAAGTCAATGTTAGATAAACGATGCCAGTGAAAGATATACAGTTTACATTTATTCCATTCAAACAAATATAGTTGACCTATTAATTAATAGCACAAAACTAAACACAGATAAAGTGAAATAGTATGTAGGTCAAATAAAACCTGCGAGAGTTGTATGTACATCAACACATATTTCCATACACTAAATACAGTGACCGTTTGCATACAACACCTTTCAATCAATCTGTACAAAAAACATAGTAGACCTTTTGCATACAGTATAAGGAAAAACAGTCAAAACAACAAAAATTTATCTTGAACTACTGAACGTTGAAAATGAGGTCAATGTCAAATGACACCTGCCAGATAGATATGTACAACTTAACGTCCTTCCATACACCGACTATACTAGACAGTTTGCTTAAAGATAAGTCTAGACCATCAAAACTTCACCTTGTTCACTGATCCATGAAATAAGGTCAATGTCTAGTGAAATCTGCATGATAGGCATTTAGGCCTTGTAAGCTATGTATATACAAATAAAGTTATCATATTACTAATCTTAAGAGAGAAATAAACATTACAAAACATCTTAACTTGTATATCAAGTTGTCACTGAATCATGAAATTTAGGTCAAGTACAATGGACTTGTGCTAGGAGACCACTTCGTATACTTCGAATACTACAATTTATGATAAAAGGGATGATTTTTCATTTCCTTTCGTTAATTATCCGTTTTTAGATGGTGACGTTCCGTTGTCACCATCTTACGGTGTTGATATATCTCAACTTGTACAATTCCTATCGTGTATGTAACAATGTTTTAGCGAGAGAAATTTATGTATTACTGAAAAATTCTTACACCAGGGTTTTCGATATCACAAACTAGTCAAAACATTTACTAAATTTAATCATCGGTATAAAGGCATCATTCGGAAATATAGCTCGACATGCAGACTTCTTATACGTTCAGGTATTTCACATCCCATTTTTTTATGGAAATATTCTTTATAAAGCACAAAGGTGTCAGTAATCACCCCAGAAACCTACAAAACCTTTACATAGACTTATTAAGAAGGGATATAATTACGATACTGTTGTCAAGTCATTAAAGATTGCATATTTTGGCGTTAATATTGAGTTACTTACAGTGTATAAGGTCTTTGCGTCTGAACTAAACAAATTTATTCCAAAAACAGTTGTTGGCATGACACGGGTTATGTTCTTCTCATATATGTTATGATGGTATGATACTAAACCCCTAACTGGAAGGATTGTGCCTGATGTTCATATGATGAAATCATAATCTTTCAGTCAGTTTAATTGAAGTCTGGAGCGTGCATGTCAGTTAACTGCTAGTAGTCTGTTGTTATTTATGTATTATTGTCATTTTGTTTATTTTCTTTGGTTATATCGTCTGACATCAGACTCGGACTTCTCTTGAACTGAATTTTAATGTGCGTATTGTAATGCGTTTACTTTTCTACATTGGTTAGAGGTATAGGGGAGGGTTAAGATCTCACAAACATGTTTAACCCCGCCGCATTTTTGCGCCTGTCCCCAGTCAGGAGCCTCTGGCCTTTGTTAGTCTTGTATTATTCTAATTTTAGTTTCTTATGTATAATTTGGAAATTTGTATGGCGTTCTCTATCACTGAACTAGTATATATTTGTTTAGGGGCCAGCTGAAGGACGCCTCCGGGTGCGGGAATTTCTCGCTACATTGAAGACCTGTTGGTGACCTTCTGCTGTTGCTTTTTTATTTGGTATAGTTGTTGTCTCTTTAACAGATTCCCCATTTCCATTCTCAATTGTATTCGTAACATGAGACATCTATATAACAAGTAAGAAAAATCCAGGTCTTCTAATTTGTTTTTTTGTTTTGTCCTTTTACTAGCTGTCAGTTACTGGGGATACAGTCATCCCGTACTGTCATGTTATTTTACCTTTTGATACTATTGGTAATGTCTTTTTGTTGTTTAAAGTTAACATGTATCTGGACTATAAACCAGCTTTGAATGTTTTGAACTACCACAAATGTTCACTTATTCATACTATGAATATCAACATAATGTATGTTTCCTTTTATACTGCTCCGTCACATGGACATGAATATCTCGAAGTTTTAACGAGCACCAATGTTATAGGTTTATTGTTGAAATTCATTCCTTCTGTACACAGTTTAAGATTAGTTTTATTGGTATACAAGAAATGTCTTGGTACTGCTAAATGACATATTAAACAGACTGAAGAAGAAGTATACTTAGCAATATTATTTTCATTTACCTTTGTATAATATGACATTTTTATTCAAAGTTGATGTTATTTCTGAAATTGTTTAACATCTCACAGAGGTGTGATACTTTAACTTAAATTAATCATCCCTTATAGATTATTACATGGCATTTTTCATATGGCCCTGGTATCAGCCCTAGACTCCCATATCAAGCCAGAGGGCTTTAGCCCGAGGGCTTGATATGGGTCGTGGGCTGATACCAGGGACCATATGAAAAATGACCTGTAATAATCTATTTATCACATATTTTTTATGTAGAGAAAACAAATAGCTTACACCAAATTATTTTTGATATTTTATAAAAAATTAAAAAGATATTTAACGAAAATAAAATAAAAAATGTATCACTGTGAGTTAAAAAAAAGTTCGTATCACAGTAGGTAAACAACGTTTTGTGAAAAGTTTCAGAAATAATTAACAATAAATATCTTAATTCTAAGAATTGCAAATATTAAACGAATTTTAAGTGTTACATTACAAATGTTAAAAAATGCTTAAGAAGAATCCTATATCGCTACTCATTCCAGTGTAACGTCATATATTTTATAAATTCATTATGACGTCAAAATATTACGGGAACTTTTGTGATTTTCACTGCTGATTTCTACTTTTTTCTTCTACAGCAGATTCGTAACTTTCTAAATTTCTTTTCATTGTGTTCAACCAGGAACATATATAGATATACTGTTCCCAAGTTCAACTTGTTTACAAATAGTCTTTGATTGACAGTTTACCGGAAGTTAAACTCGGAGGCTTCATATGGATTTCGAGGGCTGATATCGATATCGGCCCCGAGGGCTGATAACCAACATTGACTTCCGGCTATTATTAGCCATGCAAAAACGTACATATCAGTACAAAATATGTGATAATTATTTTATAAACTTTGTATTTACATTTTATCATAGATTACATTTGTTCGTTCGTTGTGTGTTCTTTGGTGTTACTGCGTTTTTTATTGAGTTATGTTATAGTGTGTCTTTCTACGTTCTGATGTTACACTAGTGTTGCAGTTAAGGGAGAAGGTTCGATACCACTTAAAAGGTCCATGTATAAAACCACTGCAACTGTCTGCACCTGTCCTTAGTCGGGAATGTGATGTCCAGTAGTTGGAGTTTGTTGATGTGGTTCATAATTGATTCATGTTTCTATTTTTTTTTAGATAGACCAGACCATTGTTTTTAACGTTTTAATGGTTTTACACGTGTTGTATTTTTGTATTATTGGACTTGAACTAGCTGTCAGCAACTGCTTTTAGATCACTGTACGTTTATTCTAGTAATTTTTTGGCTTTATTCCAATTTTAATCAATATTTCAGCCACGGCTGCTCTGTATGTAATGGTGGTACACCACTGTCTAGGGGAAGGGAAGGATCCAAGCCTATATACATAGTAAACCTTAACATTTATTAAAGTCCAACTGAGCATAAAATTATAATAGACATAATAGTATATCCAAATTCGTATAACGTAATTTGAGTCAGAGGAAGATACATGGACTGATGAAAAAATAGTGCTTGACAAACCTATGCTATAACGATTTCAATCACCTCAAATAAAAAAAAAGACCCGCCTGAATATAACGAAACTTCAGATATTTAACGGATACACAAGTTTAAATATAATCATACATCAAAAATAGATTTAAAAAAACACCGATATAGTCCAGACCATAATTATCAATAAATGATACACTCACATGGTATGTTTAACGTGTCACAACTATCACCACTACTAAGAAATATAAACAAAGTCAGTGTTACAAACAGTTCATAACAACACATTTTGTTTTTATATTAATAACTTGTTAAATGAGATCCTATGATTTGCTATTATTATACATGTGTTTATATCTGTTATACGTTGCTTTCTTATTATTCACATTCGTCTTTTTCTGAAAATAAACATATCTTGCTATTTTGATTAACCAAATTTGCAAATGCAGATTCAATGTAACGTTGGCTTCGATGCGTTTCATGCAAGTTGATGATGTAATGCTTTTTCTGTACAAATAAATGTTGCATTTTTATTTTATAATTTTAATATTGTCTTCGTAAATTAAATATATTACCATTTATATTTGCTTTTATGAATGCAACTCCTTAGAAATATTTCTGGAATTTCGTTTATTTATTTTAATTTTTATTGATTAATGTTACTACCGATATTTTTTTTTATGCAATAATTGCATGACAACATATTTGTTATTATTGCAAACGTTAGATACTATGACAATTGACTGACATTGCTTTTAATGAAATTGTACAACACGAACACGAGGTTAGTGATATTACCTCTAGTTTTATCTTTTTCAAAGAAATATATAACTTAACGCTATAATTTAAAAAGTGTGGTTGCATTGGCGCCAGGTAAGCTTTAATTGGAAGCATAACGTGCTAAATCTTCACCAACTACTTGTTATACTCAGCCTTGATAGTAACTCTGGGGTAGCATTGTTAACTGTCCTCAGTTCAATAGACTGTTTTTAAAAGGATCCTAGCTTATTTTCCTGCGTTTGTGACATTGTGTTTATTAAGGGGATGTTCTCATTTATCAAAAAATCAAAATACACTGTTTTATCATTATGGTTTATATTACAATATAAATAGAAAAGAATTTCATCTTCAATTTGTTTACAGTTTTTGCATAACCTTTCATTGTACTTCAGGGTATCTTCCCTTTTCTATTAATAAATTATGATCACTAACAATTGTTATATGTTTTCTGAATTCAAGTGTTTAGCAATTTTAGAAAATTCTGCTGTATTATCTTATTTAAATGTTTATAAATAGGGAGCTTGCTATTATTATTTATACATGTTATATATCTGATAGTTTATCATTTACTAGTTTTTTATAAAAATGCTTCAATTTTATTCTTATTTGTTCACTTATGTTTTTAGTTATCTTTTATGATGAATATGTTTTCAAAGTGTCAAAATCAATACCAGTTTCTTTAAATATATTTTTTACATATGCGAACCAGGAATAAATTTCTGCCGAGTAAGAGTTTTGAGACAAAATAAAGGATTCTTTTCAGAGATAATTAATTTCATCAGAATGTAATCTAATAAGATACAATATAGGTTGGAATTTAATATTTAGTTCCAAAGGAAGTCTCCAAAAATTAGCTCTTGCACCTAACTTTGATGATTTTTTTGTAACCGAGTGTATATTAACAAAACTGTAGGTTTCACTTTTTCAAAAGATGTTTTATCGATGAAGAACAAAGGGTCTAAATGTTTTTTTTCAGATGTCTTTGCTTCTTTTTGTTTTGTTTCTAAAATATGTTATATAGGAGACTTAAAAAAATAACTTCTAAATTATATAAAGCTATAGGTTTAACTAACGAATCAAAGAGATTATATGCAACTTTAATTGGTATATTATTACAAGTGTATGACTTCATCGCAAAGATAACTTTTTTTAGCTTTTTTTGTTAGATCTATAGTACTGTGCGAAATATTTCTATTATTTTTAATCAACATTCCTTAACATGTATACTCAATTGTGTCTGATATTGGAATATCTGTGTATGTTGCAAATGAGTCAGCTGTTTTTGGAACAGTTTTGCTATTAAATCATAGTTTTAGTTTTATTTACATTAACACCTAATTGCAAACAATCACAAAACACTAAAATTGTTTAAACTATTTTGTAATCCCTCTTTAGTTTCTGATATTAAAACAAAATCATCTGCAAAAAGAAGAGAGTTAATATTTGAAGAACCTGATGCAACTGGATCTGATGTTGTTTTTTTTTATCTAACTCTTTGATTACATCATTTATAAAAAAAAAATAATGTGGGACTCAACGGATCCACCTGTTTTACCCCTCTCAAAATATTAAAATATTTAGAAACTTGACTTTTACATTTAATAGAAGATTCTGTTTTATTATATTGCTGTTTTATAACTCTGGGAAATTGTTTTTCAACACCTGTTTTTACTAATTTATACAAAACACCTATTCTCCACACAGGACCAAAAGCTGAACGAAGGTCAACAAAACCTTTTTTTTTCTTTTTATGAATGTATTTGTTAATTAAAGATTTTAATAAAAAAAGGCTGCCAGAAGTCCGATGGTTTTCTCGAAAACCAAACTGATTTTCACTGAGTTGACCATCTATAATTTTATATATAATTTGGAGGTTAATTGTATCATAATTTGATCTGGAAAAATGCTATTTTTTGTAATTGTTATTCACATCTTAGAAATGTTTGATTTAATTCTATTTTAACAGTACATTAATTCATTATAGATACCAGGAATGAAAATGTGTAATTGTTCCAGACGCAAGTCTTCCAAAGATTCACCAGTGAATGCCCGAATAGAAAAAAGCTTAAACGTCGAATAAAGTACCATGTTGAAGAGTACTGAGTATAACTACATTTGTTTTTTGGAAACGCTAAGAATTTCAAATTGTCAAAGAAGGAAGACATTTTTAAGAAACTACATTATTTATTGCATATTTATTCAGCTCTAGAATTTAAGTTCATAATATCCTAGCGCATATTCCAAGCGAATTATTCTGATGGAAATGTATTATCAATAAATATCAGGAATTTTATAATCAACCTGTTAACTTTCGAAACATTATTGGAATTTTGTCTAAATTTACATTGTTCATATCACTATATGATTTGCACTTAATGTATTCAGCTCTATTCTTAGACCATTAACAATCAATAGCAAAGCATTGCCAAACCTGTATCATGTGTATTGCGTAGACAATATTTGAAAAAAAAAACTATTGTTAAATCATACAAATTTCCAAACATATACATGTATTTTAAGACTCAAATGGCTCCTCAATAAAAATGTATAAGGCGTAATACCACCAAATCATGGCACGTCACATCTGATTGCATACGAAAGTAAGTCTAAAAAAATATTCCATTAAATTTGACAGTTTTAAAAATTAAAAAAATTCAAATTAACCCTGCATTTCAATGCACTTATTTTTTTATGAGTCATTAAAATGGTTGTCTGAAAGCATCATTATTTTTTTATTTGATGGTCTTATAAAATAATTTGGATAATTAAGGTTGCATAGTAACCAAAGCAGGTAACGAGTAAATGACAGTGTAAACATTGGGTTGTTTATCTCCGGTGATGGTTACTTTCTTATATGCAATGCAATGTGTAGTGTGAAATTTGTAACTGTAGCACTAGAAAGGATTAAACTTTATTCATGCAAAGTATTTATTTGGTTGAAATAAAGGTTAATACTGTACATTCTTTTCTAAAATGTCAACTTAACAAAGACTAATAGGGGAACAACAATGGTGGTATTACACCTTTTTAGTTTAGTTCAGTGACAATGGACGTCATATTTACCTCCAAAACATAATATTGATGTATATTGAAATACGTACAAGACTTACAGTGACCAGGGGCTCCTGACCTGGCTATTTTATCTTACTATAATACATATAAATATGTACGTAACTATAACTGATATGATAATCATTATAAAATGCGAGTTCCGCATATATTCTTTTTGTTGTCGTTATAATTTTTATTTCATAGACATATAATACAAAGTTAGGTGTTTTATTACATGTGTTATACAATAAACGTTAGTACTATTAAACAAGATATTAACAATATAAGTTTATCGTTAACACTTATACAATGCAAGAGACATTCAAGTGAGATAATAACTCATGTGTTTAATTTTAATTCCAGGCCAAGCATAACTTATAAAACGACCATACAGAACACAGTTCAAAACTTTGAGATTGACTGAATTCATATAAAAAAGACAAATTTACGAATGATTAGTAATACAACATGTATGTACCTAAGCGTAACTGAAACCAATGCAAGGAAAATAAATTGATATAACTAGTAAACTAAGAGTGTATGCATTATTCACACACATATCATATGGATAATATACCCGTCCTCGTTCAGAACCAGAGGCAAGAACAATGATACATTATGCCAGTTTCAGACTAATTCATGAGATACCGAAATTTGTTAACTTCTATCGCTATCATTCTTCATCAACTAGTACGAATATCTACTGGTTGACAGTACTTTTTTCCGTGAATTACCAGCCTTGTAGCTTACATACATGACATGACAAAAAAAAGACCAAAAAACAATTCAATGGATGACACGTGGTCAAGTATATAGATCTGTATTGTCAGTAATATATTGTCAAGGACACATATCCGAAAGAAGTAGGTGGTCCTCAGATCTTATGTTACAACACGAAGTTGATACTGAAGATAATTTGAGAACAACACGTGAAGCGCTTGCATACGAAATACATATTCACTGACATTCAAGAGTTAAAGTTGAAATCACCAATTTTGCCTACGCTATAAATTATTAATTGACCGTTTTAGAATTTTTGCTTCAATGATAACCATAGTTCAAATGTGACGTTACCAAACCGAACATGACTAATACATAAGTCTGGTCACGAGGAAAATCGAAGAAGAGAAAAATATCGCTCTGCAAACTGTTTGTATATTCAGTGGTGCATTGTTACCTACGCTTGGTTTACGGTTGATGAATGCATAGCATAGTACACATTTTTGTCGATATTCGTACCACTCTGTTTGATGTTCATGTGATGTATTAAGTTAGTGTATTCCTTAAGTTGACATTGTTATCAATTGGTTAGATTTGCGAATATGTAAACTTTTGTTTTCTCAATTAAGAAAAACCTCGTTAATATGATTTTGTTCTTTTTCTTTATATACTGTATTTGTTTTTATATAATGTCATTTCAAAAACATTTAATAAGAAATAAGACATGTTTTAATACTATGTGTATTAGTTGTTTTCATGAAATATCGGAGTCAATTCATTAACCTTGTTAGATGAATCAGACGACTTTTAATTAGGCACGAAAACAGCCAAAGTCAATGAGAAAAAAAAATGATTTTTTTTGTCTTTATAGACTGTATTAGTTTTTCTATAGTGACATTTCAAAGAAAATTAATAAGAAATAAGACATATTTTTGTTCACTGTGTGTACTAGTTGTTAACACGGCGTACAGGAATCAATAAACCTTGTTAAATTAATTATACGACTTTAAAGATCCACGCGAATGAGAAAAAGAAAATTGAATGTATTATAAATGTTTTCCTCTATCCGTCAAAACAAGGAACTATTGTTGACACGGTTTTTTTTCTAAGTATTGTTGATGAACTATATTTTTAAATATAACAAAAGTTCAGTAAATCTTATATACCAGGACAAGTTTTTTTGAATTTCTTCAAAAATATTCCGGTGCATAAATTATACAGGCGTTTTAAAGATTATACAGGAAATTATAGTACACTGTAGTTCATAGTGATACAGTTTCAATAGACGACGTTAACATGTGAAAATTTATTTAAAATCATAAATCAAATAAACCACATAATAATACTCAGAAGATTATTGCGTGGTACGATTTCTAATTGGGTTTCAGACGAAATAAATAAAATATACTTAATATATAATTATATAATAACTTAAATAATGGTCTAACGGAACGATGATAGACGATTAATGGCTGACCTATGTTAAGATATTTCTTGCACGTAAACGATATCCTTGTAGATTTCGGAAAAAAAACCAGGCTAATGCCGCCACAAGCAAATGACAAGACAGAACTCGCAGCCGCAAAGTAAAAGGAATAAATATAAGTTGCAATAACGTGTTTCATAATCTACTATACATACATATGTTTAAATCTATATAATTCTTTACAATTTTAACCAAATGTAATACATCCGATATGAAATATTTCTATTAATCATCTTGACAGAGGAGAAAAACAATAATATAAATTGTTAACAAAAAAACGATAAAAAATTCAACAAAACAATAAAACATAATGAACTCTGGTAGAAAAAGTCAACTTAGCATGAACAAAAAAATAGAATAACATATTTTTATATTAATGGTAAAATTTCAACAAAACATTATAAAAATTGATTGTAAAGTAACGATTTGTAAAGCAATGTTTTCAATTATGCATTTGTTTTACAGGCAAATTTGAAAAAAAAAAATCCGTTTTTATTGATATCCATTTAACGAGCTTCGGTACTTGTGCATCCGGTTATTGTGTAATTGTTATTTGATAATTCTCGTATCCTTGTTGATTTTTGCTTTTATGCTTTCGTTTTTGTTAATTTGTTTTATGCATATGCAATCAATGAAGTCAACAGCATGTCAATCACGTAGGATTCAATATATTTATATAGTAGACTACATGGGATGTATGGTACTGTGGAATTTTGGTTACTATATGATTGAAATTGTATTGGTCTCCGTATTTTGTTTTCATTTTCTTCTATTGTGTCTGTTATAATTGTTCAAACATCGTTGTCAATTTAATGGAATTTGATGCAACTGTCATATGACTGTGAGGTTTTAATTGGCCTTTTTAACTGTTTTGGATTTGAACGTCACTGATGAGTCTTTAGTAGTCTGGCGTATATACAAAATTTAGTCCTGGTATCTATGATAAGTTTATTTTCAACCACTGGGTCGATGCCACTGCTGGTGGAAATTTACATCCCCGAGGGTATCACAAACCCAGTAGTCAGCACGTGCTCACATGCATTGACATTGATATGGTGATATTCATAAATTTGCTGTTTACAAAATTTGATTTTTTTTAAATTATACAGTTTTTTTTACCTCAGGCATAGATTACATTGAATTTGGCAACACTTTTAGAAAGTTTAGTCCTTAATGCTCTTCATCTTCGTATTTTATTTGGCCTTTTTAACTTTTTTGGATTCGAGCGTCACTGATAAGTCTTTAGTAAACGAAACGCGCGTCTGGCGTATATACAAAATGTAGTCCTGGTATCTATGATGAGTTTATTTAGATAGCTTTCAAAAGAAAAATCGCAAAAATGCTGAACGCCGAGACAAATTCAAACGGAACGGCCTTTATCAAATAAAACACATCAAATGATAAAACACATCAAACGCTTAGACAACACCTGTCATACTTTTGACCTGATACAGGCATTTTCGAATGTAGAAAAATGTGGATTGAACATTGTTTGAAACGATGTACACACTAATAGTGCCCTGTTATTCACAAATATACTGCGAAATATATCAAAGATCATATAAATTTATAAATGTTATGATTTTTTCATACCAATTTTACTTGAAATAAGTTATATTCTGGTATTTTTGAATGTGCTTTGTGAACGTCTCATTTCTGAAACAAAAAGCTAGAGAATCAAAATGAGATTCGCACTAAACGAACTTTTAGCAAGGCGAAACATTGTATTTTAAATAAATTTATTATTTCAGGGAAGTTTTTTGACGGAAAACCATGATTTTCTCAAGTATAAGTGTATATCAATATCAACCACAAATAGCAGACCACGCATTTGCATATTATACTTTTTATGTTTAAGTGTTCTTTGAAACAAAAATTGTTTGGGGAATTTATTTTACAATCAAATGATTTATGCATTGAACATTGTTTATACACGGAAATATTTCTCCTTACTGGCCATAACAAAAACAATTCAGCAATACCACTTAAGTCAATTGATTTATTGACAAACACGTACCACAATATTTACAACCACACGATGGATATTCATATGTTTTTTTTAACAAAAGGTATTGGTGTACATTTTTTATAATAGTATAGAATTAGTCTATTGTAATGATCTGAAGACCAAATGCTGGTAGTTTGAGAGACGCTGCTAATTTGTTTTGTTAAAAGTTTATGATAGGACCATATGACATGAAATCGCCTCTGGTTGATAATCCTATGTCCGAAACACTAGTGTTGTGTATTTTCCAACATTAGAAATGAAGCAAACATGAGAATTATGCATGATGTTTTTATAAATATCAAGTAGAGTTATACTTGTCGGATAAGTCCAATAACATCTGAATTATTTAGTTTAAACATATTTGTTTAGAGTGGATTGGGAAACAAGTTTTGCAACTTATATTAATCCCTTTCCACTTTGCGGGTGCGAGTGCTGCCTTGTAGCGGCATTAGCCTACTCTTTTTTGATATCTACAAGGGTGTCTTTAACGTGCAAGAGATATGGCTCTCTCTTAACACGGGTCAGCCATTTATCGTCCCCTTCCGACGGACTATCATCGTTTCCTCAAGACCATACTTGCAAAGGTGTCAAGGGAGAGCCGAAAATTGAGTTCCTGAAGTTTTCATCCCAAACGGGAATCGAACCAGGAACCTTTGTGTTTGTAGTCCGATGCACTAACCACTACACCACGGCTCTCTACATCTGAATTATTTGATACACATACTCATGAAAATACACTCAATTACAATATAAGCTATATTGTAATGCACGACTATTTCAAGTTTTTAACAACAGCAAAATACACAATTTAGTTGATCAAACCTTAACAAAAAAAATCAGTTCTTATATAAAAATATGTCTTGTCTGCCTATTGAATGCGGCATTTTACAATCATGAATGCACATACTTCACAAGGAGCTTATATCATGATTCATGGCCAACATTATATTTATACAAGTAGTATCACGGCGTACGCATTACTATTCAATGTAGTTTTGTACATAAGGAAATTTTATTCATAAACGTATACAGTTTGATTACAAACGAGGACTAAAAATTAATCAGCAAAGCATAAACGGAAAATCATGCATATTAGTATGAAATGTTTAAATCTTACGCATTCACCCTGTTACTATAACTGTTGCTAAATCAGTTGGATACAACGCCACCCATAAATTGATGTCTCTTAGTAGGTTGCCCTTGATGCAATATCAGTATCATAGGTCATATGCTTTAAGGGTTGTAACTACAATTACCACATTTGTTTTCATAAAATAAGAATAATCTCCAGGTTTCTATTTGAATGATTTAAACGACGGGCTCCATAAATCGAACTGGAACTGTATCAGCTTCCTGGCACCTGTTGTTCGGTCTGGTGCTCGTTTTACTCAGTCTTGTGTTTTTCATAGAACATTTTACGACCTTTCCGGTGATGTCATCGGTTTTCCGATAATTTTTACACGGCATCGTCAGTTTGTCCACGACCTATACGTTATAAATGTCGCTATCGTAACTTCGACCTCGTGTATGATATGCTTTGGTAAATTTGAAGAATATAATGACAATCGGATGGATTCTGATTATGAAAGCCGTTATGCTGTTTTGCTTTGTCGTGGGTTTTTTTACGGCTACATAATGTATTACTAGTAATTATCCTACCCGAAATGATATTGGGATACTTTCAAATAAAAGACATTGATATAAAGGAGACAGGTCTTTCTTTTGAATATTTTTTTTACAAAATTAACACATTTGATAATAAGAATCAAAATATAAAAAAACACTGGAATGACAAATACAAAAAAAAATATATACCGTTGGAATAAAGAAATGACACCTGTTCAATCTTGTATTTCGTCACTTCCTAAATGTTACCTACGCAATCTTTATTTGTTGATTTTTTTTAAATATCTATTTTAAAACTGTAGAAAAGATCAATAATAAAAAAGATCATTGTGTAAATATTGATACAAATTGTAAATGACTCAATGATTTAAAGCACAACAAGGACATTTTTGACAGTATAGACACAACTCTATTTACAATGATCTTGTTGATTGCACGTTGTAAATGTCATTTACAGATGCTCAAATAAGTTTAATATGCCAATTGAAGATCAAAGTAAATAATGCTTTGGTGCAGGAATTCTGAACGTTTTGGAAGCAGACACTTTTATTGCTCACAAATTTATTTAAATGTCAAGTTTGTAATCACATTATTTATTTCATATAAAAGTCGAAATAGTTACGTTCCCATCAATTGATAAACGTAAACTCGGTTCTGGCATTAAAAAATATGGGAGTCAAAATGTTGTTTTATCTAAGTGTGTTACTCCACTGCATACTACTGACATTATGTAAGTTTTGTTATTTACTGTACTGTATTTAATTTGGCATTTGAATTTAAGACTAAACTATTATTCAGCTGCTATTGACTTCATGCTATTACATGCAATTACAGTTCGTGCTTTTGTAAAGTTAATAGGGCGCTATTTAAATTTTGATTCTGAATACAACGAAGATGATACGGATAAGTTGATATTGTTACTGAATTAATCGAAAGGTATTGTTGCATCCTTGGTATTTATCTACGGGTAGTGTTGCATCCTTGATATTTATCAACGCATATTAATAAATCTAGCAGATATCAATTTGGTAAACTTTGTAAAGTAGCTATACATTTGAAACAAGTATATGAAATGTTTCACAACAGTTTGGAGTGAATATTGCGAATGTAAAGTCTATCATACCAAATGTATTTCATATTTTAAAAGAAATTTTACCAATTTATTGTTTCTTAACTATAAAGTAAAGTTTTTACAAACATGCCTGAACTTGGTCTTTTAGACCAGTTTGCATCAATAACGAGGACAGGTATAGGTTTATATTTAGGTAAATGTTTTATGTCAAAATAAGCGCCATGTATACGTAGACAAAACAAGGACAAGGTCTAGAAGTATACATTGTATACGCCAGACTTGTTTCGTTTACATAAGACGAATCAGTGACGCCCAGATCCAAATAACATAACAGCAATCAATTACAAATATGAAGAGCATTAAGAACCCAACATTTCAAATAATTATGCTAGTTCAGCTAAGGTAATCTATGCCTGGGATAAGAAAATCCTTATTATTTTGAAAAAAATCTTACTTTCGTTAACTGGAAATTTATAAAAGTGACCATATAGTTGATATCTATTTCAATTTGTGTTGTGTTTTCTGTACAAGTATGATAATCGACAATAAAGTAAAAACTATATAGTGTTGTCAAATTATACAGGGTATTTATTTGCGTATGTTTAATGTTGGCACTTTCATTGAACGAACCAAAAGAGACCAAAATAAAACAAAAACCAAAACAACCCAATTTATGGAAATTTATGCATTGGCAATCATATTTAATTACCTTATTTCATGTTAAAGGAATAATAAATGTTAATGTTAACATTAATTATAAATATGTGTACTGGTTAATATGTATATGCTTTAGATACTAATATGTGTATGCATCTCGAGGGAGTTCGACCGTATAGATGCATAATTATATTTTACACCAATATATGCTAATGTAAATGCAGAATGATAATTTTCCAAAAAATAGTAGTGTGGTCTTGCCATGATTCAGCCATTGTTTGTGCATAGGCAGGATAAATGAATAGCACACAATTATATAACGACATCATGGAGTTAATTTAGAACTGATCTAAGAAAAAAACAGTTTTGATAACGTCTAGCAACCCTTTTGAATTCGTATGTATGCCTCATAAAAGTGATTGTTTTTGTATTCATGGGACACTGTTTCTATTAAATCATTATAAAACGTGTAGGTAATGAGGGTTAATAGTGACTTTTTATCATTTTAAAGTTAATAGAAGGGTACAGTTTACAAACAAAAGTCATGTGTAAATCTACATATAGCAACGAAGATAATGACAAAGGAATTTCAACGCGAAAAAAACAATCAACCCTTGCTATAAGTGTTTTTTAAAGTAGCTAAGTCACAATAACGACACAATACTGCGTCATTAGTTTGTATTATTTTTATATGATTTATGCATGTTATACTGTTTTTAAACTTAACACAAACATACGGATGCTGAACCATTCAAAGTCCCGATTTGTTTTTTCGTTTTTGTAACGATTTTCATTCAGTCCGTTTTAGTTTTTCGTTCATTTTGGCTGCGTTGATATCGTGTTTAGTTCCATTCATAAACAAACTCGACTAACTAAATTGATATTGTGCTGTTAAAACATGTTAAATTTGCCATTTCACGTTTATAGTATGTGAATGGTAATATCAAGATTAAAAATAAAAAAAAAAACAGTTTTGTTATTTTATAATCACTAAATCATGCAATTGTGTTCTTCATCAACAAAACTCACGACCCTGATAATGTGGTACACCAGTCAAGTACTCAAGATCCTTAGTGTTGGCATGCGTTTTGACAACCTCTTTAAAAACAAAATAAACGTGCATCGCATATTTAAAAAGGTAACAATGTCTACACGTTAAAGTCATTGTTATACTACAGATAAAATTCTGATAGATTTGAAGTTCAAAAGTTGAGTACATTTGTAAGCTAAACTGTTACTGTGTTATCTTGTATAACTGCATTATGTGTGTCTTTTTTCCTTTGTTTTATATGCAATATATGTATCTAAACAGACAACATATGATTATAGGACTGTTTGAAAAATATTTATTGTCCATTATCATTACATGTTATTTCTAAAAGGGGGCGAAAGATTCCAGAGGGAAAGTCAATGCAGGTGAGCAGTAAGTATGCCATCGATATATATCTTAGTGCGTGCAGTTCATTAAAATGATAAAATTAAAGACTGAAGTCATGGTTTTATTCTACTTGATTTGTTGTAATATAGGATTTTATAATCATTAGGATACTAATCGTATATTTTTGTTACAGCTTATCAAGTCAAACTTTTGTATTCAACCGCGACTCGAATTATGGAATTTGATTTTGATACAAGCAGTGTGAAAGTACTGTTAGTTCATGGAAGTAATCAAGTGTATGCCATAGACTATGATTACCAAAACAGATACATTTATTTTCCAAGATACCAGTATAATGACATCGTTCGGTAGGTAAACGTTTATTCTGATGACGTCAATAGTAGAAGAAACAAAGATTGAAGGTGGTAAAATCAAGTTTAAAGAAAAAAAAACCATCAGTTTAATTAAAAGTAATGGGAATTTCTAGTGATATTTATAGGCATCTCTGTTCTCATTTACCACAACATGAAATGAACAATATGTCTTATGTCAAGAAAATTGTATTTTTAAAGTATCACCAGTCAATATTTTCAGAATAATTGTTTGTTTTTGTTGCACTTCAGTGTTTCTGTTGTTTCATTGTTTTCATCTGATGATTAATGTGTTTACCTTGGTTTTAGTTTGTAACAATATTTGTTTTCTCTTAATCGATTTATGACCTCCGAACGACGGTATACTACTGTTGCCTTTATATATACAGACACCCTATTTTACACATAGAACATCCAAACATAAACATTTAATATTTTCCGAATTCACATCAAACATGTATGATGTTGGTAGTTCTAATGTGCTGTTGATAACATCAAGTACTTTTAAATGCCACTAGCAGATCGATATCTATTACATGTATCGTTCAAGATGTTAAAGTCTGTACTCAATAAATATTATCATATATATATACTCTCCAATGTTTCAAAATTATTCCCCATTCTTAGTAATGCAAATATTACAAAAAGTGCATGATGCAAAGTAAAGTTAAAATTATGCTTCAACACTTTTATGAAACGAAAGGGTTATCATAAAACAGGCTTACTAAAAACTACAAAATGCACAGAGAAATGGTGAAGCAACATGTAAGATAGCACGTTGACATATACATGATATAACTATGATATTACGATAGGTTTCTAATATAATGTGTTGACCTAAAGCTGTACGATGCAACGTTGAGCATTCTAGAATTTAAGCTACGGTATCCTGATAATTTATCAGTACAATGTCGTAAAAGGATTTCCCTATAATATGCTTATTTGCAACTACACGAATCACAGTTACAAGTACATGATGTTGAGCTAAGATGATTATGATTTAAAACCATTGATCCATTTTGTTACATTTGGTGATCAATTTATTTGACAATGGCAGTCAGCAGGGTTTAAGAACACCGTATAGTCAAAAGCGTTTTGTTGAAATATATTCTTTCACTTTCTTGGTCTTTTGGAAATTGTTATTTGTGCTGTATTTAAACCCCTCTACCAATTAATTTGTTTTGCATGCAAACGTATACATATTGCGGTCTTTATCCAACGCAATTATATGTTGAACGTTGTTTTTAATTTAAACTTGGATGTACATATATGTTGTTATACATAATGTGATTTTTCCCCTCTTAATTCATTATAACATTTTCAACAAAAATGTGTGTTCAGTTATTCTTTTTTTAATCCAGATATGGAATGTTTTACTGGTTGGATCTTGAGTTATATCTTGTTAATTTGTAGTTTCGGTACATTTTATATATGCACTATATGTCAGTATTGCCAAGTCACTTCCATTGCGTCTACAGTGTGTTATGTTATTTTTTTTAAAGGGTGTGAACTGTTTAGTCAAACTGGTTGTTTGTCTCATAAATTTTATATGAAAGTTCTTTTATTTATATTGTCTTAATGTGTGTTCAACAGGTGAAGATAGATTATCATCTTTTAACAATTTATATGATTGTATCAACTATATTTTCAAAAATGTACCTGCGATAGTATATAAGTCATAAAATGCTATAACTACTATTACTACTACAACTACTACTACTACTACTACTACTACTTCTACAAATACTACTACTAATTCTACTACTTCTTCTACTACTACTGCTAATACTACTATGTCTACCACTACTTCTTGTTCAATTACTTCCGACATCATAAATACCTTTATTTCCACTACCACTAGCTTCTTCAATAATTGAAAATACAAACCCCTTTTATCATCTGATTTAAGTATATCCTATATTTTATATGATGTTTCCCATTCATTTATATAAATCTAATAACTATAATAATATAGAAAATTAAAGCATGCCGCTTATTTTAGTTAACATTACTTGCTACTGTGATTCATGATTTAATAAGCATTTAAATTGATCCCAAGTAATTTGCTACTACTACTACATACTATTACTGTGTCCTTTACTCAACATATGTAAAATTTACAGTCTTATTAGTATGGAGTCTGTGCAGATCATAATGTAACGTTTTCTGGAAACATTATAACGTTTAAAACTGTGTCCTGAAATATGACAACTTGTATAAATAGTTTTAATTAAGTTTACAAATAAAGATTACATAAGTTGATTTTGAGAAAAAAAGACAAAACTACAATAATTAGTCTCGACAAGATTATGATGTATGTGTTCAGCAAGTACTGGATATTTTCGGCTTTAATGCAGCGTTAATTGATGTGTTCGATATATATGTCTAAACATTTGAAGCAAAATTGCTTGTTACCGGTCTAAACTAAAAACATCAACATCAATTCGTCATTGTGGCGTACACTATGTCGCTATCATAATATATCAGATTCAATTTATTGTGAGTGTTTTATGAATAAGTCAGTGGAGATGTTTGGTATATATAAGAAGATCCGTTAACACGGCATAGTTAAGAATAAACGTTAGAATTGCAATGGGGATTGTGTCAAAGAGTCAAAAACCCAACTTAAGAGCAGAGAACAGCTGAAAGCCATTAAAGGGCTTTCAAAACAAAGAGAAAATCCTACATACGGAAGCAGTCTTTAACTCATTAAAACAAAAATGCGTACACGTTTATCAAAACGAACGTTACACTTAACAAAAAATCGAAATGAACTAAAACAAATTTTATACAAGAATAACAAAGTCCAGATGCTCTTGTCTTGGGAATGTGGCCGGATTATTTGTTTTTGTCAATTACTTTTTATAATGTTTATAGATTTGCTTATCCCTCAAACAATACAACATTACAGACAGTTGTCCAGTCATTGTCAAATCCAACAGGAATAGCTGTTGATTCTGCTAATGATCATATCTACTGGATTGATTATAACAATGTAGGCCTACTCTCAAGATGCAATCTAGACGGAAGCAATGTAACGGTGCTATCAACTTTTATATATCCTGTTGTAGTACGACTTGATGTTACAACTAGGTATTTAGTTTTATATTTTTATTTTTTTTAAATTGAGCGATTATGAATTTATTTTGTAAACAGAACAATGCACATATTTTATCATTCAGGTTTCGCTATAAATGCATTTTAATACAAGAAACGCTACCATTGTCGCCTTTGGAGAAATTAATTGTTTACTGCAATCTATATTTAGTGATGATTGGATTTATTTTTTGGGAGGATTCAAGTTACTGTTAATGTTATGCTTGAAATTGTATTAAAACTGGTTGGTTTATGTTATCACCACTAGGCTTCACATGCTTTCTATCCTTTATCGAATGAACGTGTTATCAACCAAAACTTAAATAAAATTATTAAATTAAATGAATTGTTATTAGCATCTGCTTAACATAATAATTTACCGTCTCAACTGTCACTGATAAGTTAGAAATAACTCTAAGACACTTGTATCAGTTTTAGATTTTCAATCATTATAGCCTCTATAATATTTGAAGACACATTATTGTCAAAAGCGCATCTTCAGTGACATAATTGATCCCGTTGATCATCTACTTGATCTACAGTTGAGATGTGATACATAGAACATGTTGTTTTTTAAGACAGGTGTAGTTTTCAATTTTGTAAACTTTGTTGTCATCAACGTGTAAAATATTCCACTGTGATGTGGTTTTCTTTTTTTTTCTTTTTCTTTTCATTTTCCTCACTTATAAGGTTTTGTTTTTTTCACTTTAACTGGTAATGCTGTAATTGATATTTTTTTCAATTCAGTGTTCTATAGTTTTGTATACCAATTGATATAGTCAGTCTTTACAACTTTACTTTCTATTAAAATATCGTTTCGCTTTGAGTTTGCATAAAATATCTGCATTTTTTTAAGACAATGAATTGACACATAGAGTACACATAAAACTAGGTCACATATTCGACTGATGCACTGACATATACTATCGGGTACCACGACATGTCATGGAAATTTGCCTTAAAATAATATGTTCTAAATTGAAGATTATTTTACCATTCAAATATCTGACATGCTGTACGATCTGTCTAACACAAATACTTCCACAATGGTGAGTTTGTTGTTAATTTAATGCAAAAACAACATTGATTTCCCAATTAATATATACTATATATTAGGAGGTTGATAGCTTAGATTGTACCTGCCTTCGCCAAAAATGAAGGTGTGTTTGAACAAGGTCATTCCTTTTGCTTACTACTGTCCGATGTTTTAAAAATAAATCTAGCATGTCACGTTTGTTGTCAAAACCAAGCTCAACAGTCACTGTGAATCCAGGATATGGAAATTATGCACCCCATACGGGCGTCCGCCTACCCAAAGCGGGAGGATTGATAAGTGGGGGGGGGGGGGGGGGGGGCTTGACGTGTTGCATGAATTATGATTCAAGCAATATCTTGATTGTACTAGATATGTTAAATCACTACAAGTTTCTCTGTTATTAGTAGTATTTGCATGCACATCTTAGTGTGTGATACATGCCGTTCAATATCCTAATTATAAAAGAACAAATTCAATGAAAATACTATCATTACGAATTTGTTTTCTTAAAACAAATGCATTGATATTTATGTATCAACATAAAGTTTGCAGACAACTTATCTATGATCCCATTAGAAATACCATTTGTTTAAAGGGAGTATTTTATATCTAATTTAAATATGTATGTTCATCCCATATCTTCTTATCCATGAATGTGTTATACGTTATTACAATTCGGACATCAGTAATGTCTTTAATGCATTGAAATGATTAGAGCGTCTTACCATATTGATAGTATATATATTCTTGTTAATAAAGGGCCGACTGATTTATAAAGAAAAAACAGTCATGATGACTTATACATGCTAAATTAGGCTAGGTTGACCTGTTTTGTTGTTCGTGGTGTTAACACTAGCAAACTCGTTCTGTGCGAGTTATCTGTTAAATTGAATGTATCATCTTAATATGCACAATTTATATTTACCTATCGTATTATAGTACTATACAAAATTATCGAATGTGACACATGTATTCACATACATATAACCATGTTTTATTTATCATAATCCTTTTCTATAGCATTGTCTGCATCTCTAATTAATGTCTATTACTAAAACAACATCACGTACATACTTAAACACAAATTGAACCCGAAACTTTAATTTCCTTAAAATGTCAAGTTTTGATTTGTCATACAGGTGGATGTATATAGTTGAACGGTTTACAGGAATATTGAAGTCTAGATTTGATCTATCTGATAGGCGAACGATCACTAACTTCACATCCCAACATGTGTCGTGTATGGATATAGGTATGCTGTTACTAGTTAGCTTTGTAGTAAAATTACTTTAAATATGACAATTTGTCATTGTTTTGTCATTTGTTGTTCACAGATTAGTGTTCAAAACATTCGAAATAATGATCAATTGGTTTTTACCTACACGTTAAAAGGAACAAATCGTGATATGATTAGTTATCACTTATTGCATTTAATTGTTTACGTCGTCGTTAATCGAGGTGAATCAATCGTGACGTAAACACTAGATTGATAAAATGAAATAAGTACATTGATATATTATTGTTGTAAGAATGAATTATGATTTATCCACTGCTGGTTTTAACTCATTGAAGACACTGAAAAGAACAGACTGTACTGGATTAATTATGATGGCGAGATGAAATCATGTAAAGACGATGGCTCTGATGTTAAAACAATACTTTCAAAAAATGTTCGAGGATACTACTATGCTATCAGGGTCGTTGGTAGTTACATATATTATAGTAATGGAAATCAGTTGTTAATGGTAAACAAATTACAGGGATCAAAGCCGACTGTTCTGTATAACAATACACTCAACATTGACAGTATATATGTGTTTAATCAATCAGGTATGTTAACAACCATTTATAATCACGAATAACGATAATCTACATCATACATTTTAAATATGTCTTTACAATATCATATCAAATTGTTATACACACATGCTTAGACAAATTCAAATGATAGTTTTTGCTAAATTATATCATGAACTATTCGACACATGTGGATGAATACCAACAATGTAATTGGAAGTAATAAGATAGACACAAAACTCATATACATGTTAAAAACAAACATGACAATAACTGAACCATGGTCAGTGTTGATTTTAAATGCACATTATGATTTAATTTCAATAATACAAACAGCACGAATGACTTATTGCTAATGATTTCTTTGTTTAATTGGGAAAATATCGTCAATGAGAGCAGCGCAACATTAAACAAGACATAGAAAACTATAAGAAAGAAAACATTCGTTTGCATTCAGTTAAGAAACTTAATAACCAGTGCTGGCAATTGGTATTAAACATGTTAAAGGTAATCTTGCAAATTTGTCATAAAATTATATTTTGTATATGTTTAAAGACTGCTTATAATGGTTTAGTTGCCTACGTGTGTTTATATTGTTTATTTGTAATTGCTTGTTGCTTTTTAATTATTCATATTCAGCGTTTTACTTAGTAAAATCATATTTTGTTATATGTGTAACCAATTGTGCATTCGTTGTTTTATCTCAACGCTAGCCTAAATGCGTTCTATGCTAATTGCTTCTGCACTGTTTTTATTATAAAAGTTAAAGATACATTTATATGTCATATATTGTAATATTATCTTCACTGATTGATAGTTTTAGTTCTAAAAAAACAGAGTCGAAATATACCACAGGAATAATCAAAATCATATAACGAAAACTAACTGACTACTTCGGGGATAAAAAGGAAAAAGACAGACAAACATTAGTACAATAAACACATAATAGAAACCTTAAGAATACGCAACAAGAACCACACTAAACAATAATATCAAGTGCATCGGAAGGGTTAATAAAGGCAACAGTAGTATACCGCTGTTTGAAATTCATCAACCGATTGAGAAAAAAACAAATCCGGGTACAAACTAAAACTGAGGGAAACACATCAACATCAAATATGAGGAAAACTAGGACACACAAGACACACAACACTAAAATGTATTACCCATAAACACACTATAATATAACAATGGCCATTTTCCTGTCTTGGTACAATACATTTTAAGAAAAGCATATGGTGGGTTAGCAGATTATTCTACATATGACGTGTTGGTCATGATAATAATTTCTTACTTCTTTTCAATATCGTCTCTCTATTCACTGGTTTTTTTTATAATGTCATTAAATAATGTGATGTATCTGTTATTATTGTTAACATTATAACTTGTTTTACATTATTTATGATAATCATGTAACTTTAATTTTTACGACTGAAATGTTTATCAATAAAATTGTAAGACACAGGACACAGACAAGCGGTAAGTGTTATTAAATCTAGTTTTTAATCTTAAGCAAATCGGTTTACTACTTTACTGTATTAGTATACCATTCCCAGATTGTGGAATCATTGTCAACTGAGAAACGGTTCACTTTTTGTTTAATTGAATCAAATTCCGTTTTTAATAATGTTAATTGTATACTAAGTTGCTCTTGGTAAAAAATAAATTACATACGACAAACAACTGTGATGGTGTCGTCAGATAATTTTGCTTAAATTTGAAACAATGGAGTTTTTAACAATTGTAGCAAATTATGTTGTCATTAGTTCTTTGTTTTTTTAGTTTCTAGTGTTTAAACTTTAAACTTAGTTTATATATGTAACAAAACATCTATAAACAAACTAATGTACTTGTTTCTCAAATTACTCTTTAAAGTCTCGCTATTTAGCAGTTATCATTAATCTGAATGAATATTACGCCTTATCATGTAAGGATCAAAATACGTTGACAAATGATGTAACTCATAAGTCTGTAGTCATTGAATAAAGAGCATTCAACATGATATTTGGGAATATGCATGACATATATGAGGCATACACGTGCACTAATTATAATAGATGTATCCGTCATTCCCCTATTACAGGTTGAACTATAGTGGTGGAATTTAATACAATTGTCAAATAACACTAAAATTGTTGACCAAAAGGTACGCATAACGTATTGATTAGATAATGGTAACACCTAGATCATTGATAGTAAAGATATATGTAAGTTATTTTCTGCATATTTGCCTACAATATTGTATGTGCAGGTATACTTTGCATTAAGACTTTTATTAATAATCGTGTTTTATTTGTTGTTCAAATTATATCATGTCTAAGAGAACTTACATTGGTACTTTTTTAACATTTTGTGTACAATCTAAATAATTAATGTGTATTCATATAGTATTATCTAATACTTTAGAAATGACAATAACATTGTATATCATATATGTTTTGTTTATTTTAGGTCTCACTGACTGATTATAACGCCGCAAAACGGGGTCTATAAATCCTTGAATTATACGAAAGACATTTCAATGAATGTAAACTGATTTAATTAATTTTAAAACAAAAATCAAGTACGAAAAGAATAATTCTAATACAGATTGCAATGAAGCTGAGTGCATTATATAACCATAAAGAGTGGGGATGATATACCCACACACTTAAGTGGATAGTGATTTTCAATATCATGAATATTACGCCACGCGATTAATCATTGGCTAGAAAATCAGATGATATGCAGTACTTTCCGCGAGAATTAATCGATAGAAAATTCTTTCCTCGAGGATTCTGCGATGTACAATTATTCCTTTCCGAGGTATTAACAAGTGCGGTCAATAATTTGCATTTCGAGTGTTTGAAAACTCATAAAATAGATGAAATGGAATAATGGATTTTTGTCAAGGACACAACAAATCAGAACGTAAAAGGAATGACTCGAGGCATGCTATAATTGTTTTTAACAAAATGTCATAAAAATAAACTTGTTCAGTCATCGAATTCAGTTTCATACTCCAATACATCAGAATCTATGCAAGTGCTCTCAACAGCTTTCGGATAGTTGAGAGCTATACATTTTCTAGTCATTTAATCTGTACATACCTTTGAATGTATATCGCTTGAATACTAATGTTTGAAATATCAATGGAAATTGATAACTAGAAAAAAAATTGATCAACATTTGTCTCTTTTATTCTGTCATAGGTTTACACATTGATTTCAGAAATCCATGTGTTCATGTCGTTGTCGCTTCAAACAGACTTAGTATCTTATAAATGACATGCATTTTAATGTTGTTACTTTGATGAAATGTATTATTATCACCCTTATCATTCTTATCAACTTCTGAAATTTATTTTAGTGTATACCTGCAATTTTAGGCACCATAATGTTTTTTACAATATCTTGTTATTATAATGAATCTAGTTATAATAATGTATCTTTTGGGCAACATTGTATACATATGATGTATCTTGTTTGATTAACTTATTTTTGTATTTATAAAAAGAATCATAACTGCATTTCTTTTATTAAGTTGTGCTCCTCATTTGATATCTTTCACAGTGGAAACAGTTTAAGGACATGCTAGTAGTAATTCTATTTTAGAAAACAAACATCGTCAAAGATAAATAAATTAAGAGAAAAGTAAGAATCAAACATAATTGAATTAATACAAATAACAAAACACTGATCGTAGTCAGTTAGACTTCATGCAACCAATAATTGATTGTTTATTGAATCGCAGAGGTCCAAGGCATGCCACGTCGAAAATATTGTTTTTACCAATTCTCATTCTTTATATTGTGCACTTTCTACTAAAAGATACACATTGTTAGGTATCATTGGAGATTTATCATGTTAAAAGTTGTTATTTGTCGATGTTTTCCTTTAAGACGTCATGTACACAAACATGTTGAGTAACCACTAATGTATAGTTATCCAAGTGCTGTACAACTTTCAAATACATTAGAGCTATACATTGTCTTTTCATTTAATCTGTACATTGATTTTAATGTATTTAACTGGAATACTTATGTTTGAAATAACGTATGCAATAGATGTTCAGTTACTACGATAGTCAATGAAATAGTTTGAAAAAATGTGTTGATGAAAACAAAATGATTGAGCGAAAACCATGGTCTATTTAAGGTTTTTTTTTTGACAAACGGTTGTCTTGATAACATTGCAATCCATATATACACTAAAATATTATAAATTTTTCTCCGATGCACATTCGAATAGCTGTGGTTAAAATATTCCTTTGAAGATTATTTCAATTTCTTTTTGAATGTTTCCCTCTAAAAATAGTAGATCACAACACATCGGTCTTTATATTAAGAGTTTATGAATTAAAACAAAACAAAGTAAGCTGATTGTATGCCCTTTTTTATATTATTTCATCATCACTTGTTTAAGAACCAATAAAACTCCTAAACATATCATTGAAGTTTGATAACTAGAAAAATGAAAAAATGACCAAGAGTTGTCTCTCTTAGTCCGAACTTTACCTATTGATTCAAACAAAATATTTTCTGTAGGTCGCAGGTGTTTCAAAATTACTAAGTATTTCATCAATAACGTTTTTTATTATTTTGTTACTTTGTTTACAGGTACTTTGATAACTGGAACCATTCTAATAAATTACTGTGCTTTATTTTATAATTCATTGTATTGTAAAGCTCAAATTTTGGGCACCATGATTGGTTAATGATTAAAATATCTATTATAATGTATCTGTTCGGTTTACTTATTTTTATAATATTAACACGTATTATAACATCATTACTTTTATTTTATTATTTTTTGGTTGACCGTTTCACAAATGATATCGGATATGTTCCTTACGTCGTAACTACAATCCCCTTCCCTTTCATGAATGTGACCTACCGAATTAGACAATTTACCAGATTTGTAATCGCATTAGCAACACGACGAGTGCCACATGTGGAGCAGGATCTGCTTACCCTTCTAGAGCACCTGAGATCACCCCTAGTTTTTGGAGGGTTGGTGTTGCTTATTCTTTAGTTTTCTATGTTGTGTCATGTGTACTATTGTCTTTCTGTTTGTTTTTTTCATTTTTAGCCATGGCGTTGTCAGTTTGATTTAGATTTATGAGTTTGACTGTCCCTTTGGTATCTTTCGTCCCTATTGTATTAAGTTGTACTCCTAATTGGTTATCTTCACGAGAGGAAGTTTAGAAATATTTAAGACATGTTTGAAGAAAGTCGATTCTGGAAAAAAAATATTGTCAAAGATAAATGCATTTACAGACATCAAGTAAATTATAATAAAATACACCTCTCATAGGCACTTGATTTTCTAGGTACACAACACTTAAATCAGAAATATCACAGCGTTTTGATAGACCCATTATTTACATTTTGCATTTTTATAGTAAAAGTAACGGAATATTTTCAGGTTTCGTTGGAGATTAGACATGTAAACAGTTGTTTTGTTTTATTTGTTTTCATTTAAGTATTTGCAGTGGATATATAAAACCACTAATTCGGGCCCGGTAAGAAAGAAAATTCAAGAAAGTACATGTAGTACTTTTTCAAAACAGAATTGTTCCTACGCATACTCTATCTTTGTCAATAGATGACATATTTGGGTACAATTGGTATCAAATGAAAGCTAAGGAACTCGGATCTACGTTAAAACACTTGTTAAGTTATTATTTCTAATTGTACAAAAAGTAAATACAAGTATAATAGGACGGCATATTTATTATACTTAATATGTTGTACATACTATCAAATTTTCGTAAACCAGCCAGGTAAGAAAGAACAATTTAGAAAGTAGTACATATTTTAAATAGAAGAGTTCCAACGCACAACTGTATCATTGTCAATAGGTGAAATATTTGAGTAGTTTGTCATTTTTAGTTTTAATTTTAATTGATTTCTCATAATCTGCATTCAAAGCCACAGCTGATATATCGTAAACAAAAGCCGACATATGGACATGCTGATATCGGTAATTTGTTCAAATATTGCGATAAAATGGAAAATTAAGCAACACCTACTTTCGAACTATATTTAATTGCAATATTTAAGCATTTTTTGTTGATTCACGTGACGCAAAAACATTCAGCTTTAGTGTTTCCATTCGCATGACGTCATGTTTTGAAATGACCTAAATGGGCCACAGGCACTTAAGGAATTTCGTATAGTTACAATCAGATCCTTTTATGCAATTTTTCAACTGTAAAATCAGCATATCGTTTACCATAGGTTTAGTTGTCAATCTTATTTTTATCTTTTGTATTCGTGTGTTGTGGAAAAGATAATTAATTATCCAGTTCATTTATTAGATTTTGGTTTGGTTCAACTAAATTAATACGATGTATTTGGTTTATAGTTTGAGTCATTCTAAATACTGGCAATTGATTACCTAATTACTAACAAAATTTGATATAAGATAGTATTGTAATTTTCATTGTAATTTATAAATGTTATATCAACATTGCAAACCTAATCATCTTGCATTCTTATCTATTTGTATCCTATTTTTGGGAAAAATTTAGAACTTCAAATGTGTTCTCACTTGAATGAATGCTTTGGTCGATTTGGCTAACGCGGCTTTGAATTTTTATATGTTGGTTTGGTTTATTTATCTATCCGTTTTTTTTTCTGTAGTTAGTCATCGGTTTTACCATGCATATCTATTATATCATATGTATATAGTCATTTTATAAATAAAATATTGATTGCAACATTATGAATTATTCTAAATAATTAGGATGTTTTTATCCTAGACCGAAAAATTTTAAATCTTGCACCTTTTGTGAGCTTTTATTCGTGTATTTCTTTGTTCTATATGTTCTCTCATTTATTTGTATTGTAGTCATAACATGTAAAGTTGTCATTTTAGTGTTACATTTAACATTGCAATATAAGCAAGAGGTTTAGTATGACACAAATCCAGGTTCAACCCACCATTTTCGTTATTATTAAAATGTCCTTTATACCAAGTCAGGAAAATAGCCTTTGTTTTACTATAATATTATGATAGTTCATGTATTCGTGTGCTACATTTAATGTTGTGTTTCTGCAGTGTCGTAGTTCTCCTCTTATATTTGACGTGTCTCCCTCAGTTTTAGTTTGTTACCCGAATTTATTAATTTCAAACAGCGGAACACTACTGTTGTCTTTATTTCTAATACATGATGATTTACATGGGATATATATTGTAGCAATTATTATTATGTAAATCTCCGGGTCTGCGCTTACTATAGATATATTGAGAATGTTTTGGAGAGTATAGTTTACAAAGCGAAAACAAACATGTCAAATAAAAATTCACATTAACTATCCGTTTTTTCTTCTACGCACGATAAATCCCAATCCCGAACAAGATCAACCCGTGAGACTAGGTTAAACTAACGAGTTAGATTGGCCGACACCTTGCAATAGTCTGGTGCATAGGCGCTTGTCTAGCCTACAGGATAAAGTTACTTGTGTTGTCTTTATAGTAAACAATGCCCTCTGGAACAATGCTTTTCAAGTTTAAAATGACCAGTTTCCATATAGGTCTTTTGACAAAATAAGGGTTGAAGCAAACAACTACACCTCATAATTGATTAAATCAACATACACAAATGCATCTTTATAAAGAAAATCTTTTTTTGGTAAAACGATAGCTGATTTTAGAAATATAGACGTGATCTAATATTAGGTGTTGTAGATAACAATAATTGTTTACGACCGTTCCAGTATTTAGTTTTATGGTATCTGTTTCCGCCTCTGAGTAGGCGTTTTTTTAAATTGCTATGTTTTGTCAATGTATTTATCATCAATCAGCATGACATACACTCAGAAAGTGGAAATTGTCAATAAGGTCAAAAAGCGCATTCAACACCTTATTTTTGTTCGTAGAGACTAAAATTTGTAACATTTAATGAGACATTATTGATTGACGAGCAGTATGCTTATAAAAAGAACACAATCTATTAATAGTACATATTCAGAATGTTATTGTAAAAGTTATTGCTTGCCGGTGATCGATGGTTCTCTCTAGTTACTCAAGCATTCCAGAGTATTTAAACAACTGGTTGTAATGATATATCAAATGCCACTTACTTTTGAAAACTAAAAAATAGCAATAAAAGTAATTGATTGGAAAATGTGTCAATTTATAAGAAGCATTTCAAGGTGTTAATGTTTAGTAACAGTGATGTCCCAATCTTCATTGCTATTTTTTTTTATTTCGGCTGTGTTTAAAGACTAGACGGCGCTTATGTTTCAAGACACGCCTTCATCATCGAGGCCTATTGCATTGTTGGTGAGTTTTAGGAGATCTTCTAAGTTTTGTACATACAACAAGGAATTACGAGATTTAAAATTCAGTCAACTCTTTATACAGGCGTGTTTATATATATTGTATGTGACAGTCCTGAAAATCAATAGTTACAGTTGTTGAAAGAATATTACGGTCGAAAATTGCAGATTTTGTGGTGACACAAACCCTGTCAATTTAATAATTTATGGCAATTCCTCTTCAAGTATGTTACTTGTATTCCTAATAGAGGGAATAACACAGAAATAATTAAAAATCTAATAGTGTGAAAATTAAAAATAAAATAAATACACGTCACAAACTGAATGATTTCAGTAGTTATACATTATAACAAAACATGGCATCATACGTATAAACATTTAACACTGAATGTGATTTCATTACATTGTGTACACTTCATGCTTAAAATCGAATAATGTTTTATCACAATCTTGTTGGTATGAGTTTATTCAAATTCGTAATTATTGTGTTCATCATAAAATATTTGTGTCAGAAATTAAATGTTGGTTAACTGCTTTCTAATGACTTCTCAATTACAGATTTGACAGTGAAAATGGTGTAATATACAAAATACATTTGAATATATCGTTTGTAAAGGTTAAGGGAGATAAACACAATACATTATAGCTTATCGCTAATTACAAATTTAACACAAGTCCGAAATGTATTTTCAGTTTAAATTATGTATACGTGATTTTGCATTCCTTTAAATTTCGTGACGAATGAAGATGCATTTAAGACTGTGTACGTTGTATTCAACAACCTTATGAAAAATAATAAGCGTTATAATTTAAATTCACAGGACGTTATCTTGTTAAGGTGCTATCATTCGGCAGTGTTTACACGTGTCGTGTCAAAACCATAACTATTTCCTTGTGATATGATTTTACCTTGACATAACTTCCTTGGCTTATCTGCCCCTGTTTTGTGTACATGACATTTTAAAAGAAAATATTTGAAGGACGGATCATCCTTTGACAATAAGCTATGTGAATTGAAAATCAAACAAGAATATGGAAAACAAAATGAGATTTATATAGATTTTTTTTTATAATAAAATACCAAATTACTTTGAAATAAAGATAAGATATTTAATATGACTATACATTTTGTTTATATTATCTGGCAAAATGTCTTGTACTTTAAAACTGAAGTATCATATACTGAGCGTCTTTGTGGCTTAATGGTATGTTTAAATACAAAATATATAACTGATTGTTGATTGACATTTAACACAATTTAAAAAATATCACTCTATCAAAATAATCTAGCTTTGCAATTCGAAAAAAAAAACCATCTAAAGAATTTTTAGAGGTTGTATGGCTTTTGAGGTAAAAATATTAGCAGAAGGTTTGATAATTCAAACGGAATGTAGATGTGTACTCATGAATTCTGCATAGCTAGAAGACCAAAACTGCAACATTGTTTTCCCTTTGAAGATGTTCAAAATGTTTTTTTTTTCAAATGCCAATAATACACAATAAACACGTTGTTAAACGTTTAAAGTACGGAATACAATTCTTTTTTAATCTAGATCAATTTTGATATTGATTGACTATTATGATGGTACATTCAACGTCGCTTGTGGTACCAGCATAGTTTAATTGTTGTATATTAAATAGAAAAACGGACAAAAGTTATGGAAGATAAAATAAATCTAGTTCAGTCGAAAAAAACTTAAAACACAATACACAAATATTAAAAGACAATGAAAGGATACGCAAATATTATTTCGATTACTTGTCTGAGCAACACGGAACCCGCCAACTTACTAATTTGTCAGTTGATAGGAGCTAGCCCGAAAGGGTAAATCGCTCCTGCAACACCAGTAGTATCCGTAATTTTGTTCAGGATAAGTATATATTTTGGATGTCAAAATCGAAAGGAAGATTGAGGGACTGTGGTTTGAATATATCGATGGTCATATGTGACACAGATATTCAATAACAGTCAACCAACTCGTTTATGTGTCCCTTCAACTTTCGCAGGAATGATTGTTACTTTACCAGTTGGGACTCTTGTAAGCAACAACCCTCTATCGAGTAAATTAATATAGGAATTGCCAGCTCTACATTTTGAGACAAACACTGCATGTGCAAACCACTTGGCGTCTGTCGTCGTTCGTAGTCCTCCCTTACCTTTTACAAAAATCTTCTCCAGTAAATCTTTTGACCAAATTGAACCAAACTTTGCCATAATCATCAAAGGGGTGTCTTGTTTCGAAAAAAAAACTCAGATGATCCCACTTGCCAACCAACATGTCAAGCATAGCTAAAACAGATTATAGGGATAACTTGCAGATGTGTTTATTTGTTTAGAAATCGATATAGAAAATCTGACAAGGACGAACTTGTGGTTACACGGTGGGATCTTACTACTGCAAATTGACATATACAAAGTAAATCGACTTCTTTTATGAAGTATTGTTCTTAAATTTTGCTTGTGATCGTAAAATTAATAACAGATTTAAATTAGATTAAAAATGATCAACAAGAAAAGTTTTACAAAACGTTAAGTAGCATACCTCGTCAGTCTATTCCTTTTTCATGTTTTACCCTTTTTATTTCATTTTTGCCAATTATCTTGAAAACATAAATAAATACATAGAATATTTCACCACAAAATCATTTAAACAAGTTCATATCATGAAATCATAATCTTTCAGTCAGTTTAATTGAAGTCTGGAGCTGGCATGTCAGTTAACTGCTAGTAGTCTGTTCTTATTTATGTATTATTGTCATTTTGTTTATTTTCTTTGGTGACATCAGACTAGGACTTCTCTTGAACTGAATTTTAATGTGCGTATTGTCATGCGTTTACTTTTCTACATTGGCTAGAGGTATAGGGGGAGGGTTGAGATCTCACAAACATGTTTAACCCCACCGCATTTTTGCGCCTGTCCCAAGTCAGGAGCCTCTGGCCTTTGTTAGTCTTGTATAATTTTAATTTTAGTTTCTTGTGTACAATTTGGAAATTAGTATGGCGTTCATTATCACTGAACTAGTATATATTTGTTTAGGGGCCAGCTGAAGGACGCCTCCGGGTGCGGGACTTTCTCGCTACATTGAAGACCTGTTGGTGACCTTCTGCTGTTGTTTTTTTCTATGGTCGGGTTGTTGTCTCTTTGGCACATTCCCAATTTCCATTCTCAATTTTATCTAAAAGTAGGTGAAATTGTAGAAGTCGCATCTTGACTCCTTGTAGGTGTTATAACTCTTGTATAACACGTTCTATCGATTCTTATGTGTTATTGCCTATTTCTAAACAATTAATAAAAAAAGACTACACAAAGTTCCACATCGATAAAATTGTCAGTTGTCTACTTGTATAAGTTATTGCTCATAGATAAAAGAGAAAATGTGGACAGACAAACTATCAGTAATAAAAATAATAACACTACCACATCAGTTTACTTTAAGATTTTTACAATGTTGAAGATTACCCATTTTCGAAAATGAATACAATTCTTAGTAGGCGTTATAGACCTTGTAGAGCCTCTAGTTTTTTTTTAATTCATTAGACGCCATATAGTAGCAGTACAAACATAACTCTGATCCTCAATATCATATATCCGAGTTTTACATGGTAACCCTGTTGTGAATTTAAACAAAATTGTTAACATAAACTGATAACATTCCTTTGTTTGTAGCTAAATGACAATAATAATGTTTGTTATCTTTCAATGTTTCCTCTTTTTCGAAAAAATCAGTGATCGTTTTGTTCTTCGTGGTATCACAGCATATAAAGAATCATGGTTCATTTAATTTGGTTTGGCATATTTTCGATATTTTACCACATCTCAGCTGTAGAATGTAAGTAAAAACATATATTAATTTTACATAAAAATACTTAAGCAATGTTATATCTAAATAAATATTCTTAAATATCAGGTGATATAGATTTTTAGCCTTCATGTTGTAGTGGATAATCTGTTGCTGCGCAGTATTTTGATTCAAATGTATGTTTTTTAATCAAAAGTTGGATGTGTCAACTGATATGTGTAATATAAACCATAGGACTGGTGTTCTTCTCTTTTGAGCATAAACCATTTAAATGAATTTGTGACTACATTGACAATAAATGTTTTCAATGTTAATCGTGCAACTGCCATGAGTATATATGTTACAGTAAATAGGTGAAATAAGGAATTACATGAAATTTCTAAAATTTAGGAATTACATGTAATTCCCGATGCACTTAGTAAATACAAGTAATTCCTAAAACTGCCCAGTAATTACCAGTAATTACTGATTTTAAAATGAATTTTTACACCTATTTACTAACTGTTAAAACAATGTTGTAATAATGGTCAACTGATCAAAAGTTATGGTAATACTAATTAGAAAATCAGTGAGTATTCAGCTATCAAACTTTTAAGGGTTTTGCAGAACCCATTGGCTCGGCTACTTTTGCTGTGAGTCGCAGGCCCAACAAAAATAGGATAAAAATATTTATAATTTTCCTCTAGATACTATCTTTTGACTAGTTCTGTAAGAATCTTCTATCAAAATTTGTTAAAAATTCAGGATGGTTTATGAAATCTAAACTTTAACTGCAGTGTGTATGTTATGTTAACTGGAAAAAAATAGTCCGTTTAAATAAGTAATATACGAAAAAAGTATAGTTTTTTTTACAAACTTTATTTCTAGATATTATCTTATGATCATAAACAAGCTTCTGTCCAATTTTGGTAGAAATTCAGGATATTTTGAGAAAGTTATTAACATTTAAAAAAAAAATAACCCATTTAAACCAAGTGTGAATGAAATGTTAACTGGCATAAAAACTAAGTCCCTTTATAAGTAAAATACGGAAAAACTTGATTTTTTTTTTGCAAAATTTACATCTTGAAATTTATCTTTTGATCATAAACAACTGAAGCTTCTGTTCAAGTTTGGTAGAAATCCAGGATAATTTGAGAAACTTTTTAAAAAATAAAAAAAAAATTAAAACATATAACCACAGAACGAATATTTGTGGACGCCGCTGGCGACGAAATTGTTAGGTTCAATTGGTTCGCTATGTCTCGCTTTTGCGACAAAACGCAGGCTCGACGAAAAGGAAAAGAATGTCAACATTGAAAGTAAAACAAAAGGGATGGACCATTTGGTTGACATTTTCAATCCACAAAAAGATCATTCTTATACAGGAAGAAACGATGACAAAGTTGGAGGTATATAAGCTTAAGTTGGGAGGTCTTGAAGAACTCATAAAAACACGGAAATATGAAAATGTGACTCTTAACGCCATCAATTTGTATAAATTTGTTTATGAAGAATGTCAGCTTCATCGCAAATGTCTGACAACAGAAGTCGTAGTTAAACCTATTTTGTAAAAGGAGTTTAACTCATGTTATTGGCCAAGTTGATATGCAGAGTATGCCTGATGGAGATATATATAACAAAATTATGAGATTTTAAGAATTATCAAGATCATTTATAACCAAATTTGCCATAATTTAATGTCTATCTTGAAAAATAGCTGGCTAAGTTGCCTATAAATTTCTCAAAAATGTTTTTCTCAATTTTGGATTGATATTATTGTCTTGCATGCTCAAAATGATTTTTAGGGAGTTTCGAAGCTTATAAAACAACCATTTTTCAGTTCCAATTCACAAACACTGAAGAGTATGCACTTTTAATGTGCCTTATAATCATTGATCCTTAATTAAGCCCTAAAAATCCTTACCCCTTACTTTCTTATTTGATATCTTGAATTATGTCTTTAATCTTTAAACAAAAGTATCAAGTTAGTAAATAGCTGTAAAAATGACAAAAAAAATCAGTAAATACCTGTAATCACTGAAACAACTAGTAAATGCATGTAATTACTAAATTGACTAGTGATTACAGGTATTTACTGAAATTTCACCTACATATCTCGAAGAGAAATCGTCGCGAAAATTTACTTCCGTATCCTACTACATAAAGTGTATATGAAAATCGAAAATTTAAATCAACGCGAAGTGGGCTAGAAAGGGCTGAACGCGGCGAAATAAAGTATCCGCGAAATAAAGAATATAGGTTGAAGAAGTGTCAAACCATAACGGATAGAAAACACTCTCACCCTGTCACACTACCATTGATATAACCCATACATTATGATCATAGAAATGTTAAAAAAAATACAAATTAATTCTTTGTTGTAATACTATAAATTCATTTTTTTTTGTGTTTACATCACATCGGCTCTATAAAACAACATCATATGTCACTTATCCAAAATTGTATTGCAGACGACAATCGTATTGTTATTCATAATATGTGTGTTCCTTGTGACAATAACGATATAGAAATATTATCATATATTAAGACTATATAACATATGATTTTTACTGTATGATAATAGTATTAAATTAACGTATATTCCATATTTTTTCGAATTGGTGCTTAGCGGACTGAAAAGTTCATCAGATGCTTCGATTGTTATCACATGCCTTTCTGTAACGTAATCGCATGGCATTCCGGTGACACTCGGCAAATTCCGGAAAATACACCTCAATGCAACGTTTTGAAAAACATTACAAGGTAGTGCACAAAACAATATTTTGGATAATGGAAAGTTTTTTGTGTAAAATAATAACCAAAAAAGCAAAAAAACAAAACAACAACAAACAAACAAATCATTAAATAAATGCATTTTTAAATGTTTCAAACATAATGTAGAAAGTTATTTTAAAAAAAAAGTTGACTTCTCCAAACAGTGTTCAGTATGTGTATTTTAATCGATTCGTCCGTAATACAACATTTTTCTTCTCTGTTGAGTCATATGACCGAAAGATTTCATATTGAATGTATCAAATTTGGGGTCCGACGTCCGTGAACTTTTTACTCTTTCAACTTCTTTTCGGGAACCACGTAAAAGGATCAATATATAAATCTATTATTTTTCTCTACTGTTGAAGCATATGATAAAAAGATCATAACATGTCATTTTTCATATCGCATGTATTATCAGCCCTCGGTCAATATCAGCCCTCGAGCCATGCGGCTCTTGTGCTGATATTGAACCTAGGGCTAATAATACATGCGATATGAAAAATGCCATGTAATAAACTGATAATAACAGGTCATTTTTCATATAACATCTATTATCAGCCCTCGTCTATAGCTGATAATACATGCGATATCAAAAATGCCATGTAATAATCTGATAGTATCAAACCATGTGTTTCTCGTTTTAAATATTACACATTTGCCATTTCGGGGCTTCTGATAACTTATTATGAGTTATTATTAGATTGTGCGCTTTGTTACAGCCCGTACGCCGAACTATAGTTGTTTACTTCTACATTTTGAACGTCATTAGGTTTATAGATGATTCTTAAGGCAATGGGAATCATATGACACCTTATATTTGTATGGACACATTGATTATTACAAGAATCAAGTGACAGTTAGATCCAGTTACGGTAATATAACTTTTCACGTTTCACGTTTCAAAAGTACTTAAATATTTACGCCAGAAAACGATTTTGCTTATTCTATGCTTTGCCTTTCTCGAAAGCTTCTAATATGTAGATGTAATATGTTTAAGGCACATTTATTAATATATTAAAAAAATGCAAATCAATTGGAGAATTTTTTAAGAAATTTTTTTAGAATAAAATTGTTTTTCTCGACAACTAATGTAGAAACAGTCTCAACGCTTAATACTCGATATTCTTTTTTTATTTTCTATTTCTTATGAACATGAAGGTTTTGTATTTTACATCAACTTACATCAACACATACCTACACAATTAAAAAAAACAAAATTATTCCTTTTATTTTCTTTACAAATCAAATACTCAGTGCATCTCGAGGGAGTTCGACCGAATAGATGCCTATAGTTTACACCAATATATGCTTATGTGAATGCAGAATGATAATTTTCCAAAAAAAAAAGGAGTGTGGTCTTGTCATGATTCAGTCACTTGTTGTTCATAGGCAGGATAAATAAATAGCATACTATTATATAACGACACCATGGAGTTATTTGAGAACCGATCTAAGAAAAAAACAGTTTTTGATAACGTCACGCAACCCTTTTGAAATCGTATGTATGCCTCATAAAAGTGAATTATTTTATATTTATGGGACACCATTTCTATCAAATCATTACAAAACGTGTAGGTAATGAGGGTGGATAGTGACTTGAGTTATCATTTTAAAGTTAATAGAAGGATAAAGTTTACAAACAAAAGTCATGTGTATATCTACATATAGCAACGAAGATAATGACAAAGGAATTTCAACGCAAAAAATACAATCAACCCTTGCTATATATGTTTCTTTAAGTAGCTAAGTCACAATGACGACACAATACTGTGTCATTAGTTTGTAACTTTTTTTATATGGTTTATGCATATGTTATACTGTTTTTAAACTTAACATACGGCTGCTGAAAGTCCCGATTTATTTTTTCGTTTTTTTTTTCATTCAGTCCGTTTTCGAGTTTCGTTCATTTTGGCTGCGTTGATATCATGTTTCGTTCCATTCATAAACGAACTCGACAAACTAAAATGATGTTGTGCTCTTAAAACATGTTAAATTTTCCATCTTACGTTTATAGCATCTGTGAATGGTGATATCAAGATTAAAAACAAACAGTTTTGTTATTTTTGCATGTTATAATCACTAAATCATGCAATTGTGGTCTTAATTAACAAAACTCAAGACCCTGACAATGTAGTACACCAGTCAAGTACTCAAGATCCTCAGTGTTGGCATACGTTTTGACAACCTCTTTAAAAACAAAATAAACGTGCATCGCACATTAACAAAGGTATCAATGTCTACACGTTAAATAGATTTTTGTATTAAAGATAAAATTCTGATAGAATTGAACTTCAAAAGTTGAGTACATTTGTTAGCTAAACTGCTACTATGTTATCTTGTATAACTGCATTGTGTGTGTCTTTTTTCCTTTGTTTTATATGCAATAGATGTATCTAAACAGACACTATATGATTAAAGGACTGTTTGAAAAATATTTATTGTCCATTATCATTCCATTGTTGTTTCGAAAAGGAGGGCGAAAGATACCAGAAGGAGAGTCAATGCAGGTGAACAGTAAGTATGCCATCGATATTTATCTTAGTACGTGCAGTTAATTAAAATGATAACATTGAAGACTAAAGTCGTGGTTTTATTCTACTTGATTTGTTGTAATATAGGATTTTATAATCATTAAGATACTAATCGTATATTTTTGTTACAGCTTATCAAGTCAGACTTTTGTATTCAACCATCACTCGAATGATGGAATTTGATTTTGATACGCGCAGTGCGGCTGTAATATTAGAGCTAGGAAGTACTGTTGAGTTTGCCATAGACTATGATTACCAAAACAGATACATTTATTTTCCAAGAAAAAGTTATCATGACATCGTTCGGTAGGTAAACATTTATTTTGATGAGAGAAACATTGATTGAAGGTGTTAAATCAGTTTTATTTATAGTAATGCGACTTTCTAGTGATATGTATAGGCATCTATGTTCTCATTTACCACAACGTAAAACGAACCATAGGTTTTATGTCAAGAAAAATGTATCATTAAAGTATGACCAATTTTCAGAATAATCGTTTGTTTTTGTTGCACTTCAGTGTTTCTGTTGTTTCATTGTTTTCATCTTATGATTAATGTGTTTACCTTGGTTTTAGTTTGTAACAATATCTGTTTTCTCTCAATCGATTTGTGACTTTCGAACGACGGTATACTACTGTTGCTTTTATATATACAGACACCCTATTTTACATATAGAACATCCAAACATAAACATTTATTATATTCCGAATTCACATCAAACATGTATGTTGTTACTAGTTGTAATGTGCTGCTGGCTAACATCAAGCACTTTTATATGCCATTAGCAGATCGATATCTATTACATATACACATAAAAGCTCGTTCAACATGTTAAAGTCTGTACTCGGCTAATATTATCATATATATATATATATATATATACAACTCGTCTAAACATCAACCCAACAATGTTAGATCTGTAAATTTGCTTTCGCAAATTTTTGGTTCTTCCCTCGCCGGGATTCGAACCCATGCTACTGTGATATCGTGACACCAAATCGCCTGCACTGCAGCCGTCCCGCTAGACCACACGACCACCTGGGCTCTCAAAAAAGAGCTGTCGGTGGGCATGTGTTACCTTTCCACGTCAGTATTAATCTAGCGGCGTACTACAGTACATGATATATAAGGCATGAAGATGTTATTGTTACAGATCAGCTAAATTATCTATAGTAAAGGATCCTACAAATTAATGTAAGATACAGTCACAGAAAATAATTATATTCATAAGTACGTCTGAGTCAGTGACAACCCTACAACAGATGTATCCATCGGATCGCCATCAATGATGGTGATACATGGCTGTGTACATAATGTATATACAACTCGTCTAAACATCAACCCAACAATGTTAGATCTGTAAATTTGCTTTCGCAAATTTTTGGTTCTTCCCTCGCCGGGATTCGAACCCATGCTACTGTGATATCGTGACACCAAATCGCCTGCACTGCAGCCGTCCCGCTAGACCACACGACCACCTGGGCTCTCAAAAAAAGAGCTGTCGGTGGGCATGTGTTACCTTTCCACGTCAGTATTAATCTAGCGGTGTACTACAGTACATGATATATAAGGCATGAAGATGTTATTGTTACAGATCAGCTAAATTATCTATAGTAAAGGATCCTACAAATTAATGTAAGATACAGTCACAGAAAATAATTATATTCATGTGTACGTCTGAGTCAGTGACAACCCTACAACAGATGTATCCATCGGATCGCCATCAATGATGGTGATACATGGCTGTGTACATAATGTATATACAACTCGTCTAAACATCAACCCAACAATGTTAGATCTGTAAATTTGCTTTCGCAAATTTTTGGTTCTTCCCTCGCCGGGATTCGAACCCATGCTACTGTGATATCGTGACACCAAATCGCCTGCACTGCAGCCGTCCCGCTAGACCACACGACCACCTGGGCTCTCAAAAAAAGAGCTGGCGGTGGGCATGTGTTACCTTTCCACGTCAGTATTAATCTAGCGGCGTACTACAGTACATGATATATAAGGCATGAAGATGTTATTGTTACAGATCAGCTAAATTATCTATAGTAAAGGATCCTACAAATTAATGTAAGATACAGTCACAGAAAATAATTATATTCATAAGTACGTCTGAGTCAGTGACAACCCTACAACAGATGTATCCATCGGATCGCCATCAATGATGGTGATACATGGCTGTGTACATAATGTATATACAACTCGTCTAAACATCAACCCAACAATGTTAGATCTGTAAATTTGCTTTCGCAAATTTTTGGTTCTTCCCTCGCCGGGATTCGAACCCATGCTACTGTGAGATCGTGACACCACATGGCGATCCGATGGATACATCTGTTGTAGGGTTGTCACTGACTCAGACGTACTTATGAATATAATTATTTTCTGTGACTGTATCTTACATTAATTTGTAGGATCCTTTACTATAGATAATTTAGCTGATCTGTAACAATAACATCTTCATGCCTTATATATCATGTACTGTAGTACGCCGCTAGATTAATACTGACGTGGAAAGGTAACACATGCCCACCGACAGCTCTTTTTTTGAGAGCCCAGGTGGTCGTGTGGTCTAGCGGGACGGCTGCAGTGCAGGCGATTTGGTGTCACGATATCACAGTAGCATGGGTTCGAATCCCGGCGAGGGAAGAACCAAAAATTTGCGAAAGCAAATTTACAGATCTAACATTGTTGGGTTGATGTTTAGACGAGTTGTATATACATTATGTACACAGCCATGTATCACCATCATTGATGGCGATCCGATGGATACATCTGTTGTAGGGTTGTCACTGACTCAGACGTACTTATGAATATAATTATTTTCTGTGACTGTATCTTACATTAATTTGTAGGATCCTTTACTATAGATAATTTAGCTGATCTGTAACAATAACATCTTCATGCCTTATATATCATGTACTGTAGTACGCCGCTCGATTAATACTGACGTGGAAAGGTAACACATGCCCACCGCCAGCTCTTTTTTTGAGAGCCCAGGTGGTCGTGTGGTCTAGCGGGACGGCTGCAGTGCAGGCGATTTGGTGTCACGATATCACAGTAGCATGGGTTCGAATCCCGGCGAGGGAAGAACCAAAAATTTGCGAAAGCAAATTTACAGATCTAACATTGTTGGGTTGATGTTTAGACGAGTTGTATATACATTATGTACACAGCCATGTATCACCATCATTGATGGCGATCCGATGGATACATCTGTTGTAGGGTTGTCACTGACTCAGACGTACTTATGAATATAATTATTTTCTGTGACTGTATCTTACATTAATTTGTAGGATCCTTTACTATAGATAATTTAGCTGATCTGTAACAATAACATCTTCATGCCTTATATATCATGTACTGTAGTACGCCGCTAGATTAATACTGACGTGGAAAGGTAACACATGCCCACCGACAGCTCTTTTTTTGAGAGCCCAGGTGGTCGTGTGGTCTAGCGGGACGGCTGCAGTGCAGGCGATTTGGTGTCACGATATCACAGTAGCATGGGTTCGAATCCCGGCGAGGGAAGAACCAAAAATTTGCGAAAGCAAATTTACAGATCTAACATTGTTGGGTTGATGTTTAGACGAGTTGTATATACATTATGTACACAGCCATGTATCACCATCATTGATGGCGATCCGATGGATACATCTGTTGTAGGGTTGTCACTGACTCAGACGTACTTATGAATATAATTATTTTCTGTGACTGTATCTTACATTAATTTGTAGGATCCTTTACTATAGATAATTTAGCTGATCTGTAACAATAACATCTTCATGCCTTATATATCATGTACTGTAGTACGCCGCTAGATTAATACTGACGTGGAAAGGTAACACATGCCCACCGACAGCTCTTTTTTTGAGAGCCCAGGTGGTCGTGTGGTCTAGCGGGACGGCTGCAGTGCAGGCGATGTGGTGTCACGATATCACAGTAGCATGGGTTCGAATCCCGGCGAGGGAAGAACCAAAAATTTGCGAAAGCAAATTTACAGATCTAACATTGTTGGGTTGATGTTTAGACGAGTTGTATATACATTATGTACACAGCCATGTATCACCATCATTGATGGCGATCCGATGGATACATCTGTTGTAGGGTTGTCACTGACTCAGACGTACTTATGAATATAATTATTTTCTGTGACTGTATCTTACATTAATTTGTAGGATCCTTTACTATAGATAATTTAGCTGATCTGTAACAATAACATCTTCATGCCTTATATATCATGTACTGTAGTACGCCGCTAGATTAATACTGACGTGGAAAGGTAACACATGCCCACCGACAGCTCTTTTTTTGAGAGCCCAGGTGGTCGTGTGGTCTAGCGGGACGGCTGCAGTGCAGGCGATTTGGTGTCACGATATCACAGTAGCATGGGTTCGAATCCCGGAGAGGGAAGAACCAAAAATTTGCGAAAGCAAATTTACAGATCTAACATTGTTGGGTTGATGTTTAGACGAGTTGTATATACATTATGTACACAGCCATGTATCACCATCATTGATGGCGATCCGATGGATACATCTGTTGTAGGGTTGTCACTGACTCAGACGTACTTATGAATATAATTATTTTCTGTGACTGTATCTTACATTAATTTGTAGGATCCTTTACTATAGATAATTTAGCTGATCTGTAACAATAACATCTTCATGCCTTATATATCATGTACTGTAGTACGCCGCTAGATTAATACTGACGTGGAAAGGTAACACATGCCCACCGCCAGCTCTTTTTTTGAGAGCCCAGGTGGTCGTGTGGTCTAGCGGGACGGCTGCAGTGCAGGCGATTTGGTGTCACGATATCACAGTAGCATGGGTTCGAATCCCGGCGAGGGAAGAACCAAAAATTTGCGAAAGCAAATTTACAGATCTAACATTGTTGGGTTGATGTTTAGACGAGTTGTATATACATTATGTACACAGCCATGTATCACCATCATTGATGGCGATCCGATGGATACATCTGTTGTAGGGTTGTCACTGACTCAGACGTACTTATGAATATATTTTTTTTCTGTGACTGTATCTTACATTAATTTGTAGGATCCTTTACTATAGATAATTTAGCTGATCTGTAACAATAACATCTTCATGCCTTATATATCATGTACTGTAGTACGCCGCTAGATTAATACTGACATGGAAAGGTAACACATGCCCACCGACAGCTCTTTTTTTGAGAGCCCAGGTGGTCGTGTGGTCTAGCGGGACGGCTGCAGTGCAGGCAATTTGGTGTCACGATATCACAGTAGCATGGGTTCGAATCCCGGCGAGGGAAGAACCAAAAATTTGCGAAAGCAAATTTACAGATCTAACATTGTTGGGTTGATGTTTAGACGAGTTGTATATACATTATGTACACAGCCATGTATCACCATCATTGATGGCGATCCGATGGATACATCTGTTGTAGGGTTGTCACTGACTCAGACGTACTTATGAATATAATTATTTTCTGTGACTGTATCTTACATTAATTTGTAGGATCCTTTACTATAGATAATTTAGCTGATCTGTAACAATAACATCTTCATGCCTTATATATCATGTACTGTAGTACGCCGCTAGATTAATACTGACGTGGAAAGGTAACACATGCCCACCGACAGCTCTTTTTTTGAGAGCCCAGGTGGTCGTGTGGTCTAGCGGGACGGCTGCAGTGCAGGCGATTTGGTGTCACGATATCACAGTAGCATGGGTTCGAATCCCGGCGAGGGAAGAACCAAAAATTTGCGAAAGCAAATTTACAGATCTAACATTGTTGTGTTGATGTTTAGACGAGTTGTATATACATTATGTACACAGCCATGTATCACCATCATTGATGGCGATCCGATGGATACATCTGTTGTAGGGTTGTCACTGACTCAGACGTACTTATATATATATATATATATATACAACTCGTCTACACATCAACCCAACAATGTTAGATCTGTAAATTTGCTTTCGCAAATTTTTGGTTCTTCCCTCGCCGGGATTCGAACCCATGCTACTGTGTATATACTCTCCAACGTTTCAAAACTATTCCTCATTCTTAGTAATGCAAATATTACAAAAAGTGCATGATAAAAAGTAAAGATAAAATTATGCTTCAACACCTTAATGAAACGAAAGGGTTATCATTCAACATGCTTACTCAAAACTACAAAATGCACAGAGGATGTGTGAAGCAACATTTAAGATAGCACGATGACATATACATGATATAACTATAATATTACGATAGGTCTCCAATATAATTTGTTGACGTAAAGCTGTACCATGCAACGTTGAACTTTTTAGAATGTAAGCTACGGTATCCTGATAATTTATCAGTACAAAGTCGTAAAATCGTAAAAGGATTTCCCTCTAATATGCTTATTTGCAAATACACGAATTACAGTTACAAGTACATGATGTTGAGCAAAGATGATTATGATTTAAAACCATTAATCCTTTTTGTTACATCTGGTGATCAGTTAATTTGACAATGGCCAATGGCAGTCAGCAGGGTTTTTTTCCAGAATTGTACCTGCGATAGAAAAAAGTCATAAAATGCTATAACTACTACTACTACTACTACTACTACTACTACTACTACTACTACTACTACTCCTACTACTACTACTACTACTGCTACAACTACTCCTACTACTACTACTACTACTACTACTACTACTACAACTACTACTCCTACTCCTACTGCTCCTACTACTACTAATCCTATTACTTCTACTACTACTACTACTACTACTACTACTACTACTACTACTACTACTACTACTACTACTACTACTACTACTACTATTTCTACAACTACAACTATTACTTCTAATTCTACTACTTCTACTACTTCTACTACTACTACTCCTACTACTACTACTACTACTATTACTACTACTACTACTACTACTACTTGTACTACTACTACTACTACTACTATGTCTACCACCAATAATACTACTTCTACTACTCCTACTACTACTACTTCTACTACTACTACTACTACTACTACTCCTACTACTACTCCTACTACTACTACTCATACTACTACTACTACTACTACTACTACTACTACTACTACTACTACTACTACTACTACTACTTCTACTTCTATTACTTCCACCACCATAAGTACCTCTATTTTCACTCCAGCTAGCTTCTTCAATAATTTTGAAAATACAAACCCCTTTTATCATCTGATTCAAGTATATCCCATATTTTATATGATGTTTCCCATTCGTTTATATAAATCTAATAACTATAATTATATTCAAAATTAAAGCATATCACTTATTTTAGTTAACATTACTGGCTACTGTGTTTAATGATTTAGTCAACATTTTAATCGATCCCAGTAATTAACTACTACATAACTACTATTACTGTGTCGTTTTCCCAGCATATGTGAAATTTAGCAGTCTTGTTTGCATTTAGTCCATGAAGATCCTAATACTACATTTTCTGGAAACATTAAAACGTTTAAAACGTTGTCCTGAAATATGACAACTTGTAAAAATAGTTTTAATTAAATTTACAAATAAAGATTACATAAGTTGATTTTGAGAAAAAAAAAGATAACAATACGATACTCTCGAGTCTCGACAAGATTATGATGTATGTGTTCAACAAGTACTGGATATGTTTCGGCTTTAATGCAGCGTAACTTGATGTGTTCGATATATATATGTCTAAACACACCTTAACATTTGAAGCAAAATTGCATGTTACCTGTCTAAACTAAAATCATCAACATCAACTCGTCATTGTATCGTACACTATGTCGCTACATTTGTATTATAATATAACAGATCAGTAACCACGGCATAGTTAAGAATAAACCTAAGAATTGCAATGGGGATTGTGTCAAAGAGTAAACAACCCTACTACAGAGAATACAGAGAAGATAAAAGCAGAAAGCCTTTAATGGTTTTTTTTTAACAGAGAGAAAATCGTGCATACGGAAGCAGGCTTGAACTCATCAAAACAAAAATGCGTACACGTTTATTAAAAATAAACGTTACATTGAACAAAAAATAGAAATGAACTAAAAAAATAGAAAAGTAAACAAGAATAACAAAGTCCAGAGCCTCTTGTCTTGCGACAGTTGCGAAACGTGGCCGGGCTATTTTTTTTTAATGTCAATTACTTTTTTATAATGTTTATAGATTTGCTTATCCCTCAAACAATAGAACATTACAGACAGTTGTCCAGTCACTGTCATATCCAACAGGAATAGCTGTTGATTCAGCTAATGATCATATCTACTGGATTGATTTAAATGTAAGCCAACTCTTAAGATGCAATCTAGATGGAAGCAATATAAATGTGCTATCAACTTTTATCTATCCTCGGGTTATACGACTGGATGTTACAAATAGGTACTCAATTTTATTTATTTTTTTAAGAAATTGAGCGATTATGAATTTATTTTGTAAACAGAACAATACACATGTTTTATCATTCATTTTTTGCTATAAATGCATGTTAATACCAGATAGGCTACAATTGTCGCCTTTGGAGAAATTAATTGTGTACTGCAATCTATAATTAGTTATGATTGGCTTTCCTTTTTTGAGAGGATTCAAGTTACTGTTAATGTTATGGTAGAAATTGTAATAAAACTGGTTGGTTATATGTCATCACCATTAGGCTTCACATGATTTATTTCCTTTATCGAATGAACATGTAATCAACCAAAACTTATTAAATTATTAAATACAATGGATCATTATTAGCATCTGCTTAACATGATAATTTACCGTCTCAACTGTCACTGATAATTTATGAACAACTCTAAGACATTTGTATCAGTCTTTGTTTTGAATTTTTTGAATTACTAAGGCTTTTCTACCTTAGGCATAAGATCACCTTAGCTGTATTTGGCAAAACTTTTAGAAACTTTGGTTCTCAGTGCTCTTCAACTTCGTACTTTATTTGGACTTTTTAACTTTTTTGGAATCGAGCGTCACTGATGAGTCTTTTGTAGACGAAACGCGCGTCTGGCGTATATACTAAATTTTGTCCTGGTATCTATGATGAGTTTATTTTCAATCATTATTACCTCTATAATAATTGAAAATACATTATTGTCAAAGCGCATTTTCAGTAGCAGAATTGATTACAGTGAAGATGTGATCCATAGTACATGTGGTTTTGTAAGACAGGTTTAGTTTTTAGTTTTGTTAACCTTGTTGTCATCAACGTGTACAATATTCCAGTGTGATTTGGTTTAATTGGTTTTTTTTTATTTTCATTTCCCTCATTTATACGGTTTTGCTTTTTTAACTTTAACAGGTAATGCTGTAATTGATTTTTTTTTCAATTCAGTTTTCTAAAGTTTTGCATTCCAATTGATATAGTCAATGGTCTCAATTGAAGACTATTTTATAATTTGAATATCTGACATGCAGTACGATCTGTCTTAAAACATACTTCCATAATGATGTGTGTGTTGTTAATATAATGCAATAACAACTTTGATTTCCCAATAAACATATACTATATATTAGGAGTTTGATATCTTAGATTGTACCTTCCTTCGCAAAAAAACAAAGTGTGTTTTTAACCAGGCCATTCCTTTTGCTTACTACTGTTCGACATTTGGTAATTTTTCTAAAGTAAAGTTGCATTTGAGAAATCTGTTTTTTTTAAATTAAGCTCGCATGTCACGTGTTTTGGTCAAAACCAAGCTCAATAGTCACTGTGAATACAGGATATGAAAATCATGTACTCCATACGCGCGTTCGCCTACCCAACCGGGGATGTAGGGAAGGTGGTGGGGGGAGGGGGTGTGTGGGCTTGTCGTGTTGCATGAATTATAATTCAAACACTATCGTGATTGCACTAGAGATGCCAAATCACTAAAAGTATTGCTTATATTGGTAGTATTGCATGCACATCTTAGTTTGTGATACATGCCGTTCAATATCCTGAATATGAAAGAAAAAATGCAATGAAAATATTATCATTACGATTTTGTTTTCTTAAAACAAATGCAGTGATATTTATACATCAACATAAGTCTTGCAGATTCCTTATCTAGGATCTCATTAGAAATACTCTTTGTTGAAAGGGCGTACCTTATATCTAATTTAAACAATTATGTTCATCCCATATCTTCTTATCTATGAATGTGTTATACGTTATTAAAATTCGGACATCATTAATGTCTTTTATGCATTAAGATAATTAGAGGGTCTTATCATATTGATAGTATACATATTTTTTTTAATAAAGGGTCGACTGATTTATAAAGAAAAAAAACAGTCATGATGACTTATACATGCTAAATTAGGCTAGGTTGGGCTGTTTTGTTGTTCGGGATGTCAACACTAGCAAACTCGTTCTGTGCGAGTTATTTGTGAAATTGAATATATATTGATAGGCAAGTGTCACTTTTTTTTTAAATGAAGCATTGAAAATCTATCTTTGAGTTAAAGAAAGTGTTCGATTGCAATTTGTAAGTTCCTTCCAGTATACTCGTTTTTCAAGTTTGTGTTGTTATATACCAATCCTTTTTCCAAGTCGACACAACATGCACAATTTATATTTACCTATCGTATTATAGTACTATACAACATTATCTAATGTAACACATGTATTCACATACATATGATATACACATGTTTTATTTATCATAATCCTTATATGTTGCATTGTCTGCATCTCTTATTAATGTTTATTACTAAAACAACATCACGTACATACTTAAACACAAATTGAACCTGATATTTTAATTTCCTTAAAATGTGAAGTTTTGATTTGTCTTTCAGGTGGATGTATATAGTTGAACGGGATATAGGAATATTGAAGTCTAGATTTGATCTCTCTGAAAGGCGAACGATCGTTAACTTTACATCTTTATATGTTCATTGCATGTATATAGGTATGCTGTTACTAATTAGCTTTGTAATAAAATTACTTTAAATATGACAATTTGTCATTGTTTTGTCATTGTTATTCACAGATTAGTCTGTAAAACATTCGAAATACGGATCAATTTGTTTTTACCTACACGTTGAAGGAACAAAACGTGATACAATTTATAAACATTTATTGTATTGAATTGTATGTGTCGTCGATAATCGAGGTGAATCAATCGTGACGTAAACACCAGATTTATAAATAAAATAAGTACATTGATATATTATTGTTGTACGAATGAATTATGATTTATCCACTACTGGTTTCAACTCATTGTAGACAATGAAGAGAACAGACTGTATTGGATTAACTACGATGGTGACATGAAATCAGCTAATGACGATGGTTCTAATGTTAAAACAATACATTCAACAAATGTTAGAATAGCATACTATACTATCCATGTCGTCGGTAGTTACATATATTATGCCAATGCCAATCAGTTGTTAATGCTATCTAAAATATCAGGATCCACGCCGACTGTTCTGTATAACGATAGCAGTTATATTTACAGTATATTTGTGTTTAATCAATCAGGTATGTTAATAAACAGCTATAGTCAGAAATAATGATATCATACGTCTCAAATTTAAACCATTTGTTTACAATATCATATTGAATTGTGTGGCACGAATAACTTATTTTTGTTGATAATGTCTTTATTAAATGTGGAAGAAAACGTCAATGAGAACACTACAACATTAAACAAGACATTGAAAACTATAAGAAAGAACAAATTCGTTTGTGTTCAGTTAAGAAACTAAAAAAACAAATCCTTACAATTAGTATACTAAAGTTAATCTTGCAAACTTGTCATAACATTATATTTTGTTTTTGTTGAGAGACTGCTGATATTGTATTATTGTCTTACGTGTATTGATGTTGTTTATTTCTAATCATTTGTTGCTTCTTAATTTTTCATATTTAGCGTTTCACTTAGTATAAATATGCTTTGTTACATGATTAACCAAATGTGCATGCTTTGTTTCACCTGAACATTGGCTTCAATGAGTTCTACGCAAACTGCTTCTGCAAGGTTTTTATTATGAAAGTTAATGATACATTTGTATGTTATATTGTTATATCATCTTCACTGATACAATGTATTATTATTGATTTGTTTTGTTCCTTAAAAAAATGGGGCGAAAGAATCCAGATGGACATTCAAACTCATAGATCGAAAATAAACTTACTTAGATTTGCACCTCTTTTACGACGCCATGGATTAAAACGAAAAAGACAGACAAAAATAGAAAACTAAACACAAAATAGAAAACTTATAACTAAGGATGTTTTTAATATGTTTTTGCGGTCTTGTCAATCTATATACTATTTTTGATAATTTTATTAATTAATGTGATGTTTCTGATATCATTGTTAACAATATAACCGATGAAAATATTTATGATATTCATGTAGCTTTAATTTTTACAACTGAAATAGTTATTTATGAAATTGTACGACACAGACAAGCGGTAAGTACTATTAACTCAAGTTTTTAATTTTAAACAAATCAATAACATACTCTATTATTATCCATATAAGGACAACTTTGTACATTATTTTTAAATACATATGTTATTTTGCACTTGGTACAAAGGTAGTCACGTACAGAAAAAAAAAAACTGTTATGGATGTGTCTAATAGTTTTGGTTACAATTGAAACAAGGAAGTTTTTAATATTTATAACACATTTTCTGTTGTTTGTTCTCTAATATTTAGTTTCTTGTGTTTTAACGTGATGCTTTGTTTATATATGTTTCAAAATGATAGTGAATATGACCACGAGTAGGTGCAGTAAAAAATATGTTGTCCTTTTAAATTGTTTATTATAAACTATAACACATTAAAACATACAACATTATACCTTAAATACATAATTGTTCTTTTTAATTCCTCGTATTGCAATGTATCACTCAGCAAGAACATATCAATATGCGAGATGTCTCAAATGTTGTTGTGTAAATGATACTGGTAACGCAACTTTGATTCACTTGATGAAGGTTCATGGATATTTTCAATCCTTTGTTGACGTGTAGACAGTTTTTCGTACCAACTGCATAATTATTTTATCAATGTATACGTTATAGGTGAAGAGTGTTTGAATCTGTCTGTATTACTTGATGTGATTTATTGACACGATCTGCAATCAGTATGGAATACGGCCAAACGCAGGATACAAAACATATATAAACATACTAATAATGTATATGTGTTTTCAATTACACTTTAAAATATCTCGAATTAGCAGTAATAACTAATCTGATTGAATATTATGCATTATCATGTAAGGATAAAAATACGTTGACAAAGCCTATAACTCATATTTATTTAGTCATAAAATAAAGAGCACCCAAACAAAACATTTTGCATTAGGCATGACATATATTAGAAATGCATGTGTACTAATTATCATATACATTAACTTTATCTATCTTACAAGTTGAAGTATGGACTGAAATGTAAACAACACTGAAATTGTAGACCTTGAGGTAAGCATAACGTGTAGATTCTATATTTGTTTTACAAATTTGTTGACAGTAGCATATCCCGTAGGTGTTTTATAAAATAAACTATGATGTTTTCACAAGTACCTCGTTGTCTGCGATATTTTCAGTGCATTCATATACGTTTGTGAAATAGGGAAATTATTCCGATAGTTTATTATTCTCTATTATAATTATAAATTGGGGAAAAATGCACCTCTCTACATTGTATTTAAAACTAAAATAATATTTTCATGTATTTTAAACAATTTATTTTGGAAATGTTGAGGATAGTGCATTAATCATTTTGAATAAAATGCTATGCATTACATTAAAATAAATATTGCTTGTAATGCTTGTCTTTTTTTCAGGACGTACCGTACTCATTTTTGATATTGTATATATGACAACGCCAATCTATCGAAACGTTATCAGAGGATTTTTTTAAAAGTATTACATGGTAGGTAAATATCACTTTATGTATAGTAAACATCCTCATCAGCTTAGTTACACAAATAATTTACTTTTAAAAGCATACAATGGTCAATTCTGTATTACGTATACAGTTTCCCTAAATCAAAAATTATATTTGAGTAGAAGAGTAAAACAATACAGACGGAAAGTAGACGTAATCGAGGAATATTTAATTTTAAGAATGATTTTTGTATTTTTGTTTGCCTGAATCTTATCTTTTCACAAAACATGCGTTAAATAATACAAACTACCAGAAATGCAACCAATTGATAATGTGTGAAATGCATAGATACATCATTAAAGCATATCATTGTACAAAGACAACAACTATTATCGCAATTTGATTGTATTCGTTTCTGCATTTATAAAAAAAAATAAGATGTTGTATGATTGTCAATGATACATCTCTCCACAAGAGACCACAATGACACGGAAATAAAGTCACCGTACGGCCTTCAACAATGAAAACAGTGTATCCTTTTATTTGTAAATGGAGCATACTAAACACATGCTTGCTGCAACTGCTGATTAGTCTGACTGAAATGCGTATTATATTTCTACGTACGTGTGATCCAATATACAATGCTATACAATTGATAAGAAGTGGGTTATAAATCCATTAAACTTAACGTCTTAAAGCAAAAGTATTTCAAAAGTTGTAATTGATTTAATTGATATGCAGAAACAGATAAATTTCTAAAACAACTTGTAACAAAAACAAAAGCGTTTAAACTGACGAAAGAATAGGACGCTTAAATATGTCAATTGGAATCATGAGGGATCAAGGAAGACAAGAATTACACAATCGACTATCAACTATAGCATACTTCTTCAGTAAACACATGATTTCCAAAGTCGTGCCTATTGAATCAGGAAATAATTATAGATTATCGTTGATCATCTCAACGAGATTGATTTTCTCGCATGAGCTGGTACAGCGAAAGTGAGAAAAGCAATCGAGTTGAGATGACCAATGATAATATATTTATCGCTATTTTCCCTATGACGACGTTGTCAATTTCAATGTCAATTTCGTTAGCAACGTGACGTGGCCTCCTTAGTTTCTAGCGATATTTTTTCCAACTCAAGCGAGAAGCATGGTATGAAAATTATCACAAAAAAGGATAAAAGGAAAAATGCACAACATAGCGATAATACATAATATGTGTGACCAACAATGATATTTCAAAGCTTATATACAAGATTTTAACATATGTACTTTAATTCATTTTCAAATGGTACAACTATCTATTGTAGACAGTCTTTTTTTTCCGAGAATTTACCACGTGAATGCCAACTATTAGAAAAAGAAGCCTAAAACTGGCTCACACGTCGTCCAGAAAATTATGGTGCGATTTGGATGTAATCAAGGACACGACCAATCTAAAAGCAAGATGTGGCCTTAAGATCAATTTAAACAAATTAGTGAAATGTTTTTATTCATCATATTCCCCTCTGTATTGTAAAATGACAAGTGTACGTGTAGCTAGTCATTTACTGTACAATTTCAGATAATTTATATCTAACTATATTGTGTAACAAGTTGCAGTTTTGTTATATTTTTTGATGATTTTTTCTAGATATATTTAGATCAAACATGTTTTAAAAGCTATATGAGAATATATGTTAAATATCGTTACTTTGAAAAAAAATGAATTATCACATGTATTAAGCTTGATCTGTTTATTATGAAAAGTGCACTTTTAAATTTACCAAAATTATAATCTGACTACTTACGTATGTTTGAAAAAGCTGTTTCGAATGCGTCATTCATGTTATTTGTATCTTAAAAATCCATTTAATAAATAAAAACCTGCATCTCCTCCAGCTATACATCTGATTCCTAGTCTGCATGTGGCTACATATTTGTTGATTTTATAAAAAGTAAAAACACAAAAATACTGAACTCCGAGGAAAATTCAAAAAGGAAAATCAAAAATCAAAAGGCAAAATCAAAAGCCCAGACACATCAAACGAATGGATAACAACTGTCATATTCCTGACTTTGTACAGGCATTCTCTAATGTAGAAAATGGTGGATTGAACCTGGTTTTATAGCTAGCTAAACCTCTCACTTGTATAATGTTTGGGCTTTCATTTGTTTTCTCCTTTGGTTCCACTGAGGAGAAACAAGTGATGACACTTTTATAATCTGCAGTGAAATTTGTACTGTTGATGATATTATTATACAATAAAACATATGTTATGATTTAGATGAGACAACGATCTAGATCTGAGTCCAAACAATGTGGTATCTAGAACCGTTTGGTCTCCAACAATGAACACAACCAACTTAAAATGATTAGCTATAAATGCGCTGACATAAACCCGTTCTGAAAAAATCGAACTAAAAGCTTATCGGCCTGATATCCATGACAAACCAATCAGTCATTCACCGTATATACTAGTTGATATAAAGTTTTTCTTATTACATACACAGGTATAAACCTTCTATGCTGAATAATACGAAAATTGAAACGCTTATTAGAATGTAAACATTAGCACTTGTAAGACTTGTGTTGATATTTGTCTGATTGACAGTCATACAACTTATCCTTTCACATTAAATGATCAAGCTGAAATATGATTTATTGAGATAATTTGCCATTAAAATGTATGAATAATAAAATCGAATCAAATATAAACCAATATATACAAACAGAGTAAAATCTGAACAGTTCGAAAAAAATATTATGCAATAAAATTATTTAAAACCTGTAAAAACTTATTGAATAAGTGTTAAACATGTTATATAAGATGAATGCATACACCTTACGATTCTGCGTAAAAAAATGTTCAAATCTGAGAGGAGCTAACAGTTTCTAGAAATAAAGTTTAAAAGATAATATTCTTTTTTTTGCACCAGCTAGTTGAACGTACTCAATCTTTTCACGATTTCACACGGGTCTAATTTACCATGTTGTCAAATTTGGAACTGTGTTTTTTTTATTACAAAAAGCATATAATTAAAACTTCTTTATTTCATATGATTGTAAACACACGCATGAAACGAAAAAAAAATAAAATAGGATATTCATGTACATTTGTATCTGGTAAAATCATTTTTTGTATCCCTCTTTCATTTTCACAACATTTTGGATAATGAGACTGACTTGGTAGTGGGAGATATTAGCAGGCAAAATCGAGGGAATTGTGCAAATGATGATACAAGCATGAACATAACCGCAAAGCATCATTATTATATACTGCTGGCCATTAAAAAAAAATCATTTTTTCAAGATGGCCACGGCCTTTTTTTTTTAAATAGCTGTTTTTACAGTTTGAAAATACTGATTTTTTTCTGGAAAACTTTTCTTTTACCTTCTTTAAGTGAAAAACAGCTATCAAATTTGGTAGCTACCTTCCTTACACGTGAAAAATTTACTAGAAATGAATATTTGACATATACCATGTATACAAGGTTTGCGCATGCGCGAAAATGTAAAAAAAATTCATAAAATAAAAACGTTTGAACTTTTTACTATAAAATTAGTGTTTCGGGATTTTCAATGATCTTACGATTTGGTTTGAAAATATTTTTCAATGTATGCGCAAACTATTTATAGACATAAAGAACGGTTTTTATGCAATACCAGGGCACACTGGTATCAATCGTATAGTTTATCTCATTACTCGAAAAATCGAGGCTCTTATAGTGCTGTTCAAGTAAGTGTAACATCAATGATGCCACTGTTTAAAAACATGTTCATTCAGTTGCAATGATCAGGTATTCGATGGATAAGGCGAACATGTGGTTAATACGAAATAAACATCAATAACAACGGCAGATCAGCCACTTTTCGTAATGACCATTCAGTTGGAATGGCCTGATTTGTACGGAGAAGATAAGTTTATCGTCATGTGAGGTAGATTGCACATTAAAATGACTTGTTATAAAATTCTGGGAGATATATACCCAACTGCGGCCAAGCTTCGCGATAGGTCGTGCGACATAATCAGACAAACACACTTTATTAGATTAACTCTCTAAGGAACGATCGTTTTCATTGGTCAATTCAAACCTTCGACCTCACACCTGCAAAAATAGAACACATGTACTTTAACGTTGAATGGACTGATTAATATTCACGTAGCTGGTCAAGGTCGTCTAAAGCTTCCATCGTCGTATTCGCATACATGATTCTAATCACAATTCTAGCTTAATGTGCATGTGAATATCATTTGTGTTATAATTTTCTGCAATTAATTGGTAGTAAAGTTTAAACTTTAAAATCTTAACAGTTAAAATATTCAAATTAAATATCTCCTCTAAATCAAGGGACGACATCAAAAGTTTAATGTAGGATTAAAAAAAATCAAATCACATATTTTTTTTCATTGACACACCCAAGTTGCTTATCCTGCCTTCTCTTTTACTCAATGGACTCGATGAATTAACGTTGTACTTGAAAAATGAAACTGTATACTTTACTACAGACACTTTTCATATTGTTTGCCAAGTTTTATATATTCTTCATAGAATAGTGTTTTTTTTTCTGATTCCATTAACTTGAAGGAAAAAAATAAATTCCGAAATTTTAAGTAAATTCATAACATGTAACACGCTTTGTTAAGAAAAAATGGAGATGTTACAGCGTATTATTAAATGAAGTTTATACAAACGATATAATTCATGAGGTTTTGCTATTCTCGGTTGAAAAAACGAACGTTAGTTATACCACATCGTAGGAAAATATTAATTTTATTATATATTGTAAATATTTAACCGTTGGTTTTCCCGTTTGAATGGTTTTACACTAGTAATTTTGGGGCCCTTTATAGCTTGTTTTTCAGTGTGAGACAAGGCTCCGTATTGAAGGCCTTACATGGACCTATAATGGTGTACTTGTATAAATTGTTATTTGGATGGAGAGTTGTCTTATTGGCACTCACACCACACCTTCCATATCTATGTAAATAGAAACAAACAATGTCTGTATTCATTAAATCATTTAAATGTATTTATAAAAAGGTGAGTTTCATCTTGTACATACATTTAGTCATCCTTAATTTCTGGATATTTTTTGTATCAGTTTATCATACACGTTTCGTTTTGTATTTTATTTCAAATACGAATGCATACTACATATACTTTAGCGGATTGTTCAACAATGTTATGCAACTCAATTGTTACAGTATAAATTTAAAAAATAAATATTCACCCATTCATAATCGAAAACAGTACATTTATATGTAACAAAGAAGAAGTGATATGATTGCCAATGCCACAACTCTCCACAAGAGACCACAATGACACAGAAATTAACAACTAAAGGTCACCGTACGGCTTTCAATAATGAGCAAAGCCCATACCGCATAGTCAGCTATAAAAGGCCCCGAAATGACAATGTAAAAACAATTCAAACGGGAGTTGTTCCTTATAAACTACGACATTTGTCACAAGTATTAATACTTATTTAGTTCCAAACATGCGGAAGAAATAATCTTCACTGAATTCATTCAGGTGCACAAATGATACGATTAGTTATTTTGTTTCTATCTTTGGGGAACAACTTCTTCCTTTTATGGTAGCTACGTATACTGTGTGTATGTTTTAGCATGAAAATAAGAAAGGAGGAATGTCAGTGCAACCCATCATTAATCATTGTAATGAATCAGTATTATGAAATACTTTATAAGTGACTACGACATTGTAAGGATTATAACCTATCGTAGGTATGAAAGAAATTACAAGTGGTTCATTTATTTATCCGTATAAAAGCGGCTAATGTATTTTATTTCATCCTTATAATCAGTCTCATCATGCCGGGTACAATATAATTGAGTTGCTGCATGCATAAAGAACTTAGAATATCAGTATACTTTTTCGACCCCACTATTTGAAGTTAGCAAAACATTTATTTAAATCTTTTGGCCAAAGGTTTGTAAACTATACAAATCATTGTTTTTACGTTCGTAGTAACATAGTAAATTCCATTGTCGGTCACCTGTGTCAATTCACGTGCACACTGACTAGACTGACTACATTGCGGTTGTATTTAAATCTTTCGGCCATTGAAATGAGACGTTACAAGTTGTTTGTTTATGATAAGCCAGCATGTTATCAATGAACTATCAAATGCTAAACTTCACTGCATATCACTGTAATACGTAATAGTGGATGGACAAGTGTCCTCACTAAAACCAATATTGCAATACCTAGAACGCAATGTATGTATGTTCAAATGTATCTAGGACTAGACACACGCATCAGATAACTGTATGTGTTTTGCTTGAAATGTATATATCAGCTTAAGAAAGCTAAACACAGAAATTATAATCATGTCATGACTCTGTGACGTTCAAACATTTGATAGACTGTCGTAAGGAAATATAGTAATCTAGACCACAGTTTAATTCCTGGTGTTCAATTATAAAATAAGAACTTCTTGTGAATTTGGTGGTTTGCTCATTTCATGGGTCAGATTTTGTACAAACAGTCCATATAAAGCAGGATGCCGTATTTATCTAGGTCTTGATCGTGTAAATTATTCTCGATCGTCACCGACCTTCTCCAAGATATGGTTTCCCTCTCTAACATCACCCACAGGTGGCAATTGATTTTGCAAATGATAATTTCACTGTACGTAAGACAAGCAAATATTTTTCTTATAGCACAATTGATCAGGCCAAAAAACCCCAGAATAATGAAATTGTGAAAGGCAATGTTGTTGTCATAGTTTTAACCGAAGATCCCTTTTAGACATATGAACGGTAGCTGGACCAGAAGTCAGTAAACTATTAGATGAATTTGAAATATCTAATGGTTTAAGGCATTCTATAACATATGAACCCCTTAATGAACACTCTACAAAAATAAAGAGGATTTCTTCAAAAAGATCAAAGGCAAACAATACGAAGATCGTTTGAAGCAAACGCAAAACGAAGGAGAACCTGTTTCTATAACCAGGTCAAAAAGAACAGTTTCCTATTATGCCATAAAATAAAACTGTAAACTGTATTTAATGTTTATCAAATGAATAATTTAAAGGCTAGATGTGACAAGACAAGGTTCTTGTGCTAGACAGAAAGATGTTGGTTCTGGTAGAACACCAGGGGACTGGAGTAGTTTTCTCTGTGAAGATTACAATGAAACTAAATTTGTCAAGTTTCTTGCCAACATAATTGCTTCTTAAGAGACTAATAAGGATATTTTACAGCTACCCCTTGTAATCATGGAGAAGCAGATACACGAATGATTGTCCATGTTCGGCTTGCTTCCTGTTCGTGACATATAAAATGCCTTTGGTGCTCTTATAGCTACTATTCCTTTCGTTCATGCATTTAGTGGATGTGATACTTTATCGGATTTTCGTGAGAAAGGGAATAGGTCAGTTTGGATGATATGGGAAGTATTTCCAGATGTAAGGAACGTGTTTTCTTCTTTGCTAGGTGTAAAGAAACATACATGGACATCATAGAAGCATCTGTTTGCATCATGTATGACAGAACAACATCAATATTTGCTGTTAATGAGGCGCGATGTAAATTGTTACCCAGGAAGCAGCGGAAGTGTGATGCAGTTCCGCCTACAAGAGTTTTTTTCTCGGAGCACATCCAAGGAAAAGCATATCAAGGAGGACAAGTTTTAGCTCATCCAGATTTATGTATTCGGCAGGTACATGTATCATTTCATGAACACTGGGGTTGGATGAAAGAAAAAAAATGATGATAGTTGGAAACCAAAAATGACTTCTTCAGCTGCCGTTACATCTGCCTGTCAGGAAAATTTGAAATGCGAAGGCAAAAAATCCAGCTGTGTTGACAACTGTAAATGCTACCGTTCTGTCCTTCCCCTGTAAGGGTTTTTGTATTGGCTACTGTCAGATTATTATAAGTTAACCAACTAGTGTATCTAACAAAACTAGGCATATAAACTTAGAAAAAAATGTGATATCACTTGTTAAGTTGATGGAAATCATTAAAAAAATACATTTTCAAAATTGTTGCCGCCATTTTAAAACCGGAAGTCACTATTTGTTGTCATTTATGTGTTGTTTTGTAGTAGTTTAGTTACTGTAAGTTACGTTTTACCAACAACACAGCTTTCAAGGATTTACGAAATGTAGCCAATTGGATATGACGCCATTTGCAAAATGATCAGTGGCCATCTTGAAAAAATAGAAATATTTTTGATGGCCAGCACCTAATTTTTTTTAATTAATATTTAGGCAACCTTTATACACAATGTCATGCTTGTATCACGATTTGCACAATTATGTCCAAAATACCTCCCACTATGGTTTGTTATATACAATGTGACATTTTATATCGAATAAAAACACACTTCTGTCTGGAAATACACATTTTTTTTCACAGTATTAAGTCTGATTATGATATTCCTCAAATTCATCGATATTTTCCATTTGTTAAACATGTTTTGGAACATATTCCAGAGCTAGAGATTTCAACGAGACTGAAATGTACAAGAATACATCCTCAATAATTCATTCCTTTGAAATAAAATGGCGTGAGACATATTATTCTATCTGTATACAGGTGTAGTAACATATTATCATGACAATGTGTATTGTGTAGTGTATTACGACATGTAAGAGTAAGTCTAACTTGTTTAATCATTGGCAATCATGCCACTTCTTCTTTTTTATATTTAACATTGTGTGGTTCAATTTAATCTTAATTTTTCAATAATTTTGTCAAAGGGTCAAAGTATCTATTTTGTCAAATTTTGTGAAATTAAACGACCAAATTATCGTTAGTCTAGTAGTTAATCTGCATACGGAGAATATATCTCCCAATTAATACGATATGCCCGTGCTTGCATTTCCTATCATGATTTTCTTGATAGAGGGTTGCTGCTCACAAGGAAGTTTTTAAACCAAGAGTTTCAAATGGTGATGTTGAAATCATCCCTTCGTAAATGTTACGGACGCCATCACGAGTTGGTTGACCGTTATGGAATAACTGTTTCACAAATGATATAGGATATGCTCCTTACGTCGTCACTACAATCCCCTTTCCTTTCATGAATGTGACCTACCGAATTAGACTTAACTTAAAACTACACCGAATTTGATATCACATAAGCAACACGACGGGCACCACATATGGAGCAGGATCTGCTTACCCTTCCGGAGCTCCTGAAATCACCACTAGTTTTTGGTGGGGTTCGTGTTGTTTATTCTTTGGTTTTCTATGTTGTGTCATGTGTACTATTGTTTGTTTTTTTCATTTTTAGCCATGTCGTTGTCAGTTTGTTTAAGATTTATGAGTTTGACTGTCCCTTTGGTATCTTTCGTCCCTCTTTTGATTGTGTTCGAGTGATGCATATTCAGTTTCTCAATAATTTCAAAATGAGTGAAATTAAACCAAATACAAAGGTTTTCATAATAAAAATAAAAACACTATATGTCTGTTTTTTTTGGTGTGGCGAGGAATTTTATTGATGAATTTTATATGATAGGAACGATGCAAACGAGATCTCACACTAAACAAAAAACAAAAGGAGAACAGACACAAAGTCTCAAGCAAATATCTCAATATGCGTTATTGTGTAAAACCTATGAATCTGAAATATATAAATACATGTATATATATGGCCTTCCAAATACCGTTTCGATCCCTAACATCACTGAAGAGACATATATTGTCGAAATCTAGATCTGGTGTACTAAAGAAATATTGACACCGAATGTTTGTGGCACAACATCGTAGCCACTAGTTAACATTTTTTTTTCTTTCTGTGACGTATTGGTCTTTTGGAAAATGTTGTTTGTGCTGTTTTTGGAACCTTCTACAACGAAATTTGTTTGACATGCACACGTATAAAAATTGCGTTTTTTATCCAACGCAATCATAGGTTTGAACGTAGTTTTCAATTTAGACTCGTTTATATTTTTTGTTTTGGGCATGTATCATATTTTCCCTCCGGTTTATATGATCCGTTCATCCTATATTGTCTCTTAAAATTCAAGAGTCAATCTTAAATTGAGAGTAAATTATATGGCCTTCCAAATACCGTTTCGATCCCTAACATCACTGAAGAGACATATATTGTCGAAATCTAGACCTGGTGTACTAAAGAAATATTGACACCGAATGTTTGTGTCACAACATCGTAGCCACTAGTTAACATTTTTTTTTCTTTCTGTGACGTATTAAATTTATATTCAGATCCATTTTGTTACATCTTGTGATCAATTTTATTTGGCAATCGTCAATGGCAGTCAGCAGGGTTAAAGAACATCAGTTGTTCGACCTGTTAGTCAAATGCGTTTTGTTTAAATATACTTTTTCACATATAAATAAAAAATTAAAAAAAAGCATTATAAACAGTATCAACAGGTCGAATTAACAAGAAAATACGATTTGAGAGTACTCGCAGTTACTGACAGCTAGTTAAAAGCCAAAACCAATAAATAATAAAAAATCATGCATCAGAGACTAAAATCGACTAAAACACATCACAGGGATTTAGTATTTTAACGTCATTAATAGTCAAAGAAGACATGACTTGTGCAATGCCAAAAATAAATGTATCGACAGGTAGTAGTATAGTGAAGAGCGACTTCTATAGAAATAAAAGTTAACGTGTCTGTGTCTCTATACATCTCGCCTCAAAAGATAATGAAATTTAGTTATGTTTTAATTTGCTAATGACAATATCAATATTAGTGCCAATGTGAACTATATTCAGAGATCTTATTACAATATTGGTACGATAATCCTTACTTATAAGTTTGTTTAAAGGTTCGATGAGTTTACAAGGATCACATAGTGATTTCCTCGCTTTAAGTACAATATTACCATAACATGTAGGATGTGAAATACCATTTTTAATAAGCTTTCTACAGGTATAGCCAAATTTACTAATCAAATCTTTGTATCTATGAAAGAATTTAGTAAAAGTTTTAAGTAATTTATGGTATCGAAATCCCTGACACAACAATTTACCAGTGATGCATTGATTACGTTCGTTAAAATCTATGACATCAGAACACACACGGGCAAACCGAACGAGTTGCGATATATAAACACCGTATGACACATCGCCGTCTAAAAAAGGAAAATTAACAATAGGAAATGAAAAATCGTCTCTTTTGTCGTAAATTTTAGTGTGAAGTTTCCCGTTTGAAATTGAAATGTCTAAATCTAGAAAAGGAATCTAGACATATACTTGCTTGTTCCGGTGCTGATTAACATCACGTTTTCTCTAGAAACAAAAACAGCGGTATACTACTGTTGGCTTTATTCATTAACTAAAAAAAAAAAAACAGATATTGTGTTTTTCCAGGGATACATGTGACACTATTTTAAATTTGATAAGTAACTTGAACTAACCAAGATATTGACAAAAGCTGCTGACATATCCGAGATTCAATAACAAGCGGTTTCAATTGACAGACTAACCAAAACAATCAGATATTTTTTGTAATATAACACTTGTTCAAAAACGGGGTTCCACTAGTAGTTGGAATCCCAATACGTCACATCCGATTGCATACGTAAAAGGGTCGAAAAATATATTTCATTGAATTTGACAGCTTTAGGTAATTATTCTTATGTAGGTAAAAGATACTTAGGCATAACCATGTTGATAACCATATATCTTTAGTGTTTCAAAACATAATTATGTTTTGAAATTGGTGTTTTGTAAAAAAATGTTTTTGTTTAAAACTTGAGGTTACATGGAAACTAAAGCTAGTAAATTTCATTGGTCAACTTCAAGTGATGGTTATTTCATTATATGCAATGAAATACTATGTAAATTTTACCTATCATATTGGACAGAATACAACTTTACTCATGCAATTTTATTTTATTGGAAACACAGATAAATATGCACATTTCTTTTGTGTCAACAAAGATTAATAGGGGAAATCAATGGTGGATACATGTGTATATACCTATACGTTTCCCTTATATAAAATAAATATCAATACAAATTGTATACTTCTTTCCGACTGACTGAGCTGCAATGAGAAAATCGTCAATTTTAAAGCCTTACCTCAGATTTTAAAATTAATATGGGTACAATTTCATCTTTTATTGAATAAAGATCAATTATGATGTCGTTTTATTTAAATTAAATTCTTTTGATATAAAAACCGATTGAATGAGATTTACGGGTCTTATTAGTTGGATTGCATATAAAGAAGCATTGCGTTGATGAAAATGGGAGTACGAATATGGTTTTGTATGTTTTTATTATCTCATAGCGTACCAATGACATCATGTACATGTATGTATATTTCTTTATATTATTGTCCTCTTTTCTATGCATATTCTGAGGCATTTTGTTTGAAATATATCAAATAGTTGTTTAATTCTGATGTTCCTGAAGTAAAGATATATTTCGATTTTAAAAGGAAATCTACTTGTATATTGCACCATGGAAGATGGATGGATTCTAAGATTGTTCATTAAAAAAAAATCGATGTTATAAAGACATCATAATGAATGTGTATTTTGTCTATCATTTTGTCTAATCCTCACTATCTGGGAAGAACATTAAATAACCATATGTTAGAACAAACTAAATGAAAATAATACCCCAACTGTTTTAAAATGATTATAGGGTGTATGTCGTGTTTATGACGGAACATTTTTTTTCTTTATTTTATTATAATATCTTTCACACATGTATCGAGTCAACAAAGCAACACATGTATTTAAAAAAGGATGTCAAATATGATATCTTTATTTGGAGACTTCAAATATGACACAAATAACATGAATTAGTGCGTATAAGCACAATTCACGAGTTTGGAATTTATAACACAGAAGCGTAACATTTAAAACTTTGATACAAAACTGCTAGGTTAGATTTGTTTTGTCTTTTTGATTTTGATTTTGATTTTCACGCTTGAGCCGGTACTAATAATAATCTGTATATCGCTATTTTACCCTGGAAGACGTTGATAATTTCCTAGGCAACGGCACATGTTCCCTTAGATTCTAGCAATAGTTTTCATATCACCCGACTGCGCTGAGAAAGGACATTGTCAGTTAGCAAGATCAAAGGAAAAATTTGTAAAATAGCGATAATATATTGTATTTGTCTAATATTCTATACTCCATATTTTGATAAAACAAATATAGAGATGAAGTATGATTTCTAGTGATACCAATATCCACCAAAACTTTAAAATATTGCTTATTATCAATGATATACAATGCTTACAACAGCGTTACTGATAATATTAGGCCAGACTTTTATTACAAAACTTATTACTTATAATTTAGTATACATCTTACTAGATAACTGGAAAATAATTAAGATAAGCATAATACGTATACAACTAAACACACGTATTCATCATTCGTGTTGATAAACTACAAAACGATAACTCGACAATACGTACATATACAAGCAAATTTAATGTATAATCCACCGAAAATGGCAATAAACTACTGTTCTCCGTACAAATCTGGCCATTCAAACTGAAATTGCTAAGCCAATACCAAAGGGTTTATCTGCATCTATAATTGATATTTGCCCGATATTTAGAAAGTTAATCACCTTTTTCACCTTTTTCATCGAATGCTTGATCATCGCAACTGAAAGGGCATCAAAGAAGTAACACTTTATACTCGAACAGAAAAGCCTAGATGCTTAAAGGAAAGAAAAACGACCAAGATATGTTTAAGAAATTAAAATCCTCATCCGTTAGATGAACTTCAATTTACATCATTAATTGTGCCCTTTATTTTATTTACAAAAGTATTGTATTTATTGGCGTTTAGCTCATTTAGCGTATTTGAATAAAATATCAAAGACTTAATTTTACTACAATACAAACAATTCTGATCTCTATTTTAGAACATGTATTAATTTAAACTTATTGAAATGAAGTTAGTTTAAAGTTTGTCAAAGTAAGCTTTAAGAATTCTTTTTTTTTAATTTAGATTTATTATGCATGTCTCTAAACATGGTATGCGAAGCGTAACAGTTTACGAGGTGTTCCCATACATGCATTTGATACGGTGAATTTATTATGGATATATTTTAGACTTCATTTATAAAATAAAATCTTTAGAGCAGTGCATTTTTGTTTTGTTTGTAGCTCTATTTTTGAACATGAAATTTAAACTTGTTGAAATAACTTTAAAATTTGTCAAAGTAAGCTTTTATAATTCCTTTTTTTACTTTAGATTTATTATGCATGTTTCTTTACATAGTATGCGACGCGTAACAGTTTATAAGTAGGTGTTTTCTTATATGCATTTGATACGGTGCATTACTTATGGATATATTTCAGACTTCATTTATGAAAGGAAATCAATAGAGCAGAATTTGTTTGTATATCAATTTAAAATGTAGATTCAAATATTTTTCACCTCAAACGATTAACTAAAACTTCTTCAAAACTTATATATGATGTATAGTTCGGCGTCCGCAAAAAAGAAGCCAAGGAAAGTGTTTATCTCTTCTTCACAATACGCATTTTGTTGAATCTCGATACTTATCATGTTTATAATTTTTCTAACAATGACGTTCTACCTCCATAAGCCTGCAAATGTCATGGCGAGTCACATATAAGTAATGAAAAGACCTCTTTAAAAATAGATGTCTACTTCAAAAAGACGATACTTAACCTTTTTCACTGTTTACAGATAACTTTAACAAAGAAGAAAACATGACATGTGAAAAAAAATATATTGATCAGATATGGTATCCCATTGAGAGAAAATAAAAAACATCCTGTTAAAATAATCTCTCCTTTCAGCTTTTTTTTTTAGATTAAACAAAAAGAAAATGCAAACTAAACAAAGTCAAATTCAAAAGAAAAATAATGATTGATACATTTTTAACATAGCTTGATTATAACAAAAATATAAATGAAACAAATATTGCATAAGGCATAAGTTGAGCTCCAAGGAAATGCACCTAAAATACAGTTTCAAGTCAACATATAATTAAACAGCACTTGAAAAAGAATAAACAAATGGTTTTTGAAATAAAAATGGTCGTTATTTCTGTGGATAAATATTCCTGCCTTTCTACAGCTACAAACGCGATATATATGAACAGTTGTATATATACATGTAGGTATTATTATTTTTTAACGTGCATCATTCAATTATTTATACACAGCATTGTATGTATTGGTAACACAGCTTCTCTTGTGTTCCTGTGATTGGACACCATTGGTTTTCTCTCCTTTTTTCTTTCTCTTTCTGTCGATCAAATAGCAACGTATCATATGGAGGATTTATGTTCCAATCTCTCTATTTAGCTGACAACTGTGTTTTAAATGTATCAAGTATAACATTCTAATGAATCACATTAATCATTGCTTCATGTTTTATTGTTCAATATCAGTTTTTTGTATCTCCCGTATAAGTCTATCAAAATGCGGTCATATATTATCTTGATCTTCTAAATAGTATGTTCTGTTATCTGTTATCTGGTCCAACCCAAAATTAGTAGTCCCTAGTGTTGACAGTGTGTTAATTGCCAGTTTTGTTTATACCCCTTCCAAATGTATTTCTCCATGTTTTATGCCTCAAATAGTAAGTCAAGGTAGAAATTACACTGTCCTAAAATTTGGGTAATGAATTTTAAAGTAAAGTAGCGATTTGGTCCAGTTGAGAAATGTTAAAATTGGCACGTAGGAAGCTGTCAAAAGATTTCAAGACCCCCTTAATATAAAATGTCCACATTTTGAGTTAGAACCGATGATGTTTTCTATAATTCTGATATAATTTGTCCCAAAAGTAATACAAAACACTGTAAACATTTTATTGAGAAAGGGCAGGTGGGTTTTTTTTTTTTTTTTGCATTTATTGGCTTTAAGAAATGCACCACGAAATAATTGTGGTCTCGGACCATCTTGTGCCAAGCTGAAAGTTCTGTAGACACTCTTATATTCATACTTCTTATCTGATTCAATGCTTTTTGTTTTAGTTTTACTTCATGTTTATTAAGCATTGCAATATTATAGTCAGTACAAGAAATAAAGTAGGAAACTATAATATATCTGACATTCAATGTTAATATGTTAATCATATTACTAGTCATCGTGGGTTTAATATTTATTATTTCTGCAGTATTTCCCTACAAGTAAATTGTACATGTAATTTAAAGTTGATCATATCCTTATTTGAAATTTTTCATGTGTTTGTTAACTGATCTAATACGTGATATGACACAACATGTTTCAAATAATCGACTTGTAATGACAGGCGACTTTCTTTAAAAGTTACGTCTAGATCGTTAAATTTTCATCGGGTGTTATACACATTAAAGTGTTAAACGACTGTTGTCATCAGAGTACAACAGCATGCCCTAATTGAACTTATAAGCTTTATTTACAGGATAAGTTATCGATACGTTAGGAGATTTAACAATTCATATGTATTCAATACTGCACCTTGCATTGTAGATTGTAGATTTGTAAATGTAATTTGAATCCAAACCAGCAAAGTAAAAAAAAAAAAAAACACTGTGCTTTGGAAGGGTTAACAGATCATTCTCAATACGTGGCACCTATCGTTTCTAATGAAAGTATAAATGTAGTTTAAACCTAATTCTGTAGTTTCGTTCGAGAAAAGGGGACGAGATTGTAGTTACAGAATTATTACATACCCTCTATCATTTTTGAGACAGATTTTTTTAGCGGTCCGCCAACTCGTGATGGCGTTTGAAAAAAATACGAAGGGTTGATTTCAATTTCACCACTTGGAACTCTTTGTTTATTAACTTCTTTAAGAGCAGCAACCCTCTTTCGAGGAAATCATAAGAGAAAATACAAACCTTAGAATATATCAACTAGGAATCATATACTCCGTATGCAAGCGCTGCTGGAATGTTGCTACATTCAAATGGAATGTTCACATACGAGAAGCAGAAAACATGTCTTTTGTCATAACGTTTTGTTTTTGATCAACCCTCATTGTCATTATAATCATAGATGTAAGTCAAGATATGAGGCAAACTTGTATCTATGGTATCCTTTATCTCAAATTCGATGGTAATGATACGTTCAACAAAGTCCCCATAATATCAATTATTTAGTGTGAGAAATATACATTCCTACACTGCAACAAGTGTATTACGATATTTATCCACTCGAGACAGTTACATTTTATTTTTTGAGTGTTTCAAATAATAAAAAATTTAACTGTCGAGAGTGTAGAAACTACGTTATACACGAAAAATAGTGTCAGAATCTGTTTCTCTGATGATTTGTATCCTTCTTTTTCTAAGATTTTCAGAAACTTGGGTCTTTAAAAGCGACGTCATCAGAAATGGTCGCCTTTTTTCATGACGTCACAGAAAAATTCAGAGGAAAACAAAACATTTTGACGTCTTAATTTTGACTTATCATTTGCCGAAAACAGATAATTCACTAGTGAGGAGACATATTTTTCTCACACCGATCACGAATTGTGAAAATAGCACAAATATTAGAGAACATAATTTATGTACATTATGTAGCAGTATGAAAAAAAAAGGAAAATACTAATTACTTTTTCTTTCTTGCTTAGAAGTTCCTTTATGAAATCAGTCTCATTTGAATTTAAGAACAAGTCAACAAAAAGCGGGTCACAGTTCTGATTCTAATTGAAATGCATTTTTCACATGTCCTCCAAACGTAACAAATATGTTGTTAATCAAGAAATCAAATATCTTGATAGTGTCAGTTTCAGAGAATTATTCGTTTGAATCGGAGTGATTTCTTACACAGTATAATTTATCCCTGACTTAGACAAGCTACGTGTATCCACATTGGCCATCCTTTTCTATGAAACATAGCAGGACAAACTCTTCCAATTTGTCTTCTTATTTGGAATATGGAATACTGGTGTAAAGTGTAGAAGGGCAAATATACAAATACTATTGTGATAAATGAGTCTTTGATGTTATGACCTCTTTGGAATTTTTTAATATCAACATCTAATGTACGCATACTCTAGAATATGTTGTTTCGGAATGACTTAGAAGCCAATCTTTGATTGCTGATTAAATTGATGTTGATAATTTAGGACAAGAGATTTCTTGGAGCACTTAGAAGATCTAACAATATGTCATTTGTAACTACACTTGAGTTAAGGTATATATTACAGTGATGAGTGATCCAGTTTTTCATCAAAGGGTCGAGAGGGTATATATTTAGTTTCTAAGTGAATTGTAAATATTCAGTTCATATATAAATCAGTTTATGTAATGTGATTTAAACACAAAAGCGATGAAGTTTGGGACTGAAGCTGCAGAGAAAACAAATTGTTTGTCATGGAGGAAGGACCAATCTTTAGAAACATTTGGTAAATGACAAGTTGACGTAGCATGGGTATAAACAGACATATTTAAAGATGACTTTTTGTGTTTATTTTCACTCATGTTCACATGCAATTTTGAACGGATCATTATCGTGGCCATTGTTTGTGACATTGTTCACTTTTTTGTTGACTTGGGATACCGATTTCGTTTAAAACACGTTCAAAGTCTCAATTTTGGGGCGACAATCATTTTTTTTCATTGTAAATGGGTTTATCTTCATTTTGGTTTGTGATCCTGACTTATGTTTCGCTTAATCGACCATTGAACAGCGGTATACTTCTCTCATCAAATGTATGATCTTGTGTTCAGTGTATATCTATTAAAACTACACTGTATAATAAACATATTTTTTTCGAGATTGGATGTATTGATCCGTTTGATACACATTAACGGATTTTACCACAATATACTGCACCAATGCAGATTTTTATATACAGTTTTATCCTCAAATCCTCGCCGTACACGAAACAAGAAAAGGGTCCACAATTGTTTAACAATATCGATAAAGAAGTGTGGTTTTACTGGATTTATGGTAGCACAATACAAAGATTTTTTTACTTCCAATCACTAACCTTTGAAATACTGTAACTTTCTTATGAATGCATAGAAAATAACAAAAGAGGTATATATAGATAGATAAAAGATAAATCTTTTAAATGAATGCAATATTTTTATTATGCAATCATTATGTAATAAATTATTATTTAATTAGAGTCAAAATGTGGGTAAGTTCACTTGAATGAATTTAGCTCTATCATCTTTTTAACTATACAGAAAATGTTAACGAAATCTTAATCAACACATCATGGGCTTCAAAAGAGTGTCTCAGATTGTCTCTATGGTGTTCCATTCTCTCATAAATCTCTAATTAGTGTAAACATCCTAACCACATAAAAGAAGATAATGTTTAATTAGGTGTAAAATTTGTTCTATACGTTCTATCTGAAATCTGAGACACTCTTTTGTATATAATGGCCATAAGAACAACATATAATAAAATCGACCCTCTAGGGATACCTATGAAGAAGCTAATTTCATTTGAAAGTGGAAATTTGGTGAAAAATATTTTAAACACAGTTAATATAATAATTGATTACATAATTGTTGCATAATACTAACATTGCATTAATTTGAAAGAGTAATCACTTAGCTATCCAAAACTACCACTTTTATAAATTTTCAAGCATTATTAAGAAAGTTACAGCATTTTAAAACTTGGGAGTTGGAGCTATACAATCTTTGTATTGTGCTACCTTATGAGTGTCTATTCGATTGTCTGTTTCCATAATACTTTCAGTAGAAATACAAATTAAGTTTTATCGTCTTATATAACAAAATCAGAATTACTTATGAATGAGATAACACATGAAAAGAGTGAAAAAAAATATGCATCACAAGAATGCAGTTTAACAGTGACCTATATCGTAGCATGTTTTTCTCAACGTCAACAGTACACCAACAAAACCCCTCAAAATGAAATAAAAGTCAAAACTGGCAATTTATAAGTAAAAACAGTATTTACTTATAGTGTATATATACATCTAAAAAAAGGCTGTTACAATTTTCTATCTGGTTAGAATTTCAACTCTTCTACTGTGTGAGTTTTAAATAGAGAACACCAAACAAATGCACTTTAATTATTATAAATGGTAATATTTCAGTAGGACATTTTCGATCCAATGTTATACTACTGATTCTGAGGGTGTATTTCCAATTTACTTTTAGTAAATAAACATCAAGAAATTTTATACCGGGTTTATAACTTTGGGATACAATAAATAAATATCTTAGATAGTTATCTTGCTTTGACTTACAATGCATCTTTTTGATTTGGTGTTAAACATGTGATAATTTATGTACCGGAAAAATATGCTTGTAAAAAATGAACGCTTATGTAATAGTAAAAGTTAATATTGAGATTAAAAGACCTCCGAGCAAAAAGGTGTTTTCAGATGCCCGAGCCCGAAGGGCGAGGGGATTTGAACAGCCCTTTTTGTGAGGTGGTCTTTTAATGTTAATATCAACTTAATCATTGCACTTTTACTGACTTAAAAACCTTCAAAAATATAAGAAAAGTACATAAAAAGCATTTGCAGAAACCTAATTCCCCTGAACTGGACGAGTCCAAATATGTTAAACTTAAATGATAGTTAAACAGTACTCAGACTGATATGTACAATTAACAGTTACCAAATTGACATGAACACGGACCGATTTAACGGTATTAAATCATATAATTATTTATTTATGATAAAAAAAAAATAGCATTTAATAACACCAAATGATAGTTTTACAAATAAGGGGTTAAATTTATATTTTTTAGACAAATTTTCAAAATAACGATTTCTTATTTAATAAATCAGGCAATCAAAACCCCCATACAGGCCTAATTTATAACTGACCAATGAATATTAGGCCAAACAACTTCATGCTATATATACTTGATGTTTTTGATCTATGAGTAATCATGAAATAGAATCGTAAAGATCAGACCTTAGAAAACAGTAAGTAAACTCTTCCGACAATTAGCTTTTTAAACAGCTTGTTTAAGAACTTCTAATCGGACAGTCCTAAGGATGCACAAGGTCCTATACAATATTCATCCGGTAAATGTTCCGTTTGTTTCTGATTTGGTAATTTTCCTACATTAAGATACATGCGAATGCAAAATAATAAGTTTTGTCTACTCAGTCCAATTAATTAATAGATCATTTTTTTTGTGTTTTTTTTTTTAAATAAGAAATATGCATGCAAACTTCATTGAATAAAACCGTATTAAACAAGGTTTCGCTGTCCCGATCAAAACGTGTTGGGTGAGATATACTTGCAAGTTCAATATATTTTATGAAAACAAACACTTTAATTTAGTGTCCGTCATTCCATTTTCATGTCTAAATAAAGCAAAAACACCTGAAAAAAACTTTTTTAGTTTTATCCTTGCCTGAAAAAAACAAAATCATATGTTATAAATCGTATTTAAACATTAGATAAGAACAATAGTAAAAAACTATTTAATACTTTTGAATAAGCAGTCAGTTATGTGATAAACTGAAGAGAACCCCCCCCCCCCCCTTCCCCCCCCCCCCCCCAAGAAAACAACTTAAAAATTTAAATGGAAATTGTAAATTATAATAGCATTTACAAGATCTTGTCTTTGTGTGCTAAATACTAGAACTGTAACAGGGAAATTATTTAAATTGATTGATTGTGGTTTGCTTTACGTCCAGTAGCAAATATTGCATGCCTGTTAATGACTGTAACACATACATTTTAAATACAATAGGTAAGACGTACAATAGGAGGTCGACAGTGAGGTTGGACGTGAAACTTTAAAATACCACTAGAAAAAATGAGGGTATATTGAATAAGTACAGAAATTAAGACTTGAAACAGCAGGCAAAATTTGAAACATTCAAATATTAGGTGCAAGAGTTTTTAATTTGATCCATAGAATCTACCCTGAAGTCGATCACCCATGTTTACGTGTAGTTTACAATATCATTTTACGCATCCAACTTAGGTTAGATACGTTTAGCTCGCTTTAGTAACTGTAAGAATTCTGTGAAACTGTATTGTTTATTGGACTTTAGTTTTTGGTATGATATTCTGTACTACCGATCACTACCGCTCTCCTGGTTGGTCTCGTGTGGGGGCGTTCGCCTCGAGAGCGAGAGGTCATTTAATTTGTTCGAATCCCGGACGGGTCAAACAAAGACGTTAATTAAATTAATATTATATTTCAACGCTGAACACGTGGCATCATAGAGTAAGAGCACAGACTGGCCGGCTCAGAGTCGGAAATGTGTCCGGGTCGGGTGACTTTTCTTCCTGCGAACAAATATCTTGTGAACTTACACGATAAAAAAAACCCGACTCATCTTGTCAGTCTAGTAAAAAATGGGATTAATACTCGCAATCGTCTAACTCGAATAATTACAGCGCCCCTTTACGGTCGTTGTCCTCAAGAGGGCTTGAAGACAAAGTGATCATTGGACGCATCAGCCCAATACAAATTGTATTGACCAATCGTTAATGGAGTGATCGAAGTGATCGTAATATAACGACTGGATTATTCGGGTTAGTAATCGTCCTGAATAATAATTTTATTCGCCGCTGGTCGTCATCCATTATCATTATGTATTTTACCGTTTTATTATACAGTGAAGTGTTTTTCTTTTACTGGTATATATTAAAAAGTCTTGATTTTCACCAATCAAAATTAAAAAAATGGCAGGTGAAATTTTTCAAACACTTGTGATTGTTGGGATTATTCAGTATCTTTGACGGTATATAATATTTAATCAAATGTGCCTTTTCGGATATATATTATTTGACGGAAAATATTATTCATTTTACTCCGTATAACTATTATTTAGTCAAGGGTCGGTTTTGAGAATATTATTCAGTATACGGAACGTTCTATAAAAAAAGACCGAATGTTGACTTTAAATATTTTTATTTATCTGTGTCTTTGGGTTGCTGTCGTATTAATGTATACCTTTATCTCCTTTTATTAAAAAACAAGATTCGCTTAGGTTTAGAAATATTGACATCTCTAGACCTCTCCCGTCCCCCACCATACCCTTGCTAAATGAGTGCGTTCGTTTGGCTTATTGGTTATATAAATACGAAGCTTTGTCCGATCAGAATATAATAGGAATGTATATCAGATGCCTGGTGCAGTGAGAATTCCACGCTCTCTTTACCTTAAAAAAACATTAGAGGGAAAGACGATCTACGCACTAGTTGAATGATTGAAATGTGTAAACAACAAGAAAGATCAGCTTAATCTTTTTAAATAAGTCGCATGGCTGATTTTAACAACATTTTCTGTGACTTTTGCTAGAACAATAGTAGATGAAAAAAAAATATAACAAAACCGATCAGCAAGACAATATAAAAAAAAAATGAAACGCTCAAAATAAGTTGAATCTTTTTTATAAATTATTGTCAACCTTTTTTTATCATTTCTTTTTTTGCGTGTAGACAACTATTATACCAGTCTGAGATAAAAATGAACTTGGAACAGCAAATGTTGTCACCTAGACGAGACAGCCGTCATAGTACGCTTCAATATATGAGTTATTGCCACTCAATGTTTTACTGTTCTAGTCCCTCCCATATTGGTTTTGCTGGAAATTATACAATGTAACCACTGATGTGTACTACGACAACGTTTTTTTTTTTAATTAAAAAAAAAGATGAAATGCAAAGAGAAAAATGACGGAAGAAATGCTAAGATTTACGCATAAAAATTCAAATGTATATAAAAATGAAACATATAAAAATTGGAAAACTGTTTCAGACTATAATCAACTGATGAAAAATGATTATAAATCACTTAATTAAGCTGATTAATTTATTACTCCTTTGTGTCCAGTGGCAAATATGTCATGCATATTCACCATTAGATTCAAAGTGGATCAATTTTGAAGCAAATGTTTACAAATTTAGAGTTGCACTTTTTACAATAAGGCAGACAGTTCGCTAGAGGTAAAACGTATGCCGTAATAGAATAGATTTAAACCATAATGATCGAACTCTTAAGTTAAGCCCTCCTTCCCTCTATTTTCTCCACGGTAGACGAATGCCATAAACAAAACGTCACGAATTTACAATCAATAACGGCCACTATAAGTAAATGAGATATGGACTTTTTTTTAAATTGATTCCTATTGCAACCAACATCGGGACAGGTTATTCATTTCCACAAAATACCGCCTGATTATTGATTGAAGATATTTAAGCAACAAAAAGCAATTTGAATCAAACAAATTCTTGAAATTGTATCATATTTTGCTGGTTTTTTTTTCCAATCCTATTTCGGACCCCCTGCTTTTAAGGGGGCGTATCTAATTAGCCATGCCCGATTAACTTTAATTGAATTGAACCTCAACTTAAAGATCTACATCGGGTAAATAAGTTCGAGGTACAATAAGTAGACAATAGAAATCTTTTGTGAAATAGGATCGTCCCAGGTATCTTAGAAAATAAATTTGCGTTGGATAACAATGAAAAATGCACGAGCAGGTTTGTAAATCAACACATTGTTCTTATTATTAGATTCACGGTAACAATATAAATCAAATACTGTTTGTTAAAATCCAAGTACTGACAAAAATGGAGGTACACGTTTGGTTTTGTATGTGTGTTTTACTTCATTGCAAACTACATACATCATGTGAGTATTTTTGTGAAATTATAATATTTTGTACTGACAAGCTTTACAGATATCAAGGAAGTATTTGTAAGAGAGCTATCTACTTTTCAGTTTGTTTTTTACAATTTTCATCATTTATGGCGTTGGAAGATAATTGTGTCTTTGTCCATCATATTACATGTCCACACTACCGAAATACCACTATTTATAATTTTAAAAAAACTTTGGTTTGATCATCTTTTTTAGAACTCAGACTGTAGAAGAGTTGAAATTGAAATCGGTAAGAAAATGAATCTAGAAAGTAAATGGTCAAATTGATTATTACTCTGTGTATTTTTCCTGTACTCTATACAACATGGTGTTGATTACATATGCTATATATAACTGTCAATGCAGAATGATTCTTTGAAAAATAAGTAGGGGTCTTCTGCTATTTGTCCATTTATTATTTAAAAGCATGACAAATCAGAGTGTCCAATTTTATTTGACAAGATACGACTTCATGAAGAACCGTTTCCAATGACAATTCATAATTCTTTGTGTGCGTCCTCTATTACGTGGAAATCGGTTATATCTAATCAATAAAAGACATGAATGGATAATGAAGATGTACAGTGTCTTAACTAAGGTTCATATTTTCTATGTTAACTGAGGAGGTTCAAACATATATGTAAATGAGGACGAAGACGGTGGCATATTGATAACGATTCAGCAAAGGAAAAAATTCAACCATTTAATAAAAGATTATGTAACGTTCGAAATCACGTCACACAACTGCATAATCAGTTTGTTTCTGTTGTTTTTATGTAGATTGTTATATGTTATAATGTTTGGGATTTATCTTCAAACTTACAAAAAGAATACGGCTTTGAACCACTAAACTGTTCTTCTTTTTTTTTCTTTTTTGGTTATGTTATTTTCTCTTTAATTTTGTATAAATGAAATAATGAGTGATAAATTTTGCAGTTGTTGAAAAACATATATAAATATGCAGGTGTAATAAAATAAAATGAATTATTTTTTTTTAAGAAGATTAAGAAGGTTATCATACGAATTCGACCTGTGTTTGTATTTTGCATTTAATAAACGTCAGTAATAAACACACCAGTGGAAAAACATTAATTGAGTTGGCCTTAAAACGAATCCTTATTTCATCCGTTTCCATGTTGACACGGTAACATTAATTATGTTAATTCTGAAGTCCTAGAGTACATATATTATTTTTCGAATGTAAAAAAAAACCGCTAAATAATAACAAACTTTATGTAGTGATCTTATTGCATAATTACGCTGTTTTATTATCTGTTGTGAAATGTAATTTGATGGGACCCCAATTAAAGTGAGAGTTTTATCTAGCTTTATAACTTTGCAATGTTCTTTATGTGGGGGATAGCCTGTACCAATGACAGCTGTTGTCCATTTGTTTGATGTATTTAGCTTTTGATTTTACCATTTGATTGATCACTTTCCTTTTTGAATTTTCCTCGGAGTTTGGTATTTTGTGAGATTACTGGTTTCCTTTGCTTCATTAATTCATAATTAACTCCGAAACACTTCCAAGAGTGGAGAAAAATATACCCGAGGGACATTCAAACTCATAAATCAATAATAAACTGACAATGCCATTGCTAAAAAAGAAAACAAACCAAATTAAAAACCAATTGTTCAGAGAAAACTTGAAGGTCTTTCCACCACTAACAATATATTTTGATGTTAAATATTAAAAAAATCAGTTGATATGTCAGTTCCTAATATAAAGTTGGAGCAAAGGTCATAATCTAGAACGTCCAAAAAGCCTATGACCTTGACCTCAATTTCAAGGTCATAAACTAAGGATCTCAAATCAAAATACACTAGTTACTTAATATGTATGGTTTATGAGTAATTTCACTTCATGCACAATTCTAAATATAAGAGGGGCGAAAAACTCCCATTTATTGTCAACGCACCCTTTGAACCAAAATTAATGAGTTACGACATGCCGCAACTAACAATTTAGTAAAGATAATTTGTCGATATCTTATAAAGTTAATCAAAATGAGTGAAAATATGCCAAAATCAAAATTTAGAAAATGACCTTGACCTAATTTTCATTTTTTTGAACGAAGGATCTTAAATCAAAAGACCCTCGGTCTCTATTACTTATGGTTTACCAGTTAGAAATGCATATCTTTTATATCTTATACAAAAGGGGGATAACTCTCATATGGAGTCTCCGGATAGTTAAAATTGATCAAATCATCCTGAGGATATAGCAAGCAATTTGGTAAAATAAATTTGTCGGTTTCTAATACGGTTGCGACATATAAGTATTAACAAGAAAAACAGTGTTCGGGGAGATAACTCTTATTTGGAAAAGAATTTTGTTACGAGGTGTCAGTTTCTAAAGCGTATTTACTGTTTGATATCATTTACAATATATCTAAGCGACATCTTTGGCCGAACAAGTTTATCATTTTTACATAATATAATTTATTGTAGGCTGGTTCATATTCTGGACGCCAGTATTTGCTCCTTTGTACTAAATTCTACACACAAAATACAAATATGAAGTTAAGAAATTGGAAAAAAATAATAAAAACCAAACTCGTTCAAAGTGTATCTACACGAAATAATCGTCAAAATCGCTTATCTAATAATACTACCATCGCTAACATGTTTAACAATACACATCGTGGTTACCCGTCTTTCGATAAACGTCATGGCGAAAATGACTTACATGTCCCCGTCTTTCCATCAACAATACGGTAAGATCCACGTTTAAAGTTCACACATTTTCTTTAAATTTTGAAACTGATATAACTTGAAAAACAAACAGTATTATTTATTTACTCAAATGAAACAAACCGTGATGCGGTATTCAGTACGTAGGTGAAGCTAGACGATATTTATCTAAACGCACGAAAGAACACCTGTATCGTTTCAAAAGACCCGATAAATTCAAAAGTCTCATTTATCAACACATTAAGAACCACAGTCATCTATTTAACAGTTCGATCGTTCGAAGTAGCCTGGTGAATCTCATTCAAAGTGTGTACGATCACGGAAAATAATTGAATTACATTAGATTAAAAAGTTACAGAGAGTCTACCCTCTCGGTCTTAATGATAATAGTATGGGAATTGGTAATATATCAAGAACCGATTATGTTATCATTTTGGATTTAGTTTCTAAAATTGCTCGTAAAACACGTTCTCATGGTCGTATAAAAAATCGTAATCAAAGAAAATTTCGGACCAATCATACAAATATTTTGGACCTAATTTCTATTTCAAAAAACAACTGCTGACATTATCTTTTCACAAAGCTCTGTTCCTTATCGGTTAATAAGTTAAATAAAATTTTAGAGGATTGCAACACAATTTCATATAGCAGTCCTAAGTATAAAATCGTTCGAATTATAATGGCAATTTTCCCAAAATAGATTCCTCTGAAGATCATAAAAATCATTTTATTGAAATGATGCATGTCAATAAAAGTTTTGATGTTGTAAACAATGCCGGTATTGTTAACGTCCATTCTGTAAAAGAACAAATTCCTGGAAATTACTGAGCTCCCTTTTTTTTTTCATATTTACAAGACATCTACCTGGAATAATTATAGGCTATTGTGTAAAAAATTTAATATCAATGAAAAAACACGTACTGCATGCAATTGCAGTAATTCCGAATACATTTATGGACCTATTTTTCATGTTATAACAGGAGATCTTAACATCGTTCAAGACCGAGAGTTAAAAATCATTCTTCAGTAAAGGATTTAAATATCATCCCCCGTCAATTGTTAATTGGAATGAGTGTCGTACTTTTATTCACGACTTACTCCATACTTACTGTTTGAAATGGATGAAACGAGAAAAAGCGGACGAACAATCTGTCGACTCTTTTTTTTTTAAATTCAATCATGAACATAGTTGATATACGTATTCAACATTTTCAAGAACATTTTATTCTTAACAACAGCATGAACAACCATAAAACCCCTATTTCTCTTATCAAACATAAACTAAAAGAAATAGCCATTTTTTTTTTGACCAGGCTTATAAAGCTGATAATAATATCATATTGTTTGACTTAAATTTTACATTGAGGTTTTGAAAAAAGATATCACATATTCACCAACATTCTATTTGATTCCATGTTCTTAAAAACGACATCTGTAACAAACATACACTTTTATCTACCTCTTCAAAAGCAGAACCAAATACAATGAAAGTACCAACTATTTACTGGCTTCCGAAGCTACACAAAACACCTTACAAATATAGATTTTTTTCGTCTTCATGCCATTGTTCCACTACTAACTTATCTATTCTTCTTACGAGTACACTCGGTACAACCACAAACCTGATAATAAATTGTTCAAATAAGGACTTTGAAAATAGTGGAAATAATTAATTTTGGAGTTTCAAAAACTCGGTGTAAATACTTGACAATTGCATGACTATATTGGTGATTTTGAATCAGTTTAAATTTTGATTTTTCTACCCTATACACCACTTTGCTTCACATTCTCGTTAACAAAAAAACCACACACTTAATTACATGGGCATTTAAAAAGTCAGAATGTGAAACATATGTTCCAACTCTTTTAGATTTTTTTTAGTAGCAATAGAGAAAAGAACTATGTCAATTGGACATGTTTTGTTACTATATCTGCCCTCAAATTTTTACTAGATAACAGTTTTGTTCGCTTTGGAGATTCCGTATATCGACAAGTTATCGGAATTCAAATAGTGCTTACTGTGCACCACTTAATGAGGACCTGTTTTTGTATTGCTATGAGTTACAATTTATAACTAAAATCAGCAAAAACCTATCGTAACAATATCTGATACACAAATTTAATAATACTTTTAGATATTTGGATGATATATTTGCTCTCAATAATGATGAACTCAGTATGTATACTTAAGAACTTTATCCTATTGAACAGACTTTACATCAAGCTAATATTAACAATGACCACTGCCCTTTCCTCGATCTTGATCATTGATATCTATATCATTAACGGAAATCTGTTATTAAAATATAACAATTTATGATAAAAGAGATGTTTCTTTTTCCATTTCCTATCGTTAATTATCAATTTTTTAGATGGTAACGTTCCCTTGTCATCATCTTACGGTGTTTATATATCTCAATTTGTACGATTCGTTTGTTTATGTAACACCATTAAGATTTTAACGAGAGCAATTTATGTATTTCTAAAAAAATATATTACACCAGGGTTTTTGATATCGAAAACTAGTCAAAACATCGACTGAATTTAATCATCGCTCCAAAAACAGCATTCGTAAATACAGCTCAACATGCAGACTTCTTATACGTATACAATGGTATAGTTATTTCACAGCCAATCTTTTATGGTAATATTCTTTACAAAGTACAAAAATGTCAGTTTATACATTAAAGATTGCATATTATTTTGGCTTTAATATTGATTCATTAATGGGTTTTTGCATCGAAATTAAACACATTTATTTAAAAAAAACAGTTGTTGGCATGACACGGGTTATGTTCTTTTCACATATTTTATGATGGTTTATTACTAAACCCCTAACGAGAGGGATTGTACCTGATATTCATATGATGAAGACATAATCTTTCCATAAATGTAATTGAGGTCTGCAGCTACTTTATGTAATATTACCATTTTGATTAATATCTTTAGTTACCTATTCTGACATAGGATTTGGACTTCTCTTAAACTGAGTTTTATTGTAAGTATTGTTGTGTGATCAGTTTAATTTAGGTCTGGAGCTGGCATGTCGGTTACTGTTAGAAGTATGTTGTTATGTATGTATTATTGTCATTTTGTTTATTTTCTTTTGTTACCCCTTCTTACATCGGAATCGGACTTCTCTTGATCTGAATTTTACTATGCGTATTGTTATGCGTTTACTTTTCTACTATGGCTAGATGTATAGTAGTAGGGTTGATATATCGAAAAACATGTGTAATCCTCCGCATTTTTGTGCCTGTCCCAAGTCAGGAGCCTCTGGCCTTGGTAAGTCTTGTATGATTTTTAATTTTAGTTTTTTTTGTGTATAATTTGGAGTTTAGTATGACGTCCATTAACACTGAACTAGTATATATATTTACTTAGGGGTCAGCTGAATGACGCCTCCGGGTACGGAAGTTTCTAGCTGCATTAAAGACCTATTGGTGACCTTCTGATGTTGTCTTTTCTATGGTCGGGTTGTTGTCTCTTTGACACATTCCTCATTTTTATTTTCATTTTCAATTTTATCAATACATAAAATAACACCATTACACACTGAATCCCAAATTCATATATGTGTACGAGTCTACAATAACACTTATATATTCTAGGGTTTTTTTTCAGAAATTTAGCAGTTATAATACAGACGTCGCAAAAAATACGTCATTTTTTTGTGGCGTTGATACATTCGTGACGCACAGCTGATAATTTGTTTTTGGTATCATGGGGAATGACGTTAATTTGTGGGAGATGTCCGTTGCTATTATGTGGTTTACATGTTGTCATGTAATACTATATTATGTATAAATGTATTCCTCTGTCCTGAGTGGTCTTGCGTTTATTAGTTGTGCATTGGTAATGTTGTCAATTTAGTTGTATTTGTAATACTGCCATATAAACGGGAAGTTTGGTAAGGCATGAAATCACGTAAACCAATTTGTTTTTTGAAATATTATGTACTTAGTCAGGAATATGGCAGTTGTAATAAAATAGTCTGTGTGTATGTATCGTTTCTATTTGTTGCAGTTTAGTGTTTCTGTTGTGCTGGTGTTTACTCTAATAGTTGATGTGTTTCAATCTGTTTTGGTTTGTAACACTGATTTGATTTCGCTCAATCAACGGTATACTACAATTGTCTTTATTTATAGACGAACAACACGAATTGAAGCCAAGAAAATGTGAACAGGGTATGCAGCTGGTGTTCATATGCAGATGCTTTGATGCAAATATAATCACCTATCAAAGATATTAGATTTACAAAAATGTTCACAAGGCTAGTGGGAAATATGCAAACAAAACCTTTTGAATGAATTAAAAATGGTCTAAATATTTAAAACTTTTGTAATTCAAGCTGTACAAATTGAATACAATTTAGAAATAGGCTAAACAGTATACAAATGCGAGAACAAAAATTGTAAATAACAAACTGATCAAAAAGATATTATAGCGGTAGCTTGCTAATTCATTTGGAAGATTTTTGTGAATTCCATGTGTGATTTTTGAACGAATGTTTGAATAGGTTTAAATAGGATTAATGGCATACATCTTATGCATGCTGTTTACAAAATACATAGTAAATGATACACCTCAAGGAAAATCAAAGTACAAACCATGATATATGAAAATATCATGCAGTGCGTGCGGCGTCTCTCCTTCATGACAAAAACTTGCATAACGAATGAAAATTCCTTATATCTAATCATCCATTTTCTAAAATAGTAATTGTTTTTCTTGTAAAATTCGTGTTTTAGACATTGTTGGGGGTAAGTGTCATCATTAAATGAGCTGTAAAATTCATGTTCACCAATTTGACTCAAGTTGTCATATTTTCATTTATAACAATGTAAAACATTTATCCAAATTAATTGCCATACTCATAGAAGAAGACCCCTTTATTAATACTGAACGAATTACAATGAGATGAAGAACAACGACAAAGAGTTGTTGACGTATTGCATATTGCGTACCTGGTAGTTAAACACGGTTACACCACCACCTACCATGTGGAGTGAACAGGGAAACACACTCGTATGATCAATGCTCCAGTTATTTGTGCTCTCCTGTTGGCAGGTGTAGGCCTCCCCTCTATAAGATGGGGTAGAGAAGGTCTCAGAGTTACCCGTCTGTAGACCCCACCGTTACCACTAACCACATTTTCCAAACCTGCAAATTGTAAAAATTGTCAGGGCCAGTACAAGCGCCGTGGGATTTAATTCCCCAATTCTCCCTGGACATCCCCCCATTCAAAATTGTCTCTGCGCCTAAAGCTAGTAGAAGAAAATGAATTTCTTTAAAATATCTTGTCTTCTTTCCAATTGTTAAATGACGGAAATGTCCAAATCATAGAAACGCAAGTTTATTCCAAATTATCCAATACTATGAAGGTTCTGCTTGTATACTGGTAACCATAATATTGCAATAAAATACAGCAAACAAGTGCCTGAAAATATAAAACAAAACCAGCAGCCACTATTCTCATAGGGAGGGTGGGCGGGTTTGGATAGTTTAACTAAGTTGCGCAACCCTTACTTTCTTATACACAGCAAATTAACAAGTGCCCGATATGGAAATCCTAAATTCTATTCAAGCTGATACGGGAATTCAAAAATTATGATTCATGCTGCGAGCGCCGTCTATGGCTATGCCAAATATGGCATTGAGCTACAGGCTGCAACACCCACGCACCCACACGAATATTTGATTGAATTAAACCCGACTATTGAAAATATAAAATGTTTATAATCTCAATTAATTGCAATACTCATAGAAGAAGACCCTATATCAATACTGAACGAATTACAATTAAATGAAGAACGACGATCAAGAGTTGTTGACGTATTTCTAAATTGTGTTGAAATCCTTCCTCTAATCACAAAGTTTTTAAAAATTAATCTAGAGTTGTCTATCTTTATCTGTTGTGTACTGTAATTCACAAATACCAAAATTAAAATGAGACAGACTTTCTGTATATTATACTCATTTGTGTAGAGGTTCTATCTTCTGTTTTTCATTTATAACTTTTACAACCAATACAAAAACAATCCATTGAATTTTACATACATTTTATTACACCAACTTGTATTTACATTTCCATGACTAGAATATACATTTTTACTTTGTGGCATTACTTTGGCTACAAAGTATTCTTTACTATTTGGTTGAGGCGCCAGGGTGACTACCGATTACCTATACACAATGGCTATCAGCTGACCTATGTTGACATAAAACCCCTGGTAGTTAAACACGGTTACACCACCACCTACCATGGGGAGTGACCGGGGAAAAACTCGTATTACCAATGCTCCATTTATTTGTGCCCCACTTGTTGGCAGGTGTAGGCCTCCCCTCTATAAGATGAGGTGGAGGAGGTCCCAGAGTTACCCATCTGTAGACCCCATCGTTTTCACTTACATTTATCAAACCTGCAAATTGTAGAACTTGTCAGGCCCAGAGCAAGGACCGAGTGAACTAATCCCCCAATCACTACCAGTCTCCCTGGACCGCCACTTGAGATCCCAAGTCAGCTACCAAATCTGACTGGGGTTCTCACCTCCACAAAATGTTCATTATTGAATCATTGGAAAGGTTGATTTTGTTTTGCGTAGGAAAGACTCAACCCCCCCCCCCCCCCCTTTGTATATTATTTAAGAAAACCTAAGTTAAGTTTTGTTACAAATGAGTTTCATCTGTTCTGTATAAAGACATTGCACTTGCCCTAATGTTCTAATGTAAAAAATAGCTTTTCCCCCGTTTTCTATTACAAAGTTTTTAACCACTGATTTCACTCTTTGTCTCTCCTGTTCGATTATTGCACCCGCATTCAAGGGGACAAAATGCCAATATCTGCGCTGTAGCATTAAATACCATATTATATCAACATTTGTAAATAAAGCCTTGTAACGTAGGATAAAACATTTTACATTTTCGATTACACCCTTCCCTGTTAATTCTAAATCTGTCAAATCATTAGCTCCACAGTGAATAATAATAAAATGTGGAAAATCTGTAAACCAGATTGCCCAATCCAACATGTTGTAACACCTTTTCACCCCAGTCCTAGGTTGTCCCTACCATGTTTCTTCCCCTCCACGTTGGCCCAATGAACAAGGGAAATTACAACAATCCATAAAATCTTGGGACCTGTGAAAACCTGTAGCTTGTTAGCCTTTTGAAACTAGGAAAATTGCAACCTAATATAGCGAGGTTAAGCATGCGATTTCCATCTGCCTAATCTCATAATTATCTCCTATGAGACCTCCTGCCTGGCTAGTTCCGTGGCTCCCCCAATTCTAAAACTATGTGACCTAAAATGACCTTTACTGATATGAGGAAAATGTAAAGCTTTTTCTAGAATACTACTGAATTGGTATCTAGTTAAAGGCATACCAGTTTAATGAACAAACAAATCTGTATTGTTACAGGTAGGTCGTACCTTTAAATATTCGTTCATGAGTCGTATTGGACAGTATTTTTTCCGTTCGATGGTATCAATAGAATAACAGTCTTTCCCTTTTGGTCAGTTTTGACCATCTTACTCTTAGCCCCAGGACTTTTCTCCTAACTAAAATATCAGAAATTGTTAAGTTGGAGCCATTTATAACAGACTTGGATTTTGAAGTAGTGATTTCCCCTACTCTTAGCAAACCAAAGAAGGCAACAGAAAACACTGCTGAAAAAAAGCAGCTTCATATTTATTCTTACATACTTTATCTAAACAACTTATCATATCTGATAACATTTGCACTGTAATTGGTACTCTAATGTCTTTACGTTTTCCTCCTTGAATTCTTTTTATTCCCTCTAATGCCTTTCCAATTATAAAGAATTTTGTAGTATCCTGTATCCCTTGAATTTTATGATGGTATGAAACTCCTGATACAGAAGATGAAATGGTCCCCCCGAAAGACCCTGTTTTGACAAAAAAAAAATATAACATTTAGCAAATCATTGACTGGCACCGGCCAATCCTGTTTCAATTTATGAGATGATCTAAAAGTACAAAGTTTTGACAGAACCAAATTGTTAGATTTTTGTGTAGTTTTTGACACACCTTTGTTGACAATATAATCAACCACCTGACTTAAATGTTCCAGATCTGTGTTGGAATTTTGGTTGGCCACTAGTCTGCTTCTGGAGCTATGCATCTGAACTCCCCCCACTGAGAACGAGAAAGACAATCAGCAATTTGGTTTTGTTTTGAAGGGATATAAATTGCCTTAACTAATACATTATTTTTTAAGTTCATGAAAACCATCTGTCTTACTAAAGTCATAACTCTACTTGATTTGCTAGTTTTCATATTAATGATTTGAACAACCGACTGATTGTCAACATGAAAAATAACTTTTTGGTTAACAAAATGGAATTCCCAGGACATAAGAGCTGCTACAACTGGAAACAACTCTAACAATGGCATAACTCTTGTGACTCAAGTCTCAGTCCAATGTTTTGTCCATATGCCTTGGGCCAACTGACCTGCAAAGTAGATCCAATACCCGCCTTTTGACCCCTACACTATCCGTGCACAACTCTTATTTTTCATTTGAAACCCATACATTGTCTGTTATTACAGTGACACCATTGTATTGTTTTAATAAGTATAACCAAACTTCTAAATATGCTTTCATCTGCTTGTTTACTCGAATTTTTCTTATCCCAATTGTTGAATGTATTAGTCTGCGACAGAAGGTGCGGCCTGGAGCAACTACCTTACCAGCAAAATTCAGGAGCCCAAGAAGGGATTGCATATCTGTAAGAGTTTTTGTAGAACTGTCCAAGGTTTTTCTGATTTTTTGTAAGAGTTTGACAAGTTTTTCATTTAGAAGTCGCATGATTAAACTCTGTGTATCAAATTCTATACCCAAAAACATAAGTAATGTAGTCGGCAAAGTAGTATTGTCACTAGCAAGAGAAATACCTATTTTGTTGCATACCTTTTGGAATAACTTCAACGAATTGCCATTTTTTTTATGTTTGGCTCGACTCGACATAAAGAAAATCGTCTAAATAATGGAGGATATCATCATTTTCGCTTTTTAGCTGTATTATCCAATGCAAAGCTTTTGCAAATTTCTCCTACAGAGCACAACTTAGTGAGGCCCCCATAGGGTGCATTTTATCAAGATAATTTTCACCCTAACATTTTATCTCCAACAAGTCAAAATCGTGCGGGGCAATTGGCAACAAACGAAAAGCCTCTTTAACGTCACACTGTCTTAATCGGGCAAAATTGGTGTGTCTATTAATCAAACATGCTGCTTCGTCCACTGAACTGCATTGCACTGAACAATGATCCTTATGAATAAAATCGTTTCTCAGGATAGGATAAATGTTGAATACATGTAAGTCTGAAATCCCCATCCTTTTTTGGTACTAGCCCCATTAGTGATACCTGAAGTGTACGAAACGGTGGGTATCTGAAAGAACCAGCAATGCGAGCAAGTTTAACTTCCTTTATTAATTTTTCTTTAAAAAAATTTGGGTAGCTGTAATGCACTTTTTTTAATTTGGAACGCTCCCTTGGTTCCCTATAGCAAAATATTTTAACGAAAAACCGTATTTGAAACCAGATATAATTTCTTGTGCTACATTGTTAGGTGGGTTGAATTCTAAATAATTTTCCAAGACTGATACTTTTTTTTTTTATAAATTAATACTTATTGTTAAATCTTTCTTGGGCCCAGCTATTACACTGGGCCTTTCTGTGTTTGCCACTGCATATTTCACATATGTTTTTAAACCTGATGAGATATCAGTAGTATCCTCAGGTACTTCTGCCACCACGTGTCCGACCTCTTTTGTTTTCTTGGCAGTTCTTCTTTTAGGCATTTTTTTCGTGCTGCACTCTCTTTCCTCCTGTCCTGCTGGTCGTTCTTCTTTTCTTTTCCATGGCCCTTAATGGCAATCATATGGCATTTCTCTTGTTAGGCATCTCCTTTTTGGATAGTTTAACTAATTTGCACAACACCTGCTTTCTTTCCGACAGCAAACTAACAAGTGCCCGATATGGAAATTCAAAAATTCTATTCACGCTGATACGGGAATTCAAAAATTCTGATTCATGGTGTGAGCGCCGTCTATGGCCATGCCAAATAAGGCATTGAGCTACAGGCTACAACACCCACTCACCCACACGAATATTTGATTGAATTAAACCAGACTATTGAAAATATGAAATTTGTATAATCTCAATTAATTGCAATACATATAGAAGAAGAACCTATATCAATACTGATCGAATTACAATGAGATGAAGAACTACGATCAAGAGTTGACGTATTTCTAAACTGTGTTGAAGTCCTTCCTTTAATCAGAAAGGGATTAAAAATTAATCTAGAGTTGTCTCTCTTTATCTGTTGTTTACTGTAATTCACAAATACCAAAATTAAAATGATACAGACTTTCTGTATATTATACTCATTTGTGTAGAGGTTCCATCTTCTGTTTTTCATTAATAACTTTTACAACCAATACAAAAACAACCCATTGAATTAAACATACATTTTATTACACCAACTTGTATTTACATTTTCATAATCTCAATTATTAAACGTCTAAAATACACAATTTTAAGTGCATTAGCTTGATATTATGTGGCTTTATTTCGTGTGTATTTTAGTCTAGACGCCATCTCATAAACTATCAAAATGACCTAGGAAAACCTCTGATGGCCATATAAGATATTAACATGAATATAACTATTAAAGCTCACGTATGGTCATCATTCTCTTTTTAGGATTGCATTGTTTGCAATGGGTTTCCTTCTGACCAACCTTCATTATGCTTTATTTTCCCTAGAAGATGTTATAGGGGGTCTTCTTGACCTCGGAAGGTCTTTAACATCGTTTCTTGCCTGATTTTTAGACCCCAAACGACTTGCAGTGGAATGGTGATGACCAACAATACGTGCAATTATCACAGCGACATACCTGCTGCCCCCATGCTGGATATCTACCATCTTGCTGCAGTTATGAGTTGTGGATGACCGATTACAAGGTGTAAATAACATAAATTTATAAACTTGGTTATTTTAAGTGTTGAAAACAATGAGGATCAAAACATCTGTTTTAGCGTTTACGAGTACAGTAGCTGCATGTGCAGATAAGAATTGATAGAGGCGATATTTATTGATTAAACTCAGGTGATATTTAAAAAAATGTTTAACTAGTTCTATTTCAACAATTTTTTTTCAAAAAAATAAAAAGTGTTTTTTTTAATTTGAATTTCAATTGGGGGTTGCAATACTTTTTTCCCATGTGTATAGATTATGCTAACTCGTGCAAATGGACTTTTCTAGTTCTATTAGATTTCATGTTATAACTGTTCCTTTAAATGACGGATCACGTACGATTCTCGCGTATCCAGCTCTAGCTAAGGGGTTAAACTGATGTTTACATGAATACAAATTCAATGAGATCGAATTATTCACTTACAAGTAGTGAGTAGACATATGACGTCACATTGTTTAGTTGCTAAAGACAATGCAAATGTTTCGCGGATATTTTAATTATGTCATTTTACGTCAAAAATATTTGTTAAATGGTTTCTATTTCAATATGCTGCATTACAATTGAGATAACTGTATTGTATTTTAAGCTTGGCCTTCGTAAAACTTGATTTCAATGTCGCAAATATCTAAAAAATCTACGTTTTACGAAGGCCAAGCTTAAAATACAATACAGTTATCTCCTAAATGATGAAGCTGAATGACGGATATGAAATGTCCGTAATTAAAAAAAAAGGTATGAGTGATGTTTTTATTTTTGAGTTTCTTAAATACTGTTTTTGAATCATTTGGTTTTTTTTTTGTTTCAAAGAAAAATGCCTTAAATTTCCATCTAAAAAAACTGCCAACTTTAAATTTGAAAATTTGACTCGGGGATGGTTTTATATTGATGTCTCAATCATTCAAATGATCCTTGATGATATGTGCATATAAAATATTCACGAATAAGGCTGGAAACTTAATAAAATAATTGTGTTTTTGGATTTTAAGGTGTTTACCCAAAACCGTAAACTGAGTGGTACCCTACTAAATGTCTAAAATAGAAAAATGTTAACTTTTTACGACCAGACAGAAATTACAAAAAAAGATATTATTATATTATTTAAAACAATTTGCAGCCGTGTGTTATTCCGGAACATTAAACTCGTTAACTTAGCGTCTTTTTCAAGATCAGTTGCAGTACTACGAATAATAAACAAAAATACAATAGATCGAATACTAGATATAATTCTGTTATAACGACTACTAACAAAACTAATAAATACAATAAAACTAATACTCAAAAGAATATCTTCAATTTTGCAGTCTAGTTTGTATGTTGTCCTTAAGATAAAAAAAACCCCACATTTTCTTAAAACATCACCAACTATTAAATATCCTCGAATTATGACCATATGACTTAAATACATACAATAATAGTTTTAAATAGGTTTGACATTAAAGATTACATTAGCAGATTCAGAAAAAGGAACACAATGGATACTTTGACTCCATAAGCTTATAATCTATCAGTTATACTAGCACTGGAAACTTTCTCGTCTATGATTTGCAGCCAACATTGATACAGTTATACATATATGTTCATACAACCGTTCAAATTAGTGGCACAATCCACATGTATTTGTTTACAAAAAACATATATTCGTTATTGCATATCATTTACCCTATTCCACTATCCTGATTTAACATATTCAGTATATTGTGTGTGTGAAATATAAACCAGACAGTGGGGAGTTTTTGGTATTACATACATGAATGAATATAATTACTGTAAATAACTTGTATGATTATATAGATTTGCATATCCGTCAAAGAATAGAACATTACAAAGAGTTATCCAGTCATTATCATATCCATCAGGAATAGCAGTTGATTCAACTAATGATCATATCTACTGGGTTGCTGATTTGGCACTGACCCTCTTAAGATGCAATATGGATGGAAGCAATGGGATTGTGTTATCAACTCTAAGTTATCCTTTTGTGATACGACTAGATCTTACAAACAGGTATTACGTTTGATGTTTCTAGGAATTAAACAATGATGAATACTGCTGTTAACAAAACTTCACGTATACTTTTGTTTTTTGATTTTACTTTAGAAAGCAATATCATAATGGTCAAATCGTTATCTTTCGTCTTTTGACATAGAACCATTTAAATAAATAGTATGCATAAACTGTGTGTTAGAGTGAAGACAAATACACAGGTGCATCAATACAATGAAAAAAAATCATTACTGCAAATACGAATATCAATTAATGGAGGACTGATACACATTTGTAAATGAGTACGGCTGAAAAAAAGAAAATCACAAAAATACTGAACTCCAAGGAAAATTCAAAAAGGAAAGTCCTCAATCAATTAAAATTTGTTAACGATCGTCTTATGCTTAGGTAAATCAAACATAGATTTCAATATTCCTAAATTTCTCTCAACTATATACATCCATCTGAAAACATTGAAGTTAAAGGTACAGTTTGTGTTTGTATACATAATATATATTTAAAAATGTGGTGGTGTTAATAAACTTGAACGAAAGCACTAGTTGAGTGTATATCGTGTCTTTGCTATCGTTTAGTAACGAAATCAAACAATGGTCTTAAGAGGCAATGCCAGAGAAAACCAGGCAGGACTGTTCAACTAATAAAAAATAATTTGGTCAAACTTATATTTTTCCCTTTTAGTATAACATACTGACTGGGAATATATAATTTTTTTTCAATTTTTTGTGAATTTGACTTTTTTTTTTTAATGAAATTCAATAAAAGGGCTCAAACCGCTATTTTCCATTGAAATGTATGGGGAAAAGGCCAGTTTCTTACTGTTTTCAATTATCCGTCATCAGAGAAAAACAATACTTATGACAAAACTACCTATATGGAAGTCTAGTACTATGTTGGTGTAAACAATAATGAAAATAAAATGTTTGGTATCTTTTTTCATTTTTTTCAAGAAATAAGGGGAAAAAATGCTAAAATAGGGAAAATTGAGAAAATTTGAGAAAAGCCGTTTTTTTACCGTTTTCAATTATCCATCACCAGAGGAAAACAACACTAATGAATAAACTACCTATATGCAAGTCTAGTACTATTTTGGTGTGAAAAATGAGGAAAATGAAATTTTTGGTATCTTTTTGATTTAAAAAAAAAAAAATAAGGTAAAAAAATGCTAAAATAAGAAAAATTGAGAAGATTTAAGAAAAGCCAGTTTCTAACCGTTTTCAATTATCCATCACCAGAGGAAAACAACATTTATGACTTACTACTGATATGGAAGTCTTGTATTATGTTGGTTTAAAACAAGAATGTGTCCACAGTACACGGATGCCCCACTCGCACTATCATTTTCTATGTTTAGTGGACCGTGAAATTGGAATAAATTCTCTAATTCGGCATTCAAATTATAATGATGTTATCAAAGGGAACATGTACACTAAGTTTCAAGTTGATTAAACTTCTACTTTATCAATAAGTACCTTGACCAAAAACTTTAACCTGAAACTTGCACTATCATTTTCTATGTTCAGTGAACCGTAAAATTGGGGTCAAAACTCTAATTTGGCATTTAAATTAGAAAAAAACATATCATAGGGCACATGTTACTAAGTTTCAAGTTGATTGGACTTCATCTTCATCAAAAACTACCTTGACCAAAAACTTTAACCTGAAGCGGGACAGACGGACGGACGGACAGACGAACGGAGGCACTATCGTAGGTGGGGCATAAAAATAATGAAAGTACAATTTTTGGTATCTTTTTTACTCTTTTTAAAACAATTCAGTAAAAAAATAATAAATGATTAGATCCTCATTCCTTAACCTTATATATTCTGAACTCCCAACTGGCATGACCATCATGACCATGGATCTTTTCCATTTATAATTTTTTTTTTTTGGGGGGGGGGGGATTTTAAATCAAGGACAGACACCACATAAATACATGAGTACATGCACGTATATAATTGATAGTGACAAAATCTTTAAATAAGCATGCTCTTTGTTTTTTGCAAAATCAAATATGATTATGCAGAGTGGTTTAATTCTTTATTTAGGCTGTACCTATTACTATAAACGTTAACATTGTACGGTCTCTTAATGGAGAGTTGTCTGATTACAATGATGCAGAGGCGGATTTAGGGGGGCAGGGGGGGGGGGGCGTCATATAGGGAATCACTGAAGCGTGACTGGAGGGGGCCCCCTTAGGTCAGTCAGTGGGCCCCCCCTTATGAAAATTTCTGGACCCGCCACTGTTATACTACATCTTCTGATTTTTATTGTGTTCCATAGCAGTTTCTTCAAAACCTTTGGAAATAGAAGCACCCTTTATCTTCATCACTTGGTTTGTATAAAAGTCAGAATATGACAACAGAGAATTATTTCCATACATCACAATGATTTGGCCTAAAGAGAACTTTGATAGGTACATGTAGCCTTGAAATTGGCAATCATATCAAACCTCCTTTGTTAATAAGACGGATAACTTGGCCTGATTAAATGTGACATATACTTAGCAACAGTGTTAACATAACAATTAGTTTATTCTGTTTAGTAATTCAATCCATAAATTTTGATCAAGATTCAAATGCATGTACTGCACAAAACAAAAAATAACAAGGGCATACTACATTGATACTTATATTAATTTTTTTTTTTGTGTGTACATATTTCTAAATAGCACAAAAATGTTAACAATTATTTAAAAAAAAAACAATTTTTGACTTTTCATTCCCTTATAACAGATTTGTTTAAATATAAATTGATCCCATTTTCTGTTACTCTGTAATAATTTGGAACTTATTTTATCAACACATATATATACATCTATTTAGAAATTCACATAAACCCTTGCATAACATATATGACATGTATAAATATTTGCCTATATAAACACATGAAACATGATAAATATCTAAATAGTTTCAGAAAATTTTGAAATATTCTTTCAGACACCCAGTAATATTTTAAAGATAAAGATTCATAAACAACTAAGTTGATATTCTTAAAATTGTCCTCTATCAAAATTGTCATTTTCAACATCGAGGTCTCTCAATTATTAAAGTAACTTCCAAAATATTACCAAAAGTCAAACATATACATAAAAGACTTAATAGGTATTGAAATGTTATGTTGTACGAGTCTCCAAAACTGGTTACAGTTTCTTGTGTGATTTTCTTTAAGCTCAGTCACCTGAAAACAAATGAAGGAATAGTCAAGCTATACATTTATACATCAGTTTTTTGCCTGAAAATGTTTTAAATTAATTATATTAAATAAGATGAATTTTAATATTATATACATATATTCAAGTACACATATTTGAAGTTTAGTATAATTTTTTAGAAGATTTCACATTCAGGACTTCAAATACATTTGTAGTGAGAGATTAAAACCCTTCTTGCATATCTGGAAAATACACACTTGGTCTCATTAATTTTTATGTGTGTGTCATCTGTGTTTTTATTTGTTCTTAAATTAAGCTGACACTGGTCATATTAAAATGTTTAACAATTCATTTGTTATGCATTCTTATTCTGATTTACATTATGTACTGATGTAATGTCTAGTTTATTTACAGGATTTAAGTTTCACATACTTTATCTCATATGGTACTTTATCAAAATATAGATAAACACGTAAAAAATGTACTTTAAGAGATACTGGTACTCACTTATGAATTTTCATATTAATGCAGTAGGTTAACTTCAAAATCAAGTTGATCCATTTCTCTAATTATAGGCTCCTCTCTATATGTAAGTCTGTCATCTGATGTATCTTTTATCTGTTTAAAGAAATAACAGATGATAAGGTGATCAATTATTCTTTGAAATGAATTTGGAAAATTGTATTTAAAATCAAATTAGTTATTTTCTTATCTTAAGAACTAGTGGAAAATATATAATGAGCTGTTAGCATCTTACTACATTAAAACATTCAAAGTTACAAGACTTTTTTGTATGATTAATTCTATTTTTAAATGGACAGGTTAATGTATAAAATGATCTAAATGAACACTTTAAAGCAGAAAGGTAAATTATGATTAACTTATTACTAAACAACTTTACTTGATATATTTGAGTCAAATTAACCTTATATGTTATGCGTTTCAGGATCACACATGTACATGTACAACTGTATCTAAATTCTAATGACAAGATCTCAAAATGTGCTAATTTTAAAATATTTTTTTCAGTTTTGAAGTAAATGTTAAAAGTTTGAAAACTTTGCAATTGTATCATGTATATATCACATGTCTAATTTAGTTTTTAAGGACACGAAGGACAATAAACAACAATTTTATGATACAAAGGTATTGCTGTCCCAAAAGTTCCCATCTAAATAGTGGATTAAGAATCTAATTATCTTAAGATTTGATATACAAGTTTTATTTTTATAAATAAATATATAAGTAATCATGATAACCACTTTTCAATATATGTGTGTCTTTCATATGTCATAAAATATAGGTACACTGTATATGTATTACAGACAATTTAAATTTGACGTTCCTGATTTTTAACAAATTAAGCTTACTGTTTACATGTATATCTGACATAAACATACATATGACTATCCTGATAACTGTAGGATTGTCTTTACTTTTATAAATTGTGACTTGGATGGAGAGTTGTATCATGATCTATCATTGACACTCATGCCACATCTTTTTATACATTTATCTATTCTACATGTCCATGTACATGCAAATGTATTCAGTTGTACATGCAGTCGCATTTTGCCTACATGTACATTTATTTTGGCACATGAAATACCTTACTGACATGTACATATTAATGATAAGCATAATAAATAAGGTGACAGACATGTATGGTCTGTTTTGTATATGGAGGATAGTTGTACATGTGATTTTCTCATTGGCAATCATCATGATCATAACCAAATCTTCTTTTTTTATGTAACTTTTTAGTCTGGTACATGTAGTTTTTTTTGTTTTTTTTAATTTTAAATTATTATCCTATTCAAATAATGTTTAAACATGATGAATAAAATTGTATAAAATTGCTTTCAGCACAGATCATACATTTGCAGAGAATAATTTCACATTGTAACTAAAAATATGAGGGAAAGGGGGGATGTATTAAAATTATTGAACGGGCTACATGATTTATCCGAGAAGTAATTTTAAACTTTCATAATTTAAACTATTACCTGTTCCAACTGGTATAACTGTCACAAAGAATTCTTTTAAACACTATCACTAGCATCTGCTTCAAAGTGATCCGCCTTTCCAGTTTTCAAGATGCACAAAATTATGGCATTTAGATCTTTATAGTTTGCTTTTGGTGTCCATGATATACCATGTACTGAGTCTGTTTTAAGGTGGGAGAAAACTGTATAATTTCCAGCATTTGTCCAGCTGAATCATCAAAAACTACTCACGAATGGCTTTAAATTCCTCATATTTCACATTTCCAGCAAATAATACAATAATTTCAGTCTTATAAATAATCTTCATTCCCGTACAGATATTATAACTACCTCTGTCTGGAAGTGATCAACCGTACATGTATGCAACAATCTCCTGGTGAGGGAAATAAGTTTCCCCAACACCACAAAGTTATGTACTTTTCTCAAATTTTATCAAAATGTTCAATTATGTATACAAATATACAACAGAAGTTCATTTTTCTGTCAAAACATTACCAGCTGGTTACAACCTTTATCGGTTTTTAAATTGAAGAGCATCACTTTTGGTATGTCTAAACACCAAAAAGACGAAAATAAACTACTGTTTCCTGACAGTTTACTGCATTAGAACATTTACATATCAACAGATACTAAAGATGTTATTATCATTTCCTGCTGTATTCATGGTCATCTTTTAGAATATATATCAATTGTTATATTGTAGGCTGTTTTTGTTGAGAAATTAATACCACTATTTCCCTATATAAGCAGTCAAATTTACTGAAAAATCAAATTCATTTTTTTATACATAATAACCCAATATGACTTTTTAAAATGTCATTTCCCAACAAAACAAGGTGGATACATTACAAAAACACATTTATCTCAAAAAGGCTGTTGAACAAAATTTCCAAGTTCTGCCTGGTTTTCTCTGGCATTGCCTCTTAACGAATAAAACATAGTTATTGATGTTTGTTACTAATAACATATAGATATTTCAGTCTTCTAGAATAGATTCAATATATAATTGAGACACCTGAACAGTTTTATGAAAATCCAAGTTGATTGTAACAAAAAATATATAAAGGTTACTATCTGAATTAAGTTCGAACTGAAAATCCCAGCTTTTTTTCACCTATTATCAATCCTATGCCACAAACAACAAAATAACAAGACATTCTGTAAAATCATAATACCTTGAATATATTTCATATCTATTGAACAGTTTTGCGGTGTTTTGTAAATTATACCATAGCTTTTGCTGAAAGCCTCGGTTTTAACATTGTTTAACCTCACGGGACATGGTATAATTTAGGTAAACACCGCAAAACTACCCATGAACAATAACAGGTTTTACCTATTGCAATTAGCAATGTTAAGATAGTTTGCATACATTGTTTTTGTTTTGATTCCGGTAACAAATTCCCTCGGTATGGGCCTAACATGTAACTCACCAATCTTTCTAAAAAAATCAGTCTTTTTGAAATAGGACAGCTGCTAAAAATGAACGTTGGTATAACTACATGTATCTTATCCATTTGGAATGATGATTCCCGTCGTAATTTTTTCTCCATTTTAAGAACGAAAGACAATTATTTCTACAAACTTAATTTTCAAATAGTCCAAATAGTATTACATTTTTCGCATTATTTAATAATTAAAAAAATCTGTCACAAGAAAAATATTTGTTTAAGTGTATTAATAAAAAATATTGTGTGTCCTTCCATGTGAATATAGTGGCATAAGCATCTTAATGATCTTTTTAAAAATTTCTATTGAGGTCGATCTTTAATTATACATGTTACTAAACATGTAATATGCTATTATAATTTTGTACTTTCAAAATATCTTACTGTATCCGTTTACCTGAACTATTGTATCTGTATTTATAAGTTATGTTTCTGTATAAACTTGTATTTAGTTTTTTTTAGAGCATACAGTATATATCTAATGCACACGAATAGTTGATTTCTCTAAATAACACAATAACACACGTTGGTATAAAGAAATCGATTACTTAGACTATATCTGATCGTCGTAAAAAATTGGAGTATTGTGTTATAAGTACATGCCTATCATTATCATTATCTCGCATATCAGTACGGAACAACACCAAAATCAATTGGAAAATACTGTATCACAAAACTATCAATAGAACATTCCAATTACTGCATGTGGATTCAATGTGATGGAAATGATTACATTGATTATCAGAAAACGAATTGAATAATGTATAAAGGGGCCTAATCAATACCCATATACTAGAAAAACATCGTAGATTATGTTAAACCTATATAAGTCTATTCTATTTAAGTGATATAACATGCACATTTGAGTTTGTTATACATGTTTGACGTGAATTTTCTGGTATATAAAGAGGTATGCACATTCTATTACGAAATTAAATATTTATAGAAATTGCCTTTATATATGTCCTGCAAATTCATTGCTTTGGTTTCCATTAAATATATTCTTTTGATGTAATATGCATAAAACGGTATTTGAATTTTTCATGTATTTTATAAGTTACTGTGGAATCAACAATGCAATGATATTATCAGAGTTAATTCTCGTATTGCTAATACAAATATTCATTGGAATCAAGAGTCATTGAGATATAGAATATTTTGTCTTCATGACATCTAGCACAACAGTAGCACTCAATATAGAAATTAAGCCTCTATTTTTTGTTTCGGGTGTAAAAACTAGCTCCTCAAAGATAGCATTTTATGTTAAATAATATGTCTCTCTAAGGTAAAAAAATCACGTTTTTTGTCGATGACGCTTTGCAACATACAACAGAAGTTTTTTTTTCTCTTAGAATCAAAATGTAAGCACAATAATGTATGATTTAAAGTCTGTGTTTATGTTGCAGTTCAACTTTTCTGTAGTTCCATTGTTTTCATCTTATAGCTGATATGTTTCCCTCGGTTTTAGTTTATAACCTAGATTTGTTTTCTCTTAATCGATTTATGACTTTTGCACAGCGGTATACTATTGTTGCGTTTATTGAAGTGGTCATCGAATGTTTCGATTATCATAATCCTTATATGGCATTGTCCACATAAGTGATAATTGTTTACTAATAAAATAACACCACATATGTATACAAACACAAACTGGACCTTCGACGTCAATGTTTTAGATGCCAAAACTTAGATTTTACTTTCAGATGGATGTATATAGTTGAGAGAGATATAGGAATATTGAAGTCTAGATTTGATTTAACTGAAAAAGAGACGATAGTTGACTTTGTATCATCACAGGTTTATTGCATGGACATAGGTATGTTGTTATGAGTAAGTTGTGTTATAGTGTTGCTAAAATGTGACATTCTAATTAACTGTCCATCTATCTGTATAATATGGTAATTTAAAAGACAAACTGTACCAACAATGCACGGACAAGCCTGCCTCAACGGAAGCAGCTCTGTTGATAGAAAAATAGAATAATCTTATACAAATGTCGGTAAAAATTCAGATCCACAATAAAAGCTCTGTTGTTTATTAATGTACTTGAAGGTAGTACACAGTCTCTTCTAAAGTTTGTTGTTGGTGTTAGAATACAGAAAAACAAAACAAAATAAGATGGCGATGTTTTTTTTTGGTATAGAACATAACAAGGCTGATCAAATGTTTTTTTTTACATTTAAAACAACATTAAAAAAAATGGTTAACTCTTTGGTCAGTACTTCACTGTTCATCACAAAGAACATCAGTCCTAAAATTAACACCAGATTTAAAACAAACAAAACTGCGATACAGTTACATATAATATATTTTTAATATATACTGTAGCTATTCTTTTTGAGCTGTCAAATTGCATTGACCGTATATTCATATGTGATATACAGTCAATGACCGTTTATCACCTTGTTTATGACGTTGACACTGCGTTTCCGTAGAAATTTATTCATAACATCAACAAAATGTACATGTTGGCAGAAATTTTACTTCGTCAACTGCAAGTTACACTAAATACTTCATTTAGAACAGTTATGAACATTGCAGTATCTAAAGGATAACCATGCATTGTCTCGAAAAATCAATATTTTTTTATCGGCTCGATACAGGTAGAAATGCACAGCTCTACCTTTTTCTAAGCCTTGTAAAAAAAAGCATTGATATTTCGAGACAATATATCGTTATTCTAAGTATAATAGGAAAAAAAAATTAAACTAAATTGTAGACACTAACGAACACAGATTGTATTGGATTATATTTGGCAATGGTGACATAAAATCAGCTACATACGATGGCTCTGATGTAAAAAAAAATATTTCGACAAATTCTGCTGGCAACAAAATAGCTATTGGTGTCCTTGGAAGTAATATTTTCTATGCTGATAATAAACAATTATTAATGGTTGTTAAAACACCAGGATCCACGCCGACTGTTCTGTATAACGATACCAGTAGGATTGAAAGTATATTTGTGTTTAATCAGTCAGGTATGTAAATAATTATTTCGAAAAAATGTTTTACAAAAAGATATTTCATGAAGATACTCATTTTATCATATAATATTTTTTTTTATAGTATCTTATTATGATACAATCATATCAATAATTGCATACATTTGTAATTATCTTACGTTTTCACTGTCTTTTAAATCCGATTATATGTAATGTAGGTGGATGTATAAAGGAAGAGATCGACGTCCTTTACATCTACATTAGTTGATCTTCACAAGTCATAGTTTACAATTTCCGAATAATAATTGTTAAGTGTCATTACTTGAAAGTATGTATGCATGTAAATACGTTTATAAAGTAAGTCAGTACTTTCAAGAGAATCATCTGGTGACTAACAATTGTTACCAAATAGATACAGGCAGTTAAACATCAATAAAAAAAATTAGTGTTTACATGATTAATGTTATAGTTATACATAACGTCTTTTGTGCTTTACTTACATGTTATTTAGCTTCTTTTTTTTATCGATGCACATGCTTTTTTATATTTTAAGTATTTACTTTTTTTTATCTATTTATAAACACAAGAACATTATTTAGATAATGTATGTTATTTCAATAAACATGTGTAGTAATGTATGCATGCTTTTTGTGGTTTAAACATGTTTTTATTATATGCAATAAAGGTAACAAAAACAAACTCAACATTATATTTTACAAAGAAAATCGTTCGAAAAAGGAATCCGTTTCGACTCAGTTGTTAAGGGTCATAACTAAAGCACTAGTATTATACAATTGAACTGAACCATACAGTTATTTGAAAACATTACGTATTGGTTCATACTTTAAAACTTATTATTTCTTTTTTTCTTACAAGTGATTATATCGGTTATTTGCTAGTTGCTTCCTAATTTTTCATATATTTAGCTTTTTTTAGTATATTTATATTATATATGTCTTGTTGTGTAGACTAACCAAATGCACATGTGTAGTTTCATCCTAACGTAGCTTCTATGCATTCCATGTCTATTGTTTATTCAATGCTATTACTTTATAAGTTGCAATACAACCTTCATTCTATATTTTGTATTGTCTTCACTGATGAAATGTATTCATATTAATATTTGTTGTTGTTGAATAAAATGTTCAGTTATATCTTCAATCTCTTTCATTTATTAACTTTATTTTCAAATTTCGTCATTTATCTATCGTCTTTTGCGTTACAACTTTAAATAATAATAACTTCAATTAGCAAGTATTCTTTTCTACGACTGAAATTGTTAATAATGAAATTAAAAGACACAATCTAGAGGTACTTAATTCTACCCAAAATTTTAATATGGTATCATTCTAACAAATATATTATTGTGTCATCTATGTATTCAAATCCATGCATGTTATTTCATATTTGACCGAGAGAACTCGTTAATACTGTTTAATTTAATACTATTGTAATGCATATGTGCAGAAAATCAATATAATTCACAAAATATCAGTGTTCGAAATTTTTTATTTTGTTTATTTACTTTCCAGAAATAACTTTTTTTTATAGTCCTTGAAAAACATAGAGAAATGAAAAAAAAAATCTAGGAGTACATCAATACTTTAATTATTAAATTTTTCATTTTAATACATCTCAACTGAGTTTGATGCAGCACCGTCAGTACTGATTGACAGGGTTAGATGTAAAGATCATATGTTCAGCAACATAACCTGGCCATATATAATGGAAGTAAACTCACCAAAGGTAAAATTAAGAATTGTAAGTTCTTCAGTCGTACTGTTTTTTTGTGAGTTTTGACCAATATGCTTACATTGTTTTCTATATTTTTACAACGGTCAACACAATTTAACTTAAATTTAAAATTTAAATACTAAAAAAAGTCACGTCATCCGGAAATATTAAACTGTTAAACTATTAAACCGACATATCTTGCCTTTAATTTGAAGTCAACCCAATGTTGTACCTATGATATTGATTCGACCATATGCAGTCAGATGCGGAATCGTATAACGAGAACTACACGTTGGACTATTTACGGTATTTTTATAAAAAAAACTTTTGACTTCTGTATGTAGCCTTTCATTTGAAATTTTAAAACTACTCGTTGTTTTAATATTTTTTTTTATATGTATGCTTGTTATTAACATCTTTTCGGGTATTCATAAACTAGAAAAAAAAAGCAATCTCATTTTGGGCCTTTTTACTCCTCACATTTCCAAATTATCTACATTTCAAAAGATAGATCATTTATATACTGTGAATTATTATAATTCGTGGATACCAATGTCTGTTTCGTGGATAGGGGATAACCACTTATTCAAAGTTGAACGTGTTTTCTATTGGCTTTTAGGCAGAGATTGGCAAAACCACGAAATCAAATATCAACGAACATTTATGATTTCCTAATTCCACAAAAATGTATACCCACGAAAAAAACAATCTGTATTAATCTTGTCCGTTGCTGTTTGAATTCCTCTTTTTGTAACAGTCAATAAAATTTTAGGACGGTAATATCTTAAGTATTGTCAGCTAATTACCATATTCAAATGATGCAGTATGCGAACAGATAACATTAAGTTAACACGTTACAGGTAACATACGTGTATGGCCGTTGACAATAAGCAGACCCCGTACTGCATAATTAGATAATAAAGCCCAAATATAACAAATGTAAAACGAAAACAAACCCAAAGTTTGAAACTAACGGCGTGCTTTAATCATTTTATATACAAAACAATAAACACAACACATATGATATTCAGTATCAAACTACAGCAAATTACCGGTTCATTACTTGGGACCTCCTAATGCAGAAAGTGACGGAGTAGGACATGTACCGTTCCTGAATGGGAAACATTTGTGTTAAGTGAAAATCTGAAAATGTTGAAAGCAGCCGAAACTCGTCAAATCGCTACCATGTTTGTTTTAATTTGTACTTTCATTTTGTTATAACCTAATTGCTATGTCAGTGTTTTTTGCTGATAGTAAACTATCTTGTCGAAATTCGAACAGTGGCTTATGTTTGTGAATGTTCAAGTTAATTGTCACATTGATGGATTCTAAAACACTTGCACTTATTGTTAACAAATGGTGTTTACTACTGTTACTACCTAATAACTGTGTAAGAAGATTTCAAGTCAATTTACATTTTACCAACTTAGTTTGTGGTAACGTCAACTAGATGATCGTATTCGTATGCAAAGTGATAGAATGTGGTGTCACCGACATTCACCGACATTAAGCACCGGACCTTTTAGAATATAAAAATCGGAACAGAAAAAAGACTAGTTTGTTTTGAATACAATGTGGTTTGTTTCTAGTTGTTTCAAATTGAAGGCGATACTCATTGCTTTTCATGACAACTCATTCATGCAGTCATAACATCTGTACTATCTGTTAATAATCTGATAATGTAAAAAATGTTCCTTAAAGTAAACTTTAACGTATCGCTAGTTCGCATTTATCATAATCTGAATGAATATTACCCATTTGCCTTATCATGTTATGATAAACATACTTTTAAAAATGCTTTAGCTGCTATGCCTGTAGTCATTGAATACAGCAACCAAACATTATATATTGCAATATGCATGTTGTATACATATTAGGCATGATCGAGCGCTTAACATCATATATCTGTTTTTTCTTTCCTTTATAGATTAAACTGGAGTGATGAAATACAGTTCAAATATCAAACGTAAAACGGAAATATCAATTCAGATGGAAAGGTAAGCATTACGTATTGATTATATGTTTGCAACACAGAGTTTATTGACACTTGTATATTAAGTAGAGAGTATATCTAAATCAATCATTTTTATTGAGTAAAACAAATATCTTTGACGAAATCGAGTTATGTTTCAGTGTTTTGTGTTATAAATTGTATTTATATTCTAGCTTCTTTGAGTCTGAATCTTGTATTACCTTTAACACGTGTTTAATCTCGTCAACGTCCCAAAACACAACAAATTAATAATTTCTAGAATGCATTTATGAACAATTGGAATTGAAATAGAAAAAAAAAGAATGTCATTTTTAAAATTCACTTAAGTGTTTTTTGTATTTGTATGTAGAAACCTTATTCGAGGTGAAGTATTTTTGTGGGGATATGTTTGCTACATGTGCTATTAAGAGTGTATACCGAAATGCGAAGATATATTTCTCTGTACATGTAATTCTTTCATACACAAAATACAATATAAACTCCATACATATTCGTTACACTGGGTATTATGACATTTTGCTACTATATGTTGATCAATTTTCTCAACGTTTCAAAATCAAAATTTACCGGTTTCGCTTAACTCATAATAAAGAAAAGACATAGTCAATGATAATCATATGTGTTTGTTTTTTATTTTTATTTTAGGTCTAACTGAGTCGTTACAAAACTGGGAAAAGTAATTTAAAATTCAAAAATTTGAATTATGACAACGAGAGATAATATTGACTGAACTAATATGCAAAATAAAAAAAAATGGAAAAAAAGTTACCGAAAGTACTATTGTATATCAGTAGTGAACTCATATCTTTGAAATCAATAATATATTATCACATGAATAATATACCGTACTTTTTCAGTATATAGAGATTTTAATAGAATAAATATTTCACCAACCATTGATTTTCAAGACTTATTTGAAGATCTACTAATGTTACCTAAATCTATCCATTGTTTAGATATCTAACGATGGACAGTTCGTTCCGTGATGATTGTCAGCCCAATCTGTTATATGCATGTCGAATTTAATAAGAAAAATTGATAAAGGTCATGGATAAAATGGAATAAATGAGGTGTAGACAAGGTCACAACGATTCCGAAAGAGAAAGAAAGACCCGTCCTTAACGATACAAGATCCCTACATCAGTCTTCTTTAAATTCTTAATAAAAAAAAGAAAGATACCTGATCAGATGAACTTAGTCTTATTTTTGTCATCTGCAAATTTGTTTGCTACCGGAACTCAAATTATTTATTTCACTCACTATTGAAAAAAAACCCAAAATAAATCTAGAAATATCTAGTATGTAGTTTGACAAATAGAAACATAAACAAGTTGATCAATAGTTGTGTCCCATAGTCTTTGGTCTATACATTGTTTATGAAATGCATCTTACCAAGTCACAGTGGCTTACAAATTACGTTTGTTTTATCAATGACATTTTTTTTTGATAATTTCATTAATTTGTGTTATAGTGTTTACATGTTTCTTTAACATATACTGTCATCACTTTGATTATTCTTATCAAGTACTACGCTTTAATTTGTAATTCATTTTATTGTAAGGTTCAATTTTTGGGCACCATGATTGGTTCATAAGATATCTTATAATCATAATGTATATTGTATTGTTCACTTATCTGTATTATTATAAAACGTATCAAAGTGCGTTCATTTTGTTAAGTCAACAGTGGATATTACGGAATGTTTTATATTAAGGCTATGTTAGTAGTGAGTCGATTTTAGAAAACAAATATCATCAAAGATAAATGCATTTTGAGAATTCCAGGAACTAAACATTAGTAATTAAAAAAAATACATATCTTACAGTCAGTCTGGGGACACAGCACTAGATATCACAGAGGTCCATGGTATGTCATGTCTTAAATATTAATTTTCTCTAATAGACTCATTCTTTATAGTTTGCACGTTTATACTAAAAGATACATATTGTCAGGTACCTTGGACGATTAAACATGTTAACAGTTGCTATTTGTTCTGTTGTTTGCCTTAAAGTCTTTTCAGTAAAGGTGTAGAACCACTAACTTGGGCCGGGTCAGAAAGAAATTGCAAGAATGTATTACAATTTTGAAACAAAACAGTACCAACGCATAACTCTATCTTTGTCAATAGTTGAAAAGTAAAATTACAAAAATACTGAACTCCGAGGAAAATTCAAATCGGAATGTCCCTAATCAAATGGCAAAATGCCTCAAACGAACGGACAATAACTGCAATATTCCTGAATTGGTAGAGGCATTTCGAAATGTAGAAAATGGTGGATTGAACCTGGTTTAATAACGCTTAACCTCTCATCTGTACGACAAACGCGTCAAGTTTTATTATATTTACAACAATGCGTGAACGAAACAGATATACTAGGTGATATAGTCACAATATGAAATATAAACACCTACATCAAAACTGCTTTAAATGCATTAGTATCTGAATTTTAAGTGTTCACGTTACAAAAAAAAACCATTCAGCTTTAACGTTTTTATCCTTGGAAATGACCTAAATGCGTCAAGAGCACTTATAGAAAATCGCAGAAACTTATTGCATATGGAATGTTTTCATTGTCTTGGGCTCTAATGTATGAACTCGCTTTGTTTTGCATCACATGGGTATACAGGTTCTGCATAGCAATTTTTACAAATGGGTATACCTTTGCAAGTATGATGCAATACATGATGATTCACCTTGGTTGTAAAGTATAACAGTCATTATTATGTACATCTTTTAGTCTACGCTGAGGATAATTAAATTTAGAATTTTCAATAGTTTCACAGTGTTGTTACAAAGCGGAAAAAGAGTGTCCTATTTTAATTCACATCCAACTATCTGTTTTTTTTTTGTTCCACACACAAAAGGTCCCAAATAACGAACATAATGAACGGCAGCTACTCCACAGCTATATTATAATTATAACTTATCAAATACATCAAACAAGGAACAAATTAGTTGTTTCATTTTTGACAATTGTGGATAAATCAATAAACACGTGTGAATATCAACAAGTAAATATGGTGGCTTACTCCATAATTCCGACAGTCAATTATAGAAGTGACAGTGAAACAGCGTTTATATACAACATACATTCATCTAGGCTACGAAAGATAATCTAAATTGAATAATGACGTTTAAATGTATAGTATATTAAAGATTCATGATACGTCCGATTCAGTTAGTTTTAGTTATGTTTAAGGGATGTCGCATTCATGACATCGCGTGGGAGATCTAACGAAACCGGCTTTGAGGTCACATGCGAGTGAATTAAAAATTATGAATTTATAAAGATATGCAAATGAGTTGACGACCTATTAATAAGCCAATCAAAAAAGTTTTTGAATTATTTTGACTGACGATTTCGTCGTAAATAAAATGAGTTACATCCCTTTGCCTTACGTTAAACTTCCAAGATCGTGTGAGACTCAATTTCATTGGTCGGAAAAGACACACCTACGAGGTCACTCACATGTGACCTCAAGGCGGGTTTCGTTAGATCTCCCACGCGACATATCAGAAACAGGAGCGATGAGAGATCGGTTTTTAATTAGATTGCATTCATGAACGTATTCATGCAGTTTTTTCTTATATAAGCTTATAAAAGCATTATCAATCAATGACATTAACAGTGTGACAAACACTTTACAATTCAGTTAATGATATACATTTCATTGTATATGTTTTGTTAGTTTAAGACAAATGAAATGGATGGGAATAGTCGTAATAAAGGACTGTGAAAAACTTATTCCATTTCATTCATCATATTAATGGATTATTCCCGAATATTAAACCCTTACAATGACCTAATGATAAAAATTGTACTATACTCCTTTTTAAAATGAGTCTGAGTATTGATACAATTACTTTTTTTATGTCGGTAAATACGTGAACACTTATATATATGAAACTATATGAGAAACCAAGTGTAATTATAAAAGTTGTTTTACGTTCATTTGATGTATTTAAGCTTTTGATTTTGGAATTTGATAAATTCATTAATGTATGCCAATAACAAGTAATGCTGTTAAAAACGGCTATTTGGATTACGTGTTGATTTTGGTAATGCAAAGTCATTTCTTTCTTTCTTTATTTATTTATTTTCCGCCTTTAACGAAACATATCGTGCAGATAGATAGAAGTTTCTATTGTCGACTTTATATTATATTCATCAGATAAAGATGACATTTGACTTTAACGATATCAAAACCGTTGCAATTAAGTCATTGACTGATGTAATCTATGGAAGACGGTGTGCTTAGTTATATTTATGTGTATTCACAGAGGGTAAATAAAATAATTTTTGAGATCATAATCAGAACGAAATAGACGAATAGTTCAAGATTATATCACAAATACAGTATCTCAGTTTTGTTTCTATTTTAGGTTCGTAAATGACTATAGTTCTATAATAAATGCACAAAATATGTTAAGGCTGTTTATTACTCTGTATCAAAATAACAAGCTTCTTTAAAGAATGTTATAAATTATATCAATAAAGAAACTTAAAAGGCAGATTTTTCTTTCTTCAGATTTTAGTCATTGAAAATTTAGTAGGAAATTTGTCTTTATAGATTTTTCAGTTAACATTGCCTGTTTTTCAAAAACTGTATAAAAATAACAAAGCTTTTATAAATTTTTCAAACACAACATTTTAAACCACGTGTATTAAATCAAAGAAAGAAAGGAAGTTGTTAGTGGCCAACATATTGTATGGCACTACATGGATAAAACTAGATGATTTCATATATATCTGGCTAAAATCAATAACAAGAGAGCAAACATCCTTACCGAGAATATATGCAGGTTCTTTTTTTTTATCTTATAATTATTCACTTGCAACATTCGAGCTGTATATTTAAACTGTTTGTCTTTTTTTTTATTTTTAGCCATGGCGTTGTCAGTTTAGTTTTGTATTATGAGATTGACTGTCCCTTTGGTATCTTTCGTCCCTCTTTCACAAAGTTTGGGCAGGGAATTTGCTTCATAACAGCACATGTACAAGTATACTATTAAAGGGGCACAATTGTTGCCTATAAAAATACGATAAACGTTATTGCCGAAACGTACATAACTGTGAAGGAGAAAACGTATGACTCTAATCGTCTCATTATACATCTAGTAAGTATATATTCATATGTTATTATTTCGCTTGAATTCAAATTCCATACAGTCTGATATATAATCAAACCAAGGTACTTTAATTTTTTGACATTATAATTTTTTTTGTGGCTTTTTTCAATTCTTTATTTGTACCCCTAAAGGGATGTATTTACTGAATAATGTGAGCTTAAATTTTAATTAATAGAAAACCATTTTTTTTTTATACCGAAATGATAACTTAGAGATACAATACTTAAACAAAAGAAATATATTATGAAATGTCTTACGAGTCTAAAAAAATTGTCAGGCGATGACTAACAATGCAAACTTAATAGGTTTTTATAAAGTGATAATTGATATACCGGAAAAAATAATGTCGTTAAAATATATGTTGGTGTGAGAACCGAAAGATTCACTATAACGATGATAACAGCATCATTTAAATACAGTTTTTAGACATCCTGGTACTGATGGAAGTGGAGGTAAAAGTCTGGATGTGTTTGTGTCTTTTACTTCATTGCAAACTTTTTGAAACATGTGAGTATTATGTTATGTAAGATATTGACAATCTATTCAGAAATTTAGGAAATATTTTAAAGAGAGCTGTCTACTGCTAGTCAAATCAAAAGCAATTTGGTAGATATCTGTGTCAATATCTATTATATCACATGTCCTTATTTTGTTTTCAAAGAATATTGAAGGTAAACTCTCAAATTGATTATTATTACGTGTACGTTCGTGTTTATCTTATTGATAAAACAAAATCGGCTTGTGAATCTCAGCGTTCCTGATGAAGGTAAATTCAAAAAGGCGCTTCGGACGCAAGAAATAATTAATGGTGTTATTTTCAATTTTTTTAAAAACATATCAATGATTAATATCCTCATATTGTTTTATATACCTTTGACTTCTAATAAAATAAGAAACTCTAAACAAATTGTATAAGTACATGTAATAATGTGGCTGCGTTGCTTATCAAAAAACTGTTTGTGTTACACTGTTTTGAAATAAGAAAAAACTCTTTAAAGATTGCTTTACATTTGAGATATAAGCAAGCGAAAAAAAGGCAGTAACATTTTTTTTATTGTTTTTACAAAATTGATGAAATTTGCGTGAAATTTTAACAGTCTGAATTCAACGATCGAGCAAATAATTTAAAATTTTACATTGTCATCTTATTTTTTGATCAAAGGTAATATGAATTAAAAACAAGATTGACAGAGATGTGTCATCCTGTTACTTATAAGTACATCAGTCTACAAAACTTCAAATTCACTCAAACTGAAACAGCCCATTACGCTTTGAGGTTCTATTTATTCGCATCAGTATTTATCTTATTACGTTACAAAATATTAAATAACAGAGCATAATTCTTTTTCATCCTTTTTTGTTCTTATTCGATCATTATCATGATTATTGGAATACCTATAGATGGGTGCAGTCCTAACCTGTACAGCAAGATTACTTGAACACCAGTCATTTGGACTGGTCAAGAACAAACTGTGACAAGATTTAGGACTAGTCTGACCAGTCCTAAGACCAAAATCTAGTTAACTTATTAAGCAGACTTGGTCCTATCACTGTTTTTATGTTTGCCAAAAAGTTAATCTGGAAACAGGTCCGCTATTGATATACGTTAACTTCGAACAAGTCCTGTTATAAGTTAACATAAGTTAACTGCGGAACCAGCCCTGCCGTAAAGTTAACATAAGTTAACTTCGAAACCAGTTCTGCCACAAAGTTAACATAAGTTAACTTTTGCTTTGACAAATCCGATCAAGGTAACTTTCGACTGGTCTGCTCAACAATAAGTTAACTTGTAACAAGGACCGCTCTACATCGATTTTTTAAAAATAGTTTTTAATATCTTTGTTTCGTAGTATAAACATTGAAAATTAAGTAAAATTAATACTTCCGTTATTTAAACAGAATTTAATACAAATATTTGAAAATAAAGTACGCATAAAAAATTGCTTGTAACACAAATTTATCTGTGATCTGACAACACAACGGGTGCCACATATGGAGGAGGATCTGCTTACCCTTCCGGAGCACCTGAGATCAGCCCTAGTTTTTGGTGGAGTTCGTGTTGTTTATTCGTTAGTATATGCATTCGAAATTACAATTTACTAACCTGAACTTTGTCTTACTTTGTTCTGTTTGGGTTTATCTTTTTTTTATCGTTTTGATAACTTCGAACAAAAATTGGAAAAGAGAGACATATCTTTTGAACATCTTTCTTACAGGATGTTTTTTTCTTTGTGAACTTCTTTTATAAGTGCGCTTTATTAATCAAATATTTCTAAACATGACAATTGCTTTTTTTCTTTAGTACAATTGTCTGTTAATACATGTAATAAGGAATAACACGACGTGTACTTAGCATTTCAGCATTCAATGCAATAAACATGATATAGCCACTTATAGTGACAAAAGTTAACGTACTGTCAGTTACACTACTGTAGAAACTGATAATTGTTAAAAAGAAATAACAACATGGGCATTCTTCTTAATAATGTCAGTTTCTATAGTGGATTTCTACATATGGTGTCGTCCCAAAGAACACCTTAAATGTTTGGTCACTGTTAATAGAGATGACGCACTTCATAAAGTATTCGTAGCGTTATGTTACGTTTTTTTTTGGGTGGCGGTTATGGTAATTATCGTAGTAATTATTGCATTGTTTTGGATTAAAAAGGTAAAATCACAAAAATAATAATCTCCGAGGAAAATACAAAACGAAAGTTCCCAATCAAATTGCAAAATTAAAAGCCAAAAAACGTCGAACGAATGGATAGCAAGTTCTGAAGTGACAATGCAAGGTTATTTGGTACTGTTTCATGTGCTATCTTTTTTGTTTTACGTGTTTGTTTTTATTTTGTGGTAATTCAAATTCTGTATGTATGTGCCTGTCCAAAGTCAGTAGCATGTTAATTAGTGGTTGTCGTTTGTTTATGTGTTACATCTTGATTTTCCGTTCACTTTTGGTACATAAATAAGACCGCTAGTTTTTTCGTTTGAATTTTTTTACCTTGTCATTTCGGAACCTTTTATAGCTAACTATGCGGTATGGAATCTGCTCATTGTTGAAGACCGTACGGTTACCAAAATTTATTAATAAATGTGTCATTCTGGTCACTTGTGAAGTGTTGTCTCATTGGCAATCATACCACATCTTCTTTGTTTTATAAGTCACCACTTCGGTGTTGACGTGGACATCAATTATATGGTCATTTTTTGATAAATTTACTGTTTGCAAAATTTTTCCTATAATTATTCTTAATACTAAGGGCTTTCTTATCCCAGGCATAGATAACCTTAGCAGTATTTGGCACCAGTTTTTAGAATTTTGGGTTATCAATGCTCTTTAACTTTGTACTTGTTTGGCTTTCTTAACTATTTTGATCTGAGCGTCACTGGTGAGTTTTATGTAGACGAAACGCATGGATATTATATTAAATTATAAGCCTGGTACCTTTGATAACTATATGCATGTCGAAATGCAAAATTTTAATGTTTATTTGTGTATTTTTTTTGTCCTGAATGTTCTTTTTTTGTACTGTATGCAATGTTGTCATTTTAATGTTATATTTAACATTGCTATACAAGCGCAAGGTTTGACTAGCCGTTAAACTAGGTTCAACCCACAATTTCTTCTTCTAAAAATTTCATGTATCAAGTCAGGAAATTGGCAGTTGTTATCTGATCCGTGTGTTTTTTGCATTGTATTTTATTTGGTTGTACTTCAGTGTTTCTGTTGTTTCGTTGTTTTCCTCTTATAGTTAATGTGTTTTCCTCAGTTTTAGTTTGTAAACAGGATTTTTTTTCTCTCAATCGATTTATCACTTTCGAACAACGCAACACGTCTGTTGGCTTTATTGATATCTTGCATCTTAATACACAATTTGGGATTTTTTTGGTCATTAGAGCATTAGTCATTTCTACTTAAACTACCCTAATTTTACTTTTATTACGAGTGGCTATGTATAGTACATTATACATGTCCGTTTTAAAAGACAAATGCAACAAAGAAAATTATATGTCGTTTGAAAAATATGTTGATTAGTATCGTCAGTGTATTCAAATATTGTACACCACTGAGAAGAAACACTTCCTGCTAAAATGAAGTTCTCATGATCTCTCCTTTCAGCTTTTTGTTTCAGATAAACAAATACAAAAAATGTATATAATGCAAACTGAATAAAGTCATATAATTGCAATATATTCTTTTATCATAGTTTGAATAAACTATTTAGAAAAAAAGCATGTTCAGAGATTTTTTTGTTGGGTCCATTTAAATGATTCAAAAACAATTAAAAAAAATGTTTTTTGAAATAAAAATGGTCTTAATTTTCAATGGTCGTTGGTAGAAAGTTGTCAGCATACCTAATGTTAATATATTACTGCTTTATGATATTCTAAATAAATCACCTTTTCACAAATCTTGAGTTGGATATTCTGCAAATGAACTCCCATCGTTGGTATCCATGTTCATGTCTTTATTCGGACAAGAAGGAAAATGTAGCTGACACAAACATTATTATGAATGCAGAATGATTGCTTTCAATATTTTAGGAGGTGTTAAGTGTCTTCAATTTACCAGTTTGTTATCTCAAAAATGATGAATGAAGGGTTTCAAATTCAATTTAACAGCATATTGGTGTGAACTGAGATACGAATTCATAAAAAAAGATTTTCAAATCACGTTTCACAATATTTTGTGTGCGTCCTGTATTAATTTGACATTGTGTAACTATATCTTATCTTTCAAAACATGCATGAATAATGAGGGTATATAGTGTTTTTACAAGATATATTTTTTTGTTTTTCGAATCAACGCGAGAACACTATCAACTAGTTTTCAAATATTTGTTAATGCTCAACGTTCGAAATCAAGATACCCAACTGCATCGTCTATATCGTTATTTGGTATCTGGTTTGCTAAACGTCTTCAAACTTTCAACAATAATATGATTGTTGGATCACTTAACATTTTTTTGTTTTTAGCTCACCTGGCCAAAAGGGCCAAAAGCTTTTCCCATCACTTGGCGTCCGGCGTCCGTCGTCGTCCGTCGTCGTCGTCTGTCGTCGTTAACTTTTACAACAATCTTCTCCTCTGAAACTACTGGGCCAAATTAAACCACACTTTGCCACAATCATCATTGGGGTATATAGTTTAAAAAATGTGTCCGGTGACCCGGCCAACCAACCAAGATGGCCGCCATGTCTAAAAATAGAACATAGGGGTAAAATGCAGTTTTTTGGCTTATAACTCAAAAACCAAAGCATTTAGAGCAAATCTGACAAGGGGTAAAATTGTTTAACAGGTCAAGATCTATCTGCTGGGTTGCTGCCCCTGAATTGGTATTTTTAAGGAAATTTGACTGTTTTTGGTTATTATCTTGAATATTCCTATAGATAGAGATAAACTGTAAACAGCAACATGTTCAGCAAAGTAAGATTTACAAATAAGTCAACATGACTAAGATGGTCAATTGACCCCCTAAGGAGTTATTGTCCTTTAACAATTTTCATAAAATTTCTAATTTTTTTTACCAACATTTTCCACTGAAACTACTTGGCCAAGTTCATTATAGATAGAGAAATTTGTAAGCAGCAAGAATGTCCAGTAAAGTAAGATGTACAAACACATCACCATCACCAAAACACAATTTTGTCATGAATCCATCCTTTTCCTTTGTTTAATATCCACAAAGACCAAGGTGAGCGACAGAGGCTCTTTGGAGCCTCTAGTTTTCTTATTTATAACGTTTTGTATGCATAACGTTTTGTATGCATAACGTTTTGTATGCATAACGTTTTTGTCTTTCGTTCAATATTGTGTTCATATCGTGTCCTGTTCTCTTCTACTCAATGCAAACATAAGTACAGAAACATTGCCTGCTATTGGTTACCTTACTTGGTCTGATAAATCTTATATCAATCTACAATGTGTCCACACGGGAAAACATTGAATTGAGCAGTGTGCAAAATTGAAAACAATGTGAATCGGACGAAAAGTTAAAAAACAAATCATCACATACTCGTCATCATATCACTTGAACTGATCATCCAAACGCTTTGCTGTATGCATTTTTGTTAACATTGAACTTCAAATGCGTTTAATAAATAGTGTTTCTTTTATTTCAGCCTTTCAATTAGGTTCAATACAAAAAATATTTATCATTGTTTATTGCGAAACCTGTTTTTCATATACACAAAATCACTAAGTCAATAGAGTTAAAAGTAACATAAATGTTATTAATTTACTGAACATCCGAATATTATAAGAAGCAGCAAGACATTATTTATAGATGAATCATTTGGAAACAATTGTCCGTTAAGGACACAAACATCGGTCACAAAAAACCGCCTCAGAATAAAAAAAATAGTAAGTCAACTGTTTCTATAAATATTGTTGTTGATTTGTTTAACAGAAATGATTGATTGCTTGTTTGCAACATACCAAAATGTTACGAATAATGTCATACATCTCAAATTTTGGGACTTCTTTTTTGACATGTAAAATCAGAAATTGTTCATTTCTACTTTAAACGGACGCTAATTCATCTTTTTCGCGAGGAATGGCTATATACAACTGTTTGTATAGTTCACTAGAAAGACATTGTTTAAAGACAAAGGAATAGGTCCGGTAAGGAAAAAAAAAGCATTGGTTTAAGCTGAAATATGGAAAATCTATCAAATATGCCAAACAATGTTATTTTTCAGATGGTTTTCATCAAACATGAAAATGGCCGCACCCGTGTTCATCCTCAACCTTTATATATGTTATGCATGTATTTTCATCAAATACACTTTACATTTCAATATTAAAAATGAACACGAATGCGGCCACTTTCATTTAAGACGGAAACCGTCTGAAATTTAACTAAAATGCTAAATTTATGAAGATTTTTGTAATTTAAGATTACCTTATGATGCTTTAACCCGATAGAGGTGCATTGTCTGGTAAAAAAAAAAGCCCATGTTTATGTATCAGAAGCATTATACTTTCCAATAAATAACTAAAAGTTTAGATTTTAACAATTATATAAAACTGCTATATTTTGGGGCCAAAATGGGATCTTAATCGCCCTACTCGTTTAGCAAAGGTAGACTAAGAAGAACACATTTCGTGTTAAAAATATTTTGATCAGTATCATCAGTGTAATCTAATATTCTATACCACTGAGAGAAAATAAAAAAACTTCCTGTTAAAATTAAGTTCACATGATATCTCCTTTTAGCCTTTTTTTTGATATAAAACAAACAGATAATGCAAACTTAACAAAGTCATTTTGCAATAAGTTAAAAATAAATATAATGAGTGATATTGTTAAAACATTTTTAACATAGTTTTATTATATCTTTAAAATAAAGCCTTTACACATAATGTTTTTTGTTCATTTAAATGAAACAAATATTGCATAAGTCATAAATTGAGGTCCAATAAAATGCCTATAAAATATAGTTTCAAGTCAACATATAATAAAACAGCACTGGAAATACAATTAAAAAAAAGGTTTTTGAAATAAAAATGGTCGTAATTTCGAGTGAATTTATATTCTTGACTTTCTACAAACGGCATATAAGTATATTATTATTTTTTGTTTTCTTGTTAAAAATGATGCAGATGCAGGGTGACATATACAAAAATCTTTGAAAATAATCCTACAGATGGGTGCACTCCTAACCTGTACAGCAAGTTAACTTAATAACCAGTCATTTGGACTGGTCACAGTTAACCTGTGACCGAATATAGGACTGCTCTGACCAGTCCTAGGACCAAAATCTAGTTAACTTGAAAAGCGGACTTGGTCCTAGGACTGTTTTTATGTCTGCCAACAAGTTAACTTGGAAACAGGTCCGCTATTGATATAAGTTAACTTCGAATCAGTCCTGTCATAAGTTTACATAAGTTAACTTCGGAACCAGTCCTGTCATAAAGTTAACATAAGTTACCTGCCACAAAGTTAACTTCTGCTTGGACAAATCCGATCAAAACCAGACCTGTTCCCAAGTTAACTTTTGACTGGTCTGCTCAACACTAAGTTAACTTGTAACCAGCACTGCTCTTCGTTGATTTAAAAAAAATATTTTTAATATCTTTGTTTCGTAGTATAAACATCGAAAATAAAGTAATTTGAAAATTAATACTTCCGTTTTATGAACAGGATTAAATACAAATATTTGAAAATAAGTACGCACAGAACGTAACGCAAATTTATCTGTGACCTGACAATTTATTATAAAAACGATCTCGGTTACAATGATAACAGGCACTGAATAAACATATATTCCAAGATCAAATTCAATCATATTATGTATATTTTTGAAAAGAAATATATTTGATGTTAGGTGTATACGTCCTTGTTAGTCCTTGTTAGTTATACATCCTTGAACTATGCAGCCACAATCAGCAATAGTTCATTTAAAAAATGACTACAAATTTTTGTTTGCCTAAATTAAGGGTGCCAGCATGTCCTCTTTTTACTAAAAATACTGATACGTATAAAAATTTCAGTAGTTTTGATGCCTCCAGTTGACTTGTACAACAAAATTATTTGACCGCATCCACCAAAACTGACCATATATGCACTTTAATTTGTAAATCTATATACCCGCATAGTAAATCAGCCATATTTTTTATGTCAGGATTTAATGTATAATACAATCATGACAATAGACAGCAAAATTGCAATATAATAACAAAAAATTTATGTTCGCATAAATTTAGGATACCAGTATGTCCTCATTTTATTCAAAATATTGATACGTAACAAAATTTCAGTAGTTTTGATACCTCCAGCTGTCTTGTACAACAAAATTGTTTGACCGCATCCACCAAAACTGACCATATGTGAACTTTAATTTGTAAATCTATATACCCCCATAGTAAATCAGCCATATTTTTTATGTCAGAATTCAATGTATAATACAATCATGACAATGGACAGCACAATTGCAATATAATAACAAAACATTTTGGTTTGCATAAATTTAGGATACCAGCATGTCCTCATTTTATTCAAAATATTGATACGTAAAAAATTTCAGTAGTTTTGATACCTCCTGCTGACTTGTTCAACAAAATTATTTGACCGCATTACCAAAACTGACCATATGTGAGCTTTAAATTGTAAATCTATATTCCAGCATAGTAAATCAGCCTTATTTTTAATGTCAGGATTCAATGTATAATACAATCATAACAATGGACAGCAATATTGCAATATAATAACAACAAATTTTTGTTCCCCTAAATTAAGGGTGCCAGCAAGTACTATTTTTACTTAAAATACTGATACGTAACAAAATTTTAGTATTTTTGATGCCTCCAGTTGACTTGTACAACAAAATTATATGACCGCATCCACCAAAAGTGACCATATATGCACTTTAATTTGTAAATCTATTTACCCGCATAGTTAATCAGCCATATTTGTTTATGCCAGAATCAATGTATAATCAATCATGACAATGGACAGCATAATTGCAATATAATAACAACAAATTTTTGTTTGCATAAATTTAGGATACCAGCATGTCCTCATTTTATTCACAATATTGAAACGTAACAAAATTTCAGTAGTTTTGATACCTCCAGCTTACTTGTACAACAAAATTGTTTGACTGCATCCACCAAAACTGACCATATGTGCACTTTAATTTGTAAATCTATATACCCGCATAGTAAATCAGCCATATTTTTTATGTCAGGATTCAATGTATAATACAATCATGACAATGGACAGCAAAATTGCAATAGAATAACAAAAAATTTTGGTTCCCATAAATTTAGGATACCAGTATGTCCTCATTTTATTCAAAATATTGATACGTAACAAAATTTCAGTAGTTTTGATACCTCTAGCTGACTTGTACAACAAAATTATTTGACCACATTACCAAAACTGACCATATGTGAGCTTTAAATTGTAAATCTATATACCAGCATAGTAAATCAGCCTTATTTTTAATGTCAGGATTCAATGTATAATACAATCATGATAATGGACCTCAATATTGCAATATAATAACAACAAATTTTTGTTCGCCTAAATTAAGGGTGCCAGCATGTCCTCTTTTTACTTAAAATACTGATACGTAACAAAATTTCAGTAGTTTTGATGCCTCCAGTTGACTTGTACGACAAAATTATTTGACCGCATCCACCAAAACTGACCATATATGCACTTTAATTTGTAAATCTATATACCAACATAGTAATTCAGCTATATTTTTATGTCAGGATTCAATGTATAATACAATCATGACAATGGACAGCAATATTGCAATATAATAACAAAAAATTTTGGTTCGCATAAATTTAGGATACCAGCATGTCCTCATTTTATTCAAAATATTGATACGTAACAAAATTGCAGTAGTTTTGATACCTCCAGCTGACTTGTACAACAAAATTATTTGATCTCATTACCAAAACTTACCATATGTGAGCTTTGAATTGTAAATCTATATACCAGCATAGTAAACGAGCCTTATTTTTAATGTCAGGATTCAATGTATAATACAATCATGACAATGGACAGCAATATTGCAATATAATAACAACAAATTTTTGTTCGCCTCAATTAAGGGTGCCAGCATGTCCTCTTTTTACTTAAAATACTGATACGTAACAAAATTTCAGTAGTTTTGATGCCTCCAGTTGACTTGTACAACAAAATTATTTGACTGCATTACCAAAACTGACCATATGTGCACTTTCATTTGTAAATCTATATACACCATGACGTACCCGCATAGTATTAATCAGCCATATTTTTTATGTCAGGAATCAATGTATAATATAATCATGACAATGGACAGCAATATTGCAATTTAATAACAACAAATTTTTGTTTGCATAAATTTAGGATACCAGCGTGTCCTCCTTTTATTCAAAATATTGATTCGTAACAAAATTTCAGTAGTTTTAATACCTCATGCTGACTTGGAAAACAAAACTATTTGAACAAAACTGATCATATGTGCACTTTTATTTGCAAATCTATATACCCGCATACCATTGTACCGAGCGCACTAATGTCTCCTCCTGGCGCTCTTGTTCACATTTTAGTAGGACCGTAAATGTACACGTAATCAATAATATTGGAAAACTATTAATGCAAAAAATATTCTGAATAAATTGAGAATGTCAGAATTTCATCTCTTTATTCATAATAACAGTCACATCATATGTAGGAGTTCATGATGGTGTACGTGTAAAACAGAACTATTATGCCACATCATCAAAGTACCAACACTGACATGTCTGAATTCCTTTGTACTATTTACAATGATTTAATAAAAAAAAAGTATACGAGGTTCTCTTCTTGGAATCTATTATGTCGGTTGATTGATTTTGTTTATAGTTAAACGTCAAGTGGCAACTATTTCATTAAGGCAGTGTCTGCGCGTACTCACATGCGGGTACGAATAGTCAAATTGCCGTTCTAGGCTGCGCGTACCCACATCCGGTTTTCTAATAAAATGCCGTTGGATCGGGTATAAAACGTGAAATATCTACGGAAATTATCGATAAAATGGGGATATCGTGTAGAACGAGTGAAAAGTATGAAAAATAATATTTTCAAATTGTATTTATTAAATAATGATACATAATAATCATTGCAAAATTAAATACACAATGATGGAAAATGAGAGAGGCTCTGAGTACATCAGACAAATGTCACCTTAAGTTGATTTCACTATTTATTTTAGATCTCTGTTGGTAACGTAGCTTCTCCATTATTCAAGTGCGTATGCATCTTTGGTTATCTTTTTGTTTGTAATCTATATCCTCACGTACTGTATATATAGAAATTTAGGCTTGCAAAGTATGTTGAATTTTATAAAAAATGCAAAATTCAATTAAACCTATTTAACAAAAAATAGTTAATTGAAAAGACGAATACAAGTTTTTATAATTTCAAACCTTAAACAGTTGTATATTTCGCAATAATAAAAAGAATCACAATTAGTTTTGAACACACATAATTAATTTTGATCTATTGGTCATACAGCTTCTCTTGAGTTCATGTAATTCAACATTATTGGTTTTGTCTCTTTCTTTCTATATCAATTAGAACATTAAGGTATCAGATGAAGAAAATATACTGTAATCTTTTAAACCTGACAACTGTAGTTTTAAAATCTATCAAGAATAATATAATTATGAATCATTGTTTTGATACAAGAAATGAAATAGGAAACTATCATGTAACATTCAATGTAAAAATGTTAAGACTCATTGTTGGTTTAATATCCATATTTGATAGTTTTATTTCTTCAGTATTTCCCTATACGTGTAGTAGTATTTCAAAGTTGAACTGATTCTTATTCAAAATTTTCAATGTGTTCGTTAAAAGATCGGAATATGTCACAACATGTTTCAAAACATGGAATAGGCGGCTCGCGATGACGAATGGTAACTTTCTATAGAAGTTACATCTGGATCTGTAATTATTATTCTGGTTTTCTAAACATTTAAATTAATATTAAATTAATATTCATCTCCTCACAAAACAATCACATGCTGACATTGAACTCGCAAGCCTTTTTTGTATGGGAGAAGTGATCGATATGTAAGAAGATCCAACAATTCATCTAAGTTCAATTAATGGACCTTGCATTGCGAATTGTAGATTTTAAATTAAGATGTCGTTTTGTGTTGATTTTTATCTCGTGTTCACGTCGACACATCATCGTCATGGCTATTGTTTGTTACATTGTTTACCTTTTATGGACTTGGGGTAATGATGTCGTTCAAAACCCGATCAAAGTCTGAGTTTTTGGACGACATCCATTTTTTTTCTTTTCATAGTTGATGGGTTTCCCTTTATTTTGGTTTGCTACTCGGATATTATTTTTCTTCGCATAATTGAATATTGAACAGAGCTATACTTCTCTCAATAAATCTTCAAGTACTATCTTGTGTTCAGTGTAGATTTAATGAGACTACACTTGCAGAGATACAAATAGTATGTTTTCAGATTAGATTAATGGGTCATAATTGATTTTAATCCTTTACAACAACAGACTGCTCTAATGCAATATTATATAAAGGTTTGGTTTAAGTGAAATGTTTTTATTCTTAAATCCTCAACATGTTGAGGTTAACAAACTAGAAAAAAATCCACGATTGTTAAACAATATAGATACAGAAGTATGGTATTACTAGATTTGTGAGGGTCTACTCAGTTGTCTGTTACCACAATACATTCAGTAGAAGTAAAACAATAGTTTCAACGTCTTATATACATAATCAGAATGACACGAATGAAATAACACATGAAAAGAGTTAGAAAAAATATGCATTACAAAATACAGTGTAACCGTGACTTTTAACATGTTTTAAACCATTTTAAGTCAATACTGGACATTTTTAAGAAAGAAAAAACATTATGTTATTGTGTACATGCATCCCAAATAGCAGTTACAATTTAAATGTTCTAATGTGTTTGAATTTCAACTCTTCTACAGTCTGAGTTTTAAATTGGAATGACCAAACCGATTATTATAAAAGGTGAATTTCGGAAGTAGTTTGTTCGGTCCTTTGTTATATCCCCGATTGCTATGGTATATTTTAAATTTATTTTAGTAAAAACATATATCAACTATCTTTACACTGGGTCATTTTTTTTAAATGAAACTATTGTGATTGATGGAAGAACAGCTTTTTATAATAGATGGATAAAGAATAATATATTTGTCATAAGTGATCACATTAACATGATTAAGGAAAATGAAGAATTTTACAATTATGATGAATTTATTACAAATTATAATATAAAAAAAAAACTTTCCTAGCGTTCTATGGACTAACTTTTGCATGTCCAAAGGAATGGACAAATGTTATTCGTTCACAAGTATGTTTCAAACGAAATACTGTTAGTCACAAAATTGTAACTGCCATTAAAACCGTGGATAAAGTATCAAAACATGTTGAGAAAGTTTTCCAGATAAAATAAAGGAAATCTTATCTCGTATACAAGATAAATGGAAAAAAAATTGGGAATTGATATCGTGAATGAAGAATGGAGTTTCTTTTTTAGTCTCTCTTTAATGATAACTGAAGATCCCAGATTAAGAGCATTTAAATACAGATTACTCCATTGAGTTCTAGGAACAAATACTTTACTTATGAAATGTATATATAGTGAAACAGAAGTGTTTTTTTTTTGTACAGACACTGAATAAACATATAGACATCTTTTTTTTAATGTAGATATGTTCAAACGTTCTGAGTTATTTTTTTTCAAAGTTGGAAGAGGGAGGTAAAATAAGTTTTCATCCAACAATATTAAATATAATCTTGGGTGTAAAATGTCATGTATTCAAAGTAATTCTTAATACATGTATTCTCATAAATATATTCTCTGTAAATAAACAAAGTAACTTCTTTATGAAATGTTATAATCTCATGATCAATTATCATGATGGTAATCTTGCTTTGACTTACAATTCAAATTTGATGAAGACAGTTTGAACAAGTGATAATTGATATACCGGAAACAAATCCACATGCAAAAATAGCACGCATACATAAACACATAATTTTTTTTTATATAAAAGCCGAAGGCTTCACGGTTACAGCAGCAATCAATATTGTTTGTTGAAATCCTAGTGTAATGGAGGTACACGTTTGGTTGTGTATGTGTCTTTTAATTCATTACACACTGCATGCATCATGTGAGTATTTGTGAATAACGTATTATATTGTATTAGGAAGCTTTATATATTACACACTGTCTACGTTGAAGTTTCTCTTTAATAATGTCCATTACGTTGGTAGATAATTTTGTCATTGGCCAGCATATCAAATGTCCATATATTCACGAAATCTAGACAGTAAATAGTCAAATTCATTATTAATTCGTTTACTCTTTATAAATCATATACAACTTCAGGGCGTTATTAACATCAACATACCACTTTGAATGCAGAAAGATTGTGTACAGTACTTTAGGAGGTCTTTGGTTTCTGTGATGTAACTGTTTATTATTTAAAAACATGATAAATGAAGGTATCCAATTGAATTTACGACATCTTAGAGTAAACTGAGATACGAATTCACAAATAATATTTTAGATTCACGTTTTACACCCCTTTGTGTGCGTCCTGTATTAGGTGGACATCGTTTATATCTAATTAGTAACAAACCATGTATGGATAATGATGGTGTACAGTGTCTTCACTATGGGTCATATTGTGTATGTCGAATCAACGTGGCAACACTTTCAACTATTTGAAATAAAGCATATTGTAAAGTTTTTTAACGTTCGAAATCATGATACAAAACGACATAATTAATTAGTTATCTGGTTTGACAAACCTCGTCAAACTTTTAACCAGAATACTAAATATTTCCAGTATTTTTGAATTTATTAACGTGTGCGCCTTTTGTTTAATATTGGTGAGTTTATATCGTGTTTTGTTCAATTCTTCTTCAAATTAATTGAAATCTTAAATATATTTAATTTGCGAAATGTTATTGATAAACCAACTCGAGTGACAAATCACAGTAGCACACTACTTGATCCAATTATTTTAAGTGACACTTTGTCGTACTTTATCTCAGATGTTTTACCAACGCCCTCTAATATAAGTGACCACGATGCGCCAATAATTTTTCTCGAGTGTCCGACAACTATTACACGTTCGTATAAAAGAGAAATTTGGATATATGAAAAAGTTGACAAAGTTAAATTCTCAGAAAAAATGGACGACGTAGACTGGAATGCACTGCTTCCTGATAATAAAGACGTGGACGAACTATCTAGAATATTTACTGAAACATTCTTAAATATCGCGAGGGAGTGCATTCCCACTAAATTAGTTACTATACGTAGTTCTGATAAACCATGGTTTAATGGTGAATTAAAACGAGAAATTCGAAAACGAGACCGTTTTAGAAAATATGCACTGAAATTTAAAAGAGAATCGGATATTGCGAAGTACAAGAAACAGAGAAACAGAGTTAACAATTTAAAAAAACTTGCTAAGGAAAGATTTGAAACTAATTTAGATAACCTTATATTGAGTAATGCCCCAAATTCAAAAAACTATTGGAAAATAATGAAAATGTTGATAAAGTCGAATAAGAGTTCAAATAATATTCCTCCTCTACAAAACATAATAAAAGATGAGGAGTTCAGTGACATAGTTTATGAAGATAGCGAGAAGTGTGACTTATTGAACAAATACTTTGGTTTGATATCTAAACTCGAGGAAGAAAATGTTCCTATTCCAGAGTTTAAAGAAAAAACTAATACTTATATTCAAAATATATACATAAATCAAAATGAAATAATTGATATTATCAAAACTATTGATCCGAATAAGGCATCAGGACCAGATTTGATTAGTCACAGAATGCTGAAAATTTGCCCTAAGAAAGTGGCGGTTCCTTTACAAATAATATTAAATAAATCCCTCCAACAATGTAAGTATCCTTCTAGCTGGAAGATTGCAAATGTCATTGCTATTTTTAAAAAAGGTGATTCGTCATTACCTTCAAACTATAGACCAATTTCGTTAATAAGCTGTGTAGGTAAAATCATGGAACGAATTGTCTTTAAACATGTATATAATCATTTACATATGAATAAATTAATTTATGAATATCAGTCTGGATTTTTGCCAAAAAATTCAACTGTACATCAGCTATTAGAAATGTATAATTGTATTCTTAACTCACTAGAAAAGAAGGAAATAAATTGTTTTGTCTTTTGTGATTTTTCGAGAGCTTTTGACAAGGTTTGGCATAGAGGACTCTTGCATAAAATGAAAGCTTACGGAATACATGGTAATCTACTTAACTGGTTTGAGAGTTATCTTTGTGATAGGCAACAAAAAGTCGTGATTAATACATCATCATCCTCATTTTGCAGTCTTTCAGCTGGAGTACCTCAAGGCTCAGTACTTGGTCCCTTATTATTCATAATATATATAAATGACATTGCAGAGAAACTCACATCTCTAACTAGACTCTATGCGGATGACACTTCGTTTAATTACTCGGGGAACGACCAAGAGCAAATAAAAACTGTTATTGATCGTGACCTCGAAGAGCTTAACGAATGGTCACGGAGGTGGCTAATGTCTTTTAATCCAGACAAAACAGAAATAATGATTTTTTCAAATAAAGATGCACCCGTTTTAAAATTCTGCTTAAATGATAAAGAAATCCCTATAACAAAATGTCACAAACACCTTGGGGTAACGTTTTGCTCTGATGCTCGGTGGAACAGTCATATAGACAATCTGATTATCAGTGTTACGAAACATTTAAATATCCTGAGAAAACTCAAGTATCAGCTTTGTAGAAAAAATTTAGAAAAACTCTATTTAGTTTTTATAAGACCAATTTTTGAATATGCAACTGAAGTTTGGGATAATTGCGGGATAGGATATGTTAATAAACTTGAAAGTTTGCAGCTAGAAGCTGCTAGAATAGTTACTGGTTTGCCTATATTTACAAAATCTGAAATTCTGTATGAGGAAATTGGGTGGGAAACTTTAGCTGACAGGAGGAAAAGACGAAAATTACAAATGTTTTATAGCATTAAACATAACCAAGCTCCGGATTATCTATGCAAACTTGTTCCACCTAGTGTACAGAGCACAACTACATATCCCTTGAGAAATGGCAATGACATCATTGTTCCTTTTTGTAGATTATCTCTTACTAAAGAATCTTTTATACCATCAACTATTAACCTATGGAATCATACCGATTTGTCCCTTCGAAAATCAGACTCTATAGCAAAGTTTAAAATCCAATTAAAAAGGTTAAATACCACAAATAAAGATGTACCAAAGCACTTTCTATATGGACCGAGGAAACTAAATATGATTTTAACACAATTCAGATGCTACTCATCTTTCTTGAACTATGACTTGTTTAGAGTCAATATAATTGCTGATCCATCATGCTTTTGTGGATGTAACATTGAGACTGTTCACCATTTCCTTTTCGACTGCTCTTTATATATACACCAGAGAGAAATTCTGATGAATAATCTAAGATGGCTTCCTGATGACCTTATATTAAATGTTAAGTTACTTACATCTGGTAATCCGAATCTCTCGTATGAACAAAATGTGAATATATTCAAACACGTATTCGAATTTATCAAAAGGTCTGAGAGATTTCTTGTTATGTAAAAAATGTATTTACGGTAAATTCTCGTCATCATCATCATCATCATCATCATCATCATCACCGTTTTCAATGTTTACATCTACTTCTGTTTCATTTGTTTTTCTCAATTGATAGACTCGTAAAATATTGTTTATTTTGATATTGCATGCTCATATTAATATTGTATTGTAAATTATTGTCATTCGGAGCGGACTTCATAAGTATGGCTTACTTGTGTCCAATCCATTTTACTTTGAGTAAATAAAATATGTTTAAACTAAACTAAACAAACCTCGTCAAACTTTTAACCAGAATACTAAATATTTCCAGTATTTTTGAATTTATTAACGTGTGCGCCTTTTGTTTAATATTGGTGAGTTTATATCGTGTTTTGTTCAATTCTTCTCCATGCAAACAAAATTTACCAACTGACATTATCCGACGTATATTTGATGCTTGTCTCATCTTGACATACAAAAGTATTTTTTTAGCAAAATATTTTAAACAAATAACGCATGATTTACCGGAAAACATTACGACCGCAAGACAACAATATTTTAAATTTGCCGTTTCATTGCATGAACAATAGGATTATAGTAAAACAAGAAAGGTAATTAAATACGTTTCATATACAGAAATTTTATTCATGCTTCAGACATCACGTGATTGTTTTCATCAACAAGCTGGCGACTCCAAAAGGATCATAGTGGTTATCACTTACACATGCGCCTGAATAGAAAAACAAAATTGCACAATCGCTAAATATATGTACAAAGTTATTATCACGGTGCTATAAAATCTTCTTTTATAATTTAATCCTGTGGAACTGTTATAATGAGTTTACAGCTACTGGGTCAACATCACTGCTGTTGAAAGTTTTTTCCTCGAGGGTATCACGTAAGCAGTAGTCAGCACTACAAAGGAGCCATGCATTTTCATTCACATTGGTAAAAGTTAAAAAAAAATCACCTGTTTAGAAAACTAAGATATTTTATGAAATATTTAGAATTTTCTGCTATAGGAAAATGATACTCTCAAACTTTTGCCTTTTTCAATTTTGATGAGAGTACTATTTACGAATTCGAAATTCGCGTCCGGGGTACAGCATTTTAATTCTGGCATTGTTGATGAGTTTTAAAATGAATATATTTTGAACAAGTGCACCAGGTATAGTGCGATCATTACTATTTCCATGTAAATAAATCTATAATACTTAAATTAAGAGGTTCAATTTGTCAGCCGTCATCACGTAAACACGATGAATCAAATAATTGAACTTTATATATGACTAATATAGTACAAAGGTATAGATTAAAAATTACACCACTCCAGTCCCTTTTGTTTTCACGTAATTAATATTGCCTATAATTAAGAAGTTCCGGTCGAGTCCGATACCGATACCAATAGTATATTTACCTGTTACCTATTACCTTATATGTACGTTCCGCATCTGACAGGGGCACCACCAAACGGTGTATTCAGGATTAATATGCTATATACACGGGTCATAATCACAGAGTAACGTTGACACCACTAAATTGTCAAATTGTTACCCATTGTAGTGTTTTAATCTGTAAGACTGTCTAAGATAACAATACGAATACTAAAAATCTGTACTGAAAATAAGGCGCATAGGTACAGTTTTCAATTTGTTAGCGGGCATGACGTAAAACAGCAAATCAAAGAATTCAACTTTATTTATAACTTATATAGGACAATGCTGTTGATTAAAAAATACTCCATTCCAGGACCTTTTGTTTTCCAAAATATTAGTATCACCAATAATTGCTCAGTTCCAGTTCGACGGGTTCAAACAGAAAGATTTGAAAACAGAGAAAAACTGTGTATCTTATAATCGGCATGCCTTAATCAGATGACAAAATTAATACTAAAATAAGGCTTGCGCATAGTTACAATGTATTTACTTTAAATCAGTCACGGACCCGCGATATCACGGGTACGTTATAGTACATTTAATATTTACGCCAGACGCACAATTGACTCATTAGTGACGCTCGAATAGAAAAAAAAGCCAAATCAAGTACGAGATTGAAGAGCATCGAGGACAAAATATTCCGAAAAGTTTTGCAAAATACAAATCTATTTCTTAGGTATCTTGTGGCTACTGAAGTTTACTTCGAAACAAGTCATGTACAAAGTTAGACTAAGATAACTCCGATTGCATCACACCTGTTTTACCATTAACTCTTTGTTGGGTTACCTTACACGCAGTTGAATTTAAAGTGTTTTTGTTCCTCAACATAAACAAACCAGTTTAATTCAGTATGTGGAAAAATACATCTATTTTATGATGTTACTTTATCAAATCTCAGATGCTAAGGTAGTGTAAGCAGATCCACCTCCACATGTGGCATCCATCGTGTTGCTCATGTTATAACAAATCCGGTAAGTAGTTCAATTTCAGTAGGTCACATTCAAAAGTGCTGGTATTGCAGTTACGACGTAAGGAACATATCCGATAGCATCTGTGAAAAGGTTATTCCAAAACGGCCAACCACTCGTAATGGAGTCCGTAATATTTATAAAGGGATGCTTTCAACTGCACCAGTTGTAACTATAAGTTTGACCGTTTCACAAATGGTATCGGATATGTTCCTTACGTCGTGACTACCATCCCCTTCCTTTTCATCAATGTGACCTACCTAATTAGACTATTTACCGGATTTGTTATCACATAGGAACACGACGGGTGCCACATGTGAAGCAGGATCTGATTACCCTTTCACGTGCCATATTTGTTTTTTTGTTATTATATATCGCCATGTTGCTAATAGGAATTTGCATTTTCTCCAAATCAAAGTTAAAGTACCCTATTTGACATCATTGAAACATAACCGTATTTATATATATAACACCTGTCCAAGATTTGTACTTACGTAGACATGTATGAGCGTACATTTTAATTTTAAGTGATAATTTATAAACTTCAACTGTGTGATCATGTCTGAAAGTTTCTTGTTTGTTAAATCGTGGATAGACTTTGAACGACAAAATTATTTTATATCTCTACCTGTGTGACGTTTACATGTTGACGTAAAACGCGATATTAAATATGTACACCAAAGGTGATGTGAACCTAGCCATTTAGTCCTGTATGGGTTGATTGAGAATACAAAAATAAGTAAGCAAGGAACTTGGTTGTTTAATTTGATATTTGCTGTATTGTGCTTCTTCGTTAAAGACCTGTTTGTTTTCGTTCGGATTGAGATTGCGACATGGTAATGACTGCCGTACCCCTATTTTGACAATTAGATTTATTATGTCTGTTATGTTCACGATTTTTTGTAAATTTAACCGAATTTGAGCCATGGCGTTGTCAGTTTGTTTTAGATTTACGAGTTTGACTGTCCCTTTGGTATCTTTCGTCCCTCTTTTGAAAAACAAACTCATAAAAATACACTCAATTATAATGTAAGCCAAATTTATTAAATGCACGACTAGTTCACGTTTGTAATAACAGCAAAATACATAATTTAGTTCGCAAACTTTTATTCATAAACGTATACAGTTTGATTACAAACAAGAAATAAGAACTAATTTGATAAGCATTAACGGAAAATCATCCATTTGAGTATGGAATGTTTAAAACCTACGTATTCACCCAATTACAAATTAAAAAAAAAGTATATACCGTTGAAATATTTTATTTGGTTGAAATATCCACGTTACAGCTGATTACTATAGAATAGATCAATTATGACATAATGTGTAAATATTGATACAAATTGTTACAGTAAATGACTCAATAATTAAAACACAACAAGGAAATTATTGATATTAAAGTTAAATTTCAATTTACAGTGATCGTGTTGATTGCAGGTTGTAAATTTCACCTACATATCATGTGCAAATGCATAAATTAGACATCAAAGTAAAAATTGCACTGTGCAGAGATTCTGAATGTTTTGAAAACAGACATTTTTATTGCTTACAAATTTATTGAAATATCAAGTTTGTAATTACATTTTTTTATTTCATATACAACTGTAAAAGCCGAAATAGTAACGTTCCCATCAATTGATAAACGTAAAACTGGGTTCTCACATTGAAGAACATAGGAGTCAAAATGTTGTTTTATCTAAATGTGTTACGTCATTGCATACAACTGACATAATGTGCGTTTTGTTATTTACTCTACCGTATTGGCAAGTTCCTTTAAATTGAACTATAATTCAGCTGATCTTGAACTTATAATATTACATGTATTTACAGTACGTTAATATTGACGAACGGGTAGGGTATTAATTTGAGGGCGCTAATTAAATTAATATACTACATTATTATTATTTTTTTGTCTGAATACGACGATGATGATACGGATTACTTGATGTTAATTTTTGTTACTTAATTTATGGACAGGTATTGTTGTATCTTGAGTATTTATCTATTAACGCTATAAATATAATCCAACCGAAATAAAGTTGTTAAACTTTGTATAGTAGCTATATATCTGAAACGAATATATAAAATATTGCCTAAAAGTTTCGAGTGAGTATTGCGAATGTAAAATCTTTCATTCCAAATATATATCTAATTTCAAAAGAAATGTTACCAATTAATTGCTAATTGATTATCATCTTGAGCATGTACAGTGTGTTATTGCTGTTGTTAAAGCCTCGGTCAAACCTTACCGGATAGCTCGAACGCCTCACGATTTTTTTTCTTTTCAATCCGTTGATGTCCGTTATACGTCCGTTTTTATCCGTCGGACGTCCGTCCATATCCGTTGTATATCCATTAAGCGAACGTTTTATCCGTCGACGTCCGTTCTGTCCGGTGTAATTTTTGTATTTTGGATCGTTTTTTATCATGTTTATTCATGGTGTAATGTGGTATATTCATTTTTAAATTAAACACAAACAAACTTCACTACCTAAAAGCATGTTGTGCGGCTGAAACATGTTGAATTTGGCATGTCATGTATGCTAGATACAGAAAAACAAAAATGCGAACCGGTACAAAACAGCATATTAGACTGTCTAGTATCAATGAATTACATGTTACCGTGTTACCGTGTTATAAAAAACAGGTAAGTTTACAGCGAGTGGGACAAGAGTCAAGTACTCAAGAATTTCAGTGTTGGCATGAGTTTTGATAATCCATTTAAAAATAAAATAAACATACATTTCAATAGGTATCAAAAGCTACACGTTATTTACATTACTGTATTAAAGGTAAAATTCTAAAAAAAAGGACACTCACAAGATTTGTACATTTGTTAGTTAAACTGTTACTGCGTTTTCTTGTATAACTAGATTGTCTGTGTCCTTTTTCTCTTTTTGATATGCAAAAGATGCAGTTAAACAGACAATATATGATTACAGGACTGTTTAAAACAATGTTTTATTGTCCATTATCATTACATTGTTTTTCTAAAAGGGAAGTCCATGAAGGTGAGCATTGAGTATGCCATCAATATATATCTTTGTGCGTGCAGTTTCTTAAAATAATCAATTTGAAGACTAAAATTATGGTTTTATTCTATTTTATCATGTTTATTGTTTATTTATTTTATTTATTTTATTTATTTTTTATTTGATTTAATTGATTTATTTTATTTATTTTATTTATTTTATTTATTTTATTTTATTTTATTTATTTTATTTATTTTATTTATTTTAATTATTTTATTTATTTTATTTATTTTATTTATTTTATTTATTTATTTATTTATTTTATTTATTTTATTTATTTTATTTATTTTATTGATTTGATTTATTTGATTTATTTTTAATTATTTTATTTATTTAATTTATTTAATTTATTTATTTTTATTCATTTCTATTTTTTTTGATATTTATTTATTTATTTATTTTATTTATCATTTTATTTTATTTATTTTATTTATTTTATTTTATTTATTTTATTTATTTTATTTATTTTATTTATTTTATTATTTTATTTATTTTATTTTATTTATTTTATTTATTGTAATATAGATTTTATGAAATCATTAGAATTCTAATTTTATTGCCTTTGTTTCAGCTTACCAAGTAAAGCTTTTTTATTCAATCTTCACTCGAATTATGGAATTTGATTTTGATACGCGCAATGTGACTGTATTGTTAGAGTTAGGAAGTACTCGTGTGTATGCCATAGATTATGATTACCAAAACAGATACATGTATTTTCCAAGATTCAATGATCATGACATCGTTCGGTAGGTAAACGTTTATTCTGATGACGTCAATAGTAGAACAAACAAAGATTGAAGGTGGTAAAATCAAGTTTAAAGAAAAAAAACATCAGTTTTATTTAAAGTAATGGGAATTTCTAGTGATATTTATAGGCATCTCTGTTCTCATTTACCACAACATGAAACGAACAATATGTCTTATGTCAAAAAAATGTATTTTTAAAGTATCACCAGTCAACATTTTCAGAATAATCGTTAGTTTTTGTTGTACTTCAGTGTTTCTGTTGTTTCAATGTTTTCGTCTTATGATAAGTGTGTTTACCTTGGTTTTCTCTCAATCGATTTATGACTTTCGAACGACGGTATACTACTGTTGCCTTTATATATACAGACACCCTATGTTACACATAGAACATCCACACATCAACATGTAATATTTTCCGAATTCACATCAAACATGTATGATGTTGCTAGTTCTAATGTGCTGTTGGATAACATCAAGTACTTTTAAATGCCACTAGCAGATCGATATCTATTACATGTATCGTTCAAGATGTTAAAGTCTGTACTCGGTTAATATTATCATATATATATACTCTCCAACGTTTCAAAATTATTCTCCATTCTTAGTAATGCAAATATGACAAAAGTGCATGATGCAAAGTAAAGATAAAATTATGCTTCAACACTTTAATGAAACGAAAGGGTTATCACAAAACATGCTTACTAAAAACTACAAAATGCACAGAGGAATTGTGAAGCAACATGTAAGAAAGCACGATGACATATACGTGATATAACTATTATACTACGATATGTCTCCAATATAATTTGTTGACCTAAAGCTGTACGATGCAACGTTGAGCATTGTAGAATTTGAGCTACGGTATCCTGATAATTTATCAGTACAATGTCGTAAAAGGATTTCCCTATAATATGCTTATTTGCAACTACACGAATTACAGTTACAAGTACATGATGTTGAGCTAAGATGATTTAAAACCATTGATTCATTTTGTTACATTTGGTGATCAGTTTATTTGACAATGGCAGTCAGCAGGGTTTAAGAACACCGTCTAGTCAAAAGCGTTTTGTTGAAATATATTCTTTCACTTTCTTGGTCTTTTGGAAAATGTTATTTGTGCTGTATTTAAACCCCTCTACCAATTAATTTGTTTTGCATGTAAACGTATATATATTGCGGTCTTTACCCAACGTAATTATATGTTGAACGTTGTTTTTAATTTAAACTTGGATGTACATGTATGTTGTTATACATAATGTGATTTTTCACCTCTTAATTCATTATAACATTTTCAACAAAAATGTGTGTTCAATTATTCTTTTTTAATCCAGATATGGAACGTTTTACTGGTTGGATCTTGAGTTATATCTTGTTAATTTGTAGTTGAGGTACATTTTATGTTTGCATTATATGTCAGTATTGCCAAGTCACTTTCATTGCGTCTACAGTGTGTTATGTTAATTTTTTTAAAGGGTGATACTTGTTTTGTCTTACTGGTTTTTTGTCTCATACATTTTATATGAAAGTTCTTTTATTTATATTTTCTTAATGTGTGTTCAACAAGTAACGATATATAATTATCTTTTAAAAATTTATATGATTGTATCAACTATATTTTCAAAAATGTACCTGCGATAGTATATAAGTCATAAAATGCTATAACTACTACTACTACTACTACTACTACTACTACTACTACTACTACTTCTACAAATACTACTACTAATTATACTACTACTACTAATACTACTATGTCTACCACTACTACTACTTCTATTACTTCCGCCACCATAAATACCTCTTTTTCCACTACCACTAGCTTCTTCAATAATTGAAAATACAAACCCCTTTCCTTTTATCATTTTATTTAAGTATATCCCATATTTTATATGATGTTTCCCATTCATTTATATAAATCTAATAACTATAATAATATACAAACTTAAAACATACCTCTTATTTTAGTTAAACTTACTTGCTACTCTGATTCATGATTTAATAAACATTTAAATTGATCCTAGTAATTTACTACTACTACTGCATACTATTATTGTGTCCTTTACTCAACATATGTGAAATTTACAGTCGTATTAGTAAGGAGTCCGTGCAGATCATAATATTACATTTCCTGGAAACATTATAACGTTTAAAACGTTGTCCTGAAATATGACAACTTGTATAAATAGTTTTAATTAAGTTTACAAATAAAGATTACATAAGTTGATCTTGAGAAAAAAAGACAAAACTACGATAATAAGTCTCGACAAGATTATGACGTATGTGTTCAGCAAGTACTGGATATTTTTCGGCTTTAATGCAGCGTTAATTGATGTGTTCGATATATATGTCTATACATTTGAAGCAAAATTGCATGTTACCTGTCTAAACTAAAACCATCAACATCAATTCGTCATTGTATCGTACACTATGTCGCGTTCATAATATAACAGATTCAATTTATTGTGATTGTTTTATGAATTAGTCAGTGGAGATGTTTAGTATATATAACAAGATCAGTAAACACGGCAAAGTTAAGTATAAACATAAGAATTACAATGGGGATTGTGCCAAAACGTCAACAACTAAACGAAAGAGCAGAGACCAGCCGAAGCCATTAATGGGTTTTCAAAACAGAGAGAAAATCGTACAAACGGAAACAAGATTTAACTCATCAAAACAAAAATGCGTACACGTTTATTAAAAATGAACGTTACACTTAACAAAAAATAGAAATGAACTAAAAAATAAAGAAGCATACAAGAATAACAAAGTCCAGATGCTCTTGCCTTAAGAAAAGTGCGAAACGTGGCCGTGATAAAAAAAAAATTAAATGTCAAATACTTTTTATAATGTTTATAGATTTGCTTATCCCTCAAATAATACAACACTACAGACAGTTGTCCAGTCATTGTCATATCCAACAGGAATAGCTGTTGATTCAGTTAATGATCATCTCTACTGGATTGATTATGGTGGACGCCAACTCTTAAGATGCAATCTAGACGGAAGCAATGTAACTGTGCTATCAACTTTCATCGATCCTTGGGTAATACGACTGGATGTTACAAATAGGTATTCAGTTTTATTATTTTTTTTAAGAAATTGAGCGAATATGAATTTATTTTGTTAACAGAACAATACACGTGTTTTATCATTCATGTTTTGTTATAAATGTATTTTTTATACCAGATAGGCTACCATTGTCGTCTTTGGAGAAATTAATTGTTTACTGCAATCTATAATTAGTTATGATTGGCTTTGTTTTGTTATTAGGATTCAAGTTACTGTTACTGTTATGCTAGAAATTGTAATACAACTCGTTGGCTATATGACATCACCATTAGGCTTCACATGATTTCTATCCTTTATCGAATGAACATGTTATCAACCAAAACTTAATTAAAACTATTAAATACAATGAATCAATATTAGCATCTGCTTAACAAGAAAATTTACCGTCTAAACTGTTACTGAAAATTAAAAAATAACTCTAAGACATTTGTATCAATCTTAGATTATCAATCATTATAGTCTCTATAATATTTGAAGATAAATTATTTTCAAAGCGCATCTTCAGTAGCAGAATTGTTTTCGTTCATCATCAACTTGATCTACAGTTAAGATGTGATATATAGTACATGTGGTTTTGAGACAGGTTTAGGTTTAGTTTTGTTAACTTTGTTGTCATCAACGTGTAAAATATGCCAGTGCGATTTAGTTTCCTTTTATATGTTTTTTTTTATTTTCATTCCCCTCATTTATAAGGTTTTGCTTTTTTTTTAATTTAACAGGTTATGCTGTAATTGGAATACAAAACTATAGAAAATTGAATTTATTTTTCAATTCAATTTTCTATAGTTTTGTATTCCAATTGATATAGTAAACCTTTACAACTTTACTTTCTGATAAAATATATTTTGAGTTTGCATAAACTATCTGTATTTATTTGAGACAATAACTTGGCACAAAGAGTACACATAAAACTAGGTCACATATTCGGATGCACTGACATATAATATTGGGTACCACGACATGTCATGGACATTTGCCTTAAATTATATGTTTCAAATTGAAGTTTTTTTTATAATTTAAATATCTGACATGCAGTACGATCTGCTTCAAACAAATACTTCCCTAATGGTGTGTTTGTTGTTAATATAATGCAATTACGACATTGATTTCCCCAAAACATATACTATATATTAGGAGGTTGATATCTTAGATTGTACCTGACTTCGCCAAAAAATCATGGTGTGTTTTTAACAAGGTTAATCCTTTTGTTTACTACTGTCCGACATTTTGGTCGTTTTTCTTTAAGGAAAATTGTCATTTGAGAAACCTGTTTTTTTTTTTAAATTAAGCTCGCATGTCACGTTGATTGTCAAGTTCAAGCTCAATAGTCACTGTGAATCCAGGATATGGAAATAATGTACTCCAAACGCCTACCTAACTTGGGGAGGGATATGGTGGTTGGGGGCCTGTCGTGTTGCATGAACTATAATTCAAACAATATCTTGATTGCACTAGAGATGTTAAAGCACTGCAAGTTTCTCTGTTATTAGTAGTATTGCATACACATCTTAGTGTGTGATACATGCCGTTCAATATCCTGAATATAAAAGAACAAATTCAATCACAATATTATCATTACGAATTTGTTTTCTTAAAACAAATGCATTGATATTTGTGTATCAACATAAAACTTGCAGATACCTTATCTTGGATCCCATTAGAAATACCTTTTGTTTAAAGGGAGTCGTTCATATCTAATTTAAATATATGTTCATCCCATATCTCCTTATCCATGAATGTGTTATACGTTATTAAAATTCGGACATTATACATGATAAATTAGGCTAAGTTGGGCTGTTGTGTTGTTCGGAAGTTAACACTAGCAAACTCGTTCTGTGCAAGTCGTTTGTTAAATTGAATGCTTTTTTTTATAGGAAAGTGTAACTTTTTTGAAAATGAAGCATTGAAAATCGATCTTTGACTTAAAGAAAGTGTTCGATTGCAATTTCTAAGTTCCTTCAGTATACTCGTTTTTAAGTTTGTGTTGTTATATACCAATCCTTTTTCCAAGTCAACTCAATATGCACAATTTATATTTACCTGTCGGTTTATAGTACTATTCACCATTATTTAATGTAACACATGTTTTATATATCATAATCTGTATATGTAGCATTATATGCTTCTCTAATGAATGTTTATTACAACATTACGTACATGCTTAAACACAAATTGAACCAGGAACTTTACGTTTTGATTCGTCATACAGGTGGATGTATATAGTTGAACGGAATACAGGAATATTGAAGTCTAGATTTGATCTATCTGAAAGGCGAACGATCACTAACTTCATATCCTCACCTGTTAGTTGCATGGATATAGGTATGCTGTTACTAGTTAGCTTTGTAGTAAAATTACTTATTATATGACAACTTGTCATTGTTTTGTCATTTGTTGTTCACAGATTAGTGTTAAAAAAATTCGACATACTGATTAAGTTGTTTCTACATGTACCTACACGTTGAAGGAACAAATCGTGATATAATTTGTTAACATTTATTGTATTGAATTGTTTACGTCGTCGTAAATCATTGTGAATCATTCATGACGTAAACACCAGATTTATAAATCAAATAAGTACATATATAACATTTGTACGAATGAATAATGGTTTATCCACTCCATGTTTTAATTCATTGTAGACACTGAAGAGAACAGACTGTACTGGATTAATTATGATGGCGAGATGAAGTCATGTAAAGACGATGGCTCTGATGTTAAAACAATACTTTCAACACATGTTCAAAGATACTACTATGCTATCCATGTCGTCGGTAGTTACATATATTATGCTGATGACAATCAGTTGTTGATGCTATCTAAAACATCAGGATCAACGCCGACTTTTCTGTATAACGATAGCAGTTATATTCACAGTATATTTGTGTTTAATCAATCAGGTATGTTAATACACATCTATAGTCAGAAATAATGATATCATACGTCCCAAATGTGAACCATTTCTTTACAATATCATATTAAATCGTGATGCCAAAATGTTTATACATATTCAAATGATAGTTTTTGCTAAATCATATCATGAACTAGTCGACATGTCAGGATAAATACCAACAATGTAATTGGAAGTAATGCGATAGACATCAACATCGTTTTTCACAATAACTGAAACATAGTCGTGAAAAAAATAAGTGTTGATATTAATTGCACATTCTGATTGAATTTCAATAATACGAACGGCACGAATGACTTATTTTTGTTGATAATGTTTTGATAAAATGGGAAACAAAACGTCAATGAGAACACTACAACATTAAACAAGACATTCAAAACTATAAGAAAGAACAAATTCGTGTGTGTGCAGTTAAAAAAAACAAAAAAAAACAAGTACTTACAGTTAGTTTTAAAGTTAATCTTGTCATAGCATTATATTTTGTTTGTATATGTTTAGAGACTGCTTATATTGTATTATTGTCCTACGTGTATTTATGTGGTTTATTTCTAATTACTTGTTGCTTCTTTATATTTCATATTTAGCGTTTTACTTTGTATAAATATGCTTTGGTACATGATTAACCAAATGTGCATGCCTTGTTTCACTTTAACATTGGCTTCAATGCGTTGTACGCAAACTGCTTCTGCAAGGTTGTTATTATGAAAGTAAATTGATTAATTGTTGGTTGCTTAACGTCCAGTGGCAAATATTTATGCATATTCACGACGATATTATGAAAGTTACAGATATATTTGTATTTTATATTGTTATATCATCTTCACTGATACAATGTATTAGTATTGGCTTGTTTTGTTCCTTAAAAAAATGGAACGAAAGATTACAGATGGACATTCAAACTCATAGATCGAAAATAAACTTACTTAGATTTGCACCTCTTTTAGGACGCCATGGATTAAAACGAAAAAGACAAACAAACAATAGAAAACTAAATACAAAATAGAAAACTTAAAACTAAGCATGTTTTTAAAATGTTTTTTTTTTATCTCGTCCATCTATATACTATTTTTGAAAATTTCATTAAATAATGTAATGTTTCCGATATCATTGTTAACAATATAACTGATGAAAATATTTATGATATTCATGTAATCTTAATTTTTACAACTGAACTTGTTATTTATGAAATTGTACGACACAGACCAGCGGTATGTACTATTAACTCAAGTTTTTGTTTTTCAACAAATTATCCATATAGAGACAACTTTGTACATTTTGTTAAAGACATATATTATTTTGCACTTGGTACAAAGCTAGTCCCGTACAGAAAAAAACTGTTATGGATTAGTCTAATAGTTTTGGTTACAACTGAAACAAGGAAGTTGTTAACATTTATAGCACATAGTTCTGTTGTGTGTTCTCTAATATTTAGTTTCTTGTGTTAAAACTTGATGCTTTGTTTATATAATGTTTCAAAATGATAGTGAATATGACCATGCGTACGTGCAGTAAAACATATATTGTCCTTTTAAATTGTTTATTATAAACTATGACACATTAAAACATACAACAGTATACATTAAATACATTATTGTTCTATTTAATTCCGAGTATTGCAATGTATCACTTAGCGTGAACATATCAATATGCGAACTGGCTGATACATTGTTGTGTAAATCATGTAAATGATACTGGTAATACAACTTTGATTCATTTGATAAAGGTTCATGGATATTTTCAATCTTTTGATGACGTGTAGACAGTTTTTCGTGCCAACTGCATAATTATTTTATCAATGTATATGTAATAGGTATATAGTGTTCTGTCTGTATTGCTTGATTTATCGACACGATCTGCAATCAATATGGAATACGTCCAAACGGTGGATACAAAACATTTATAAACATACTAATGTACAGGTGTCTTCAATTATCACTAATTATCAGTAATAATTATTTCAAACGAGTATAATGCATTATCATGTAAGGCTAAAAATACGTCGACAAAGGCTATAACTCATATGTATTTAGTCATAACATAAAGAACATCCAAACAAAACCTTTTTGAATAGGCATAACATATATAAGAAAATAAAAATGAGAATGAAAATGATGAATGTATCAAAGACAACCCGACCATAGAAAAAGCAACTACAAAAGGTCACCAACAGGTCTTCAAGGTAACGAGAAATTCCCGAAAGCATGTGTACTAATTATCATGGATATTAATTTTATTCATTTTACAGGTTGAAGTATGGTACTGAAATGTAAACAACACTGAAATTGTAGATTGAGAGGTAAACATAACGTGTAGATTTGATTATTTTAACAAATATGTTGACAGTTGCATATCCAGTAGGTGTTTTATAAAATAAACTATGCTGTTTACACAAGAACTTCGTTGTCTGAGATATTTTTAGTGCATACATATACATTTGTGAAATAGGGAAATTATTCCGATAGTTTATTATTCTTTATTATAATTATAAATTCGGAAAAAATGCACCTCTCTACATTTCATTTGAAACTAAAATAATATATTTATGTGTTTTAAACAATGTATGTTGGAAATGTTCAGGTCAGTCAGTGTATTAACTATTTTGAATATAAAGCTAAGCATTTCATTTAAATAAATATTGCTTGTAATGCTTGTCTTTATTTTTGTAGGATGTCCCATACTCATTATTGACATTGTATAGATGACAACGCCAATCTATCGACACGTTATCCATGTTATCAGAGTTTTTTTTTTATAGTATAACATGGTAGGTTAATATCACTATATGTATAGTACACATCCTCATCAGCACAGTTACACAATTAATTTACTTTTTATTTTAGATACTTTATTCTCTAAAAACTAAATTCAAGTTTACAGAGAAACATACACTATAAATACATATACAATAGTTAAGGAAAACAAATACAGTAAGATATTTTAAAAGTAAAAAATTATAATTTGCAAAGCATACAATTGTCAATTCTGTATTAAGTAGACAGTTTCCCTTAATCAAAAGTGGTATTTGAGTAGAAGAGCAAAACAATACAGACGGAAAGTAGAAGTAATCGAGGTATATTTAATAATTTTTTTTAATCTTATCTTTTCACCAAACATAAATAATACAAACTACCAGAAATGCATATATAAATCAACTACAATAATCGCAATTTGTATTCGTATCTGTATTAATAAAAAAAAATGTGATTGTCAATGATACATCCCTCCACAAGAGACCACAATGACACAGAAATTAAGTCACCGTACGGCCTTCAACAATGAACAAATTCTACTGTATTCATATTCCTTTTTTTCAGAAACGGTGCATGATGGACACAAGTTTGCTGCATCTACTGATTTGTCTGACTGAAATGCGTATTATATTTCTACGTACGTGTAATCTAATGTACAATGCCATACAATTAATAAAAAGTGGGTTATAAATCCATTAAACTTAACGTCTTAAAAAAATGTATTTCAAAAGTTGTAATTGATTTAATTGATATGCAGAAACAAATAAATTTCTAAAACAACTTGTAACAAAAATAAACGTGTTTAAACTGACGAAATGATAGGACGTTTAGATATTTCAATTGAAAGCACGAGTGATCAAGATATGCACGAATATTACACAATCAACTATCGCATACTCCTTCAGTAAACACAAGGTTTCCAAAGTCATGAATATTGCATCAGGAGACAATAAACAATATATGTGAACAACCATGATATTTCATTATTATATATTACACGATTTTAACATTTGTACTTTAATTCATTTTCAAACAGAATAACTATCTATTGTAGACAGGGTTTTATTCCGAGAATTTACCACTCGAATGCCAACTATTAGAAAAAGAAGCCTATAACTGGCTGACACGTTGTCCAGGAAAATATGTGCGATTTGGATGCTATCAAGGACACGCCAAATCTAAAAGGAATATGTGGCCTTAAGATCAATTTAAACAAATTCAGGAAATGCTTACATTCACCAAATTCCCCTCTGTATTGTAAAATTTTAACAAGTGAATGTGTAGTCGGCCATTTACTCTACAACTTTCAGATAATTTAGATCTCACTATATTGTGTAACAACTTGCAGTTTTGTTATGTTTTTGATGATTTTTTCCTATATATATTTCGATCAAACCTGTTTAACAAGCCATATGAGAATATAAGTTAAATGCCGTTACTTCGAAAAAATTAAATTATCACATGTATTTATCTTAATCTGTTTAATATGAAAACTGCGCTTTTTATTTTACCATAATTATAATCTGCCTGCTGACGTATATTTGACATATCTGTTTTGATGACGTCATTCATGTCATTTATATCTTAAAAATTTATTCAATAAAAAACATACATCTCCTCCAGTCATAAATCTGATTCCTAGTCTGCATTTGGCTACATATGTGTTGAATTTATTATGTTTGGGGTTTTATTTGTTTCTCTTCTGTTACCACTGTGGAGAGACAACTGGTGAAACACGTATCATCTGCAGTGAAATTGGTACTGTTGATGATAGTGTTATACAATACAACATATGTTATGATTTAGATGAGACAACGATATAGATTAGTCTAAACAATGTGGTATCTAGAACCGTATGGTCTCCAACAATGAACACAACCGTCACAAAAGGATTAGCTATAAATGCGCTGACATAAAACCGTTCTGAAAACATCTAGCTAAAAGCCTACCGGCCTGATAAATGACAAAACAATCAGTCATTTACTAGTATGACATTACATAACAAACAACAATCACTAAGTTATAGGCTCCACATTTTTGAAAGGCTTGTATATAGAAATTCAGAATAAGAATATGGAGAAATTAGCAAGCATCGAGACCCCATAACCTTGGTCAACTTGATATAACTTAAGAACAACACGAATCAGTTCAAAAGGCAAGATTCGTTAGTTTAACACGCAACCGACCGTACAAGGGCTGTACAGTCTGGCAAAGCCGTTAACAACTTCCATTTGTTGTTGCCACGCAACTTTTAAACTGCAAAGTATGACTTAGAAGAGGACATTAATCTTTCGAAAACTTCGAATTTATTTTTCTATCACCAATCTCAAACACTTTAGAAAGACGCTGAAAACACTCTATAACATATCATGTTTTAATGGTATGATTTTGAATATAACACTTGCAATTCCAATTCCATTTACCATACTTGCCCTGTTGTTCATACTATCAAACTTCCGGTAACCAGCTAGCTCTAAAAGAGGGTCAGAAGATACCAAAGGGACAGTCAAATCATAAATCTAAAACAAACTGACATCGCAATGGCTAAAAATGAAAAAGACAACCAGAAAAACAATAGTACACATGACACAACATAGAAAACTAAGGAATAAACAACACAAACCCTACCAAAAACTAGGGTTGATCTCATGTGCTCCGGAAGGTTAAGCAGATCATGCTCCACATGTGACACCCGTCGTTTTGCCTTTGTGATGACAAATCTGGTAAATAGTCTAATTCGGTAGGTCACATTCATGAAAGGGAATGGGAATGTAGTTACGACGTAAGGAACATATCCGATATCATTTGTGAAACAGTTATTCCATAACGGTCAACCAACTCGTGATGGCGTCCGTAAAATTTACGAAGGGATGATTTCAACTTCACCATTTGGAACTCTTGGTTTAATAGCTTCCTTGTCAGCAGTAACCCTCTATCTAGAAAGTCATGATAGGAAATGCAAGCACGGGAATATCGTATCAATTAGGAGATATATATTCCGTAGCTTCTTGGTTCTAATATGCGATTAAAGATATGTTGATTCGTTTTAGCAGGATAAGTTATAGTTTGACATGGAATGACTGCCACCTTATTTGGACTTCAGACAAAGTAGCCGCCGTAATTGCTTTGAATTGTAGAATTTAGCATAGAAAGCAATTAGGCTATACATTTGTGACTGTTTACCTAAAAGATATAAAATATAACTGTCCATTCTGTAAACAATGTAAATACTACAGGTCTGAGGCTGCAGGCGAGGATGGACCTTCCGTGCGTGTGTCTGTTCTGCCTCTTACTCTTGCCACTAAACCAGGTTCAACCCACCATTTTTATTCCCCTTTATAAATGTCCTGTACCAAGTCAGGAAGATGGCCATTGTTATATTATTGTTCGCTTCTGTGTGTATTGCAATTTTACGTTGTGTCGTTTGTATTCTCTTATTTTTGAGATATTAAGATAAAACGTGGCACGGTACTTGTCTGTCCCAGGGTCGTGTGTTTGGATTTGATGTTATGTTTGTTATTCTCGTGGTATTTTGTATGGTGCTTTGTCCGTTTCTGTGTGTGTTGCGTTTCGGTGTTGTGTCGTTGCTCTCCTCTTATATTTAATGCGTTTCCCTCGGTTTTGGTTTGTTATCCCGATTTTGTTTTTTGTCCATGGCTTTATGAATTTTGAACAGCGGTATACTACTGTTGCCTTTATTTACTTAAAGTTATATGGTCCACTTAAAAATGTAGATTGCATGTATTTATTATATAACCTTAACATTAAGACATTGTCTTTTTAATTTTTTTAATTGTCAACACCAATATTTATCATTTCTAATTTTAATTTACATTTAATTATCGTAAGCTGCTGTCAAATCCACAGTTGACATTTCGTCATTTGAGCCGCCATGTTGACATCAGGTTTTTTCGTCCAATAGAAAATTGAAGCAACATCTTCCTTTAAAATACATTTAAATGCAGTATAATCCAAATTTTGAGGAATGCAGTAACAATAAAAAAACATTCAAATTTAACATTTACATTCGTGTGCCGTCATTTAAAAACAATGACCTAAATGCTTTGCTCATTGTTTAAGGCCTTACGGTGACCTAAAGTCGTTCATTTCTGTGTCATGTTTGTCTCTTGCGGAGAATTGCCTCGTTGCCAGTCATACCACATCTTCTTTTTTTATATTCAGTGCGTCAAGAGCGCTTATAGAACATCATGGAATCTGATTTACATTGATTTTGTACATTTTCTCAAGCTCTAATGTACAAAATCTCTTTTTTTCGTAACACATATGTATTCAAGTTTTGCTTAGCATTTTTAAACTGCAAAATCGGCAGTTATATCTTTTGCCAGTATAATTCGATACTTGTGGATGTACATTGAAGGTAAATTGTGACATGTTTATGTGCATCTCTGATTCTGCGCTTAGTATAGATACATTTGGAATTTTCAATATTTTCACCGTGTTGTAAGAAAGAGAAAAAAGCATATCCTTCTATAATTGACACTAAGTGATTGTTTTTGTCTACACACGAAAAGTCTCAAAAAACGATCACGGGGAGAAATTTGTAAAACGTCTTTCTATGTATCGGAAGTGTTTACAGTCAAACGATGATTTCTTGATACGAACTATATATCAACTAAGGCTTCTGTATACCGTTACTGATCATGTGATGATATGCCTATCGTAGTAACTTGTTAATGTTATTTCCAACTAAGGATTTTCTAAAACCATGAATAGATTATCTAAGCTGTATTTGGCAAAACCTTTTGGAATTGTGGGTCCTCATTGCGCTCCATCTTTGTACTTGTTTGGCTTTATACATATTTTGCGAGCGTCAATGGTGAGTCTTATCTAGACGAAACGCGCGTCTGGCGTACCAAATAATAATCCTGGTACGTTTGATAACTTTTTACACCACTGGGTCAATGCCACTGCTGGTGGACGTTTCGTTCCCGAGGGCACTACTAGCCCAGTAGTCAGCACTTCGTTGTTGAAATAAATATCAATTATATGGCCGTTTTAATAAATTTCCTGTTTACAAAACTTTGATTTTTTCGAAACAAATAAGGATTTTCTTATCCAAAGATTATATTACCTTACCCGTATTTGGCACAACTTTTGGGTCCTCAATGCCCTCCAACTTTGTATTTGTATGGCTTTATAACATTTTTGATCTGCGCGTCAATGATGAGTCATATGTAGACGAAACGTACGTCTGGGGTATTACATTTTTAATCCTGGGACCCATGATAACGTTCTAAACCACAGAGTTGGATTTCCCGAAACATCACGCATGGATGCTTGTCTAGCTAATGGTTGTCTTTATTGACAATATTGAGATCTCGCAATACACTTTTCCAGTTTTCAATGAATAGTCTTCATATAGATTTTTTACGCAAACAAGCTGAAGCTAACATAAACATCAACATTAAAAAGTATCAAAATATCATGTTTGTCTCTTGAGGAGAATTGTCTCATTGCCAGTCATACCACATCTTCTTTTTTTATATTCAGTGCGTCAAGAGCGCTTATAGAACATCATTGAATCTGATTTACATTGATTTTGTACATTTTCTCAAGCTCTAATGTACAAAATCTCTATGTTTCGTAACACATATGTATTCAAGTTTTGCTTAGCATTTTTAAACTGCGAAATCGGCAGTTATATCTTTTGCCAGTATAATTCGATACTTGTGGATGTACATTGGAGGTAAATTGTGACATGTTTATGTGCATCTCTGAGAATGCGCTTAGTATAGATACATTTGGAATTTTTAATATTTTCACCGTGTTGTAAGAAAGAGAAAAAAGCATGTCCTACTATAATTGACACTAAGTGATTGTTTTTGACTACACACGAAAAGTCTCAAAAAACGATCACGGGGAGAAATTTGTAAAACGTCTTTCTATGTATCGGAAGTGTTTACAGTCAAACGATGATTTCTTGATACGAACTATATATTAACTAAGGCTTCTGTATACCGTTACTGATCATGTGCTGATATGCCTATCGTAGTAACTTGTAAATGTTATTTCCAACTAAGGATTTTCTAAAACCATGAATAGATTATCTAAGCCGTATTTGGCAAAACTTTTTGGAATTGTGGGTCCTCATTGCGCTTCATCTTTGCACTTGTTTGGCTTTATACATATTTTGCGAGCGTCAATGATGAGTCTTATGTAGACGAAACGCGCGTCTGGCGTAGCAAATAATAATCCTGGTACGTTTGATAACTTTTTACACCACTGGGTCGTTGCCACTGCTGGAGGACGTTTCGTTCCTGAGGGCATCACTAGCCCAGTAGTCAGCACTTCGTTGTTGAAATAAATATCAATTATATGGCCGTTTTAATAAATTTCCTGTTTACAAAACTTTGAGTTTTTCGAAAAAAATAAGGATTTTCTTATCCAAAGATTATATTACCTTTCCCATATTTGGTACAACTTTTGGGTCCTCAATGCCCTCCAACTTTGTACTTGTATGGCTTTATAACATTTTTGATCTGCGCGTCAATGATGAGTCATATGTAGACAAAACGTGCGTCTGGGGTATAACATTTATAATCCTGGGACCCATGATAACGTTCTAAACCACAGAGTTGGATTTCCCGAAACATCACGCATGGATGCTTGTCTAGCTAATGGTTGTCTTTATTGACAATATTGAGATATCGCAATACACTTTTCCAGTTTTCAATGAATACGAACTATAGGTTTTTTACGCAAACAAGCTGAAGCTAACATAAACATCAACATTAAAAAGTATCAAAATATCATGTTTGTCTCTAGAATTGTCTCATTGCCAGTCATACCACATCTTCTTTTTTTATATTCAGTGCATCAAAAGCGCTTATAGAACATCATTGAATCTGATTTACATTGATTTTGTACATTTTCTCAAGCTCTAATGTACAAAATCTCTATGTTTCGTAACACATATGTATTCAAGTTTTGCTTAGCTTTTTAAACTGCGAAATCGGCAGTTATATCTTTTGCCAGTATAATTCGATACTTGTGGATGTACATTGGAGGTAAATTGTGACATGTTTATGTGCATCTCTGAGAATGCGCTTAGTATAGATACATTTGGAATTTTTAATATTTTCACCGTGTTGTAAGAAAGAGAAAAAAGCATGTCCTACTTTAATTGACACTAAGTGATTGTTTTTGTCTACACACGAAAAGTCTCAAAAAACGATCACGGGGAGAAATTTGTAAAACGTCTTTCTATGTATCGGAAGTGTTTACAGTCAAACGATGATTTCTTGATACGAACTATATATCAACTAAGGCTTCTGTATACCGTTACTGATCATGTGCTGATATGCCTATCGTAGTAACTTGTAAATGTTATTTCCAACTAAGGATTTTCTAAAACAATGAATAGATTATCTAAGCCGTATTTGGCAAAACATTTTGGAATTGTGGGTCCTCATTGCGCTTCATCTTTGTACTTGTTTGGCTTTATACATATTTTGTGAGTGTCAATGGTGAGTCTTATGTAGACGAAACGCGCGTCTGGCGTAGCAAATAATAATCCTGGTACGTTTGATAACTTTTAACACCACTGGGTCGATGTCTCTGCAGGTGGACGTTTCGTTCCCGAGGGCATTACTAGCCCAGTAGTCAGCACTTGGTTGTTGAAATAAATATCAATTATATGGCCGTTGTAATAAAATTCCTGTTTACAAAACTTTGATTTTTTCGAAACAAATAAGGATTTTCTTATCCAAAGATTATATTACCTTACCCGTATTTGGCACAACTTTTGGGTCCTCAATGCCCTCCAACTTTGTACTTGTATGGCTTTATAACATTTTTGATCTGCGCGTCAATGATGAGTCATATGTAGACGAAACGTGCGTCTGGGGTATTACATTTATAATCCTGGGACCCATGATAACGTTCTAAACCACAGAGTTGGATTTCCCGAAACATCACGTATGGATGCTTGTCTAGCTAATGGTTGTCTTTATTGACAATATTGAGATCTCGCAATACACTTTTCCAGTTTTCAATGAATAGTCTCCATATAGGTTTTTTACGCAAACAAGCTGAAGCTAACATAAACATCAACATTAAAAAGTATCAAAATATCAGCAAGTAAATATGGCGGCTTTTACTTTATCACTCCAACAGTCAATTAAAGATGTGACAGTGAACAGGGCTTATATACACACTGCATTTTGTGGTATTGATTGTCTAGGGTACGAGAGATAAACCAAATTGAATTATAACGTTTATATGTATAGTCCATTTCTGATTCATTATACATCAGATACCTACTGTTAGTTTAAATAATGTATAAGTGATGTCATAATTCTGAACGTATTCATTCAGTATGTTGTATGATATTACAAATGACATTTTGGCGTATGACGTATAATTTACATTTACGGTATTATCATTTATCTTATTTAAAGTGGTACCAGGTTCTCTTTTATTGTTATAATATTAATTCAAGGGATGTGAATAATCATAAGTAAAGGTATGTGAATACCTAATTTCTTTTCATTCAACAGATATCTAGTTTATTCCTAAATATTGCACGCATAAAATTAACCTTATTCTTACTTGACTTCACTCCTTATTAAAATGAGTCTGGTCATTGATACAATGACAACATTTTTAATGACGACCATGTGTCATGTATGTATATACTTGAATACTGGGGAAACTGTATGACAAAACAAAGTTTGAAATATGACATTTGATTCCATACATTTGATGTGTTTGAACTTTTGATTTTGCCATTTGAAGAAAGACTTTCCTTTTTAAATGTTCCTTGGAGTTTGTTAGTAATATTGTTCTGCGTTTTAGAACAAACACAATAACAAGTAACACACAAGAAGCTGTTAAACCAAAGAATAATAAAATAAAACATCTGAATACATAAAAGGGCCGTTGCCTGGATTACCTTGAGGCATATTTTCTGAATAATTTGTAAATTTATTAACTGATGATAGTTTAAGAAATAATTCACACACACAAGACGTAGAATTAATGAAGCATATGAGCGTTCGGACGTGTTTTGTTGACAGTTGGACAATTCTTAGTCAAACACTTCTGAGTATGCATACATTTTAATATTATCTTCTGTGTTGGTGTGTGGTCATGTTGCAGCTACATCGTACGTATCAATAAATAAAAAATCTAAACAATGTTTGTAGTAAAAGCAGTCAGTTTATTCATTCGATATGACAATCCTCTTTATTTAGAAAATTAAATAGCATGCGATACTTTGTTCTTTTTGGTTAATCTTTTCTGTTGATCCTTTTGTTTTGGTCCGAACAAAAGATGAAAAGAGATAAATATCTTCCAAACATCTGTTTAACAGGAAGTTGTTTTCCTTTATAAACATCTATTTATAAGTGCACTAAGGATATTAATCAAAACATTTCTAAACATGAACCTTTTTTCTTTCTCTAGTACAATTGTATGTGAATAAAATTATGCAAGTGCGTTCAGTATGCAATGCAGGATATACACATATAGTGACAAAAGTAAAAGTATGGTCAGTTGCAGTTGAAATGATAATAGTCGAACAGATATACCAACATGGGCATCTCTCTTTATAACGTCAATTTTCTAAAGTAATTTACTACATACAATCAACGTCAAAGTCAGAGACTTAATTCATATAAAATCCAAACTCTGGATATGATCAAAAGAACACATAACTGGTATTTGTATGTTAAAATTTTAAAGATGACAAACACGCCATGAAGTGTTTGTTACGTTGTATTACGTTCATTTAAGGCGGTGATGTGAATTAGTATATAAATGATTGTAGTTTTTTTTTTGGCACATGGAGTGGCGTCGAATTTTAGTGAAAAATAATCATTACTATTACGAGTTCAAATGTTGCTCCTGTATGTATTCATTGTGAGGACACGTACTTAAAAAATAAAAACAGTTGTCTAAGGTGTAGGTTATTGAAAAAATCCTGAATGTTTAAAATGCAGAACAATTATTATAATACCAAAATGCAATTGGCCTTAGATACATTTTGGAACCCCTCGTATTACAGCTGATCATTTGAAATTTAAAACAGACTAAAATGCAGAAAACTTTACGTTTTGATAAAGTGTTGATCTGGTAAATACAGACATACTCAATTATTTAAGTTTGCCATCAGTGCATTTTTATTTCAATTATCTTACTAGTGCGATTAAATGTCATCTTAACTTATATATGCATCCGTTATGATGACATTTGATTTAAACAATAACAATACGTTAATAAAAAGTCATTCCCTGCTATTGGGTATGTTACTCGATCTGATAAATGTTGATATAAATCAGTAGTGCTTCCACAATGTTAAAAATAAATTAAGAACTACACACAATTGTAAACAATGTGAATTGGACGGAAAGTTTAAAGTTTAAAGTAAAATCATCACATACTAGTTATCTGTTTCGTTTCGTAAGTTGAACAATTGGAACAATTATTTGTATAAAAAAAAATCCAGAGTATAGTTCAAATAAAATTTTACAATTTTGTAATTGCATAATTAAGGCATTGAATTTAAATCAACTTGATGATGCAGTTGTTCCTATACAAAACTAACTAGTTGTTAACATTGGACAATAATACACGCACTCTATAATTAATACAACACAATAAAGGTGTTGGTGTCATACATCTGGAATTTTGGAATTTCTATGTCGTACTTTAAAAGTTATTAATTTCTTTTTTAAACAGACGATACCTTACCATTTTCAGCATGAGTAGCTGGACATAATTGTATGTATAGTTAAATTTAAAGCCATTGTTTAAAGATAAATTAAACAATTGAGAAAACATGTCGTGTACAAAAATATTTGGATCAGTGTAATTTAATGTTCTACACAAGTGAAAAACTTCCTGTTAGAATTAAGTGCAAATAATCTCTTCTTTCAACCTCTAGTTTGACATAAAACAAAACAAAGTCATATTGTAATATATTCAAAAGAAAAATAATGATATATATTGTTAAAACATTTTTAACATAGTTTGATTTTATCAACACTATTTCGAAATATGGCATCTACACAGAAGATTTTTGTTTCCATTAAAGGGGGCACATAACATCTATGAACAGATAACTCTTACTTAGTGTTTGATTCGATGCTGCGCTTCAAAATCACATGCAATATGCAAGCTTTTAAAAGATCATGATCAGGATTTTCACATTGTTGCTAAGAGCAGGTGTTATTCATTTGATCTGTTTATCCATTTATAGTTACAAATTTTCCATTGATGAATCTTCAAACAGGAAATTTAAGCCTCCGTGTTGAAGGCCGTACCTTGAAATAAAACGATTTACTTTTGATAAATTGATACTTGGATGGACTATATAACGCTTCTATGTGAAGTCGGATCTTCGTACCAAATCAAATAAAATTAAAACTGAATTGACTCCACGATAGTCTTTTTCGAAAACCGTAGTTTTAAATTACACGGTAGGCTTAGTATTAGTAATGTAAAATTGTAGGTTACTAATTAATTCATTATAATATTAACGGTACCAATTTTCTTGCACCTGATGCGCATTTCAATAATACATGTCTCTTCAGTGATGCTCGTAGCCAAATTATTTGAAATCCAAAGCTTATATAAAAGATGAAGAACTATAATCCAAAAGGTCCAAAAAGTATAGCCAATTCCGTGAAAGGAACCAGAGCTGTGCATGAGGGAGATACATTCCTTAATTTATAATGATTTCTAACAATTTGTAATAGCAAATTTTAGTAACACAAACAATCCGTATTTTCATGCCAGTACCGAAGTACTGGCTACTGGGCTGGTGATAACCTCGGGGACTTACAGTCCACCAGCAGAGGCATCGACCCAGTGGTAGCAATACAATTAACGGTACCAATTTTCCTGCACCAGATGCGCATTTAGACAATACTTGTCTCTTCAGTGATGGTATATTATAAATATTTATATTAGTATTATATAGTATTAAACATGACATTTGTATTTATGTGTTGATAAACGTCGGCATATTTTTTAATTGCAATTGACAATTTTATTACATTATTGATATTCATGTTAAAAGCTAGAAGATATCGAGGGGATAATTATCCACAAGTGCATCATCTACATCTGGAGAAACAAAGACAACAAGATGAAAACAAACCCATCAGATTTAGTCCACAAAACATTACACATAATTTTGAACTCTTAATTTAGTTTGTTCTAGTGTCTTATTTGATAATGATGAAAGTGTATAACGATCTTGACTACCTGTACAGCACTTGCACGGTCGGTGTATTTATAACCTTTATCCTGACAGGAGTATAAAATAAACGGGTGTCTTCTATTCCGTCCGTATTTTTGAAGAAAGTAAAGTCTAAATTTAGATTCGTGGTTGAAACTGAAAGTACACATGTATGATGTAAATAGAACATGTTATTTTGGCTTTATCAAATTCTTATTTCTAGGGGATAGCAACATTTGTTTTTCTTTTGTTGTGCTTTTGTCATGTTTTTGTTTCTTTTCGAAATTTGTGAATGCAATTCTGAAGTAATAATCAAAAAGAAAATGTGGTGTAATTGCCAATTAGACAAGTGAAAATTATTCTTTGCTAGTCTCAATTCAAGATTAGGACTGAATAAAGTTACTCTATAATAGTAATGGGCCCAAAAAGTTATGTTACACTTGTTACTGCAGTTTGATATTTGGTGGAATGAGAGGTAAGTTGAGTTAAGATGTAAAAAGGAAGATGTGGTATGATCGCCAATTACACAACTATCCACAAGAGACCAAATGGCACATAAATTTACAACTATGTATGAACGTACCGCCTTTAACAATGAAGAAAGCCCATATCGCTTCGTCAGCTATAACAGGCCCCGAAATGACATGTGAAACAATTCCAAGATGAAAAACAAAAGGCCTAACTTATATACAAACTATGAACGAAACACAAATATTTAACACAACAACCACTGAATAACAGGCTCCTGACTTGGGACAGGCACATACATACTGGATGTGGCGGGTTAAACATGTTAACCGGATCTACCTTTCCTAGGACCGTGGTGTACTAGTACAACATAAGAAAAAACTATCACAATCAGTTGAAAAGGGCTCAACTCATTAAATGGATACAAATAAAAACACATCTAACAAAAATACAGAGTTGACGAGGCCAGGTACCTGTATATCCCAATAACAAAAAGACACTGAAAACGGATCTGAGTGTGCTTGCATTTACTGATCGCTAGTTCAAAGCCACTTATACGCTTAAAAAAACTAAGACTAAATAAAATTGAGGATGAAAATAAGGAATGTGTCAATAAGACAACAACCCGACCAAACAGCAGACACCTTCCCTATTTTGATTACATTTATAAGACTTATTTGCTTTTAACTAAAATCCTGTTGTTTTAAATTTTCAAAACCACTGCAGAAATGTAACAAATTCTATGTTTAACGAACATGATTATACAACATAATCTTGCACAATCAGCTACTTTGCATCACTCAGAGGCCGTGTTTCCTTGCATCGATAGTTTTGTCGTTCAGTTTTGAGTTCTATATTTGAATCTTAAGACCAATACACAACAATGTAGTACATGTAGTGTGTGATTAGGTCTAGTGTAAGGTGAACCACTAGTGGTAATTCAAAAGCATCGCCCCCTCAGTAATGATCTATTAACTTTGAAACTTTTGTTTAGTTTTTTTTGTACTTAGTATTAGTTTGTGATTAGGTCAGTTAGTGAACCACTAATTGTAGGTCAATGATATTTGGTATGCAGTTGTTTTAGCATTGGCACATCTCATTACCGTGGAGATTATTTGACCTCGTTCCCTCAATTATTGTTTATTGACTTTGAAATTGTCTTAGTTTACATGCATTAGTTTGTGATTAGGTTTGTTTAAAGGGATCTAATTACAAAAATGTATGATAAGTCAATGGCATTGGGTATGAAGTTGTATTAGAATTGTCAAATCTCATTTCCATGGAGATTGTTTAGCCATCTAACTTCAGTAATTGTTCATTGACTTTTAATGTTTGCAAAACTTACCTGTTAAAGTATAGCTATTTTAACAATTATGCTAAGTAGTTGAGTACGTACACTGCGCTTCAATAGAAATTATACCTTTATACATTGGTTAGAGGTATAGGGGGAGGGTTGAGATCTCACAAACATGTTTAACCCCGCCTCATTTTTGCGCCTGTCCCAAATCAGGAGCCGCTGGCCTTTGTTAGTCTTGTATTATTTTAATTTTAGTTTCTTGTGTACAATTTGGAAATAAGTATGGCGTTCATTATCACTGAACTAGTATATATTTGTTCAGGGGCCAGCTGAAGGACACCTCCAGGTGCGGGAATGTCTCGCTACATTGAAGACCTGTTGGTGACCTTCTGCTGTTGTTTTATTTATTTGGTCGGGTTGTTGTCTATTTGACACATTCCCCATTTCCATTCTCAATTTTATTTTTATTTGCTCTCAGTTATTGAGCCAATTGGAGGGTGGGCGTATTTTAAACTTCAATACGAACAAATCTGGTTGTTCAATTTTATATTTTGGCACTCCAAATAATTAGTTTTTTTTTTAAATTAAACGACACATTTAAAATAAAATGTTATTCTTCAAATACTTAACTTTTTGGGACTGACTCTGATACCCCTAGTTATGTTTAGTTCGGAAAAACATTTAAATCGAGAATTAGAAAAAATACAAGTAAAGGTATGCGTGAACTAATATTCGCCTCAGTTGTTAACTATGTTAGTGTCATTTGAGGATTTATTTAAAGAATATTAACATATATACCCCTATATCTATATTTCTAAAACTTCCAAATATTGCCGATAAATGCATGTAAAAGATATTATGTTTGAGTTGCCAAATCTTTTAAACCTTTGGTTCAAATCTTTTGAAATTTTATAAGGTGTTTAGCTTGGTCTAGTTTATCATCGAGAGAAAACAAGAAAATTCAACGACGTTTTTTGGGGGTCGGTAAAATTTTGGGTACCCAAATAAAAGAAACATGAACTGAGCTACAAGGAAAATTCTCATCAAATACAAGTCATAATATAATTGAACTGCATTTTAAATTTTGGAGTAAGGATTTTAAAATAAAAACGGTTGCAATTTCATGTGAGTATAAATTCTTTTCCTTCTACAGACGACACATAAGTGAATTATTATTGTTTAGAATGACGCAGATGCATGTTGATCACACATGACAATCTTTGAAAAAATCCGATTAATAATATATCGAGAAATACGAACCACATTTATATCCGTTTTTTAAAGTTACATACTCCTAAGGTTCTTCAAAAGAGAGTACACCAGTCAAATGTCACCTAAATTTGATTTCAGGAGGGGTATTTTTTGGGTATTTTCCCGGATAGAAAAAAATTGCTAAACGAAACCTCCGCCAAATTAAAAGTGCATATGCAAAATTTAATTAAAATTATCTAACAAAAAGGAGAAAAATCAGTGTTGAAATGAGAAATACGAGTTTTTATAATTTCAAACCTGAATCAGTTGTATATTTGGCAATAAAAAAAAAAAATCACGTTTTTTTAACACAAATAATTTAATTATTTATTGATTTGTTTGTATTTGTCATATACCTCCCTTGTGTTCATGTAATTTAAAATCATTTCTATATCAATTAAAACAATAAGGTATCTGATGTAGAATTAGTTATCAAAGGTACCAGAATTGTAATTGTGTACGCCAGACGCGCGTTTCATCTACATAAGACTCGTCAGTAACTTTCATATCAAAATAGTTATAAAGCCTAATAAATACAAAGTTGAAGAGCATTGAGGATCCAAAATTCCAAAAGGTTGTGCCATAGGTACGGCTAAGGTAATCTATGCTTGGGATAAGAAAATCGTTTGTGTTTCGAAAAATTCAACGTTTTGTAAACAGGAAATTTAGAACACCTATTCCTATGGGAATGCCTATTGCTAGTTGACAAACCACGTTCTCCAAATGTAACAAATTATGAAGAAACTATATTGTAACCTTTTTAAGCTTACAACTGTAGTTTTAAAATCTACCAATAGTAATTTTCTTATGAATCATGCTTTTGATACAAGAAATGAAGTAGGAAACTTTTATATATGAAACATTCAACATGTTCAATGTGAAAATTTTAAGACTCATTGTTGGTTTTATATCCATATTTGATAGTTTTATTCGTTCAGTGTTTCCCTATACGAGTATTTTATAGTTGAACTTATTTCATTATTTAAAATTGTAAATGTGTTGGTTAGCTGATCGGGATATGTTTCGAAAAGTCGGCTAGCGATGATGAAAGATAACTTTCTTTAAAAGTTACATCTGAATCGTTAACTGTTATTCTGGTTTTCTACACATTCAAATGTTTAATGAATATTCATCTCCGCAAAGATCAACCACATCCTGACATTGAACTCGCAAGCCTTTTTTTAAGGGAAAAGTTATCGATAGGTTAGAAGGTTCACCAATTTATCATGTTTATCTTAGTTCAATTGATGGACCTTGCAATGCGGATTGTAGATTGTAATTCTATGTTCTGTGTTGATAGTCCTAATATCTTTCTGAAAGTTACATGAATCAAAACCCCCAAAAAACCAACAATTGTGCTTCGAAAGAGTTAGCAGATCATCCTTAATAAGTATTGCTATTGCTGATATAAACCCGGTAATACATATAATTCGGTAGGTAAAATCCGGAGAAAGGGACAAACGAGAATTTATTTACGGCATTTGGAACATATCCGCTATTATTTATAAAGGTCAACCAACTCGTGATGGCATTCGTAAAATTTACGAAGAGATGATTTCAACTTCATCACTTGGAACTCTTTGTGTAATAGCTTACTTGAAAGCAGCAACCCTCTTTCGAGAAAATTATGAAAAAAAAACATACCATAGAATATCGATTTAAATGGGAATATTATACTCCTTATGCAATTGCTGCAAGCATTTTGCTGCCTTAAAATGGAATGTTCACAGAAAGAAGCTAAAATCATCTTTTTTGTCATAACGTTTTGTTTTTGATCGACCCTCATTGTCATTTTTTTGTAATTCAAGATAATAGGCATACTTAAGTGCCAGTCTTTGTAAGAATCAGGCAATTAAGGTAAAAATCAAAACAAAAAACAATAAAAAACAATAAAAAACAAAAGATTTCTAAAAATAATCATAGATGCATAATGCGTAAAGTGATAGTATTTTTTGGTTAAATAATTAAATGCATTGTCAATATTCAAAATATCATAACAACACCCGGACTATGTACAACAAAACCGTTTTTTTTTTGTTCGCCTTTGTTTGTCAGACGATAATATTTTATTTAAATGAGAATTACATTATTTCTTTATATTATATAGTGTAACATTGACATCGTTTGATATATGAACAAGAGGATATATACCAAAGAACTGAACTATCTGATTTAAAAGTCATGTTCTCTTATTGTTGGGGCCTGTTATCTAACTCCCACGTGAATAGATAGTTTTCGTATCACAGGGAGTATGATATGAAAAAGTGGTATCAAAATTACGTTAATTTGATTGTCTTATCTCGTAAATTTCCAATAGTTGCATTGGCCGTTGATAAGGTCATTATTGACTGGAAAAGGTCATGCCGGGACTACTTTTTTTCTTGACAACTGATTGTTTACTTCTGGTTTTCGCGATTTTCGTCTGCTTTATCGTCTGCATTATCTAATATAAAATCTTATCATGGACGAAGAAATAAAGAAAGGAACCCGTGTACGGTTATGTAACGGAGCAAAGGGCATTATAACTGGCACAACTTCCAATTTCAATTTCCCTCTGTATGATATTCAGCTTCAATCAGGCAAAACAGTAACAGAAGCAAGATATCGCTTTGATATAATTGAAAGCCAATCCCAGACTCCATTCACCAATTTCTATTCACAGCAAACAACTGTAAATTCGTTGTTAAATACCCCTTATCTACAACAACCTAGAAATTCACAATTGGAATCAGATTTACTTCTTGCTCAAATACTACAAAATGAAATTGAAAATGTAGAGCCTGAAATTGAAAAATTAGAGCCTGAAATTGAAAATGTAGAGTCTGAAATTGAAAATGAAGCACCTGAAATTGAAAATGAAGCACCTGAAATTGAAACAGTTCAAACCACAAACATATCAAAACAGAAGGAAACATATAAAAACTCAACAAGATTTGCTAATGCAAAGGTAGATGATGATGATATTGAAATTTTTTGTCAGGAACAAACAAATCAAAACACTAACAGAACAACATTTTCTGACATGAAAATTTTAAATGAGTTTATGAATTCTGCATTAGATGACACACGAGACATCTGTGTCATCCAACCCAGAGAATTGAATAGCATAATATGCAAATTTCTAATAAATGTACGCACAAAAAGTGGTACAGAGTATGAGCCAGCATCAGCCAAGGGTATGATAAGTAGTTTCGACCGTTATTTGAGAGCAAATAACTATGGAACATCCATAAAAAAGGGTGATATGTTTGACCAAGCTCGAAGGGTCCTGACAGCTGGATTTTAAAAAAATGGGAAAAGGCAACAAACCTAACAAGGCCCAACCAGTTACAGATGAGGAAGTGGACAGACTGTTCAATACTGGACAAAATGGGAATGGAACATCCAGATGCATTATTAAGAATGATGTGGTTCCAAAATACAGTGCATTTCGGCATGCGCACAGTGACCGAACATGTGAATATGAAATGGGGGATATCAAATTATGTACAAGCAGGTCAGGAACACAGTGTTTGCAATATTCAGAAAGGGCAACAAAAACAAGGACAGGGGCCAACCCTGGAAATGTAAGAGACGTTCCACCCAGATCTTGGAAAAACCAAGAAGACCCCAACAGGTGCCATGTACTTGCATACATCAAATATAAAGAACTTAGGCCTACAAAATATAGTGCAGAGTCTGATCCTTTTTATGTATCGTCTAATACCTGTTTCGGTACTAAATCCAGCAAATGGTTTAAATCCCAACCAGTGGGTATTAATAAAATCAGTAGCTTTATGAAGCTTATGATAACAAATGCAGGTACATACATTTAGCTGTAAATATTATCAGATTTCTTATTATAAAATTGAATATCCCTTATAATCATGTTTTTAAAGTCATTTAATAACTTCATTAAAATTTACGATTTGATATCATATTGATATCAACAGGAATATTTAATTCAAATATAACAATAATCGAGTCTATGGCAGGTTTATCATATACAAATCTAATAGTGAGTTAGAATAGGACATCATTTAGTATCAACACGAGTTATTAAATTTCAATATAATAATAAACGAGCCTGTGGCGAGTTTATTATTACTATTTAAATTAAATAACGAGTGTTGATATTAAGCAAAACACAATTAAAAAAATCAACTGACTACTGATCATGAAATAACCAATGAGATGAGATTATGTCAGTTGATGAATTTTCCAAATCTTAGTTATAATCAGAAGTTGGTTATTATACATTGTAGATTCTTACATCATAAGTACATCTCTGGATTTATCAAATCAAGTTAGTTAAATTCAGACCAGGATTTGAACCTGAGACCACTCAATAACTTGAGTGCTCTACCACTGAGCTATCTGAGTGTATTTTCACCTATATGCTGTCATCAAATCTTACATTTTTAACTGACAAAATAACAGTTAAGGAGTTTGTGACGAGTTTATCAACCAAAAATCTAATTATGAGTCAGAAAAGGATATCAGGATATTGGTTAGTATCAACACGGGTTATTTAATTTCAATATAATAATAAACCATGACAAAACCAAGTCTTGGCAAGAAATTTATAAGCCATAGTCTTGTTTATTATTATTGAAATAAAATAACTTCAGTTGATATCAAGTGATATCCAATTCTCACTAGTTATGACACCTATAAATATCAAAACAAGTTATTTAATTTAAATATAATAATAAACGAGCCTATGGCAAGTTTATTATGATATTTTAATGAAACAACAAGTGTTGATAATAAGCAAAATTATAATCACAATTTCTTTCACCATAACAAGTAAAGTATTGTATTTATATCTTAAATTGGTAAAACAAGATAGCAATTGCTTTCATAGAAAATTATGAGTTTCATAACGAGTTAGAATCTCACTAGATATCGATTGATATCAATACAAGTTATTTAATTTCAATATCATATTATAAACAAGCCAATAGTAAAGTACAGTTTGTAGTTTTCAACTAAAACCTTCAAGTAAAGATTGTGTTTCATGAAACAAAATCATGTTAAAAAGAAACAATAATGAATGAGTGGTGTCTTTATCGATAACGGACAAAATCTTCCATTCAAACAAATAAATATTGACACAACGAGTAAAAATGTTGCAATAAACAAAACAAAAATTACAATGTGTAATGAAAACACTGTCTTTAAAACATTTCTAGAATATGACTGAAAAAATATTGCAAAGCACTTATTTAACTTGATTTCATATTATTGACACAGAATTATCAAACCCTTACAGGAAGTATGTTGTAACTATACAAATCAGACCAGGATTTGAACCTGTGACCTCTCAATTATTGAGTGCTCTTCCAATGAGCTATCTGAGTGTGCATTTTTACCTATACTTCCATTTAAAAAGTACAGTATCTAGATTTTGGACATTGATCCTTATACTTTACTTGTGTTATAATAGGTCTAACAGAGGAAGGTAGAAGGTGAACCAACCACAGTGCAAGGAGATATATGTTGCAGAAGCTTTCTGATGAGAATATTTCTGACAATAAAATTATGCAGGTCAAAATTAAATTTATATTTCTATTTACATTGTATATGTACAGTATAATATATATCTACTACCATTAATAGATTTCAAAATGAGCCAGAATCTGATATCACTTTGATATTCTCTTATGGTTGGGGCTATCTATTTCTTGCAAGAAAGAAAAAAAATATTAAAAATGTATTAATTTGATGAATTTAAACCTGAAAAGATGATGCTGTATTTTCATTGGCTATTTATAGGTTTCATAACAAGTGATAATTAGATATCGCTTGATATCAACTCTCGTTATTTAATTTCAATAATAATAAACGAGCCTATGGCGCGTTTTTTATTATTGAAATTCAATGACTGGAGTTGATATCAAGCAATACTGCTCGTTTATTATTATTGAAATTTAATAACAAGAGTTGATATCAAGCAATATCTAATTCTCACGAGTTGTTATTTTAAGGTTTTATAACCAGTGAGAATTAGATATCACTTGATATCAACTCGCGTTATTTAATTTCAATTTAATAATAAACGAGCCTGTGGCGAGTTTATTATTACTATTGAAATTAAATAATGAGAGTTGATATCAATAAAGGCAACAGTATACATAGTAAACCTCTGGTCAAAAGTCATAATGATAGAAAGAATAAATCTGTAAAACATATATAAACCTAGGAAACATGCCAATTCGCATAGAAACTCACTGATGATAAACAGCTGTCATATTTCGGACTTGGTACAGGACATAATGCCATTAATGGTGGGCTGAACCTTGTTTTATGGCTAGCCTAGCAAAACCTCTAGCTTCAATGTATATACATTCACCACAAAAAATATTTGTACATTTACATTATACAAAAAAAAACGCAGACCAACAATGAAGTCTTTTATGAACGAAATAAAATGTGCGTCCCAGTAAGTATGTAAACGTCACACAATATGACGAGAAGTGAAAAAAGGGATGCAAAAAATACATTTGGCAAAAATATAGATGTTTGAGAAAAAGGGGGATAATATGGACAAATTTTGAAAAGGGGGATGGGGCATAATTAATAATGGAAGGGATAATAAACAGCGGTAACACAATGTATTCATTAAATGTTTTATACTTACCCGTACTATATGACAGCTAAAATTTCTTTTACAGATATCTGGACACAAGAACATAGCCTCCATCAACGAATATCGTAAATAAACAATGAGCAACACCAACAAATTTCTGGGTTGCTCAACAAAACAAAACCAGTCAAAAGGGCTGCTCCCGTCGAGAGTGAAAACAGACCACCAAATTGTGAAGTACAGTTTGAACAGTCTGAAGCACAGGCCTTCCCGCTCTCGCAGTCAAGCACCGCTATGAGTTACCGTCTTGGCCCCGCTACAACAAACAGCACATCCAACATTAGTTCCATATTTGGTGGAAATGTGTACGGTGGGAACTTCACTATTAATGTCTATTCTCCATCAGAGTCAAAACAATCAAGACTAGACAATCACAATGATGCCGAAGCACAATGACAGTGTCCGCCATGGACCATGCTTGTTCAAGATGTTGTAAAATATCGTTTTGCTCGTTATTCCGCGCAAAAAATACTGACTTGAAAGGACTTATGTTGTGATATCAAATGTGTGTATTTTCTGAAGTGTTGTATGACACAATCATTAAAGTTTTTTTACTGTTCAACCGCATTTTTCTTTCATTCTATATTCTGTAAACTGCCATGCTCTCTCGTCTTTCATTGATACAATTATAAGATATCAGTCCGTGCATACTTAGCAACTGACAGATGACGCCCGTAGCAACAACTCTCGCCACGAAAATAGTAATAAAACCATTTGTTTTTTACCATACGTTTAACAGCTTGTGATAAGTCAATATCGTTTGAAATAAACTGAGTCATCTCATTTTTGAATATATAAAATCAGCCTTGACCGAATAAAATAAAACCATATTAGTTCAAAAAGTATACAGATCCGTACGCGTTGCAAAGAAAAACGGCCGTAGCAACACAACTCGCAACAAATAGACCACGCACATACAACTTTTTACCATAAGAGAAATAGGTTTAACAACTTGTGAGAATTAAATATCGCTTGATATCAACTCTCGTTATTTAATTTCAATAATAATAAACGAGCCTATGGCGAGTTGATATAAGTCGAGTTGATATCAATCGATATCTAATTCTCACTCGTTATGAAACCTATAATTATACTCTATAAATAAATCAATATTATGCTAAATATTACATTAACACCGTAGACAGGCACTAATGTAAAGGGATTATTTAAAAATATTTAACAAATGAAAACAAAATAAAAATTCAACAGTTGAGGTGTGCATACAAAATTTGTTTTCTGCAAAAACAAAATAAATGTGATTATTGATTGTACACTCCTCAAGATGAAAAGTAATACAATTTATGTTTCTTTAATGAACGCTATTTTTCTTCTTCAGCAAAATCATTGACACATTTAAACGTAGATGTTTATCATTTAACACTACTGAATGTCCACTTTGTATTATGCTGATCATATATTAGATCTTTAGAGATGACGTGACACTGGTAATTTGGTTATCGCGGAGATAAGTATCAAGTCATAGGATATTCTTTGTTAATCTTCTACAACAATAAAACTGATAAGTCCTATCAATTGTAATGAGCACGTCATTGACATATGCTGAACGTACTAAAAAAATATCAAGTTTATAGAAAATTGCATTAGATAAGTTAACCTTAAAATAGCTTTCCTTCATTTTACATGCTAAACCTTGTTGTAGCAGGATTAAATATCAATTAAGTCCTCACTACACTGTTTACGGATAAGATTTATCAGTTATACGTACTATGTCGGTAAAGATACACCCTTAAGAAAGACACGCTTAAATACACACATTGTTTCGTTCACATTTCATCCATAACAATCACTTCAATAGCATCAATTAAAAAAACAGTTTTATAAAATCCCAGCCCTGACAAAGATGGAAGTAAAAGTTAATTTTTTGTGTGTGTTTTTCTCCATTGCATTCTACTGGCATCGTGTAAGTATTTTAGTGTAGTTTTTTTTATTCACACACATTTTTTGTACTTAACAAAAAAATAATCCAAAATATACGTATAAGATATATTTCTGCTTTGTTTAATACCAATTTCGAACTATGATGCATCGTTGTCTCCTTAAAATTAATGCCATCTGTTCTTATCTTATATTTTTCGAACCTTGAAAGAAATTATGTAAATGATTTTAAAGGGGTATAGTGAGAATTAAATTACATATTTTAATGAAATTTGTACAGTCGGCATCAGAATATGTATTGATAATGAGGATACTGATTGTGGACATTGACTGAACGCATGTGGTAACAGATCGGAGGGAATGTACTCCACATGAGTTGTAGTTAAGTATTATGTACTGAATATGTATGGCAGATACTTGTCATTCCTTAATATTTCATAGTCACATCATTATTCTGTACATTCTTTTACTTAAGTCCTTTATCAACGTTTTGCCTAAGCTGAGTTTGGCAATTTTATCTCGCCTATGCAAATGTATTACCATTTGCAAAAATTGTCTCCATGAAGAATATATAGCACCACCCCTCCCCATGTTTTATTGACTAAAAGATGAAACATATGCATATGTTTTCGGGTTAATGTTTGCATTTAGGTTTGAAAACGAGTTATAATAAGTCAATGGTATTTGGTCTGCAGGGCCCAGTTGTTCAAAAGTGTCGTTAAGCTAACGCAGTCGTTAAAGTGTCGTTAGAGTGTCGTTAAATTTAACAAATTCGTTAACTGTTGTTCAAAAAATTTAACGACAATAATAATGATAACGAGTCGTTAACTTTAACAACTTCTGGGAGGTCGATTAAATATGTAAGTTATTATTAAATATGGCCGCTTTCATGCAAGTACCTGTTCCACCTCACAGAAAAGTAAGGCACTTTCGCCTCAAAGATGACCTTTCTTTGAATTTGTCAAATGAGGAGTTACGAGAATGGTATCGATTTAGTAGAGAGGCAATTAATTTCATTTCCAACCTAGTCAGTGATGATATAACAAGAAAAAACAAAGAGAAACCATGCTCTCACTGTACCACAGATGGTCATGGTAACCCTGAGATTTCTAGCTACAGGCAGTTTTTTGCAAGTAGTTGGAGACACAATAGGTAAGATTTCATTTATATATTTATCATATATCATTTCAAATTAAGTAAACATTAGTAAAATGGTGTTAATCAACTGCTATAACAATCTTTGACTGATGTTTGAATGGTAATTTCAATTTGCTATTTTTCGAAATAATATGTAAACAAATGCCGGTAAATACACATTTTATTTTTGTATTTAAACCATCTCCAAAATTGTAATTTGTTGGTCTGTTTACAGTTTTGCACAAGGGAACTGTCTCCCGTATTGTCTCTGATGTTTTGACCTCACTATGTAACAAACGGGATGACTTCATCAAGTGGCCGAGGAATGTCGACGAAACAAGAGGAGACTTTTACCCTCTAAGTGGTTTCCCGAATGTGCTAGGGGCAATAGATGGAACACACGTCCGTATCCAGGCTACATCTGAAGATGAAGCATCATTTGTTAACAGGAAAGGGGTACACTCTGTAAATGTGCAGGCTGTTTGTGATGCCAGAGGTAAAACATTTCTCATCTGTAATATGACATTGACCTTCGTAAAAAAATAAACTGGTATCAACTTTTCAGTATGACTGGGACCCCTATAGTCTGTTTCTCACAAAAGAAAATTTACTTTCACTTTCACTTTCACTTTCACTCAGTTCATCTAGGACATGATTAATTTGTCTTTTAGTTTCGAATGTCAAAGTTTTTTTGCATATATTATGTGCTAATATGAATCAGCAGGTCAAGGTTGACTGTATCGTGTATTCTTATTACAAACAACAAATAAATCATGCTCCTTGTATATAGTTTTTGATATGGATCGGTATAAGACGGACGACATTTTGTGGCAAGCGTTAGATTTGGTAGAAGAGACTAAATTAAACGCAGTATTATAACCCAAAGTACTTACCTATGTCAATTTAACAACGCCAATCCTAACTTATATCTTACTGATCTATCCTTTAGTATGTCAGAATATGAATGTGTGTTTAAAATAAAAAGCCCCCTCCCGTTTCTCTAAAATAAAGAAACATTCATATTCTGACATACTAAAGGATAGATCAATCTTCATTAGAAACCCGACTACCAGACACGCTCAGCATACAAAGATACATATTTTTTTAATTTAAGAACTTACTTTTTGGAGGCAATCAGGAGCTGACCCACCCAAAGGTTCCTAACTCGAGAGAAAAAGGATAGGGTCCAACCATTCAAATGCATTGATCTTTTAAATCGGTTCTACAAGTCTTTAAAAAATCGGATTCAGCCCTAGAAACCACCACGCCTGATCGGCCACTGGGTAACCAGGGAGGGGAGAGATATAATCCCCCATTTTTTAAAAAGATCAATGCAGCTTTAAAATAGAGAAAAAAGACATGGATAAAAAATACCTTCAAGCTATGGAGTATTTAAAGGAGTATATTTGTATTCAAAATAGATGCTACTATTTTTTTTCCATAATGGAGTTTACAAAATATCTTTAAACAATTTCTAGTGAACACTATTAGGTATGGTCATTTTATTTAGAAAATAATAATTTTCTATTATTCTGAATAGCAATGGACTTTGTTTGCGGTATGTAGAAGCAGGGGTTTCCAGAATCCCCGCTCGTCAAACCCTGTGGTTAAAATTCATTGTTAGTCGTAACACAAGATATATTCAAATCACATTTCTTTCAAAAATAGAAACTATGAAGTATAACAATAGAACCTGTGTGTAAAACTAGTTGTGTCCGTATTTCACGTAAATATCAATACAGATTCTATATGATATTTCGACTGAACGATCAGCAATGAAACAATTATTATTTGTAAAACCTAAAACATGTTTTGTTTATTTACTTGAATTGAGTACAATGACATTTTTTTTGATAAAAATCGATTATGGTGTCATGTAACTAAAACACCCCATTTTGTTGATATCAAAGCCGGACACGTTTGGGTTCACGGTTCTTATAAGTTGAATACAATGATTTAACTCTTACATTGACGACAATGGGAGTGATAACATGGTTTTCTATTCACTTATTAACTTGCTTCATATCACTGGCACTGGCGTCACGTATGTATATTTCGATATTGTGTTGTATTATTCAAATATTGAATGTATTCTGAAACATGTTTGTTGTAAATAACTTGTTGTTAGTTTTTTCCTTCTGCTTTCAATTTGTTATTGGAGTTACAATATTTTGCCAACTTGAACCAAAATCGATTTGTAAATGGCTACAATTTATGTCAAAGAAACATTATAATAGTTGATTAACAGGAAATCGAGGCTAAACAGATATTTTCCTTTAATTTCCTGTTTGCAAATCATTTGATCACTCAGTATCTACTGAACAACAACATACATACTATTTTTTTTTTTAACCCAAATTGCAATTTATTTAATAGTAAAACGTATATATTAAACAAATGATAACGCGTGTGTTATTATAAAAGGGGCGAAAGATACAAGAGAGACATTCAAACTCATAGATCGATTAAAAAACTGACACTGGTGTGGCTTAAAAATAAAAAGACAAACAGAAAAATAATAACCCACAACAACACAACACAGAAAAACAAAGACTAGCAACACGGATTCCACAATGACTCAGGTTCTTCTGAAGGGTGAGCAGATCTTGCTCAACATGTGCCACATGTCGAGTTGCTCTAGTACGCACAGACCAGATTAGTAGTCTTATTCGGTAGGTCGCTTGAGTAAGGAGGGGATTGCATTGTAGCTCCGACATTATGAACATATCCGATGTAATCTGTGACACGGATATATCATAGCCGCAACAAACTCTTGATGGTGTCCGTAAAATTACAATGGGAGTATCGTATTGCACTCATTTGGAGATCTATACTCCGTAAGCAGGTGCTGCTGTGATGTTGCTACATAGAAATGTAAAGTTCACAATTAGGAAGCTGAAGTCATCTATTGTATCGTAAAGTTTCGTTGTCAACCAACCTTTATTGTAAATGTTTAGCTGTAAGTAAAAATGTGAGGCAGATGTAATTTGTTGTATACTTTATCTGCAGTTTTATGTGCTAGATGCGTTCAACATAGTCAACAAATGTTGTTTTATTTAGTGAGAAATATTGATAACTTCTTTCGATTTTGCTCTTATGAGTTCCTGTTTGAAGTCAGCCTCATAAGAGTATAGGAACAAATTAAATGTATACTTCCGTTCAAATTGCATTAAATTGTTATTTGTCTGATTTTTTAAAATGTATTGTGCGATATGGTTACACTTATATCGAAATAAGAAAACAAAACGTGTATCTGTAATTGATATTTGAGTGTAAAAAATATGACTAAATAAGTGAGATATGTATTTTAATTTGTCGACCTAAAAATCCATGAAACAAAACAAGAAATTGGGAATGTGTCAAAAAGACGGCAACCCGATAATAGAGCAGACAACAGCAGAAGGTGATCATTAATGGGTCTGCAATGCAGCAAGAACATCCCGCACCCGGAGGAGTCCTTCAGATGGCTCCTAAATAAATATGTTTCTATCTCAGTGATAATAGACGTCATACTTAACTCCGAATTATACGCAAGAAACTAAAATTATAAAGCATACAAGACAAGCAATACATAATTTAACAAAGTACTACTAGCAGTTACTGACATGCCAGCTCCAGAACTCAATTAAACTAATTGAAAGATTATGTCTTCATCATATGAAGATCAAGCACAATCCCTCCCGTTAGTGGTTTAGTATTATACCATCCTAAATTAAATGAGAAGAACATTACCAGTGTCATGCCAACAACTGGTTCGTCATTATTGAGAGCCAATATATCATTCAATTATCTAAAAGTATTCGACTTATATTAAATGTACTTTCAATGGGTCTTTGCTGATTTTAGTCAAAAACAGGTGTGAAAAAAAAGAGGGACAAAAAATACCAGAGTACAACTTATAAATCGGAAATAAACTGACAACGCCATGTCTAAAATTTAAAGGACAAACAGACAAACAATAGTACACATGACACAACATAGAAAACTAAAGAATAAACAACACGAACCCACCAAAAACTAGGGGTGATCTCAGCTGCTCCGGAAGGGTAAGCATATCCTGCTCCACATGAAGCATCCGTCGTGATGCTTATGAGATAACAAATCCGGTAAATAGTCTAATTCGGTAGGTCACATTTATGAAAGGGAAGGGGATTGTAGTTACGACGTAAGGAACATATCCGATATTATTTGTGAAACGGTTATTCCATAACGGTCAACCAACTCGTGATGCCGTCCGTAAAATTTACGAAGAGATGATTTCAACTTCACCATTTGGAACTTTTGATTTAATGTCTTCCTTGTGAGCAACAACTCCATGAAGAAAATTATGATGGGAAATGCAAGCTAGGGAATGTCGTATTAATTGGGAGATATATACACCGTATACAGGTGCTGTTGGAATGTTGCTACTTAGAAATGGAAAATTCATAATTGGAAAGCTGAAATCATCTCTTTTGTCGTAAAGTTTTGTTTTCAATCGACCCTCATTGTCATTATCTATTTGTGAGTCAAGATATGAGGCCAACTTAACTGTATCTGTTGTATCCTTTATCTCTATTATATGTGCAATAAGTGGTGCACAGTTAGTTATGTATATCATTAGTTTGTTTCGTTTTGTCTTGATATGATCTGATTTGTTTTTATTTTAATTTGACTAGAAACGTTTTTCAAGATAGGTTATATGATTAAGGATAATCACCTCCTCTGAGGAGCCAAACATTTCTAGAATTCAACTTTTTTTCTTAACCTGATTTTTGGGTTAATAAGACTGTAAAAAAAAAATGTTAAAGATAAAATCATATGGTGCTATTTTCTTTAAGTTATGTCGGCCTCATATGTTCAAAATACAATTTTCAAAATAAATTACACTCATTTAGGTATGTACACTTGAAGAGCTCATAAAAGAATGATACAATGTAGAATATCGCTATTGTTAGATCAGTTTGTCCTGTCCTCTATCAATCCTTGTTAAACGTCCCTCAATCCCATCAAATCATTATTTAAACTCTTTGCATGTTGGCACTGTTATCAGTTGTCTTGTTTATATATTTAGTCATTTTCAACCCCTAAAAAGAATCAACTGATAAGTTGATCGTGAATTACTCAAAATAGACACCTTTAAGTTTTTATAGTAGTTTATTTTTGTATAAAATAATTAGACCTAATATTATGAACATTTTAATTCAGCTTTCTCAGGAAAACTTTTGTACATCAACTCCATTTCAATTATCGAATTTGATACTGAAACAAACAATGCGACTGTACTGGTTGAGCAAGTGCAAAGTATTGTGTTTGCCTTGGACTACGACTACACAAACAGATACGTTTATTTACCAAGATTCGATAAATTTGACATTGTTCGGTATGTTAAATTTTTTTCTGATAACTTCATAAGTAATAGTCAAATTATTAATGACATGAAACACTATTACTATCAAAATAATAAGACTTTTCAGGTGAAATAGTTTGACATCTCTAATATCATCTTGCCCACTGTAACATCATTAAAACGACCTAGTGTAAATTTCCGACTCATTTTATTGTTTTCCAGATTATAAACTGTTATACAGTATTTACATTCACAAACAAAAAGTAATATAAGACAGTTATTCAAAAATAATTCAAATAAATGCAATTGATATTGAAATAGTGATTAATTATATATAATAAAATAATTCAATTACAAAAATTAAATGGAATGAATAGAAAAAAATGTATTGAATACAAGATAACTATATTTAATGATATTAATAAATTTCAGTTCTTTTTTATAATCTATATAGATTTCCATATCCCTCAACGAACATAAAATTACAGATCATTATCGCGACAGATCCACATCCAACAGGAATAGCTGTTGATTCAGTCAATGAGCATATATACTGGGTTACTTACGGTGCACTCTCAAGATCCAATCTAGACGGAACAAATGGAAAGACTGTGTCAACTTCTCTACGCGTTCCTTGGGTGATACGACTTGATGTTACAAATAGGTACGATATGTTATGTAGAATTGAACAAGTATGACTATATTTTGATAACAAAAGTACAGAGTTATCGCAGTGGTTCAGTCAATCTCACTCAAGAAATATATGGCCGTACTTTATCCGTATTTGTGTTTTTGTGTTTGATTGTCTCATTTATTTGAACCTTTTCAACATAATGTGCCTCAGCAGTGAGTTCACTGTTATTGTCGAACACATGCATTGCAGACGAGTGTTACTGCACAGGTATCACATACGTGGTTTATGTTAACTACAAAGCCCAAACTGTAAGTTCTAAAACTCAGACGTGTTAACAAGGTGCCAAAATTGTATGTTTACAAAATAGACTGCGAAATGGCCGTTGAAAATTATGTAATCAATAAATACAATGTGTAAAATAAAGCTAGATTGTGCAGCATTTGAATTCATAATAATATTATAGCTAAATATTTTCCGTAACATAAGCATAAGAGTCACGTATAGTAGTTTAATCATCATCATATGTCAAATGGTTATGATGCCATTTAATGTCATTTTTTCATATTTTATCACACCGACTTGAACAAACGAAACTAAGAACAGTCACAGGAGTGGTCATAGTTAAAGGAAAGAACCATGCGAGTTAAAAGCAAGTGTCTAAATATATAATAATTCAATATTCAGTGTATTAAAAATAAAGTAACAGTAAAGGTATTTAGAGAATAAAAATAGCAGATAAGGCGTCAATGAAAAGGAAACTCGAGTAATATATGTAATAGTGATGTTAATATATGTTAGCACAACTTGTATGAAAAGATTAATGCAGATTACAAATAGAGCTTTACACATAATCAAACGTATTATAGCATATATTAAGACGAAGGACGGGTTAGTATGGCCAGATGTATCAATTGGCCATACAGAAGTGCTGATCGCCTTAACAAAGGACACCAAACACCGTGGAATTAAAACCAAAAAAGAAAAAAAAAACACAATCAATGCCATGAAGTAGACATATTTGAGTTACACAAATAAGCAAAACTATGTATGTAAAAAATATTGCAACTGCAGATCCATAACATATACTAGCCTGTCTATTATAAGTGGAAATACATGCACATTCTAAGATGATCATAGTGATATAAATACTCTTTGAATCAGTGGAATTGAAGTCTTGAGCTGGCATGTCTGTTACTGCTAATTAGCCTTTGTTGATTTGTGTATCATTGCCATTTTGCTTAGTTTCTCGTGCCATCATTTTGACAACCAACTCAGACTCATTATATCTGAGTTTCACTTTAGCGTTTTAACCTATGTTTGTTTAATCTACATTGGCTTGATGTATGGAGGATTAAGATTTCACAAAACATGTGTAGCCCGCACAATTTTGCCCCTGTTCAAAGTCAGGAGCCTGTGGACTTTGTTAATCGAGTATTTGTGTTTTTGATAAAGTTCATTTATATGTTTTGAAGCTTAGTGGAAGGTTTATGTTGACTGAATTGTTTTTGCGTAGGAGCCAGCTGAAGCTTGGTGCGGGATTTTCTCGCAGTGTTGAAGACCCAGTTGTGTGCTTATCTTATCTGAGCTGTATTTTTTCGAACGTCACTGATGCATGAGTGTATTTACAACTACTAATAATATCACTAGCCCATTGGTCAGATATGAATTAGCATTGATATGGTCATAATCATAAATTAAAAGTTTACAAATTAAATTAAACGAAGAACTCATGATGTTCTGCCCTTGGTTTATATAACATCAGCTATAGTTAGTAAAAAAAGTGGGGATTGATGAGGCTCCAATGCCTTAACTGTGTTTTATGTTTGTGCTTTATTTGGCCGTTTAATTTAGTTTGATTCGATCATTATCGATGAGTTGTTTGTAGACAAAACGTTGGTCTTGCGCACACGCGTCTAAGTCCTAGTAAAGATACCGAGTTTCTAAAATACAAAACAGGGTCGATTCCACTGCTGGTGGAGGTTCAATCTTCGTAATTTATACTAATTTTTAGTCAAGACTCCTGAGTTAACATGAATTATTTGTCTATACACAACGAAAAAACACCTACATACACAAACACAAATTTAACAAGAAGCTGAAATATTCTAAAGTTGTCAAACATTATTTTTGTCTTTCAGTTGGATGTATATAGTTGAAGAGAATGTAGGAATATCGAAATCTAGATTCAATGTATCTGAACAACAACTAATCGTGAAATTTACATCAACACCTGTTCGATGTATGACTATAGGTACGTAGTCAATGATTATCGTTGATGAATTGTTCTTAAAATTATAAACTAAAGCATGTTGTGTCATCGATCAGTAGAACTGTATATCTATATGTATTAAAATGTTAATACAAATTAGTAATAACTAAGTCGCCATATCAAACACAAACTAAGACAACCTTTAAATCTGTGTCAATGTTGTGCAGAAAAAAAACAATATTTCTCAAAATGCTTAAGGAAAAGCGTTTATAAGACACTACCAAGTTCTTTAGATATATTCTTAAACCCATTACATTATAGTTATTCACTTATGTAGGCGCTTGTTTGAAATTCAGAACTACAATTAAGAAAATTTGTAAGTCACAGAAAACCATGTTATATTGGTATACGACAAGAAAATGATGAAATGTCGTACCATTAATAAACTTGAGGGTATGTCTTCCATGTGAATTAACAACCTTTCTTCAATGATTTCGTCTTTGTATTCAAAAGCTTTTTATTGTCAACTGAATATATACCTGGTCAACAACATTTGTAAATCTGATCAGACGTTTCTTTAACACGTGTAGACATTTGACAAAAAGGTGCAAACATGTCTTGATCATTGATCACTGTGTTTTCAATTGATTAGAATGATAAAATCATAAATTGTATATCAGATACTTTAAAGTAACTGCAATACACTAAACTGGTATTGATGTAGGAGCAACTGTTAATTGTTCCACTATTTGTTTTCTTTAAAATAAATGTAGACACTGATGAACACAGAGTGTATTGGATTAACAACGATAGTATACTTAGATCAGCTAAAGACGATGGTTCTGAGGTTGAAACAAAATTTTCGACAAATGTTGGCAAACGCTCCTACGCTATTGGTGTCTTTGGAAGCTACATATACTATCATACTTACAATCAGTTGATGATGGTGAATAAAGCATCAGGATCTACGTCGACTGTTCTATATAACGATACTAGTGAGATAACCAGTTTATTTGTGTTTAATCAATCAGGTATGTTTACAACTATTGACATATTGTTAAACAACGAGCAGTTACATAAGTCAACTTCATAAAAGATATTGTGTTTTATATCTTATTAAGAAATGCATACATTTATGAATTATCTTACATTTTTTAACTTTTCATCCCGAGTATAGGCAATGTTAATTTAGAGAATTTTGCTTATTGACATCCAGTTTTCTTTTTATAAACCTTTACATGTATAATTATAAGTCATTTGTAAAAGTTTTATAAAATCTTGGTTATTTTCTAATAGTTTTTTTCAGAACGTAAACTTGTCGATAATAAAGCTATGAAAAATCAATAGAGAACATTTTCCCGCCCAAAATGTCGACGGCTAATATCTCGAAAACAAGCACATCGATATACTGTGTTGTTTATTTCTGCTATTATTTGCTTTCGAATTGTTCATATTCATTTGTTGTTTTTTTCAAATTTATACATATTTTGCCATTCTGATTAACCATATGTGCAAATTCAGTTTCAGTCTAATGTTGGCTGCAATGCGTTTCGTGCAATTTACTTATGCAATGCTTTTTTAGTATAAGTTAATGTTACCTTTTTATTTTACAATTTTAGTATTGTCTTAACAGATGAAACGTTTTATCCTTTATATTAGTTTTTATAAATGAAATTCTCTGGTACTTTTCTCGAATTTCGTTTATTCATTCTATTTTTATTGATTCATTTCAATATCGTTTTGTTTTTTAATTTATTTTAATGATTTCATGACAAAATATGATGTATCTTTTATTATTGCTAATGTAGGGTTTTTGACAATTTATTGACATTGTTTTGAATAAAATTGTACAACACGAACACGAGGTAAGTCATTTTACCTTAAGTTTTATCTTTATCAAGGAAATATATAACTTTACTGTAAAAGTTTCAAAAGGTGGTAATATTTGCAACAGAGAAATTTTAATTGGAAGCATAACGGGTTTAATTTTCAACAAATACTTGTACTATTCAGTCCTGTCAGTACCATAATACAAAACTCTTGTCGCATTGTCAACTCAGGCAACTCTTGAATTTATTGAATTCTGTACCTAATACACTTTCGTTTTTCGTATAATTTATAATTTGAACTTGCGTCTACTACTTTAAACAAATACATTTTTAAATATCTCACATGGTCAGCAGTTTAGATCAAATAAAACGCTGAATAGCTTTTTAAAAAAGAGACGAAAGAAACAAGAGGGGCAGTCAAACTCATGGATTGAAAAGAATATTCTCCATTCCAAACCATTAAAATCAGGTCTAGAAAATAAAGCGAAGACGCCGTGGCTAAAAATAAAGAGAAAACAGAAAATAATAGTACACAAGACACAAAATAGGACACTAAAACTTAAGCAATAAATAAATTAGAGATCACAACTAAAACCGGTTCGATTGTATCATAATAAGGTCTTGAAAGTGTTGAATTTGGTTATTTGTATCAACATGTTAGAAATTGTTGATTCAATTCTATTTCAACATTGAATACATTCAGTATAGATATCAGGAATGAAAATTTGTATTCGTGTCAGACGCGCATGTCTGCAAAAAACTCACCAGTGACACCTGATAAAAATAAAAGTTAAAACGCCAAGTAAAGTACGAAGTTAAAGAACATTGAGTACCCAAAATTCGTAAAATTTTTGCCAAATACAGAATGAAGTTTTTGTTTTTAACGCTCAGAAATTAAAATTCTCAAAGATGGAAGACATTATTCAGAAACTACATAATTTATTGCATATTTATTCCGCTCTGAAATCTGAATTGAAAATATACTGGCGAATTTTCCAAGCGAACTATTCTAATTGTATTGTATTATCAATAAATATAAGGGATTTGCAAATCAACCGGTTTTTTTCTTCTTTTCTCAAATTAAAAGAGTTAACCTATTTTTAATGTTATGCACAATAAAGTACATAGTTATGTGTAAATAAAGCTATGGAATGTGTTTGTATATAACTTGTTGTAATATACTTACTATATTTAAGGACGATTTTATCAACCATATACATTATTGATAATGTTCATTTGAAAGCTGACAGTAAACTGTGGAAAAATTGTTGGAATTTCGTCTAAATTTACATAGTTAGTTCAGATCACTATATGATTTGCAATCAATGTATTCAGCTCTGATTTCAGTCCTTTAACAATGTAATAGCGAAGTATTCCCAATCTTGTATTGTGTAGACAATATTTGAAAAGAAACACTGTTATTGATGGATTATTGTTTTTTTATTGTGGATATAAACGGGTTGCTCTGTATCTGTCATTTTTTTCAACTAGTGTTAAATCTTCCCAAATAACAATGAATTAAAATTTCTTAGAAATTTTTTTGAAAATGATCGGAATTAAAAAAAATAAAATTAAAATAAATCTATTTATGTACGAATTCAACTAAATTTCGAAAAATGATAACTAGTATTAGTACTTGCACTTGTATATACAATCCGTATATTTGAAAATAAATCATGATGCAAATATTAATTCTACAAATAAAAGTAGGAATGGAAATGAAAAATATGTTAAAGAAAAACAACCAGACCACATAGTTTATAGCAGCTGCAGCCCACCTTTGGGTCTTGAATACAGCGTGAAACATCGCGTTCCCAGAGGTATGCATCACTAAAAATGGACGTCATATTGAGCTCCAAGACCTTTTATTGAACTTTATTAAAATACTTACGAGACTAACAGTGGCCATGTACATGTATGTACTTCACTATAACTCATATCCCAAGCTTTATAAAATGTGAGCTTCGCTAATTTTGTTTTTGTTGTCGTTATACTTTTGATTTCAAATGTATTCAATACAAAGTTAGGTGTTTTATTACATGTATTATATAATAAACGTTAATACTTTCAAACAAGATATTAACAATATAAGTTTATCTTTAACACTTATATAATGCAAAAGACATACAAGTGAGATAATAACTCATGTGTTTTATTTTAATTCCAGGCCAAACATAACTAATAAAACGACCATACCGAACACAGTTCAAAACTTTGAGATTGACTGAATTCATATAAAAAAGACAAATTTACGAATGATTTGTAATACAACACGTTTGTAGCTAGCGTAACTGAAACCAATGAAAGGAAAATAAATTGATATAACAAGTAAACTAAGGATGTATGCATTATTCACACAAATATCATATGGATAATATACCCGTACTCGTTCAGAACCAGAGACAAGAACAATGATACATTATGCCAGTTTCAGACTAATTCATTAGATCCCGAAATTTGTTAACTTCTATTGCTATTATTCTTCATCAACTAGTACGAATATCTACTGGTCGACAGTACTTTTTTCCGTGAATTACCAGCCTTGTAGCTTACATACATGACATAAAAAAAACAAGACCAAAAACCAATTCAAATGATGACACGTGGTCAAGGATACAGTACTGTGTTGTCAGTGATATTTTGTCAAGGACAGATAAACCAATTCACTGGATGAAACGTGGTCAAGGATATAGAACTGTATTTCCAGTAATATATTGTCAAGGACACATATCCGAAAGAAGTAGGTGGTCCTCAGATCTGATGTTACGAAGTTGATACTGAAGATAGTTTGAGAACAGCACGTGAAGCGCTTGCATACGAAATACATATTTCCAATAGGATACAATATTCCAGTTCTTGAAATCTTTATTTTGATTTATTTAATACATTTTTTTTCTATCACTACCGGGAAATTATTAATCACTGACATTCAAGAGGTAAAGTTGAAATCACCAATTTTGCCTACGCCATAAATTATTAATTGACCGTTGTAGAATTTTTGCTTCAATGATAACCATAGTTCAAATGTGACGTTACCAAACCGAACATGACTAATACATAAGTCTGGTCACGAGGAAAATTAAAGAAGATAAAAATAACGCTCTGCAAACTGTTTGTATATTCAGTGGTGCATTGTTACCTAAGCTTGGCTTACGGTTGATGCATGCATAGCATAGTACACATTTTTGTCGATATTCGTACCACTCTGTTTGAAGTTCATGTGATTTATTAAGTTAGTGTATTCCTTAAGTTGACATTGTTATCAATTGGTTAGATTTGCGAATATGTAAACTTTTGTTTTCTCAATTAAGAAAAACCTCATTAAAATGATTTTGTTCTTTTTCTTTATATACTGTATTTGTGTTTATATAATGTCATTTCAAAAACATTTAATAAGAAATAAGACATGTTTTTCACTATGTGTTTTAGTTGTTTTCATGGAATATCGGAGTCAATTCAGTATCCTTGTTAAATAAACAAGACGACTTTTAATTAGGCACGAAAACAGCTAAAATCAATGAGAAAAAAAAAAGTTTTTTTTTGTCTTTATAGACTGTATTAGTTTTTCTATAATGACATTTCAAAGACAATTAATAAGAAATAAGACATGTTTTTGTTCACTGTGTGTACTAGTTGTTAATACGGCGTATAGGAATCAACAAACCTTGTTAAATTAATAATACGACTTTAGAGATCCACGCGAATGAGAAAAAGAAAATTGAATGTATTATAAATGTTTTCCTCTATCCGTCAAAACAAGGAACTATTGTTGACACGTTTTTTTTTCTAAGTAGTGTTGATGAACTATATTCTTAAATATAACAAAAGTTCAGTAAATCTTATATACCAGGACAAGTTTTCTGAATTTATTTACAAATATTCCGGTGCATAAATTATACAGGCGTTTTAAAGATTGTACAGAAAATTATAGTACACTGTAGTTCATAGTAATACAGTTTCAATAGACGACGTTACCATGTGAACATTTATTTAAAATCATAAATCAAATAAACCACATTATAATACTAGGAAGATTATTGCGTGGTACGATTTCTAATTGGGTTTCAGACGAAATAAAATAAAATATACTTAATATATAATTATATAATAACTTAAATAATGGTCTAACGTAACGATAATAGACGATCAATGGCTGACCTATGTTAAGATATTTCTTGCACGTAAACGATATCCTTGTAGATTTCGGAAAAAGAACAGGTTAATGCCGCCACACGCAAATGACAAGGCAGAACTCGCAGCCGCAAAGTAAAAGGAATTACTTTAAGTTGCAATAACGTTTTCACAATCTGCTATACATTCATATGTTTAAATCTATATAATTCTTAACATTTTTCACCAAATGTAATACATCCGATATGAAATATTTGTATTAATCATCTTGACCGAGGAGAACAACAATAATATAGATTGTTAACCAAAAAAACGATTAAAAAATTCAACAAAACAATAAAACATAATGAACTCTGGTAAAAAACGCCAACTTAGCATGAACAAAAAAATAGATTAACATATTTGTATATTAATGGTAACATTTCAACAGAATATTATAAAAATTGTTTGTAAAGTAACGATTTATAAAGCAACTTTTTTCAATTATGCATTTGTTTTACAGGCAAATTTGAAAAATTAATTCCGTTTTTATTGATATCCATTTAACATGCCACGGTACATGTGCATCCGGTCATTGTGTAATTGTTCTTTGCTAATTCTCGTATCCTTGTTCATTTTTGCTATTATGCTTTCGTTTTTGTTAATTTGTTTTATACATATGCAATCGATGAAGTCAACAGTTTTTTCTAACACCATGTCATTCACGTAGGAATCAATATATTTATATAGTAGACTACATGGGTTGTATGGTACTGTGGAATTTTGGTTACCATATGATTGAAATTGTATTGGTCTCCCTATTTTGTTTTCATTTTCTTCTATTGTGTCTGTTATAATTGTTCAAACATCGTTGTCAATTTAATGGAATTTGATGCAACTGTAATATGACTGTGAGGTTTTAATTGGTCTTTTTAACTGTTTTGGATTCGAACGTCACTGATGAGACTTTAGTAGACGAAACGTGCGTCTGGCGTACATACAAATTTTAGTCCTGGTATCTATGATGAGTTTATTTTCAACCACTGGGTCGATGCCACTGCTGGTGGAGATTTACATCATCCCCGAGGGTATCACATACCCAGTAGTCGGCACGTGCTCACATGAGTTGTCATTGATATGGATATATTCATAAATTTGCTGTTTACAAATTTAGATTTTTTTGAAATAATAAGGCTTTTCTACCTCAGGCATAGATTACATTAGCTGAAGTTGGCAACACTTTTAGAAACTTTAGTCCTCAATGCTCTTCAACTTCGTATTTTATTTGGCCTTTGTAACCTTTTTGGATTCGAGCGTCACTGATAAGTCTTTAGTAGACGAAACGCGCGTCTGGCGTATATACAAAATGTAGTCCTGGTATCCATGATGAGTTTATTTAGATCGCTTTCAAAAGAAAAATCACAAAAATGCTGAACGCCGAGACAAACTCAAACGGAACGGCCTTTATCAAATAAAACACATCAAATGATAAAACACATCAAACGCATAGACAACACCTGTCATACTTTTGACCTGATACAGGCATTTTCGAATGTAGAAAAATGTGGATTGAACATTGTTTGAAACAATGTACACACTAATTGTGCCCTGTTATTCACAAATATACTGCGAAACATATCAAAGATCATATAAATTTATAAATGTTGTGATTTTCATACCGAATTTACTTGAAATAAGTTATATTCTCGTATTTTTAAATGTGCTTTGTGAACGTCTCATTTCTGAAACGAAAAGCTAGAGAATCAAAATGAGATTCGCACTAAACGAACTTTTAGCAGGGCGAAACATTGTATTTCAAATAAATTTATTATTTCAGGGAAGTTTTTTGACTGTAAACCAGGATTTTCTCAAGTATAAGTTTATATCAATATCAACCACAAATAGCAGACCACGCATTTGCATATTATACTTTTTATGTTTAAGTGTTCTTTGAAACAAGAATTGTTTGGGGAATTTATTTTACAATCAAATGATTTATGCGTTGAACATTGTGTATATACGGAAACATTTCTCCTTATTGGCCATAACAAAAACAATTCAGCAATACCACTTAAGTCAATTGATTAATTGACAAACACGTACCACAATATTTACAACCACACGATGGATATGCATATGTTTTTATAACCAAAAGATATTGGTGTTCATTTTTTATAATTGCATATAATTAGTCTATTGTAATGATCTGCAGACCAAATTCTGGTAGTTTGAGAGACGCTGCTAATTTGTTTTGTTAAAAGTTTATGATAGGACCATATGACATGAAATCGCCTCTGGTTGATAATCCTATGTCCGAAACACTAGTGTTGTGTATTTTTCAAAATTAGAAATGAAGCAAACATGTCTTTGAGAAGTATGCATGATGTTTTTATAAATATCAAGTAGAGTTATACTTGTCGGATAAGTCCAATAACATCTGAATTATTTGATACACATACTCACGAAAATACACTCAATTACAATATAAGCAATATTCATTTGATGCACGACTATTTCAAGTTTTTAATAGCAGCAAAATACACAATTTAGTTGATCAATCCTTCGAAAAAATAAAATCAGTTCTTATATAAAAATATTTCTTGTCTGCCTATTGAATGCGGCATTTTACAATCATGAATGCACATACTTCACAATGAGCTTATATCATGATTCATGGCCAACATTATATTGATATAAGTAGTATCACGGCGTACGCATTACTATTCAATGTAGTTTTGTACATAAGGAAATTTTATTCATAAACGTATACAGTTTGATTACAAACGAGGACCAAAAATTAATCAGCAGAGCATAAACGGAAAATCATGCATATAAGTATGGAATGTTTAAATCCTACGCATTCACCCTGTTACTATAACTGTTGCTAAATCAGTTGGATACAACGCCATCCCAAAACTGATGTCCCTTAAAAGGTTGACCTTGATGTAATATCAGTATCATAGGTTATATGCTTTAAGGGTTGTAACTACAAACACCACTTTTTTTCATAAAATAAGAATAATCTCCAGGTTGCTATTTGAATGATTTAAACGACAGGCTCCATAAATAGAACTCGAACTGTGTAAGCTTCCTGGCATCTGTGGTTCGGTTTGGTACTCGTTTTACTCAGTCTTTTGTTTTTCATAGAACATTTTACGACCTTTTCGGTGATGGCATCGGTTTTCCGATAATTTTTCACGGCATCGTCAGTTTGTCCACGACCTATACGTTATAAATGTCGCTATCGTAACTTCGACCTCGTGTATGATATGCTTTGGTAAATTTGAAGAATATAATGACAATCGGATGGATTCTGATTATGAAAGCCGTTATGCTGTTTTGCTTTGTCGTGGTTGTTTTTTTACGGCTACATAATGTATTACTAGTAATTATCCTACCCGAAATGATATTGGGATACTTTCAAATAAAAGACATTGATATAAATAAGACAGGTCTTTCTTTTGAATAAAATTTTTACAAAATTGACACATTTGATAATAAGAATCAAAATATAAAAAAACACTGGAATGACAAATACAAAAAAAATATATACCGTTGGGATAAAGAAATGACACCTGTTCAATCTTGTGTTTCGTCACTTCCTAAATGTTACCTACGCGATCTTTATTTGTTGATTTTTTTTAAATATCCATTTTAAAACTGTAAAATAGATCAATAATAAAAAAGATCATTGTGTAAATATTGATACAAATTGTAAATGACTCAATGATTTAAAGCACAACAAGGACATTTTTGACTGTATAGCCACATTTCTATTTACAATGTTCTTGTTGATTGCACGTTGTAAATGTCACTTACAGATGCTCAAATAAGTTTAATATGCCAATTGAAGATCAAAGTAAATAATGCTTTGGTGCAGGAATTCTGAACGTTTTGGAAGCAGACACTTGTATTGCTCACAAATTTATTAAAATGTCAAGTTTGTAATCACATTATTTATTTCATATAAAAGCCGAAATAGTTACGTTCCCATCAATTGATAAACGTAAAACTCGGTTCTGGCATTAAAAAATATGGGAGTCAAAATGTTGTTTTATCTAACTGTGTTACTTCACTGCATACTACTGACATTATGTAAGTTTTGTTATTTACTGTACTGTATTTAATTTGGCATTTTCATTTTAGACTAAACTATTATTCAGCTGCTATTGACTTCATGATATTACATGCAATTACAGTACGTGCTTTTGTAAAGTTAATAGGGCGCTATTTAAATTGTTATTCTGAATACAACGAAGATGATACGGATGAGTTGATATTGTTACTGAATTTATCGAAAGGTAATGTTGCATCCTTGGTATTTATCTACGGGTAGTGTTGCATCCTTGATATTTATCAACGCATATTAATAAATCTAGCAGATATCAATTTGGTAAACTTTGTAAAGTAGCTATACATTTGAAACAAATATATGAAATGTTTCACAAAAGTTTGGAGTGAATATTGCGAATGTAAAGTCTGTCATACCAAATGTATCTCATATTTTAAAAGAAATTTAACCAATTTATTGTTTCTTAATTATAAAGTAAAGTTTTTACAAACATGCCTGAACTTGGTCTTTGAGCCAGTTTGCATCAATAATTAAGACAGGTATAGGTTTATATTTAGGTAAATGTTTTATGTCAGTATAAGCGCCATGTATAAGTAGACAAAACAAAGACAAGGTCTAGAAGTATACATTGTATACGCCAGACTTGTTTCGTTTACATAAGACGAATCAGTGACGCTCAGATCCAAATAACATAAAAGCAATCAATTACAAATATGAAGAGCATTTAGGACCCAACATTTCAAATAATTGTGCTAGTTCAGCTAAGGTAATATATGCCTGGGATAAGAAAATCCTTATTATTTTGAAAAAAATGTTACTTTCGTTAACTGGAAATTTATAAAAGTGACCATATAGTTGATATCTATTTCAATTTGTGTTGTGTTTTCTGTACAAGTATGATAATCGAAAATAAAGTAAAAACTATATAGTGTTGTCAAATTATACAAGGTATTTATTTGCGTATGTTTAATGTTGGCACTTTCATTGAACGAACCAAAAGAAACCAAAATAAAACCAAAACCAAAACAACCCAATTTATGGAAATTTATATCATATTTAATTACCTTATTTCATGTTAAAGGAATAAAAAAATGTTAAAGTTAACATTAATTATAAATATGTGTACTGGTTAATATGTGTACTGGTTAATATGTGTATGCTTTATATAACAATATGTGTATGCATCTCGAGGGAGTTCGACCGTATAGATGCATAATTATATTTTACACCAATATATGCTAATGTAAATGCAGAATGATAATTTTCCAAAAAATAGGAGTGTGGTCTTGCCATGATTCAGCCATTTGTTGTTCATAGGCAGGATAAATGAATAGCATACAATTATATAACGACATCATGGAGTTAATTTAGAACTGATCTAAGAAAAAACAGTTTTTGATCACGTCTAGCAACCCTTTTGAAATCGTATGTATGCCTCATAAAAGTGATTGTTTGTGTATTAATGGGACACCATTTCTATTAAATCATTATAAAACGTGTAGGTAATGAGGGTAAATAGTGACTTTTTATCATTTTAAAGTTAATAGAAGGGTAAAGTATACAAACAAAAGTCATTTGTATATCTACATATAGCAACGAAGATAATGACAAAGGAATTTCAACGCGAAAAATACAATCAACCCTTGCTATATATGTATTTTAAAGTAGCTAAGTCACAAAGACGACACAATACTGCGTCATTAGTTTAAATTTTTTGAAAAAGGTTTATGTATATGTTATACTGTGGTATATATTTGTTTTTAAACTTAACACAAACATACGGCTGCTGAACCACTCAAAGTCCCGATTTTTTTTTCGTTTTTGTAACGATTTTCATTCAGTCCGTTTTTGTGTTTCGTTCATTTTGGCTGCGTTGATATCGTGTTTAGTTCCATTAATAAACGAACTCGACTAACTAAAATGATGTTGTGCTGTTAAAACATGTTAAATTTGCCATTTCACGTTTATAGCATATGCGAATGGTAATATGAAGATTAAAAAAAACAAAAACATTTTTGTTATTTTATAATCACTAAATCATGCAACTGTGTTCTTGATCAACACAACTCACGACCCTGACAATGGGGTTCACCAGTCAAGTACTCAAAATTCTTAGTGTTCGCATGCGTTTTGACAACCTCTTGAAAAAAACAAGATAAACGTGTATCGCACATTTAAAAAGGTATCAATGTCTACACGTTAAATACATTTTTGTACTACTGATAACATTCTGATAGATTTGAAATTCAAAAGTTGAGTACATGTGTAAGCCAAACTGTTACTGTGTTATCTTGTATAACTGCATTGTTTGTGTCTTTTTTCCTTTGTTTTAAATGCAAGAGATGTATCTAAACGGACAATATATGATTATAGGACTGTTAAAAAAATATTGATTGTCTATTATAATTACATGTTATTTCTAAAACGGAGGCGAAAATACCAGAAGGAAAGTCAATGCAGGTGTGCTGTAAGTATGCCATCGATATTTATATTAGTGCGTGCAGTTCATTAAACTGATAAAATTAAAGACTAAAGTCAGGGTTTTATTCCATTTGATTTGTTGAAATATAGGATTTTATAATCATTAGGATACTAATCGTATATTTTTGTTTCAGCTTATCAAGTCAAACTTTTGTATTCAACCTACACTCGAATCATTGAATTTGATTTTGATACGCGCAGTGCGACTGTACTATTAGAGCTAGGAAGTACTCAAGTGTATGCCATAGACTATGATTACCAAAACAGATACATTTATTTTCCAAGATACCATACACATGACATCGTTCGGTAGGTAAACGTTTATTCTGATGACGTCAATAGTAAGGCAAACAAAGGTTTAAGGTGGTAAAATCCAGTTTAAAGAAATAAACATCAGTTTTATTAATAGTAATGGGATTTTCTAGTGATATTTATAGGCATCTATGTTCTCATTTACCACAACGTGAAACGAACAATATGTCTTTTGTCAAGAAAATTATATTTTTAAAGTATCACCATGTTTACCTTGGGTTAAGCTTGTAACAATATTTGTTTTCTCTCAATCGAATTATGACTTTCGAACGACGGTATACTACTGTTGCCGTTATATAAACATACACCCTATTTTACACATAGAACATCCAAACATAAACATTTTTAAAATATTTTCCGAATTCACATCAAACATGTATGTTGTTGCTAGTTCTAATGTGCTGTTGGCTAACTGCAAGTACTTTTAAATGGCACTAGCAGATCGATATCTATAACATGTACACATAACAGCTCGTTCAACATGTTAAAGTATATACTCGGTTAATATTATCATATATATAATATACTCTCTAACGTTTCGAAATTATTCCGCATTCTTAGTAATGCAAATATTACAAAAAGTGCATGCTGCAAAGTAAAGATAAAGTTATGCTTCAACACTTTAATGAAACGTTTATCATTTAACATGCTTACTCATTGATACGGTCTTTGCATCGGAACTAAACACATTTATTCTAAAAACAGTTGTTGGCATGACACGGGTTATGTTCTTCTCATATATGTTATGATGGTATGATACTAAACCCCTAACGGGAAGGATTGTGCCTGATGTTCATATGATGAAATCATAATCTTTCAGTCAGTTTAATTGAAGTCTGGAGCTGGTATGTCAGTTAACTGCTAGTAGTCTGTTGTTATTTATGTATGATTGTCATTTTGTTTATTTTCTTTGGTTACATCTTCTGACATCAGACTCGGACTTCTCTTGAACTAAATTGTAATGTGCGTATTGTTATGCGTTTACTTTTCTACATTGGTTAGAAGTATAGGGGGAGGGTTGAGATCTCTCAAACATGTTTATCCCCGCCGCATTTTTGCGCCTGTCCCAAGTCAGGAGCCTCTGGCCTTTGTTAGTCTTGTATTATTTTAATTTGAGTTTCTTGTGTACAATTTGGAAATTAGTATGGCGTTCATTATCACTGGACTAGTATATATTTGTTTAGGGGCCAGCTGAAGGACGCCTCCGGGTGCGGGAATTTCTCGCTACATTGAAGACCTGTTGGTGACTTTCTGCTGTTGTTTTTTTTTATTTGGTTGGGTTGTTGTCTCTTTGACACATTCCCCATTTCTATTCTCAATGTTATTACTCAAAACTACAAAATGCAGAGAGGAATTGTGAAGCAACATGTAAGATAGCACGATGACATATACATTTTATAACTATAATATTACGATAGGTCTCCAATATAATTTGTTGACCTCAAGCTGTACGATGCAACGTTGAACATTCTAGAATTTAAGCTATGGTATCCTGATAATTTATCAGTACAATGTCGTAAAAGGATTTCCCTATAATATGCTTATTTGCAACTACACGAATAGCAGTTACAAGTACATGATGTTGAGATAAGATGATTATGAATTAAAACCATTGATCCATTTTGTTACATCTGGTGATCATCTTATTTGACAATCGCCAATGGCAGTCAGCAGGGTTTAAGGACACATGTTATAAGTCAAAAGCGTTTTGTTGAAATATATTCTGTCACTTTCTTGGTCTTTTGGAAAATGTTGTTTGTGCTGTATTTAAACCCCTCTTCCAATTAATTTGTTTTGCATGCAAACGTATACATATTGCGGTCTTTATCCAACGCAATTATAGTTTGAACGTTGTTTTTAATAATTTAAACTTGGATGTACATGTATGTTGTTATACATAATGTGATTTTTCACATATTTATTCATGATAACATTTTCAACAAAAAATTGTGTTCAGTTATTCTTTTTTAATCCAGATATGAAGTGTTTTACTGGTTAGATCTTGAGTTATATCTTGCTAATTTGTAGTTTCGGTACATTTTATTTATGCATTATAAGTCACTTCTTTTGTGTCTCAGTGTGTTATGTTAATTTTTTTAAAGGGTGTTAACTGTTTATTCTTACTGGTTTTTTGTCTACCACTACTACTACTTCTACTACTTCTATTACTTCCGCCACCATAAATACCTCTATTTCCACTACCACTAGCTTTTTCAATAATTTTGAAAATATAAACCCCTTTTATCATCTGATTTAAGTATATCCCATATTTTATATGATGTTTCCCATTCATTTATCTAAATCTTATAACTATAATAATATAGAAAATTAAAGCATACCGCTTAATTTAGTTAAAACAACTTGCTACTGTGATTCATGATTTAATAAACATTTAAATTGATCCCAGAAATTTGCTACTACTACTGCATACTATTACTGTGTCCTTTACTCAACATATGTGAAATGTTACAGTCTTATTAGTATGGAGTCCGTGCAGATCATAATATAACATTTCCAGGAAACATTATAACGTTTAAAATGTTGTCCTAAAATATGACAACTTGTATAAATAGTTTTAATTCAAAAGTTTACAAATAAAGATCACATAAGTTGATTTTGAGAAAAAAAAATAACAATACGATACTTAGTCTTGACAAGATTATGATGTATTTGTTCAACAAGTACTGGCTATTTTTCTGCTTTAATCGTTAATTGGTGTGTTTGATATACACACCTTAACATTTGAAGCAAAATTGCTTGTTACCTGTCTTAACTAAAAACATCAACATCAATTCGTCATTGTACTTGACACTATGTCGCTATCATAATATAACAGATTCAATTTATTGTGAATTACTCAGTGGAGATATTTTGGGAATCTAACAAGATCAGTTAAAACGGTATAGCTAAGAAGAATTGCAATGGGGATTGTTTTAAAGAGTCAACAACCCAACTAAAGAGCAGAAATCTGCCGAAAACGGGGCCTTCAAAACAGAGAGAAAATCGTACATACGGAAGCAAACTTTAACTCACCAAGACAGTAATGCGTACACGTTTATTAAAAATAAACGTTACACTAAACAAAAAATAGAAATGTACTAAAGAATAAAAAAGAATACAAGAATTTCAAAGTCAAGAGGCTCTTGTCTTGGGATTGGTGCGAAACGTGGCCGGGTTAAAAAACAATATGTCAATTACTTTTATACTGTTTATAGATTTGCTTATCCCTCAAGCAATACAACATTACAGACAGTTGTCCAGTCATTGTACACTCCCTCAGGAATAGCAGTTGATTCAGCTAATGATCATCTCTACTGGATTGATTATGGTGGAGGCCAACTCTCAAGATGCAATCTAGACGGAAGCAAAGTAACTGTGCTATCAACTTTTATCAGTCCTTGGGTGATACGACTTGATGTTACAAATAGGTATTCAGTTTTATTTATTTAAGAAATTGAGCGATTATGAATTTATTTTGTAAACAGAACAATACACATGTTTATCATTCATGTTTTGCTATAAATGCATTTTTATATCAGAAAACTACCATTGTCGCCTTTTGAGAAATTAATTGTTTCTTGCAATCTATAATTAGTTTTGATTGGCTTTATTTTTTGAGAGGATTCAAGTTACTGTTAATGTTATGATAGAAATGGTAATAAAACTGGTTGGCTATATGTCATCACCATTAGGCTTCACATGATTTATATCATTTATCGATTGAACGTATAATCAACCAAAAACTTAAATTTAATGATTAAATACAATGGATCATTTTTAGCATCTGCTTAACATGATAATTTACCAACTGTCACTGATAAGATTTAAATAATTCTAACACACTTATATCAGTATTAGATATTTAATTATTATAGGCTCTATAATATTTGAAGATACATTATTATCAAAAGCACATCTTCAGTAGCAGAATTGATTCCGTTTATCATCAATTTGATCTACAGTTAAGATCCTTATATGTATCATTGTATGCCTGTCTCATTAAAGTGTATTACTAAAACAACATCACGTACATACTTAAACACAAATTGAACCTGAAACTTTAAAAGTTCTTTAAATTGTCAGGTTTTGATTTGTCATACAGGTGGATGTATATAGTTGAACAGAGTGCAGGAATATTGAAGTCTAGATTTGATCTATCTGATAGGCGAACGATCACTAACTTCACATCCACAACTGTGCAGTGCATGGATATAGGTATGCTGTTACTAGTTAGCTTTGTAGTAAAATTACTTAAAATATGACAATTTGTCATTGTTTTTTTCATTTGTTGTTCATAGAATAGTGTTCAAAACATTCGAAAAACTGATCAATTTCTTTTTACCTACACATTGAAGGAACAAAACGTGATATAACTTATAAACATTTATTGTATTGAATTGTTTACGTCGTCGTTAATCGATGTGAATCAATCGTGACGTAAACACCAGATTTATAAATAAAATAAGTACATTGATATATTATTGTTGCACGAATGAATTATGATTTATCCACTTCTGGTATCAACTCATTGTAGACACTGAAGATAACAGACTGTACTGGATTAATATTGAAGGCGACATGAAATCATGTAAAGACGATTGCTCTGATGTTAAAATAATACTTTCAACACATGTTCGAAGACACTACCATGCTATAAGTGTCGTTGGTAGTTACATATACTATGGTTATGGAAATCAGTTGTTAATGGTAAACAAATCACAGGGATCAAAGCCGACTGTTCTGTATGACGATACACAACGCATTGAGAGTATATATGTGTTTAATCAATCAGGTATATAAACAACCATTTATAATCACGAATAACGATACTCTACATCATACATTTTAAACATGTCTTTACAATATCATATCAAATAGTTATCCACATGCTTAGACAAATTCAAATGATAGTTTTTGCTAAATTATACCATGAACTATACGACACATGTGGATGAATACCAACAATGTAATTGAAACTAATAAATAGACACGAAAACCGTTACATATAAAACACATGACAATAACTGAACCATGGTCGTGAAAATAAAATCAAGTGTTGATTCTAAATGATGCGAACAGCACGACTGACTTTTTTTAATGATTTATTTGTTTAATTTGGAACAAAACGTCAATGAGAGCAGCGCAAAATTAAACAAGACATAGAAAAATATAAGAAAGAAAACATTCGTTTGCATTCAGTTAAGAAACTAAATAACCAGTGCTGGCAATTGGTATTAAACATGTTGAAAGTAATCTTGCAAATGTTTTATAAATTATATGTTGTTTTCATATGTTTAAAGACTGCTTATAATGTATTAGTTGCCTACATGTGTTTATATTGTTTATTTGTAATTGCTTGTTGCTTCTTAATTTCTCATATTCAGCGTTTTACTTAGAAAAATCATATTTTGTTATATGTTTAACCAATGGTGCATTCTTTGTTTTATCTCAACGCTAGCCTCAATGCGTTCTATGCTAATTGCTTCTGCACTGTTTTTATTATAAAAGTTAAAGATACATTTATATTCCATATATTGTAATATTATCTTCACTGATTGATATTTTTAGTTCTAAAAAAACAGAGTCGAAAGATACCACAGGAATAATCAAAATCATATAACGAAAACTAATTGACAACTTCGGTGATAGAAAGGAAAAAGACAGACAAACATTAGTACATTAAACGCATAATAGAAACCTTAAGAATACGCAACAAGAACCACACTAAACAATAATCGGAAGGGTTAATAAAGGCAACAGTAGTATACCGCTGTTTGAAATTCATCGACCGATTGAGAAAAAAACAAATCCGGGTACAAACTAAAACTGAGGGAAACACATCAACATCAAAACTAGGACACACCAGACACACAACACTAAAATGTATTACCCATAAACAAACTATAATTTAACAATGGCTATTTTCCTGTCTTGGTACAATACATTTTAAGAAAAGCATATGGTGGGTTTGACCTGGTTAGCAGATTATATTACATATGACGTGTTGGTCATGTAAATAATTTCTTACTTCTCTTCAATATCGTCTATCTATTTACTGGTATTTTTTTTGATAATTTCATTAAATAATGTGATGTATCTGTTATTATTGTTAACATTATAACTTTTTTTACATTATTTATGATAATCATGTAACTTTAATTTTTACGACTGAATTTTTTATCAATAAAATTGTAAGACACAGGACACAGACAAGCGGTAAGTGTTATTAAATCTAGTTTTTAATCTTAAGCAAATCGGTTTACTACTTTACTGTATTAGTATACCATTCCCAAATTGTGGAATAATTGTCAACTGAGATAACGGTTAACTTTTTGTTTAATTGAATCAAATTCCGTTTTTAAGAATGTTAATTGTATACTAAGTTGCTCTTGGTAAACATTAAATTACATACGACAAACAACTGTGATGGTGTCGTCAGATAATTTTGCATAAAATTGAAACAAGGGAGTTGTTAACAGTTGTAGCACAATATAATGTCGTTTGTTCTCTGTTCTTTAGTTTTTGTGTTTAAACTTTAAACTTAGTTTATATATGTAACAAATCATCTATAAACAAACTAATGTACTTGTTTCTCAAATTACTCTTTAAAGTTTCGCTATTGAGCAGTTATCATTAATCTGAATGAATATTATGCCTTATCATGTAAACATAAAAAAACGTTGACAAAAGCTGTAACTCATATGTCTAGTCATTTAAAAAAAACATCCAACATTATATTTTGGAATATATGAGTAAAAAAAGTGTGCTTATTGTAAAAAATGTTTTCTTCATTCCTTTACATGTTGAACTAGAGTGGTGGAATAGTCAAACAAAACAAAAAAAAATAGATCTAAAGGTACGCATAAAGTTTTGATTAGATAATGGTAGCATATAGCTCATTGATAGGAAAAATAGACGGTAGTTATATTCTTAAATAAACTCAAACATATGCACAAGTGCATATTTGGCTACAATATTGAAAGTGCATACATACGCATATGTAAATTAGATTGATTATCCTGCGGAAATAAAGTATAATTCATTTAATTTTTGGGTATTATCTTTGAATATAAGCTCGTTTGCCTGAAGCTTTACTTTCAAACGACAAATGTGAAATCTTACACATTTCCCAGAAAACACTCCTTGTTTTTTATGTGATTAATTTATACATTTTTTAATCAAAGTAAAAACAAATACCCATATTATCGTAAAAATGCAATACATTTTGAAAAATTGCAAAAAGTGTTTTTGTATGTAATTTTTTTTGGCGAAATGATACATTGGGACATGCACTTGTATATTACACATGGTTTGTAGTCTTACTGAAATGCGTAAAGCTCTATAAAATGTAATAAGAATTATTAAATCCGATTGCCAAACATATACATACTTTGCACTTTTATTGATAATCGTGCATGTCGTGTTACTATTTGTTTTTCAAATTATCTCATGTGTTAGAGAACTAACTTTGTACTTTTTAACAATTAGTGTACAATCTATATAAACTTGTTACGCTTATCTAATACTACGGGAATGACAATATCATTGTATATCATATATGTTTTATTTTTTTTATTTTTTTAGGTTTCACTGACTGATTATAACGCTGCAAAATGGGGTCTATACATTCATTGAATTATACGAAATACATTTTAAGAATGAAAATTGAATTAATCAATTTGGAAACAAAAAGCATGTATATATTTGAAAAGAATAGCACGTTAACATGTTTGATTCTAATACAGATTGCAATGAAGATGAATGAATTATACAACCATAAAGAGTGGGAATGATATACCCAAACACTTAAGTGGACAGTGATTTTCAATATTATGAATTTTACGCCACGCGATTATTCATTGGCTAGAAAATCTGATGATATGCAGTATTTTCCGCGAGGATGAACCAATAGAAAATTCTTTCCTCGAAGATTAAGCGATGGACAATTCCTTTCCGGAATATTAACGAGTCCGGTCAAGAATATGCATTTCAAGTGTTTGAAAACCAATAAAATAGATACATTGGAATTATGGATTGTAAGGACACAACAATCCAGAACGTAAAAGGAATGACTCGAGGCATGGGAGAATTGTTTTTAAAAAATGTCATAAAAACAAACTTGCTGAGTCATTGAATTTAGTTTTATACTCCAATATATCAGAATTTATGCAAGTGCTCTCAATAACTTTAGGATAGTTGAGAGCCATACATTTTCTACTCATTTAATCTGTACATACCTTTGAATGTATATCGCTTGAATACTAATGCTTGAAATATCAATGAAAGTTGGTAACTATACAAAAAGTTGATCAACATTTGTCTTTCTTAGTTCTAGGTTTACACATGGATTCAGAAATCCAGTTTTTTCAAGTCGTTGTTGCTTCAAACAGGCTTAGTATCTTATCTAACATGAATGTAAATGTTGTTACTTTGATAAACTGTATTATAATCACCCTTATCATTCTTATCAACTTCTGAAATTTATTTTAGTGTATACCTGCAATTTTAGGCACCATAATGTTTTTTACAATATCTTGTTATTATAATGTATCTTGTTTGATTAATTTCTCTTTGTGTTTATAAACAAGTATCATAACTGCATTTCTTTTATTAATTTGTACTCCTCGTTGGTTATCTTTAACAGTGGAGACAGTGTTAGGACATGTTAGTAATAGGTAGATTCTAGAAAACAAACATCGTCAAAGATAAATACATTTAGAGAATAACAAGAATCAAACATAAATAAATCAATATAAAATAAAACACTTTTCGTGGTCTATTTAACTGCTTGCGACCTATAATTTGATTTTTTTATTAAATCACAAAAAATGCAGAGGTCCATGGCTTGTCCCTTATAAAATATTGTTTTCTAATTCTAATTCTTTATATTTTGCACTTTTATAAGATGCGTATTGTTAGGTGTCATAGAAGATTAAATAAGTTAAAAATTGCTAGTTTTCCGTTGTATTCCTTTAAGAAGTCATGCACACAAACTTTTTGAGTAAGCACATTCATCCCAGTAGTCAATGCTTCGGTGTTGACATCAATATCAATAATGTGGTAATTTTTGTAAATTTCCTGCTTGTTGAACAATGAAGTTTTCGAAATACTAAGTATTGTCTTATCCCAGGGATAGATTTAACTAAGCCGTACTTGGCACAACTTTTTTGGGAATTTGGATCCTCATGGCTCTTCAACTTTGTACTTGTTAAGCTTTATAAACATTTTGATATGAGCGTCACTGATAAGTCTTATGTATACGAAACGCGCGTCTTGCGTATTAAATTATAATTTTGGTACCCTTGATAACTATTAACACCCTTAGGTCGATGCCACTGCTACTGGACGTTTTGTCCCCGAGGGTACAGCAGCCCAGTAGTCAATACTTTATGGTTGACGTAAGTATCAATAATGTGGTCATTTTTTATAAATTTCCTGTCTACTAAACTTTGAATTTTTCAAAATATTAAGGATTTTCTTACCCCAGGAGTAAATTTACCTTAGCCGTATTTGAACAAGTTTTTGGAATTTTGGATCCTCATTGCTCTTCAACTTTGTACTTGTTTGGTTTAATACATATTTTGACGTCATTGACGAGTTTATGTAGACGAAACGCGCGTCTGGCGTATCAAATTATAATCCTGGTACCTTTGATAACTTTTAACACCACTTAGTCGATGACACTACTGGTAGACGTTTCGTCCCCGAGGGTATCACTAGCCCAGTAGTCAGCACTTTGGTGTTGACATGAATATCAACAATGTCGTCATTTTTTTTTAAAATTTCCCATTTACTGAACTTTGAAGTTTTTGAAATACTAAGGATTTTCTTATCTCAGGCATAGATTTACCTTAGCCGTATTTGGCACAACTTTGTGGAATTTTGGATCCTCATTGCCCTTCAACTTTGTACTTGTTTGGCTTTATTAAAATTTTGATATGAGCGTCACTGATGAGTCTTATGTAGACGAAACGCACGTCTGCCCTCCTAAATTATAATCCTGGTACCTTTGATAACTAGTATCTTTATACTCCGAAAATTCAGACTAGTGTATGTATAGTTATCTTAGTGCTGTACAACTTTCAGATAAATAAGAGCTATACATTTTATGTCATTTAATCTGTACATAATAGTAAAATGGTCCACGTTAAACTAGAGATTGCATGAATAATTTCTTATATAACCTCAAAACAATGTGTGTTGAATTCTTTTGATATACACTGATGCGTCTTATTTAGACGTAACGCGCGTCTTGCGTATCAAATTATAATTCTGGTACCTTTGATAACATTTTACACCACTAAGTCGATGCCACAACTGGTAAACGTTTTGTCCCCTAGTCGATCCTGACTATCATATTTTCTGTCCTAAGAATATCTTATAGGACTGATCTAAGGACGGACAGTGTCGTTAAACAGGCCACAGTTATCATAATGTTATTATGTAAAAAATGTATTTTAATTTAAATGAATAAATGTCTTTTATTTACTCGCATTTACATTTTCGGGCATTACGCTTAATGCCTGCACAAATTTTTCAGAATTTAAGCTTACCTCCTAGGATTTAAGCTTAATGCCTAATTTCACTTATTGCCGCTAACATATAAATATATGTACCTTAACCTCACTTTTTTCTGAGACAAGACTTTTGTGCTTGTGACCATCAACGAGAACTTGTGGTCATCCGATGTTTAGTACTTCAGTACTTTGATTTTTCACTTTATAACGCAACGTTTGCGTTGAGCGTTATGGTATAAAAACATAATATGTGGTATGATTGCCTATGGGAACAGTTTTCACAAGAGACCAATTGACACAGAAAGTAAAAGCTATATATAGGTCACCGTATGGCCTACAATAATGAGCAAAGCCAAAAGCGCATAGTGGACTATAAAAGGTTCTGAAAAGACAAATGTAAAAATAATTCAAACGACCAAAGGTAATAATGCAAACATAGGAAGAAACAAAAAAATATTCGGCGCTAACATGCTTCGGTACAAGCACATATTGAAATATAAATATACGTTTGAAAAAAAAACAAAAAAAACGATGAGATGTGGTATGATTTCCGATAGTTATACTACATTTTGTAATTATAAATAGACCTTTCTTACAATTTGATGAAAGGTACGTACGCTTGACGAATCATACGTTAGACTCATGTTTAGGGATCCAGATATTTATGAAATCTTAATCGAAGTGTCATGGTATTTCGATAGTGTTTTATCTTCGTGCCTATTTTAAAAGAAATAATACACTGCATGAAATGACACGTGTTAAAATTGATTTTTCGTAAGACAAACGAATTGCATGACGTACGAAAGGTAAAATAATAATACCACCAGCTGGGGGAAGGAGAAGAAAAAATACCCAATACACAAAAGAAAGAACCACAAGTATTAGATGATTAAACAACTAAACGACATATAAAAGAATGTTCTGATCAACTGAAGATGATAACTATTATTTTTAAAATCTGCAGAATACTAAGGCAACGAATATAACCTTTGGAATGGGGGAGGGGGGAGGGCTAAATATTTTTTCCGTTTCACTTATATTTTCTGCAATCGCAAGAGTCTCATTTTTTCTTTTAAATTTATAATAGTAATATTAATAGAAAAAAATTTCATCGCAAAATCTTTTTTCCACAGATTTAGTTCACACTACTTCAAAGCATCGTAGCATACTTGTCTTGCAAATCACGATGATCTGCGTTGACAATTTGATGATGGCATACTCATAATAAATAAAAATAATTGTGAACCTTGGCGTAAAATTTAGAGTATAATACTTATTAATTTCATTAAAATGTTAATTCTGAAAACAATTCCCGCTCAAATGTGTGTAATCGTGGTAAACACGTATTTTGGATCAAAACGTGTTTTTTTTCACATAAAGGTATGTGTCGCCTTTCGTGTTTTTCATCTAATTAGTGCATATTATTTAAAAAGAAGTTCACAACAAATGGACGTTTTCAACGACCTTGACTGACTATACAGCCCTTGCTCGTTCGGCCCTGGCTTGCACCTTTTTTGAGTATTTAATTATTTAATTTTCTCAGAATTTGCAGTTAAATTGAATTGTATCGCCTGTTATAGTTTAGTTTTTGCGTTTTATTCTATATATTCTTTACTGTATCCAAAAGGTCTACTTTATTTGATGTATGGAATGATTTAAGGTGTACTAGATGTCTAGCATGTACTAGTTCATTTCTCAGAGTTAAGATTTTGTGTTTTGGTCTGTTTTTCTCAAACTATAAGCAATTGGTCAACTAGATGTGTTAAAAAGAAAGATTGTAAGCTGTACATATATCTGCCTGGCATGGTTCATCTGACCTTGACCTCATTTTCATGGTTCATTGGTCAATTTTTAGTTTTGTTGGTAAAGCCTGTTTCTTAGAAACTATAAGCATTACGTCAACTATATATCAATATCTTTTCAGTGATTCTCAAGGCCAAAATAAAATTGAAAATCTAAAGCTTGTTAAAAGGACGAAGAGGCATAAATCAAAAAGGACAAAAAAGTATGCCAAAGCTGGGGAAGGAATCAGAGCTTTGCATTAAGGACATACATTCGTTAATTTTAAATAAGCTAATTTTAATAACACAAAATATGTATGTTCATGCCAGTACCGAAGTATTGGCTGCTGGGATAGTGATACCCTCGGGCACTATCAGTCCACAAGCAGAGGCATCGAACAAGTGGAAGTAATAACATAAACGGTACCAATCATTCTGTACCAGATACGCATTTCGACAACCAATGTCTCGTCGGTGAAGCTCGATGCCAAAATAATTGAAAATCCAAAGCTTATTGTAAGAGCTACAATCCATCAAAAAGGACAAAAAGAAAGCCAAAGTCGGGCAAGGAATCAGAGCTTTGCATGAGGAGATGCGTATATTCCTTAATTTTAAATTATTTGAAAAATTTTGTAACAGCAAACTTTATACATACAAAATCCGTATTTCCATACCATTTCCAAAGTATTGGCTACTGGGATAGTGATACACTCGGTGACTATCAGTCCACCAACAAAGGCATCGGCCCAGTAAAAAGTACTTTAGGGAACAACCATCTAACAATTTTTATTCATTTCTTCAATGCTATCCATTTATCAGTTTGGGAATCAGAATATTATTTTAGGAAAAAAAAACATACCCCTCTCACATTTGTTTCCTTAGAATAATAAAGAATTCTTGAAAAAGGTCATTTTCATTTCTCAGGTGACGTGTTGTCCTATTTGTAATTACTGTGTTAAAATACGCGAGAGAAACTTCGCGCCTTGATTTATTAGTGCTTTTGCCTTTTATTTGTGATTTATTACAACTTTCAGATTATATATGACGTTTAAATGTTATCCATCTGTAACAAGTATTAACCGAATTGCTTTCTGTATCAGAGGTAGTTGTCAGAATGTTCTGAACTTATAAATTATACATTTCTGCACTTGAGACATCGACCTTCTAATTTCTCCATCACTGGTTGATTGTACAGAATTCAAGAATTATATCAATAGTACAATACATTTTTAATCGATTACAAAAACAAATTCATGCACATGATTATGGTATATTAATTATATATTATTTTATACAATTTAGAATAATTTATTAACGTATGATATGTGTTCGTCTATGTGCTTATAGATATAAACTATAATATTATGTTGTTTTAGTTTCTTTGAAAATAATTTTTCAAACTAACTTCCCTTGTATAACTACCAATTTTCCAATTTGTTCTTCTTTCGTCTTTGTAAACTTGCAACAATTCCCTTTCTTTTATTTCATTTTTACTAACTTATATGTTTACTGAAAACTGGAAGTATACTGATTGCCCTTAGAGAAAGGCTCTGCAGATGTCAGTATAATGGTACTATTAGTTATAGCATAAAACTATTATAGGGGAAAATTGAATAAAAAAATAATACATATGTGAGAGTAGAAAATTGAGGTCATTTACCACTCTTTTCTCACGGGGTATCAAAGTGACATGTTAATGAGGTTAGATAAACCAGTTCACATGATTTTTACTATGCACATCACTTGCTTATTGCGGAACAAACTTAAGACAAACCTATGAATTTGTTGATTTTTTAATAGATTTTTGTAATAAATACTTAGGCAGTGGTTTATGAGGTTAAAACCAATTTCATCATTTTGACAAACACTTGTTCGAGCAGATATGAATGAGATAGGTTAAAACAATAATAGAATGTAAGGAAACTATTGATTTTGCGATCTAAAAGATATTTCAGTATTTGAATCATAGGAAAAATTTAGCATTTATTTTCAATTAGTATTCTAATTAATAAGGGAACAACCATTGAACTTCAAAAAAGGGGGGGATGTTTTTTTCCCCTACCAACAAAGTCGAATGGGAACTTAATGTTTTTTTTTCTAGAAAATATTCTTATCTTCAATTTGCTGGGGAAAAACATAATCAGGCCAAGAAGAAATATATTGAATCTAGATTTACTTCATTCCTTATAGTGTTGAATATTAAATAAATACATTTATTGATATATAGCGTTGAAAATGTTAAAAGAAATAGGTTCCCGTTTGGCTAAAAAAAAAAAATCAAACAAAAAACATACCCCCTTTTTTAGCTCACTTGGCCTGAAGGGGTTTCTCATCACTAAGCTTCCGTCGTCCGTCGTCCGTCGTAGTACGTCGTCGTCATTCACTTTTTTTCATTTTGAACTTCTTCTAGAGAATGAAATCAAACATGACAGAAATGATCCTTTTTAGGTGCTGACTAAATTGTGTTACTTTGTAGCCGATCCTTCATCCGAAATGGCTGCCAGCGGGGTTTAACATACAACACTACGGGAAAATCATAAAACGTCGTCTGTTAAAGAACTAATGAATGGAATGAAACCAAACATGGCATGAATGAGATGCTGACCAAGTGTTGTTACTTTGAAGCCGATTTATCATCCAAGATGGCCGCCAGTGGAGAACATCGTTTATCATAGGACAATTTGAAATACATACACATGTCTTCTTTTGGAAAACCACTGAATGGAATGAAACCAAAGTTATTACTTTGAAACCGATCAATCATCCAAAACGTCTTATTTAGAGAGACATAGTTGTATATATAGCACTCTAAATTGATGCAAACACAATTTGTATGTCATAATATTCAAATATTGCTTCCTTTTTTTATTATACAATCAATCTCTATATAAAAATATAACTCATTTACTATGCGGGCTATATAGATTTACATAATAAATTGCTTATTTGGTCAGTTTTGTTTGTTGCGAACAAATAATTATATATAACGAGTTAGTCTGATGTATGAAAACTACTGATTTTTGTTTACTATTCAATAATTTAAATAAAAAGAGGTCATGGCCGTCAGGCTGGTACAAACACTGCTGTCAACTGTACTATATGGTCAATTATGACTTGAAAATATAACTGAATTACTACTATATAGAATAAGATAACTTGTTAAAGGGTAAATATTGTCAGTTTTGGTTAATGATATCAAATAATTTTGTTTTACGAGTCAGTCTGTCTAAGATGAGAAAACTGTTTGATTTTGGTGAGGATTAAATTACATGTATTTCAATAAACATACTTAAACTATTATTTGCGAAGAACAAGAAATTTACTATAATTATTGTTCAATTAAATACAAATGTGTGATAACATTTTTAAATAACTGTAATCGTCAATATGTCAAGCGGAAATGACCAGTTGGTCAATTAATTTTGATGTTCCTTATCATTTCATATTTTAGGTCAGTGTATCCAAGTTACGATGGCAATCTGCATTAACGGGCGTTTACTACAAACAGTAAACGCGCGTTTACTTATTACGAAAATAGAAGACGCGCATTTTTCCACGTTAACGCGGAGGTAAGCGGGAAAGTTAACGCCCGTTTACTCTTTACAAAATTAGAAGACGCGCCGTTTTTGCGTTAACGCGGAGGTAAACGCGAAAGTAAACGCCCGTTTACTTTTAATGTCTACTGCAATTTCGAAGTTAACGCACAGTTAACGCGTCGTTTACATGAAGTGCACGCGAGTAAACGCCGCGTTAACTTTTTCGGCCCGTCTACATGTAATGTTTGGTCTGCACCCAACTGTATGGGAAATACATATAGATAGACTATTTTAGAGAACTACTAAATGGAAAAATATAAAACATGACATGAATTGTCCTTATGAGGTGCTGACTCAGTGTTGCAACTGTATAGGCAAACATGGCGTTGTTTAGTCTAATTGATATTAAAAAAACTATGAATGCAGATGTTTTGTATGGAATGGCAGCCTTACTAGGACATTCTTGTAAAACGATAAGTTGAACAAATATAAGAACTACACGGAAAATAACAGTTGAAGGACGACTTTTTGATATTTTAGGAAAGTGATTTTGATTGATTGTTGTTTAACGCTAGTTCCAACACTAATCCGTGGAGGTCAGTTTAATTGATAGACGGAGCATTGGGAAATGAAAAGGGCATTATTGTTCATTTTAATCTGTCGCTAATCATGCCTATTTTTCATAGCTTGCAAGGCAACCTTATTCCTATATAAAATCCTCCTGTCCCCCACCCCAAAACATGAATAAATATCAAATGATTTTCATCTAAACACGTGTTTAAATTGATTGATTGTTTGCTGCTAATTGTTAACGCCCAGTGACAAATATTTCATTCATTTTTTTTTAAAACACGAGCTTAGAGTCAGGTACTAGTATATATATATATATATATAACTAAGAGATGTGATACGATTGCCAATGAAGCAACTATCTTCGGAGTTCAAATATGAAGAAGATGTAAGCGTAATGATGTAGAGTAGTCTATAAAAGGCTCTTCATGAAAAGTGTAAAACTAAAAAACTAACGGTCTAATTATACACAAAACAATTTACAAAATATCAAATATGAGTTGAGACATGAACCAATGACAACCACTTAACTTAAGGCTCCAGACTTGGGACAAGCACATAAATAAACAGGGCAGGGTTGATATAAAAACGGTAAACCAAATTATTTTCGCGGACACTTTATTTCGCGTTTAGCCCTTTCGAGTCCACTTTGCGACGATTTAATTTCGTGATTTTCGAATTAAATTGATGTAGGTAAATAAGGTCCTTGTACTGTATACCTATCCGGTCAATTTAAACTTCACACTTTCTATGCATTAAATATTTCCATACTATGATATTAATTTTACTGAAATATGTACATGATAAATGAACATTATTTGATAGAGCGAAAGAAAAGGCTGGATTTTCACTAAAGTAGTGAATGGCGTCTACAAAAATCGATCTGTGTTTAGAATAATTGAACGCTTTTCAATCATTTGTATTACTATGGCAACAATGCACAATATCAAAATGATGAAACTGCAAAATGTGTTATTCCTATTGTCTTGCTCCCAAAAAGTTCTGCACATAACACACAAAAGTAGTCCTATTAATGGTATTGCATGTATACATTGTATACTAGTTTAATATACATGTTTATGTTTATTGTGAAATATCGTCTGAACTAAAACCGTTTGGCTCTGTTTGTATTATTTATTTTTGATTTCTCACTTTATCATAACATGTGTATACTATTCAGAGTTATCGATCAATTTGAAAACAACAGTTTTTTTTGGAGGGGAGGATAAGTGAAATATCATACTTTGTCTGACACTTCCGTTATGTTCAATCCACCTGTTTTTCTTAATTTGACAATGCCTGAACCAAGTCAGGAAAATTATAGTTCTTAAACTATCCTAGATGTTTTAACATGTTTAGACATACGATATTTTATGATCATAAGATAATATACCGAAGCAGATTCTGCATGTACAAAAAATAATATCCAGTTTTTTATATATTACTCATAAATAGGCTTAGTTTTTGTGACAGTAACTATGACATTCACTCTCTGGTTAATGATTTTGAAATTGTAATAACTTTCGTTAACTATCCTGGAATTTTACCAAAATTGTCTCATTGGCAATCATACCTCATCTTCTTTTTTATATACAGTATTCAGAAGACAAGTTTGTAAAATATTCTTTTCTGGTTTTTTTTCTGTATTTAACTCATAAATTGACTTATTTGTTTTACAGTCAGCATAACATTCACTCGGTGGTGACAGTTTTAAATTGTTTAGTAATGTCTTCCACCATCTTGCATATTTACCAACTTGCATAACGCTTGGTAGTGATCATATAAAGGCCACAAGTATGTTTAATTATGAGTTCTATGTATTACATAGACACTCTTCTTTTGATGTTACTAATAACCTAGTTTGGATGCAGAGAAACAGGTCAACTACCGCAAGTCAAACTTATTTGTAACTAATTTTCTGTCATGCTAACGATGATTATGAAATGACAAAATAAACAGAGTTGACATAAAAGGCAGCAGAGAGCAGACGGAACTTTTCAGAACATTAAGTTTACAGCACAACAAATCACTGAGTAAATACCTGATTGATAAAACGTTAATACATCTGCATATTACAAAACAATGCAGTAGACCTAAACATATATCTTGTTATGAACCTGTAATGCATTGGACACGAGTCCAACAATTCAACTGTCTCGTCCGATTTGGGCCAACCTCCCGTTAACAAATTTTAAAAGATCAGAAAACAACAATATGTAAAAACATATATATGACTGTTATACTGATTGACTTTGCAAAAGAGATAAACTGCTTTTCTCGCAAAAAATGTTTGATGTAAAAATATGTTGATGAAGCCAAATGCTGTATGTTATATAAAACAACATTCATTGTTTTAATGTTACTTTATCTCTATTAAATATGTATTGAACTCTTTATAAATCCTCAAGGGTAAAATCTAGGTGCTATACCATTTCATATTTGTTTAGCAGAAGTCGCTCTCAGTGAATGTTAAAGGACTAGGGGCTATAAGGGCCATTTTTGGCCCCACCCCCAAATTTCATTTAATTTGTCATGTTGTAAGTCTATACCATAGACCTTCTGAAAATAATCGAATTTTGGGTCTAGGTCGTTTATTCTGTTGCCTAGCAACCACTAAAATGGCGGAGTTAAACTCATCAAATATGATTATTATACAGCTTTAATATATCTATATTTGAAATTGAACCTGTTTAGCATGTAGTGAACTTGACACTTGCGCACTACTTAAATATAACATAATTAATTGCACATTTTTGCCAAATTCACTGTTGTTTCTCCCTAGCAACATATCTGTGCCCATGGCAACCGCGATTTGTTTTCTATTTACAAGATTTAATTTTAAATATATTGAAACAGAAAGGCAATTTAAGATGTAAATTGTAAAAAAGAAACGAACTCCAAGGTAAATATTAAGGGGGAAAGCAATATTGAAACACCAACAAACAAAACAAAACACCGGGTATTGCTTATATATACAGATTGTGCATCTGATGCTGTGTTGCGTCTCACTTATCAGCGACAAGAAGAATAATATAAAGACAAGACACATTTAGCGCTAAGAAATCTTAATATTGATTATCTTAAATAAATAGATACAGACACATGCATTAAAGGGTGTTTTCAAAAGTCAGTGTATTTCCATGACAGTAGTTATGTTTCCGGAAGGGATTGGGGTTGAAGGGGGGGCACTTCTTTTTACAACTTTTTAAGCTTGAATAAGTGAAGACTATCAGATATATATGATATAACTTTTTTTCCTACGCAATTTATGAAAAGGTATATATTTTTAAAATGTAAAACTGGGTAAGGTGACAAAACAGTGTCACCCCCTATCAATTAAGTATTGAAGTACACCCCCTCCCCCTCTAGACTTATGTAAAGGCTTGTTAGGGTTGACTTTTCGAAATTCATCTTATTTTTATTATCTATTTCAGTCGTCCAGACTTATAACCGTATCATTCTATAGAATTATAAAACTGGAACATGCTACTATATCAAATAAATCTGCATTCTTAGATTTATAGAAGTATAAAAAAAATCAAACACACAATACACACAGTAAAATTTACTTTAAAAAGTCTGAGTCTGATGTCAGATTCAACTACCTTGACCAAACACTTAAACCTGAAGTGAGACACAAGGACAATCGGACGAACAGACTGACATACCCAATGGGCGAACAGACGCATAGACCAGAAAACACAATGCCCACAAATGGGGCTTAACAACAAAGCCGGGTCACATTTTAAAGTTTACTCTTCATTTTTACGCATGATTATAAAACTATTCAAAACATAACCTTTAAAAAGGTAACAGACATGTAGTATGCTTACAGACTTCATGCTCTTGTTTCTATGCATGGAAAGGTCAATTATCCATATATACATACATTTGCAAATTTACAGATCTTACATTGTTGGGTTGATGTTTAGACGAGTTGTATATACATAATGTACACAGCCATGTATCACCATCACTGCTGGTGATACAATGGATAAATCTGTTGTAGAGTTGTCACAGGCTCAGACGTACTTATATAATTATATTTATCATATACTTAGACTAAATAACATATGAATCTTACTGTATGATAATAGCATTAAATTAAACGTAAATTCCATATTTTTTGAATTGGTGCTTAGCGGGCTGATATGAAAAATTTATCACATGCTTCGATTGTTATCACATGCCTTTCCGTAACGTTATCGCATGGCATTCCGGTGATACTCGGCAAATTCCGAAAAATACACCTCAATGCTACGTTTTCAGTGGAAAACATTACAAAGTAATGTACAAAACAATTATTTAGATACTGGAAAGTTTATTGTGTAAAGTAATTAAAAAAACACCAAAAAAACCCAACTTGACAAACAAATTAATAAATAAATGCTTTTTTAAAAGTTTCAAACACACTTTAGAAAATTACTTTAAAAAAGTGACTTTTTGAAACAGTTTTCATTATGAATATTGTTGAATAACTTGTTTTTTGTCGGTTTGTACATATTTAGATATTTTTCTCTTCTGTTTGGGTACAATGTAGACGATAGAAAGATTTCATATGGAGTGTACTAAATTTGGGTTCCACATCCGTAAACTTTTCACTCTTTGAAGTTCTATTTTAGAACCACGTAAAAGAATCAAATTATGAATCTGTTATTTTTCTCCATTGTTGAAGCATATGATAAAAAGATCATAACAATTCATTTTTCATATCGCATGTATTATCAGCCCTCGGTCAATATCAGCCCTCGAGCCATGCGGCTCATGGGCTGATATTGAACCTAGGGCTGATAATACATGCGATATGAAAAATGCCATGTAATAATCTGATAATACTTGTTTATACGGAAATATGGATAGTCTACCTTATGCCGTTTCCGTTTTTTACCATTAAATTTTATAGAACTTGTTCTCTATGCACATTAACCACAAAGACACATCCAATTGGAATATAGGTAGTTTCTTTGAATTCGAAATAAATCTTGTGTTTCTCGCCAATTATGGAAATTTAAGTAAAATACCATCCCCCTCCTTTTCTTTGCATAAATCATAGATCTGACACTAATATCAGAGAGAAGATTGCCCCATTCAAACAACAAATTTATAATTAGCAAAAACATCAGAAATGTACAGATTTTATTATATTGAAGGTCTATCTAAAATTTCATAATTTAAAAAAATGTCCTTAAAGTTGTTATTGACTGCCTTACACATGAAGTTCATTGCTGTCGGATTTTTTTAAAGAAATTTAACTAGATAAACTTACGGAAATAAAAATTAGGAATACACTTTACATTCATAAACAAAAAAAATAAGTTTCTATAGGCATAAGAATGTATAAACTAAACTTTGTCAGATGAAAAGGTCCAATTTGAACGGCAAATTTCAGCTTTTATTGCTCCGCTTGGCTATGAAAAATATAAAATAAACTATCGCACCAACCTTGCACCAAAAAGATTTTTTATGCGAAGTTTGATATGTATGAACTTGTCAAAATGTTAAAATTTCTAATTGGTGCAAGCATGGTGCGGTGGTCAAATTTTAGAAAAACCATCAAATTTTTGGTATTTTTGCTTATTTTCCCAATAATGACGTCATTTGCACCTACCATTGTGACGTCATTGAACCTTTTTTAGTTTAATAAAAACATTTTTTTAAAATCATTTACTCATATTCTTATAATTTATGGAGAAAAATCTGCTCTGTTAGAATTTTTATTATCTTGTAAATCTGGGGCCATTTTAGGCCATTAAAGCCCCTACTCCTTTTGTGGAAATTTTGTAACTTTGGTTATTAATAACAATCTACGTGTGTACGTAATTGCGTTTGTTTATTTTCATAAAATCTAATCTAGAGTCATTATGGTTTCTTTGATCTTTAATGAGTTTGTACTTGTCATCGGTTGATATTAATTAATCTAGTTTGTTTAATTAATGGATTAACAGGGTTGTAAACATGTCATGTCATCGATGTAAGACCAAGTTAACATGCATAGATCAACAGTTTAGATTTAGATTCGCGAGTTATTATTTCTGCGATAATAAATCGACCGCGAATTTCGTGAAAATAAATACACCGCGAAAATAAGTACAATTACAGTATGTTATGTCATGTTTACTATTATTTGTCTGTTTGTCTTTTCATTTTAGCCATGGCGTTGTCAGTTTATATTAGTTTAACTGTCCCTTTGGTATCTCTCGCCTCTCTTTTACTGAATAGTTTAACTACACAAATAAGTAAAAACGAAAGAAATTAAAACGTAAAAAGTGAGTAGGTAACAAGAGCAGTAATCTTATATAATCAATCTCGGTTTCTATTTTTTTTTTATTAAAGACAACTCCCTTTATAATTTTGAAGATGATACCTCACTTTTCTATGCCAGTTATACAATTGAATGAAAATCAGTTTAAATGCGTTTGATTAATTCACTATTAAATGAAACAATATCCTATCAGGTTTTACTCCCAACTTTAATTTATGCACATATGTTTTCATTTGCGATTCACATTCCTCGTTTCCATTATTTTATTCCATTACTATATATTATATGACATTCTTCCTTTGATCACCATATTTATGCACTTGAGAAGGTAAGTTATAAAAATGTAAACGTTGACGGGAAACATTGTCTTCAACTTATTACATAAGTGCAGTATTAAAACTAATACCATGAACCATTTTAAGTAATCTGTGTACCTTAACCACTGATCACGTATATACCTTTTATCTATATCTTTGTAAAACAAGGTGTTATTTTCTTTTTGTCAACTGTTAACCAATAAACCAATCAAGTGTGTGCAGTGAAAACTAAAGACTAAGCAACTCGAACCCATCAAAAACTTGGGTGATTTCAGGTGCTCTGGATGGGTAAGCAAATCCTGCTCTACATGTGGCACCCGCCTGTTGCTTATATTATTACAAATCCGGTAAAAAGTCTAATTTAGTAGGTCACATTCGTGAAAATGGAAGGGTATTGTAGTTACAACATACGCAACATATCCGATATCATCTGTGAAACAGTTATTCCATAATGTTCAACCAACTGGTTATGGCGTCTTTAAAATTTACGAAGGGTCTTTAAGTTTGTTTGTTTTAATATATTCCTAGGATTTCAGTGTATTTACTTTTTTGCCTGATGTGTAATGTATAAACTCCGACGAGTAAAATTATTTGGCTAGAATGATTATTAGAAATTTTAAAATATTCCACATAAACGGAAAACAAAATTGTGTGATGTATGTCTTCAACCAAAACAAGTTGTACGAACTGCGGAAAAAAGTCAAAGACTGTTGGTGTAATTGGGTATATACTTGCTTGTTCCGGTGCTGATTAACATCACGTTATTTCTGGAAACAAAAACAGCGGTATTCTACTGTTGGCTTTATTCATTAACTAATAAAAAAAAACCACAGATATTGTGTTCTTCCAGGGATATATGTGACAATATTTTAAATTTGATAAGTAACTTGAACTAACCAAGATATTGACAAAAGCTGCCTGACATACATTAAAACGTAAAAATTTAGTAGGTAACAAGAGCAGTAATCTTATATAATCAATCTCGGTTTCTATTTTTTTTTTATTAAAGACAACTCCCTTTATAATTTTTAAGATGATACCTCATTTTTCTATGCCAGTTATACAATTGAATGAAAATCAGTTTAAATGCGTTTGATTAATTCACTATTAAATGAAACAATATCCTATCAGGTTTTACTCCCAACTTTAATTTATGCACATATGTTTTAATTTGCGATTCACATTCCTCGTTTCCATTATTTTATTCCATTACTATATATTATATGACATTCTTCCTTTGATCACCATATTTATGCACTTGAGAAGGTAAGTTTTAAAAATGTAAACGTTGACGGGAAACATTGTCTTCAACTTATTACATAAGTGCAGTATTAAAACTAATATCACGAACCATTTTAAGTAATCTGTGTACCTTAACCACTGATCACGTATATACCTTTTATCTATATCTTTGTAAAACAAGGTGTTATTTTCTTTTTGTCAACTGTTAACCAATAAACCCATCAAGTGTGTGCAGTGAAAACTAAAGACTAAGCAACTCGAACCCATCAAAAACTTGGGTGATTTCAGGTGCTCTGGATGGGTAAGCAAATCCTGCTCTACATGTGGCACCCGCCTGTTGCTTATATTATTACAAATCCGGTAAACAGACTAATTTAGTAGGTCACATTCGTGAAAATGGAAGGGTATTGTAGTTACAACATACGCAACATATCCGATATCATCTGTGAAACAGTTATTCCATAATGTTCAACCAACTGGTTATGGCGTCTTTAAAATTTACGAAGGGTCTTTCAGTTTGTTTGTTTTAATATTCCTAGGATTTCAGTGTATTTACTTTTTTGCCTGATGTGTAATGTATAAACTCCGACGAGTAAAATTATTTGGCTAGAATGATTATTAGAAATTTTAAAATATTCCACATAAACGGAAAACAAAATTGTGTTATGTATGTCTTCAACCAAAACAAGTTTTACGAACTGCGGAAAAAAGTCAAAGACTGTTGGTGTAATTGGGTATATACTTGCTTGTTCCGGCGCTGGCTTTATTAATTAACTAATAAAAAAAAAACAGATATTGTGTTATTCCAGGGAAACATGTGACAATATTTTAAATTTGATAAGTAACTTGAACTAACCAAGATATTGACAAAAGCTGCCTGACATATCCGAGATTCAATAACAAGTGTTATCAATTGACAGACTAACCAAAACAATCAGATGTTTTTTGTAATATAACACCCGTTCAAAAACGGGGTTCCATTAGTAGTTGGAATCCCAATACGTCACATCCGATTGCATACGTAAAAGGGTCGAAAAATATATTTCATTGACTTTGACAGCTTTAGGTTATTATTCTTATGTAGGTAAAACATACTTAGGCATAACCATGTTGATAACCATCTATCTTTAGTGTTTCAAAACATAATTATGTTTTGAAATTGGTGTTTTGTAAAAAATGTTTTTGTTTAAAACTTGAGGTTACATGGAAACTAAAGCTAGTTAATTTCATTGGTCAACTTCAAGTGATGGTTATTTCATTATATGCAATGAAATACTATTTGAATTTTACCTTTAATATTGGACAGAATACAACTTTACTCATGCAATTTTATTTTATTTGAAACACAGATAAATATTCACATTTCTTTTGTGTCAACAAAGATTAATAGGGGAAATCAATGGTGGATATATACCTATACGTTTCCCTTATATAAAATAAATATCAATACAAATTGTATACTTCTTTCCGACTGACTGAGCTGCAATGAGAAAATCGTCAATGTTAAAGCCTTACCTCAGATTTTAAAATTAATATGGGTACAATTCCATCTTTTATTGAATAAAGATCAATTATGATGTCGTTTTATTTAAATTAAAAAATGTTGATATAAAAGCCGAGTGAATGAGATTTACGGGTCTAATTAGTTGGATTGCATATAAAGAAGGCATTGCGTTGATGAAAATGGGAGTACGAATATGGTTTTGTATGTTTTTATTAGCTCATTGCGTACCAATGACATCATGTACATGTATGTATAATTCTTTATATTATTGTCCTCTTTTCTATGCATATTCTGAGGCATTTTGTTTGAAATATATCAAATAGTTGTTTAATTCTGATGTTCCTGAAGTAAAGATATATTTCGATTTTAAAAGGAAATCTACTTGTATATTGCACCATGGAAGATGGATGGATTCTAAGATTGTTCATTAAAAAAAAAATCGAGGTTATAAAGACATCATACTGAATGTGTATTTTGTCTATCATTCGATTCCTAATCCTCACTATCTGGGAAGAAAATTAAATAACCATATGTTAGAAAAAACTAAATGAAAATAATACCCCAACTGTTTTAAAATGATTATAGTGTGTATGTCGTGTTTATGACGGAACGTTTTTTTTCTTTATTTTGTTATAATATCTTTCACACATGTATCGAGTCAACAAAGCAACACATGTATTTATTAAAGGATGTCAAATATGATATCTTTATTTGAAGACTTCAAATATGACACAAATAACATGAATTAGTGCGTATAAGCACAATTCACTAGTTTGGAATTTATAACACAGAAGCGTAACATTTAAAACTTTGATACAAAACTGCGTCATAGGTTAGATTTGTTTTGTCTTTTTGGTTTTGATTTTGATTTTCACGCTTGAGCCGGAACTAATGATAATCTGTATATCGCTATTTTACCCTGGAAGACGTTGATAATTTCCTAGGCAACGACACATGTTCCCTTAGTTTATAGCAATAGTTTTCATATCACCCTACTGCGCTGAGAAAGGACATTGTCAGTTAGCAAGATCAAAGGAAAATTTTGTAAAATAGCGATAATATATTGTATTTGTCTAATATTCTATACTCCATATTTTGATAAAACAAATATGGAGATGGAGTATGATTTCTAGTGATACCAATATCCACCAAAACTTTAAAATATTGCTTATTATCAATGATGTACAATGCTTACAACAGCGTTACTGATAATATTAGGCCAGACTTTTATTACAAAACTTATTACTTATAATTTAGCATACATCTTACTAGATAACTGGAAAATAATTAAGATATACATAATACGTATACAACTAAACACACATATTCATCATTCGTGTTGATAAACTACAAAACGATAACTCGACAATACGTACATATACAAGCAAATGTAATGTATAATCCACCGAAAATGACAATAAACTACTGTTCTCCGTACAAATCTGGCCGTTCAAACTGAAATTGCTAAGTCAATACCAAAGGGTTTATCTGCATTTATAATTGGTATTTGCCCGATATTTAGAAAGTTAATCACCTTTTTCCCCGTTTTTCATCGAATGCTTGATCATCGCAACTGAAAGGGCATCAAAGAAGTAACACTTTATACTCGAACAGAAAAGCCTAGATGCTTAGAGGAAAGAAAAACGACCAAGATATGTTTAAGAAATTAAAATCCTCATCCGTTATATGAACTTCAATTTACATCATTAATTGTGCCCTTTATTTTATTTACAAAATTATTGTATTTATTGGCGTTTAGCTCATTTAGCGTATTTGAATAAAATATCAAAGACTTAATTTTACTACAATACAAACAATTCTGATCTCTATTTTAGAACATGTATTAATTTAAACTTATTGAAATGAAGTTAGTTTAAAATTTGTCAAAGTAAGCTTTAAGAATTCTTTTTCTTTTAATTTAGATTTATTATGCATGTCTCTAAACATGGTATGCGAAGCGTAACAGTTTACGAGGTGTTCCCATACATGCATTTGATACGGTGAATTTATTATGGATATATGTTAGACTTCATTTATAAAATAAAATCTTTAGAGCAGTGCATTTTTGTTTTGTTTGTAGCTCTATTTTTTAACATGCAATTTAAACTTATTGAAATAAGTTTAAAATTTGTCAAAGTAAGCTTTTATAATTCCTTTTTTTACTTTAGATTTATTATGCATGTTTCTTTACATAGTATGCGACGCGTAACAGTTTATAAGTAGGTGTTCTCTTATATGCATTTGATACGGTGCATTAATTATGGATATATTTCAGACTTCATTTATGAAAGGAAATCAATAGAGCAGAATTTGTTTTTATATCAATTTAAAATGTAGATTCAAATATTTTTCACCTCAAACGATTAACTAAAACTTCTTCAAAACTTATATATGATGTATAGTTCGGCGTCCGCAAAAAAGAAGCCAAGGAAAGTGTGTATCTCTTCTTCACAATACGCATTTTATTGAATCTCGATATTTATCATGTTTATAGTTTTTCTAACAATGACGTTCTACCTCCATAAGCCTGCAAATGTCATGGCGAGTCACATATAAGTAATGAAAAGACCTCTTTAAAAATAGATGTCTACTTAAAAAAGACGATACTTAACCTTTTTCACTGTTTACAGATAACTTTAACAAAGAAGAAAACATGACATGTGAAAAAAATATATTGATCAGATATGGTATCCCATTGAGAGAAAATAAAAAAAACATCCTGTTAATATAATCTCTCTTTTCAGGTTTTTTTTTTAAGATTAAACAAAAAGAAAATGCAAACTAAACAAAGTCAAATTCAAAAGAAAAATAATGATACATTTTTAACATAGTTTGATTATAATAAAAATATAAATGAAACAAATATTGCATAAGGCATAAGTTGATCTCCAAGGAAATGCACCTAAAATACAGTTTCAAGTCAACATATAATTAAACAGCACTTGAAAAAGAATAAACAAATGGTTTTTGAAATAAAAATGGTCGTTATTTCTGTGGATAAATATTCCTATCTTTCTATAGCTACAAACGCGATATATTCGAACAGTTGTATATATAGGTATTATTATTTTTTAACGTGCATCATTCAATTATTTATACACAGCATTGTATGTATTGGTAACACAGCTTCTCTTGTGTTCCTGTGATTGGACACCATTGGTTTTCTCTCCTTTTTTCTTTCTCTTTCTGTCGATCAAATAGCAACGTATCATATGGAGGAATTATGTTCCAATCTCTCTATTTAGCTGACAACTGTGTTTCAAATGTATCAAGTATAACATTCTTATGAATCGCATTACTCATTGCTTCATGTTTTATTGTTCAATATCAGTTTTTTTGCATCTCCCGTATAAGTCTATCAAAAGGCGGTCATGTATCATGTATTATCTTGATCTTCTAAATAGTATGTTCTGTTATCTGTTATCTGGTCCAACCCAAAATTAGTAGTCCCTAGTGTTGACAGTGTGTTAATTGCCAGTTTTGTTTATACCCCTTCCAAATGTATTTCTCCATGTTTTATGCCTCAAATAGTAAGTCAAGGTAGAAATTACACTGTCCTAAAATTTGGGTAATGAATTTTAAAGTAAAGTAGTGATTTGGTCCAGTTGAGAAATGTTAAAATTAGCACGTAGGAAGCTGTTAAAAGATTTCAAGACTCCCTTAATATAAAATTGTCCACATTTTGATTTAGAACCGATGATGTTTTCTATAATTCTGATATAATTTGTCCCAAAAGTAATACAAAACACTGTAAACATTTTATTGAGAAAGGACAGGTGGGTTTTTTTTTGTGCATTTATTGGCTTTTAGAAATGCACCACGAAATAATTGTGGTCTCGGACCATCTTGTGCCAAGCTGAAAGTTCTGTAGACACTCTTATATTCATACTTCTTATATGATTCAATGCTTTTTGTTTTTGTTTTAGTTTTACTTCATGTTTATTAAGCATTGCAATATTATAGTCAGTACAAGAAATAAAGTAGGAAACTATAATATATCTGACATTCAATGTTAATATGTTAATCATATTAATAGTCATCGTGGGTTTAATATTTATTATTTCTGCAGTATTTCCCTACAAGTAAATTGTACATGTAATTTAAAGTTGATCATATCCTTATTTGAAATTTGTCATGTGTTTGTTAACTGATATAATACGTGATATGACACAACATGTTTCAAATAATCGACTTGTAATGACAGGCGACTTTCTTTAAAAGTTACGTCTAAATCGTTAAATTTTCATCGGGTGTTATACACATTAAAGTGTTAAACGACTGTTGTCATCAGAGTACAACAGCATGCCCTAATTGAACTTATAAGCTTTATTTACAGGATAAGTTATCGATACGTTAGGAGATTTAACAATTCATATTTATTCAATACTGCACCTTGCATTGTAGATTGTAGATTTGTAATTGTAATTTGAATCCAAACCAGCAAAGTAAAACAAAAAAAAAACCACTGTGCTTTGGAAGGGTTAACAGATCATTCTCAATACGTGGCACCTATCGTTTCTAATGAAAGTCTAAATGTAGTTTAAACCTAATTATGTAGTTTCGTTCGAGAAAAGGGACGATATTCACTACTGGACGAAAAAACAACTGTCCATACCAGTAACAGTCATTGTACGACTGTTTTAGTCTGTAAAAGACCAGTAATGACTGTCAAATCTGTCATATTTCGTTGCAACAGTTTATTTGTGTCTGTCCCAACTTTTCTACGGGTTGTGAAAGTCAAAAAATGCTACCATCAGTCATTTCAGAACTGTTGCAGTGGTTTACGGTGTTGTCACAGTCAAAATCTATTTATTACAGTCTTTCTAATAGTTGTGGCAGTTGCATAATGTCCGTCCCAACCTTTTCATAGTTGAGACAGTTAAAATTTGTTTGTGTCAACTATTCAGAATGTTTGTCACAACGTTTTTAGAGTTGGGACAGTCGTTAAATGTGTGTTACAACTTTCTAAGGGTTGGCACAGTCATTAAATGTTTATAACAACTTATAAAAGGTTGACACAGTCGTTAAATGTTTAAAACAAACACTTCATAGGTTGATACAGTCGGTAAATGTTTTAATACAAATATTTTAGCGTAACGGTAGTCGGCCATCAGTGTAAAAAAATCACGTCTCACCCGGCTCTCAAGATTTGATTTTGTTGTGAAATAGTCTTTACTTATACTATTATCGTCTATTGTGCGATTGTTAACTTGTTTTACTGTTTATTCATTTATTTTGCGATCGTTGTTTGTCTTTTGTCGTTTTCTATTTATTGCCGTAGCATTGTCCGTTCATTTTTGACAGTCATGTGCGTTTGACTTTAAATAATCCTTCTGATATCCTTACTTTTTTATTTTATAATATCTGTTTTATAACATTTTCGTTCATAACTGGTTTTAAAAACCAGCAGCTTTCGTTTAAAATAGAGTTTTAATATTATTGCAGAAGAATAAGAAGATGACAATGAATTCATTCAAATTTATACTTAAAAAAAGTTTTGATAAATTCTGCGCAATAGAAAAATGTACAAGGGTGTACTTGAAATAAATTTAAAGATTATGACTCAGTTACCAATATTGTACAGCATAATAAACAGTTTTAATTCCAATTTCACCAAGAAGGACATTTCCGATGATAAAAAAAATAATTAGCAAAATCTGTCAAGTTTCATTAAAAACGGAAAACAATTCTTCACCGTAAACGATTTACCCTCTTTAATTTTTTGTCGGCAAAAACCTTGGACCTCAGGTCGGCAAACTATATTTTTACACAGGTAACTACAGATGTTAGACCACATGTTCAATAATCTTAGCTGGAAATTACAATCGGTGAGTAGAAATTATCAATACTAGAACACACCCGTGATATCGCAGGTGACTGAATTAAAGTATTTAACTATGCGCAAGCCTTATTTCAGTATTATATTGTCATCTGATAAAGTCATGCTGATTATAAGATACACAGCTTTCACTTCTTTCAAATCTTTCTGTTTGAAGATCTTTGAACCCGTCGAACTGGAACTGTGATTAGTATTCGTTTTGTTATCTTAGAAAGTCTTACTGATTAAAATACTAAAATAGGTAACAATTTGACAATGACTGATAGAATTTAGTAGTGTCAACCCTGTGATTATGACCCGTGTAAAAAGCATATTCCTAAATACACTGTTTAGTGGTGCGCCTGTCAGATGCGGAACGTACACAAAAGATAATAGGTAACAGGTGAATATACTATTGGTATCGGTATCGGACTCGACACGGAACTTATTAATTATCAGCAATATTAATTACTTGGAAAACAAAAGGGCCTGAAGTGGTGTAATTTTTAATCTACACTTTTGTACTATAGTAGTTATATATATAGTTTAATTCTTTGATTCGTCGTTTGTACGTGATGACGGCTGACAAATTGGACCTCGTAATTTTAGTATTATAGATTTTATAGCATGTCTATCGAATAATCATGGATTCATAATTTTGAAGGGAAAATGTGCACATTTGTCGGCTTACAGACCTTACAATTTGTTCCCAAAGGGGGGTGGGGGGGGGGAGAGGGTTCGAACCCATTCCTTTTTTTTTTGGCCGCTCAATGCATTTGAATGGGGACATATATTTGGACCCCCACTATTTTGTCCTGGGTTGGACCCCCCCCCCTTTTTAAAATGTCTGGATCCGCAACTGATCCTACGGAATCTATGTATTTAGATACTCCGATAGGCTATATCTATGAATCAATGTTCTATATTAACACACTCGTGCAAAGTTGCATATTCCAGGGAAAATATAGGCTTTGAGCTTCAATGTTAAAGTTGAGCATCATAATAAATCATTGAAAGTCTTAAAGGACACCCTTCCCCTCCCCCTATTATCATGTGTGAACAGTATGCCATGTATTACCTTAATTATTTTGCATACATCACCCTGAGTGGAATACAGAAAAGGTTACTCTATATCTTCCCCTTTTTTGTTGGAAAAATCTCAAGCATGACTGGATCTGTGCCCCTAAGGGCAGTCAGTAACCCTGTCCCTTATGAAAACTTCTGGATGTGCCACTGACCTATACATCATGTATCGTACATATTGAATGTTAAAGTATTGCTAACTCGGGTCATAAATTTGCATGAAATACATGTCACTGGACATTTTATAACCAACAACCAACCGATCTTTACATGTACGTATCCATATAAATGTGTTTCTTATCATGCTTATGCAGGATTACTAGTATTTCCCTGATTTTGCTTTATCAGCTGATAGTTTTTGTTCAATTAGGAATGCATTGTGATGTCACAATTTCCATAAAAAAAAACATGCATAGTACAAAAACATATGATTTGATCATAAAATGTTATGAAAACTATTAACTTTAAGATTAAATAGTGACTTATTTAGCAAGTGTCCACTTTCATTTAGATTTTAAATAATTCTCAAATCATGGACAACAAAACATTAATATATATTTTTGATAATATATGATAGCAGGCATTGAAAGTGAATAGGTATTTCAGAAATGGTTTAAAATAGCATTAATCATCAAAATAAAACAATATTATTAAATTAATGTTCCTGAAACAAGGCACAGAGTCATAAACAGTTGCCATTTAAACACTGTTGATTAAACAAATTGTGCTTATTCAATTAGTAATTGCTTTATCATGTACTGCATTGTTTAAAAAGCAAATATTAAAAGAGCAAAGCTAGCATCATAATTTTATTCTTTTTAGATTTAACATAGAATTTATATTAAATCACTATAATTTGTTAATAATTTGAACCTAAACTATATATTTTCATGTGAAATTTTTATATAAACTGTGCCCTGTTAGCATTGTTTTTAAAAATTCATTTGTGCAATACATGTTATGTAACTTACAAGTAGTAACATTCAATGGTCTTTTTATTATTCCCACAATTATTAAGGACCTTCTAATCATGAGTCATATTTTTGACACGCATTCAATTGTGTTTTGGTTACTTTATTGTTGCCTAACTGTTGGGTTGATGCATCATTGATATATCTCACACCTCCTTTGATTATGTGCATTCACAAACGATTGCTGATTTTTTGCATTTTCTACATAATCATGATAATTATTTTATGTTAAAATTCAATATGTCAGGAAAACATAACAAAACAATCTATCTGTCACGTCTGTATGCATTTTTTTTTATGTTAACATTTTTAAAGTATTTTATGAAGCTCAAAATATTTAAAAAAAAATAAAAAAATAAAATCTTTGTATTTACTGAATATGACCATGCAAATGTGACATTAAAATAGGTAACAATCAGGATGTTAACACTGGATATCTGATAGGTATTAATAAGAAATTATTATATACATGATGTAGCTAATATACAAATTAAGACACAATAGTTTATTGCCCTGGGGATGATATTTAATCTGTCATTGGTATAATGATATAATTTTATGATAATCTTCACAAATATCATGATTAAAATTTTGATAACTTTTTTAAAACAAATTATAATTTTAAATAATATGAAACAGCAGGATATAATATTATTTTGGATATAAAAATTCTAATTTTAAAAGTAATTTCAATATTGATTTATTAAAATAAAATTGGGTAAATGACTAAATTAAATAAACAAAAAGTGTTGTCTGAGCTGCAAAGCATTATTTAATGCAAGCTGTAATAAGAAATTAATAAGTAAAAAGTATTCAGGGTAACACAAAAGATGTAAAAAATATTAAACTCAAGGATTTAAAACATTAACTGGGATGGTTAAGTCTTGGAACAATATATTTAAATCACAAAGTTTTATTCATAATATGCACTGGACAAAGGTAAAGTCAATATTATCTAGTGCATGTATATAGTAACATTGCAAAGTTGTTTATTTATTTTATTTTTTCATTCCTTAAACTTTTCTTTGTCATGTTTGTAGTATCAATATATTTCATATTAAATTATAAACATAATTAAAATGAACAAAAGAAATAACCTGTTGTGTTTTAAAGAATTGATGAATTAAAGTATGGTGTGAGCCTCAATAAGACAGTAACCCTTCAATGAAAGTACACAATCACACTTAAAAAATCATTAATGCAGGAAAAAAAGACAACACTATAAAGAATTTAGACCCCCTTAACAGATTTATGTTTCTTGTTAATAGTGACTTGAAAATAGAATTGTATTAGTGCTACAATTTTTCAGTCAATGAGTGCCATAGTTTTAGGTAAATACAGTTATTATAATTAACTTTCTTATTATTGCACAATGTATTTGCATGTACATGTAGTATTATATATATTTATTATTAGTTAAACATTTACTGTACTTGAGTCTTAATGTATATTTTATTTTGTAGAATCATACTGAAAATGTATTGGTTTGACCATGACTCCCACTTAGAATATGATGCCTGCTAGTACATGTGCACTTTGATGCATAGGAAACATGTGCACTTTGATGCATAGCTGTAAATTGTGAAACAATGGATTTATTCATTATTTTATACTAGTTATCTATTGTTTTTGAAATAAAGAATAGGGCTTGCAGCATTATTCAATGATGATGATGTGATGTTCTGATTAAATTGAACAAGAAGAAAATTGTGCCTTGTACAAATAGGAAACTTAATATATTGTATAAAAAGGAGGACCACATTACTGGAGGACTAAATACCTGGGATTATCATCAATCATGATCAATTGTGAATTTGGAATAACAAAATTCCATAGTTGTAGTGCATATTAATACTGCAATCATACATGTACATTGTTTCTGAGTTCCATGAATACCCAGGATAATTATTCATTTGAAATAGCAATTTGGAATAATGAAAATTCATAGTTTCAGTGAATACTACTAATAATAGTGCATCATATCTGAATTCATGAATACTTTTAATTAGTGGATTTATTATAATAACAATATCATGAATATGGATAATGTGAATTTCTAGCTTCAGTGAAATTTACAAAACAGTACATGTATATCACATCTGAAGTTTATGTTGGCATTGCAATTGTTAACTACCACCAGCCTGTCCAGGGTGTGTAAAAAGATCTTAACCAATTATGAGGGTCTCGTGCAGTCTGTGTCAATTGTTTAGTGTCAAATGACTGCTTGCTGTACTTAAATTATTAAAGTCTGAATTAGAATTAAATAAAAATCTTAATTAGCATGATTAGTGGCCAAGTATTTGAAACAAAAAAACCATGCATGTACTTTAAAGTATAATTTTATTATTCCACCTGCAACAAAAGTTGAAGTATATGCATGCAAGAAATTGGTATTACAATCTGACTACAACGTACCGTTTTGTATTTGAGCTTCAGCAGATACATTTTAGAAGCTGAAAGGCCTGGGTACTTCCTTATGTTATGACATTTCTGTTAGTGACTTGTCCCTTGCACGTAAACTAGTTTGCATGGTACACTACATCATGCTACATGAACATGTAACTGTTTGGAAAAAAATATTACTGTTTGAACAGTCACAGTGGAATACACTCCAAGTCTTACATGTATAACATGGATTAATTTTAGGTAAACCCATTTATATATATACATGTAGGTATCTTGAAAGGTTTACATTGTATGTCTCATTGTCTGTCAGGCAAGGTTGGCCTGATCCTGACTTCATTTCATGGATCAGTGATTAAGGTTACTTCAGTTACATGTAATTTGTCAAGTTTGTTTCTCACACATGTTAAATACTACAAGTAGTAGGAAAAGTAGGTCAATTATATATATTTGGTGTATGAAATGAGTGCGGTGAAAAAATGTCTTAATTGCAATACTTACATCGGACTTTAACCTCAATGAAAATATCATGGTTCATTGAACAATGCTTAGTTTTTGTTGTTTGATCTATTTCCAAATGTTTCTCAGATGCTACAGTATAAACTACATGTACATGCATGACATGTATAGGATCACTATTTTTGGCATATTATTGGATATATATTCATAAGGTGTACAAGTTTGATTGGCAGGCTTTACATCTGACCATGACCTCATTTCATGTTTCATTGGGCAATGTTTAATTTTCATGGTTTGGATGTTAAGAATGCTAAGTCTATTCCACAGACAGTATAAATCACTAAATTTTGTGTATGGAATGTCAGTTTGTAGGGTGTACATCATCTGTCTGGCATGGTTAATTTTACTGTGACTTAAATTCTTTTTCAAAGGTTATTTATAATGGAAAGTTTGTGTGATACCTGTACATGTACAATGTACTAAAACCTTTATACATGTAGGAAAAGCAAGATTATACACATGTAGCTGCTTTTTGATAACAAAAGTCTGACAACTATTAACAATTGTTATAATTCATTTGATAATACTAGGTATTGTATAACATGAATACTGTATGATAACCACAATAAGGAGATGTGGTATGAATTTCAATAAGACGACCATCCATCGTAAGCCAAGTGATGTAATTGTTAGTAACTGTACATCCTTCAACAATGAGCAAAATCAGTTCCGCATAAGTGTGATAATGAAAAACCTATAACAGGCCTAGCCATATTGGATGATGTAACACAATGTAAACAAGTTTAGATGAGAAACCCAAGTTTGATTTTTATACCATGTACACAAAAGCAACATTGATACACCAATGATGACACATATATTGTGTTTAACCAAAGACTTGTACTTTAAATAGGTGATTTTCTGCCCTTATTCATGTTTTTTTCTTCAAATCCATTCTATCTGCTTTTGAATAAATGCCTTCTAAATATATGACCCAAGATGTTAACCAACATTTTCCCATTGGTTTCCATAAACACAATAAGCATTACAAAGTCATACATGTATAATGCACTAATAGTGAGCTGTTTGTTGTAATTTAATTATAATATTTATGTTTGGAAGCATATTTTTGGGGTTTTAATTTGCTATTGTCCAGTAGCAAATATTACATGCATGTTCAGAACAAAAACAATTTACAATGAATACACTTGGTAGGTTCTTTAATAGTTGCCATCCGGGATGAAACGAGTCACAAGTCACTGAATCTGTGTATTTGTATACCCCCACTTTAAAAAAAGGGGGGTATACTGTTTTACCTCTGTCTGTCCATCAGTCCGTCCGTCAGTCAGTCCCTCCCATGAATATTTTTTGTCGCATTTTTCTCAGGAACTACAATACAAGGATTTCTGAAGTTTGGTTTCAGGGTTTATCTAAGTCAGCTATATCGTGTGATGCGTTTTCAGATTGATCACTTGACAACTTTCTGTTTACCGAACATTTGTACGATTTTACACATGATAGCCAAGTTGAAAATTTTCGTCACACTTTTCTAAGGAACTACAATATAAGGATTTCTGAAATTTGGTTTCAGGATTTATATCAGTCAGCTATACCGTGCGATGCGTTTTTAGATTTATCACTCGACAATTTCCTGTTTACCGAACACTTGCATATTTTTACACTATTTATATTATCCACTTGCGGCGGGGTATCATCAGTGAGCAGTAGCTCGCAGTTTCACTTGTTTTTTCTAAGGTGTATATATGAATTCAGAATATGGGACCCATTTTCGTAATTTATAAATGTGACCATTTTAAAAATTTCCATTACTGTACTGTCATAGATAAAGGAAGATTGGGTGTGTGTGCCAATGAGACAATTCTCCATTCAAATAACAATTTATAATAGTAAACCATTATAGGTCAATGTAAGGCCTTCAACACGGAGCCTCAGCTCACACCGAACAAAAAAAATATTAAGGGACCCAGAATATTGTCTACATCTAGAAACATTGTTAGTTTTCTTTACTAATTAAATAGTATGTCATTATTGTACAAGCATTTACAAGATTAAATAATTTGAAGTTGAACAATTGAAATGGGAAAATATTTTGAATAAACGTAATTAGTACGACATCTGATCAACTGAAACCACGTAAGAGAATCCGATGTCAGTCTTTAGAATTGACCAAATACATCAAGTTATAAACCATGATGTGAAAAAACATAAAAGAAGATTTGATTTTTCTGTCTGAAACAATGCGAGTTTTCTTGTTTTGAACATTTGAACTTCCACTTGCGCTAGTTATTTTGTCGGGTCTTGTATGAACAGTATGTCCATCTACTAGTATTTACAAATGTACAAAATATGTATGGTAAATTGTTTGCGAAAATCCGGTGAAAATATGATTTTTCTTCGCGAGTGATAATATTTGTTCACCTCAATCGTGAATGCTGACGTGCTATTTATATGTATCATGTGTATCAATTACAATTGAACTCATTGACCATTCCGTACAATTTAAAGAATATACAGTACAAAGTCGAGTTAATATTGAACTATTCTAAAATAAAACACGATAAAATAAAATAAATTAAATTTGGATAGATTTAAAACTTGTTTTCCATAGCCGCTAAAGATGTGTTAAATGTCCGTAATAGCTTTGATTATATGTTGTACATGTATAGAAATCAATATGGTTAATACGGCAATATTTATAATTTTAAAAGAGAAAATGTAGCCCCGAATAAAAGCTCAGAATAAGTGTCTGAAATAAGCCCTAAAAAAAATATAAAGCAGTTTTATATGGGGATAAGTTTGACAAGTGTGTGTATAAGGAGTTCCCGGCTAGGTTTAGAGTATATCATGTATATTAGCGTTATTATGAAGTAATGTGATTCGTAAAACTACGAGTATTGAAAACAATTGTGTATGCATGAATGATTTCACACCTAACTGATTTAATAATAAAAAAAAATAATATTAAAAATTGTCAACTGTTAATTCAGTTATAAAGATACGTTTGGTTTTCAAATACATTGGGTAATTTTTCACTTTTTCTGTTAGCAGTTATATTTTATCTAGTGAAATTGCAGGTATCTATGGCTGGTTCCGATTTTATTTGTTCGAAGAGATAATGGCGAGGAAGTGTTAACAATATATATAAATTCAGCACATTCACTAAATAACCGAGGAATACAAAAATGTGTTCAGCGGCAAATATTTCAAAAACTATTTTTTTAAAACAATATACATCTAAAATTAATGTATTAAATGTGAATGAAAGTTGTTTCTCTTTGTCACAACCTTATATTTCACACGGTAAAATTGTTTTACAAATAATTTAACCTTTATCCCGGGCCTGGCTGTCAGACAATTTGTATCCGTGACTTTTAAGTGTACACGAATATCAATGTTTTGAAGTTGCTACGCTTATAAATTAGCTAGGCCTATACAATGGTTGAAGCTATTATATTTTAACTGTTACAACTTTTTCTGCGTTTAAACAGTTTATTTATGACTGTTTCAACGTTTTCCGTGTTGGGACAGTAATAAAATAACTGTTACAACTTTCAAATAGTTGCATCAGTTTTATTACGACTGTGACAACTCTTTAGGCGTTTAATCAGTTTATTTATGACTGTTGCAACGTTTTTCGAGTTGGGACAGTTGTAAATCAACTGTTACAACTTTGAAATAGTTGTATCAGTCCTTTAATGTCTGTGGCAGTTATTTCTTGCGTTGTTGCAGTCGATTTATGTTGTAGACAAACACTTTTAAAGTTGGGACAGTTACAAAATAACTGAAGCAGTGAAATTTAACAACTGTTACAACTTTAACAGGCCTTATCAGTCTTAGAACGACTGTTACTGGTATGGACAGACGTTTTTTCGTCCAGTAGTGATTGTAGTTACATAATTATTACATACCCTCTATCATTTTTGAGACAGATTTTTTGTAGCGGTCCGCCAACTCGTGATGGCGTTTGAAAAAATTACGAAGGGATGTTTTCAATTTCACCACTTGAAACTCTTTGTTTATTAGCTTCTTTAAGAGCAGCAACCCTCTTTCGAGGAAATCATAAGAGAAAATACAAACCTTAGAATATATCAACTAGGAATCATATACTCAGTATGCAAGCGCTGCTGGAATGTTGCTACATTCAAATGGAATGTTCACATACGAGAAGCAGAAAACATGTCTTTTGTCATAACGTTTTGTTTTTGATCAACCCTCATTGTCATTATATTCATAGATGTAAGTCAAGATATGAGGCAAACTTGTATCTATGGTATCCTTTATCTCAAATTCGATGGTAATGATACGTTCAACAAAGTCCCCATAATATCAATTATTTAGTGTGAGAAATATACATTTCTACACTGCAACAAGTGTATTACGATATTTATCCACTCGAGACAGTTACATTTTATTTTTTGAGTGTTTCAAATAATTAAAATTTAACTGTCGAGAGTGTAGAAACTACGTTATACACGAAAAATAGTGTCAGAATCTGTTTCTCTGATGATTTGTATCCTTCTTTTTTTAAGATTTTCAGAAACTTGGGTCTTTAAATGCGACGTCATCAGGAATGGTCGCCTTTTTTCATGACGTCACAGAAAAATTCAGAGGAAAACAAAACATTTTGACGTCTTAATTTTGACTTAGCATTTGCCGAAAACAGATAATTCACCAGTGAGGAGACATATTTTTCTCACACCGATCACGAATTGTGAAAATAGCACAAATATTAGAGAACATAATTTATGTACATTATGTAGCAGTATGAAAAAAAAGGAAAATACTAATTACTTGTTTCTTTCTTGCTCAGAAGTTCCTTTATGAAATCAGTCTCATTTGAATTTAAGAACAAGTCAACAAAAAGCGGGTCACAGTTTTGATTATAATTGAAATGCATTTTTCACATGTCCTCCAAACGTAACAAATATGTTGTTAATCAAGAAATCAAATATCTTGATAGTGTCAGTTTCAGAGAATTATTCGTTTGAATCGGAGTGATTTCTTACACAGTATAATTCATCCCTGACTTAGACAAGCTACGTGTATCCACATTGGCCATCCTTTTCTATGAAACATAGCAGGACAAACTCTTCCAATTTGTCTTCCTATTTGGAATATGGAATACTGGTGTAAAGTGTAGAAGGGCAAATATACAAATACTATTGTGATAAATGAGTCTTTTGTGTTTTGACCTCTTTGGAATTTTTTAATATCAACATCTAATGTACGCATACTCTAGAATATGTTGTTTCGGAATAACTTAGAAGCCAATCTTTGATTGCTGATTATATTGATGTTGATAATTTAGGACAAGAGATTTCTTGGAGCACTTAGAAGATCTAACAGTATGTCATTTGTAACTACACTTGAGTTAAGGTATATATTACAGTGATGAGTGATCCAGTTTTTCATCAAAGGGTCGAGAGGGTATATATTTAGTTTCTAAGTGAATTGTAAATATTCAGTTCATATATAAATCAGTTTATGTAATGTGATTTAAACACAAAAGCGATTAAGTTTGGGACTGAAGCTGCAGAGAAAACAACATATTTGTCATGGAGGAAGGACCAATCTTTAGAAACATTTGGTAAATGACAAGTTGACGTAGTATGGGTATAAACAGACATATTTAAAGATGACTTTTTGTGTTTATTTTCACTCATGTTCACGTGCAATTTTGAACGGATCATTATCGTGGCCATTGTTTGTGACATTGTTCACCTTTTGGTTGACTTGGGATACCGATTTCGTTTAAAACACGTTCAAAGTCTCAGTTTTGGGGCGACAATCATTTTTTTTTCATTGTTGATGGGTTTCTCATCATTTTGGTTTGTGATCTTGACTTATTTTTCGCTTAATAGACCATTGAACAGCGGTATACTTCTCTCATCAAATGTATGATCTTGTGTTCAGTGTATATCTATTAAAACTACACTGTAGAATAAACATATTTTTTTCGAGATTGGATTTATTGATACGTTTGATACACATTTACGGATTTTACCACAATAGACTGCACCAATGCAGATTTTTATATACAGTTTTATCCTAAAATCCTCGCCATATGAACGTACACGAAACAAGAAAAGGGTCCACAATTGTTTAACAATATCGATAAAGAAGTGTGGTTTTACTGGATTTATGGTAGCACAATACAAAGATTTTTTTACTTCCAATCACTAACCTTTGAAATGCTGTAACTTTCTTATGAATGCATAGAAAATAACAAAAGAGGTATATATAGATAGATAAAAGATAAATCTTTTAAATGAATGCAATATTTTTATTATGCAATCATTATGTAATCAATTATTATGTAATTAGTGTCAAAATGTGGGCAAGTTCACTTGAATGAATTTAGCTCTATCATCTTTTTAACCATACAGAAAATTTTACCGAAATCTTAATCAACTCATCATGGGCTCCAAAAGGGTGTCTCAGATTGTCTCTATGGTATCCCATTCTCTCATAAATCTCTAATTAGTATAAACATCCTAACCACATAAAAGAAGATAATGTTTAATTAGGTGTAAAATTTGTTCTATACGTTCTATCTGCAATCTGAGACACCCTTTTGTATATAATGGCCATAATAACAACATATAATAAAATCGACCGTCTAGGGATACCTATGAAGAAGCTAATTTCATTTGAAAGTGGAAATTTGGTGAAAAATATTTTAGACACAGTTAATATTATTATTGGTTACATAATTGTTGCATAATACTAACATTACATTAATTTGAAAGAGTAATCTGTTAGCTATCCAAAACTACCACTTTTATAAATTTTCAAGCATTATCAAGAAAGTTACAGCATTTTAAAACTTGGGAGTTGGAGTTATAAAATCTTTGTATTGTGCTACCTTATGAGTGTCTATTCGATTGTCTGTTTCCACAATACTTTCAGTAGAAATACAAATTAAGTTTTATCGTCTTATATAACAAAATCAGAATTACGAATGAGATAACACATGAAAAGAGTGAAAAAAAATATGCATCACAAGAATGCAGTTTAACAGTGACCTATATCGTAGCATGTGTTTCTCAACGTCAAAAATACACCAACAAAACCCCTCAAAATGAAATAAAAGTCAAAACTGGCAATGTATAAGTAAAAACAGTATTTACTTATAGTGTATATATACATCTAAAAAAAGGCTGTTACAATTTTCTATCTGGTTAGAATTTCAACTCTTCTACTGTGTGAGTTTTAAATAGAGAACACCAAACCAATGCACTTTAATTATTATAAATGGTAATATTTCGGTAGGACATTTTCGATCCCATGTTATACTACTGATTCTGAGGGTGTATTTCCAATTTACTTTTAGTAAATAAACATCAAGAAATTTTATACCGGGTTTATAACTTTGGGATACAATACATATCTTAGATAGTTATCTTGCTTTGAATTACAATGCATCTTTTTGATTTGTTGTTAAACATGTGATAATTTATGTACCGGAAAAATATGCTTGTAAGAAATGAACGCTTATGTAATAGTAAAAGTTCAATGATAAGTTAATATTGATATTGATATTAAAAGACCTCCGAGCCAAAAGGTGTGTTCAGATCCCCGAGCCCTTTTTGTGAGGTGGTCTTTTAATGTTAATATTAACTTAATCATTGAACTTTTACTGACTTAAAAACCGTCAAAAATATAAGAAAAGTACATAAAAAGCATTTGCAGAAACATAATTCCCCTGAACTGGACGAGTCCAAATATGTTAAACTTTAATGATAGTTAAACAGTACTCAGACTGATATGTACAATTAACAGTTACCAAATTGACATGAACACGGACCGATTTAACGGTATTAAATCATATAATTATTTATTTATGATAAAACAAAAATAGCATCTAAATAACACCAAATGATAGTTTTACAAATTAGGGGTTAAATTTATATTTTTTAGCCAAATTTTCAAAATAACGATTTATTATTTAATAAATCAGGCAATCAAAACCCCCATACAGGCCTAATTTATAACTGACCAATGAATATAAGGCCAAACAACTTCATGCTATATATACTTGATGTTTTTGGTCTATCAGTAATCATGAAATAGAATCGTAAAGATCAGACCTTAGAAAACAGTAAGTAAACTCTTCCGACAATTAGCTTTTTAAACAGCTTGTTTAAGAACTTCTAATCGGACAGTCCTAAGGATGCACAAGGTCCTTTACAATATTCATCCGGTAAATGTTCCGTTTGTTTCTGATTTGTTAATTTTCCTACATTAAGATACATGCGAATGCAAAATAATAAGTTGTGTCTACTCAGTCCAATTAATTAATAGATCTTGCTTTATTTTTTGTGTTTTTTTTTTTAAATAAGAAATATGCATGCGAACTTCATTGAATAAAACCGTATTAAACAAGGTTTCGCTGTCCCGATCCAAACGTGTTGGGTGAGATATACTTGCAAGTTCAATATATTTTATGAAAACAAACACTTTAATTTAGTCGTCCGTTATTCCATTTTCATGTCTAAATAAAGCAAAAACACCTGAAAAAAACTTTTATCTTTCTTAGTTTTATCCTTGCCTGAATAAAAAACAAAATCATATGTTTTAAATCGTATTTAAATATTAGATAAGAACAATAGTAAAAAACTATTTAATACTTTTGAATAAGCAGTCAGTTATGTGATAAACTGAAGAGAACCCCCCCCCCCCCCCCCCAAGAAAACTACTTAAAAATGTAAATGGAAATTGTAAATTATAATAGCATTTACAAGATCTTGTCTCTGTGTGCTGAGTACTAGTACTGTAACAGAGAAATTATTTAAATTGATTGATTGTGGTTTACTTTACGTCCAGTAGCAAATATTTCATGCCTGTTAATGACTGTAACACATAAATTTTAAATACAATAGGTAATACGTACAATAGGAGGTCGACAGTGAGGTTGGACGTGTAACTTTAAAATACCACTAGAAAAAATGAGGGTATATTGAATAAGTACAGAAATTAAGACTTGAAACAGCAGGCAAAATTTGAACCACTCAAATATTAGGTGCAAGAGTTTTTAATTTGATCCATAGAATCTACCCTGAAGTCGATCACACATGTTTACGTGTAGTTTACAATATCATTTTACGCATCCAATTTAGGTTAGATACGTTTAGCTCGCTTTAGTAACTGTAAGAATTCTGTGAAACTGTATTGTTTATTGGACTTTAGTTTTTGGTATGATATTCTGTACTACCGATCACTACCGCTCTCCTGGTTGGTCTCGTGTGGGGGCGTTCGCCTCGAGAGCGGGAGGTCATTTAATTTGTTCGAATCCCGGACGGGTCAAACAAAGACGTTAATTAAATTGGTATTCTATTTCAACGCTGAAGACGTGGCATCACAGAGTAAGAGCACAGACTGGCCGGCTCAGAGTCGGAAATGTGTCCGGGTCGGGTGACTTTTCTTCCTGCGAACAAATATCTTGTGAACTTACACGATAAAAAAAACTCGACTCATCTTGTCAGTCTAGTAAAAAAATGGGATTAATACTCGTAATCGTCTAACTCGAATAATTACAGCGCCCCTTTACGGTCATTGTCCTCAAGAGGGCTTGAAGACAAAGTGATCATTGGACGCATCAGCCCAATACAAATTGTATTGACCAATCGTTAATGGAGTGATCGAAGTGATCGTAATATAACGACTGGATTATTCGGGTTAGTAATCGTCCTGAATATTAATTTTATTCGCCGCTGGTCGTCATCCATTACCATTATTTATTTTACCGTTTTATTATACAGTGAAGTGTTTTTCTTTTACTGGTATATATAAAAAAAGTCTTGATTTTCACCAATCAAAATTAAAAAAATGGCAGGTGAAATTTTTCAAACACTTGTGATTGTTGGGATTATTCAGTATCTTTGACGGTATGTTATATTTAATCAAATGTGCCTATTCGGATATATAATATTTGACGGAAAATATAATTCATTTTACTCCGTATAACTATTATTTAGTCATGGGTCGGTTTTGAGAATATTATTCAGTATACGGAATGTTCTATAAAAAATGATTGAAATGTGTAAACAACAAGAAAGATCAGCTTACTCTTTTTAAATAAGTCGCATGGCTGATTTTAACAACATTTTCTGTGACTTTTGCTAGAACAATAGTAGATGAAAAAAAAATATAACAAAACCGATCAGCAAGACAATATAAAAAAAAATGAAACGCTCAAAATAAGTTGAATCTTTTTTATAAATTATTGTCAACCTTTTTTTATCATTTTTTTCATGCGTGTAGACAACTATTATACCAGTCTGAGATAAAAATTAACTTGAAACAGCAAATGTTGTCATCTAGACGAGACAGCCGTCATTGTACGCTTCAATATATGAGTTATTGTCACTCAATGTTTTACTGTTCAAGTCCCTTCCATATTGGTTTTGCTGGAAATAATACAATGTAACCACTGATGTGTACTACGACAACGTTTTTTTTTTAATTAAAAAAAAAGATGAAATGCAAAGAGAAAAATGACGGAAGAAATGCTAAGATTTACGCATAAAAATTCAAATGTAAATAAAAATGAAATATATAAAAATTGGAAAACTGTTTCAGACTATAATCAACTGATGAAAAATGATTATAAATCACTTAATGAAGCTGATTAATTTATTGCTCCTTTGTGTCCAGTGGCAAATATGTCATGCATATTCACGATTAGATTCAAAGTGGATCAATTTTGAAGCAAATGTTTACAAATTTAGAGTTGCACTTTTTACAATAAGGCAGAGAGTTCGCTAGAGGTAAAACGTATGCCGTAATAGAATAGATTTAAACCATAATGATCGAATTCGTAAATTAAGCCCTCATTCCCTCTTTTTTCTCCACGGTAGACGAATGCCATAAACAAAACGTCACGAATTTACAATCAATAACGGCCACTATCAGTAAATGAGATATGGACTTTTTTATAAATTGATTCCTATTGCAACCAACATCTCCCTGTTCGGGACAGGTTATTCATATCCACAAAATACCGCCTGATTATTGATTGAAGATATTTAAGCAACAAAAAGCACTTTGAATCAAACAAATTCTTGAAATTGTAAATTAAGGTATTTTGCTGGGTTTTTTTTCCAAGCCTATTTCGGACCCCCTGATTTTAAGGGGGCGTATCTAATTAGTCATGCCCGATTAACTTTAATTGAATTGAACCTCAACTTAAAGATCTACATCGGGTAAATAAGTTCGAGGTACAATAAGTAGACAATAGAAATTCTTTCTAAAATAGGATCGTCCCAGGTATCTTAGAAAATAAATTTGCGTTGGATAACAATGAAAAATGCACGAGCAGGTTTGTAAATCAACACATTGTTCTTATTATTAGATTCACGGTAACAATATAAATCAAATACTGTTTGTTAAATTCCAAGTACTGACAAAAATGGAGGTACACGTTTGGTTTTGTATGTGTGTTTTACTTCATTGCAAACTACATACATCATGTGAGTATTTTTGTGAAATTATAATATTTTGTACTGACAAGCTTTACAGATATCAAGGAAGTATTTGTAAGAGAGCTATCTACTTGTCAGTTTACAATTCTCATCATTTATGGCGTTGGAAGATAATTGTGTCTTTGTCCATCATATTACATGTCCACACTACCGAAATACCACTATTTATAATTCAAAAAAACATTGGTTTGATCTTCTTTTTTAGAACTCAAACTGTAGAAGAGTTGAAATTGAAATCGGTTAGAAAATGAATCTAGAAAGTAAATGGTCAAATTGATTATTACTCTGTGTATTTTTCCTGTACTCTATACAACATGGTGTTGATTACATATGCTATCTATAACTGTCAATGCAGAATGATTCTTTGAAAAATAAGTAGGGGTCTTCTGCTATTTGTCCATTTATTATTTAAAAGCATGACAAATCAGAGTGTCCAATTTTATTTGACAAGATACGACTTCATGAAGAACCGTTTCAAATGACAATTCATAATTCTTTGTGTGCGTCCTCTATTACGTGGAAATCGGTTATATTTAATCAACACAAGACATGTATGGATGATGAGGGTGTACCGTGTCTTAACTAAGGTTCATATTTTCTATGTTAACTGAGGAGGTTCAAACATATATGTAAATGAGGACGAAGATGACGGCATATTGATAACGATTCAGCACAGGAAAAAATTCAACCATTTAATAAAAGATTATGTAACGTTCGAAATCACGTCACACAACTGCATTATCAGTTTGTTTCTGTTGTTTTTATGTGGAGTGTAATATGTTATATTGTTTGGGATTTATCTTCAAACTTACAACAAGAATACGGCTGTTGAACCACTGAACTGTTCTTCTTTTTTTTTCTTTTTTGGTTATGTTATTTTCTTCTTAATTTTGTATAAATGAAATAATGAGTGATAAATTTTGCAGTTGTTGATAAACATATATAAATATGCAGGTGTAATAAAATAAAATGATTTTTTTTTAAGAAGATTAAGAAGGTTATCATACGAATTCGACCCGTGTTTGTATTTTGCATTAAAATTTTAATAAACGTCAGTAATAAACACACCAGTGGAAAAACATTAATTGAGTTGGCGTTAAAACGAATCCTTATTTCATCCGTTTCCATGTTGACACGGTAACATTAATTATGTTAATTCTGAAGTCCTAGAGTACATATATTATTTTTCGAATGTGAAAAAAACCCGCTAAATAATAACAAACTTTATGTAGTGATCTTATTGCATAATTACGCTGTTTCTTATCTGTTGTGAAATGTAATTTGATGGGACCCCAATTAAAGTGAGAGTTTTATCTAGCTTTATAACTTTGCAATGTTCTTTTATGTGGGGGATAGCCTGTACCAATGACAGCTGTTGTCCATTTGTTTGATGTATTTAGCTTTTGATTTTGCCATTTGATTGATGACTTTCCTTTTTGAATTTTCCTCGGAGTTTGGTATTTTGTGAGATTACTAGTTTCCTTTGCTTCATTAATTCATAATTTACTCCGAAACACTTCCAAGAGTGGAGAAAAATATACCCGAGGGACATTCAAACTCATAAATCAATAATAAACTGACAATGCCATTGCTTAAAAAGAAAACAAACCAAATTAAAAACCAATTGTTCAGAGAACAATTGAAGGTCTTTCCACCACTAACAATATATTTTGATGTTAAATATTAAAAAATCAGTTGATATGTCAGTTCCTAATATAAAGTTGGAGCAAAGGTCAAAATCTAGAACGTCCAAATAACCTATGACCTTGACCTCAATTTCAAGGTCATAAACTAAGGATCTCAAATCAAAATACACTAGTTGCTTAATATGTATGGTTTATGAGTAATTTCACTTTATGCACAATTCTAAATATAAGAGGGGCGAAAAACTCCCATTTATTGTCAACACACCCTTTGAACCAACATTAATGAGTTACGACATGCCGCAACTAACAATTTAGTAAACATAATTTGTCGATATCTTATAAAGTTAATCAAAATGAGTGAAAATATGCCAAAATCAAAATTTAGAATATGACCTTGACCTAATTTTCATTTTTTTGAACCAAGGATCTTAAATCAATAGACCCTCGGTCTCTATTACTTATGGTTTACCAGTTAGAAATGCATATCTTTTATATCTTATACAAAAGGGGGATAACTCTCATATGGAGTCTCCGGATAGTTAAAATTGATTAAATCATCCTGAGGATATAGCAAGCAATTTGGTAAAATAAATTTGTCGGTTTCTAATACGGTTGCGACATATAAGTATTAACAAGATAAACAGTGTTCGGGGAGATAACTCTTATTTAGAAAAGAATTTTGTTACGAGGTGTCAGTTTCTAAAGCGTATTTACTGTTTGATATCATATACAATATATCTAAGCGACATCTTGTGAAACAAAATAACAGCGAAGGAAAGAAAATTAGGCGGAAGAAAAAAAAAATAATAATCAAAAGAAAACCAATAGGTCTTTCCACGGAAAAGTGGAAAGACCTAAATATTGCACGACACAAAACAAAGAAAAAATAAAGACGAATCTTACCAAAAACTCGGGGTGATCTCATGTGCTCCAGAAGGGTATAATCAAATCCAGCTCCACATGTTGTACCCGTTTCAAGTATTTATAAAATTAGTATACCATTTTCAAAGCGAATTAGATCTGACTCGTCTAACATGCACAGTACATTTGATCCTGATTTTTGTTGTTGTGATAACATTTTACCTTTTTTTGTGATTTACCGTTTGCCTTCTTCTTTTTTTTTACCGTACACTGTATTTACTTTATTAGATGATATGTTCCCGTAAGGTTTTGATATGCTACATATCATGTAAAAACCACAACTAAGAACATGGTAAATGTTAAGCGATCAATCAGATCAAGGAAGACTGCCTTATGAACATTAAGTCATAAAAGAATATGTGGTATGATTGCCACTGAGACAACTCTCCACAATAAATCAAACATGATACAGAAATTAACAACTATAGGTCACCCTAAAGCTTCCAACAATAAGCAAAGCCAATACTTCATAAAGGCCCCGAAATGACAAATGTAAAAAGATTCAAACGAGAAAACTAACTGCCTAATTTAGGTACAACATATTAACGAAAAACATGCCCTGTTAAACATATCCTAGTATTTTGCTTTCTTCGTTTACTCAATTTCAAGTTGCGCACATATGTTCGTTTACGCAGTCTCCAATTTAGCACATCTGTGTGCTTACAAAATTTCGAATGCAGCACAAGTGTTTCAAATAGCAAGTCAATAATTGCCAAGTCTTTAAAACAAAACAACAACATTTCTTACACATCGATAAATGGTCAACAAGATGTCTTGAAATAAGTAAAAGCAACCTTTAATTTAACACAAAGAACTTCACCATAAAAGCTTAAGCAATGTTTGTCCTCAGTTAGAATAATTTTTTACAGTAGTTGTTTGCCGTTTTGTCTGCATTTAAAGTAACATTTGCATTTAAACATTTTTACATGAATATAATTAGAAATTAAAGCAAGGTTATTGCATAAATATATTTAAAGGGAGCATCACAGGGTCACAAACTTGACTTCTAAACGTGTATATTCCCGTCTTATCTCGATATTTTAAAAACAGTATTATGAAAAAGTAAAATCACAGAAATACTAAATTTCGGAGAAAATTTGTAACGGAAAGTGCGAAATTAGAAACTCAAACAAATCAACGAATGTAGAAAATATTAAATTTAACCTTATGTTCCAACTAGCTAAACCTCTCACTTGTATGACAGTCGTATACATTTGTCCATTATTTTGACATTGATGTGCGAACAAAACTAACATAAATGATAGGTATAAATGTAAAAAATAGTGTTACAGCAGTCAGACTACTAAAAATAGTAATTATATTAATCACTATTAAAACAAACAGATAATGTCAACGTTGACCCAACAAACCTTTTGAGTTGCATACGTATGATGATACTTTGTTATAATCAAGTCTTTTAACAGTGTGTAGGTGCACTGTAGAAATGAATATGCTCCTCAACAGTGTTTCCTACTTTGAGTGGTCAAAGATAAACTGCAACATGTTGAACAACGATCGATCGTTCGACGGAAAAATGATCATCCGGTCTACCTTTTAAAACTCAAAAACTATATGGGACACCAGATATCCCTGATCAAATAGCAAATAGCAAATATATGAGGTACATTATATATCTAAAAAAAAGTAAAAGTATAAATGTAATTAAGTGTTTTGTAGTATATATTTTTATGAGTATTCGTGTTATTTTTCAGCTTTCACAGGAACAATTTTGTATTCAACCAACACTGCAATTATGGAGTTTGATATTGATACACACAATGTAACTGTACTTGTGGAGCAGAGCGATACTGTGTTCGCCATGGACTATGATTACAAAAACAGATTCATATATTTTCCGAGATACAATACCCATGACATCGTTCGGTATGTAAACGTTTATTCTGATAATGTAATTAGTAACATAAATTAGGGAATCTTTGAATGAAATTTGTAAAATCAAGTATTAAGAAAAACATCAATTGTAATCAGACATTCTAGTGATATAAATATATTGACATCTTTGTTCTAATTTTCCATAAGATTAAAGTAATAGTGATACCTCAATGCAGGAACATTACATTACTACAACCTACTTACAATTCTTAATATAAAGTAAGGCTATCTACTCAATTAATTCAATTAATGTTTGACATTTTGAAATATGTCTTGTGTCATGAAAGATTTGTTTTTTTTAAATATCAACAAGTATTGTTAACAGAATTATCAATATCAGATATTTCTGACATTAAAACGTTGCATTGACAAATTGTTTTTTGTTCCAGTAGCTTCATACTACAAATCCTGATTGAGCTTGTATAGTGTAGTGTCTACAACAACTCTCGTTCGTCTATTACATTTTGTCTCTTTGTTATAGTCTCAGCCCTACGTTTAATAGGGTAGTGGATTAACTTTAGATAAAACATTATTTATTAGAAAACCATACTCAAACTCGCCTCATAAAGGAAAATAATTCAAGAACAGACATGAAAAAGTCAATGGGACATTGGCAAACTTTACACTTGCACTAGTTTTTGTTATATTTTGTCGGATAGCATTTGACATCTTTGGCCGAACAAGTTTATCATTTTTACATAATATAATTTAATGTAGGCTGGATCATATTCTGGACGCCAGTATTTGCTCCTTTCTACTAAATTCTACACACAAAATACAAATATGAAGTTAAGAAATTGGAAAAAAATAATAAAAACCAAACTCGTTCAAATTGTATCTACACGAATTAATCGTCAAAATCGCTTATCTAATAATACTACCATCGCTAACATGTTTAACAATACAAATCGTGGTTACCCGTCTTTCGATGAACGTCATGTCGAAAATGACTTACATGTCCCCGTCTTTCCATCAACAATACGGTAAGATCCACGTTTAATGTTCACACATTTTCTTTAAATTTTGAAATTGATATAACTTGAAAAACAAACAGTATTATTTATTTACTCAAATGAAACAAACCTGGATGCGTTATTCAGTACGTAGTTGAAGCTAGTCGATTTTTATCTAAACGCACGAAAGAACACCTGTATCGTTTCAAAAGACCCGATAAATTCAAAAGTCTCATTTATCAACACATTAAGAAGCACAGTCATCTATTTAACAGTTCGATCGTTCGAAGTAGCCTGGTGAATCTCATTCAAAGTGTGTACGATCACGAAAAATAATTGATTTACATTAGATTAAAAAGTTACAGACAGTCTACCCTCTCGGTCTTAAGGATAATAGTATGGGAATTGGTAATATATCAAGAACCGATTATGTTATCATTTTGGATTTAGTTTCTAAAATTGCTCGTAAAAAACGTTCTCATGGTCGTATAAAAAATCGTAACCAAAGAAAATTTCGGACCAATCATACAAATATTTTGGACCTAATTTCTATTTCAAAAAACAACTGCTGACATTATCTTTTCACAAAGCTCTGTTCCTTATCGGTTAATAAGTTAAATAAAATTTTAGAGGATTGCAACACAATTTCATATAGCAGTCCTAAGTATAAACTCGTTCGAATTATAATGGCAATTTTCCCAAAATAGATTCCTCTGAAGATCATAAAAATCATTTTATTGAAATGATGTATGTCAATAAAGGTTTTGATGTTGTAAACAATGCCGGTATTGTTAACGTCCATTATGTTAAAGAACAAATTCCTGGAAATTACTGAGCTCCCTATTATTTTTTTATATTTACAAGACATCTACCTGGAATAATTATAGGCGATTGTGTAAAAAAATTAATATCAATGAAAAAACACGTACTACATGCAATTGCAGTAATTCCGAATACATTTATGGACCTATTTTTCATGTTATAACAGGAGATCTTAACATCGTTTAAGACCAAGAGTTAAAAATCATTCTTCAGTAAAGGATTTAAATATCCTCCCCCGTCAATTGTTAATTGGAATGAGTGTCGTACTTTTATTCACGACTTTCTCCATACTTACTGTTTGAAATGGATGAAACGAGAAAAAGCGGACGTTTCTATTTCAATATGCTGCATTACAATTGAGATAACTGTATTGTATTTTAAGCTTGGCCTTCGTAAAACTTGATTTTACTGTCGCAAATATCTAAAAAATCTACGTTTTACGAAGGCCAAGCTTAAAATACAATACAGTTATCTTCTAAATGATGAAGCTGAATGACGGATATGAAATGTCCGTAATTAAAAAAAAAGGTATGAGTGATGTTTTTATTTTTGAGTTTTTTTAAATACTGTTTTTGAATCATTTGTTTTTTTTTTTTTTTTCAAAGAAAAATGCGTTAAATTTCCATCTAAAAAAACTGCCAACTTTAAATTTCAAAATTTGACTCGGGGATGGTATTATATTTATGTCTCAATCATTCAAATGATCCTTGATGATATGTGCATAGAAAATATTCACGAATAAGGCTGGAAACTTAATAAAATAATTGTGTTTTTGGATTTTAAGGTGATTACCCAAAACCGTAAACTGAGTGGTACCCTACTAAATGTCTAAAATAGAAAAATGTTAACCTTTTACAACCAGACAGAAATTACAAAAAAGATATTATTATATTATTTAAAACAATTTGCAGCCGTGTGTTATTCCGGAACATTACACTCGTTAACTTAGCGTCTTTTTCAAGATCAGTTGCAGTACTACAAATAATAAACAAAAATACAATAGATCGAATACTAGATCTAATTCTGTAATAACGACTACTAACAAAACTAATAAATACAATAAAACTAATACTCAAAAGAATATCTTCAATTTTGCAGTCTAGTTTGTATGTTGTCCTTAAGATAAAAAAAAAAACACGTTTTCTTAAAACATCACCAACTATAAAATATCCTCGAATTATGACCATATGACTTAAATACATACAATAATAGTTTTAAATAGGTTTGACATTAAAAATTACATTAGCAGATTCAGAAAAAGGAACACAATGGATACTTTGACTCCATAAGCTTATAATCTATCAGTTATACTAGCACTGGAAACTTTCTCGTCTATGATTTGCAGCTACCATTGATACAGTTATACATATATGTTCATACAATCGTTCAAATTAGTGGCACAATCCACATGTATTTGTTCACAAAAAACATATATTCGTCATTGTATATCATTTACCCTATTCCACTATCCTGATTTAACATGTTCAGTATATTGTGTGTGTGAAATATAAACCAGACAGTAGGGAGTTTTTGGTATTTCATACATGAATGAATATAATTACTGTAAATAACTTTTATGATTATATAGATTTGCATATCCGTCAAAGAATAGAACATTACAAAGAGTTATCCAGTCATTATCATATCCATCAGGAATAGCAGTTGATTCAACTAATGATCATATCTACTGGACTGCTGATTTTGCACACATACTCTCTAGATGCAATATGGATGGAAGCAATGTGATTGTGTTATCAACTCTAAGTTATCCTTTTGTGATACGACTAGATCTTACAAACAGGTATTACGTTTGATGTTTCTAGGAATTAAACAATGATGAATACTGCTGTTAACAAAACTTCACGTATACTTTTGTTTTTTGATTTTACTTTAGAAAGCAATATCATAATGGTCAAATTGTTATCTTTCGTCTTTTGACATAGAACCATTTAAATAAATAGTATGCATAAACTGTTTGTTAGAGTGAAGACAAATACACAGGTGCATCAATACAATGAAAAAATCATTACTGCAAATACGAATATCAATTAATGGAGGACTGATACACATTTGTAAATGAGTACGGCTGAAAAAAAGAAAATCACAAAAATACTGAACTCCAAGGAAAATTCAAAAAGGAAACTGAGTTTGATGAAGCATTGTCAGTACCTGATTGACGTGAAGGTTGAATATAAAGATCATATATTAAGCAACATAACCTGGCCATATATCATGGAAGTAAACTCAACACAGGTAAATGTATAATGATAAGTTTTTCAGTAGTGCTGTTTTTTTTGTGAGTTTTACCATTATGCTAACATTGTTTTCTATAATTGTACAACGGTCAACACAATTAAACTTAAAGTTAAAATTAAAAGTAACTTTTATACTTAAAAAGTCACGTCATCCGGAAATATTAAACTGACATATCTTGCCTTTGATTTGTAGTCAATCTAATGTTGTACCTATGATATTGATTCGACCATTTGCAGCCTGTTAACACTAAACTCGGATGTTGTTTGGTAACGCAGATGCAGAATTGTATAACTGAACGATTTACGGTGTTTTATACAAAAACCTGATGACTTCTGTATGTAGCATTTCATTTGGAATCTAAAACTACCAATTGTTGTTTTAATTATATTTTTTCATCTGTGTGCTTGCTTTTTACACCAATTCGGGTATTCACAAACTAGAAAAATAATAAAACAATCTCATTTTAGGCCTTTTTACTCCTCACCTTTCCAAATTGTCTACATGTATTTTGGAGGCATTTCAAAAGATAGATCATTCATACACTGTGAATCATTATAATTCGTTATATATCAATGTTCGTGTGTGTCGTGCGTATGGGGCTAACTATTTATTCAAAGTTGAATGTGTTTTCTAAAGGCTGTTATGCAGAGATTGACAAAATCACGAAATCAAATTTCAAGGAACATTGATGATTTCCTAAATCCACAAAAATCCATTCCCACGACAAAAACAATCTGTATTTCTGTTTGAATTCCTCTTTTTGTAACAGTCAATTTAATTTTAGGATGGTGATATCTTCAGTATTGTCAGCTAATTACCATAAACAAATGATGCAGTATGAGTACAAATGACATTAGGTTAACAAGTTACAGGTAACATACGTATAGGCAGTTAACAATTAACAGACCCCGTACTGCATTATTAGATAATACAGCCCAAACATTACACATGTAAAACGAAAACAAACCCAAACTAACGGCATGATTTAATCATTTAATATACAAAACAATAAACACAACCGAATAAGATGTACAGTATCAAACTACAGCTAATTATCGATTCCTGACTTGGGACCTCCAAATGCAGAATGTGACGGAGTAGGACATGTACCGTTCCTGAATGTGAAACAGTTGTGTTTTAGTGTGGAAATCTGAAAAATGTTGAAACAACAGAAACTCGTCAAATCGCTAACATGTTTGTTTAATTTGTACTTCCATTTTGTTATAACTAAATTGCTATTTCAGTGTTTTTTGCTGATAGAAAACAATCTTGTCGAATTTTTTTTGTTTAAATTGGTTATTGTTAACATAGACAAACACAAACATATATAACATTAGAACGTAAATATACTATTGTTTGATTTAATTCAGCTTACTAGATTTGTTTAACTCTGCATGGAACGATACGTATGCGAGAGATATGTACACTTTTTGAGTAAGTGATATAGGTAAGGCTTTTTATATTCATTCGATGTATGTTCGATGTAGGTTAACGGATATTTTCATTCCTTTAACGGCGTGTAGCCAGTTATTTGTTTTAAAGGCAAAATCGTTCAGTCTAAATATATGCTATTGTAAAAAAATGTTTTAGTTCGTATCTTTTTGATTTCATAAAATTATTACTAATTTCACAGAGGGTAGTCAATTATAAGATAACTGAAGCGATCAGGCAAATGCATTGATGTGTAAGATGTATTGATAAGTTATACAATCAATATGAAATAAGGTGACACGCTGAATTCAAAACAAACTAATGTGTAGGTTCCTTAAAGTAAACTTTAAAGTATCTCTAGTTTGCACTTATCATGCATCTGAGTGAATATTACCTGTTTGCCTTATTATAAACATACAATTAAAAATGTTCCTATGTCTGTTGTCATTTAATAAAGAGCAACCAAACATTATATATTATAATATGCATGTTATATACATATTAGGCATGAACGAGCACTTAACATCATATATCTGTTTTTCTTTCCTTTGTAGATTAAACTAGAGTGGTGGACTACAGTTCAAATGTCAATTATAAAACGGAAATATCAATTCAAATCGAAAGGTCAAGCATAACGTGTTGAATATATTATTGCAACATATAGTTTATTGACACTTGTATCATGTGTATATTAAGTAGAGAGTATATATAAACACACGTTTTTATTAAGTAAAACAAATATCTTTGACGTAATCGAGTAATTTTCCAGTGTTTTGTGTTATATCTGTATACTAGCTCGTTTGATGCTGCATCTTGTATTTCCCTAAACACGTGTGTAATCTCGTCAACGTCCCCAACACAACAAATTAATAATTTTCTAAAATGCATTGATGAACAATTGGAATTGAAACAGAAAAAAAATGAATATATTGAAAAAAATCAACCATTTAAAGTGTTTTTGCATGTGTATGTAGTTACCTTATGCGAAGAGGAATATTTTTGTGGGCATATGTATGCTACCTGTTCTATTAAATATGTACACCAAAATGACATTTCTCCGTTCTTGTAATTCTATAAACTATCATACACAAAGTACAATTTAAACTCCACACATATTCGTTACACTGGATACTATGACATTTTGCTACTATTTGTTGGTCAATTTTCAACATTTTGCAAAATGTTAGCTTACTGGTTTTGCTTGACTGATACTAGAGAAATCATTTAGTCAATGTAAATCATATATGTTTCCTTTTTTTATTTTAGGTCCACATGAGTCGTAACAAAATTGCAAAAAGTAGTGTCAAATCCAACTAGTTATATAATGTCAACGATAGATGACAGTTAAACACGTTGATATTGACTGAACGTACATGTATTTGCAAAATAAAAAAAGTTAATGAATGTACTATTGTATATCAGTAGTGAACTTATAATTTTGAAATCAATAATGTATTGATAATATACCATACTTTTTCAGTAGATAGATATTTTGATGTAATGAATATATCATCAACCATGACATTTTCAGACTTATTAGTGAGATTGCAACATATTAAACTACTACTGTAACCTTAATTCATTATTAAATGCTATGGATTCCCTGTCAATTGAAATAATAATTTGAAGTATTTCTAAAAAGTGAAGATGGAATACGCAAAGTTTACAATTGTTAAAACATGGTATACATTGGTTCTCCTTAACATACGATAGTGATGATAACATTGAAATTCAATTATACATTATCATATAATACATTTCCCCAATCGTTACACATACGTTTAAGTTATATAAAAACATAATTTAAGATAGACTGCATTTCCTTTTTAAAAAGTCCTGTTCTGAACAATACAAGATCACACACAACATCAGTCTACTTTAAATTATTAATAAAAAAAAAAAAACGATGAGATGAAGTTACATATGTAGTTTTATTTTTGTCATCTTCAAATTTGTTTGCTACCTGAACTTATATGATTTATTTCACTAACTTTTTTAAAGAAGCAAACCAATTTCTAGAAATATCTATGTAGTTTGATAAATACAAAAGAAAACAAGTTGATCAACCATTGTGTCCCATAGTCCTCGGTCTTCAAATTGTTTATGAAATGCTTCTTTCCAGGCCACATTGGCTTCCAAATTACTAATGTTTCATCAATCAATTTTTTTTCATAATTTCATTACTTTGTTTTATCATGTTTATATTGTTTACATATTTTTTAAAAGATACGATCGAATCAATTACTGCGCTTTATTTTTGCAATGCATTATATTTTAAAGCTCAAATTTCGGGCACCATAATTGGTTTTTAAATTATCTTATAACTATAATGTATAATGTATTGTTTACTTATCTTTTTAATTATAAAACGTATCAAACTGCATTCGTTTTGTTAAGTTGTACTCATCATTGGTTATCTTTAACAATGGACATTACGGAATGGTTTTTATTAAGGATATGTTAGCAGTGAGTCGATTCTAGAAAACAAATATCGTCAAATATTAATGTATTCAGAGAATATTAGGAATACCACAGTATTGAATTATAATAAAATACATTTCCCATAGTCAATTAAATTTCTTAGGAAAATGCACTAAATATCACAGAGGTCCATGGTATGTCATGTCTCAAATAATAATTTTCTCTGAAAGACTTATTCTTTATATTTGGCACATCTATTCTAAAACATACATATTGTCAGGTATCTTAGACGATTAAACATGTTAACAGTTGCTATGTTTTCTGTTGTTTAAGTATTTGTAGTAAAGGTACAGAACCACTTACTTGGACCGGGTCAGAAAAAAAATCAAGAAAGTAGTGCATAGTTGAAACAAAGTAGTTCCTACCCATAACTCCATCTTTGTCAAAAGTTGCAAAAAGTAAAATCACAAAAATACTGAACTCCGATGAAAATTCAAAACGGAAGTCCCCAATTGAATGGAAAAATCCAATGATTAAACACATCAAATGAATGGACAACAACTGTCATATTCTTGACTTGGTACAGGCATTTAAACATTTAGAAAATAGAGGATTGAACCTAGTTTTATAGCGCTAAACCTCTCATCTGTAGGACAGTCGCATCACATTTCATTATAATTACAAAGATGCGTTACTAGGTAAAATAGTCACAATATGAAAAATATACACCTACCTCAAAAGTGCTTTTTAAAAAATGCAATAGTATCCGAATTGTAAGTGTTCACGTAACAATAAAAACATTCAGCTTTAACGTGTTCATCCTTGAAAATGACCTTAATGCCTCAAGAGCACTTATAGAAAATCGCCGAAATTTTTTGAATATTGAATTTGTACATTTTATTGAGCTCTAATGGATGAACTCTCTTTGTTTTGCATCACATTGGTATACAGGTTCTGCATAGCAATTTTAACAAATCGTTTTACCTTTATGAATATCAGCATGTAAATATGGAGACCTACTTCATTATTCTGACAGTCAATTATCAATGAAACAGGGTTTATATACAAAATACATATTATGTATCGCTAGTCTAAGCTACGAGAGTTAATTCAAATTAAATCCTGACGTTTACAGGTACACTTTACATTTCAGTTATTGGTTTACGTTACATCTTATATGTTGTATTCCTTTCATTTCAATAAAAGGGATGGGAATAGTCGTAAAAAAGGTATCTGAATAACTAATTCCTTTTCATTAAAGTTTAATTATCAAAGTTGTTTTACGTTTATTTGTTGTATTTTAGCTTTTGATTTTGGAATTTGATAAATGACTTTCCTTTTAAAATCTTCGGTATTAAGTTATTCTACATTTTGTAAAAAAGCAAGATCTTGTAAATACATGTACATACAGAAGCTGTACACACAAAGGGTAATTACAGTAGTCAAATAAACGGTACCCATATACCTGCACCATATGCGGATCTCGATCATAAATGTATGTCCAGGCATGGCAGAGCCCATCGATGTCTTCTGAGGAAGGCAAATGCATCATTTCTTAATCATTTCAGAATTTATTTTAATTAATGAAGCATATGTGGTTGTGTTCGGATGGGTCTTTGTTGTATGTAAAAAATTATTGAGTTATTTCGCCTCCTGTATTTAAAATAAGTAAAATGTAATTGTAATTGGTAAGCCATAAGTGATAGAGACTTAGGCTCTATTGATTTGAGGTCTGTGGTCCAAAAAAAGTAAAAAGGGTCAAGGTCAAAGGTCAAGGTATTTCTCAATATGGATTTTGGCTTATTTTCACCTCTTTTCAAACACTATATAACATATCGACAACATATTTTTACTTAATTGTTAGTTGCGACATGTCGTAACACATATATATTGGTTTAAAGGGTACGCTTACTTCAAATTAGAGTTTTCTCCCCTCTTTTATTTAAAAATATGCATATGGTGATATAACTCATGAACCAAATATAATTTAGACCTAGGGTCTTTTGATTTGAGGTCCTTGGTTGATGACCTTGAAATTGAGCTTAAGGTCAGAGGTAAAATTGACGTTCTAGATTTTGACCTTTGCTTTAACCTCATATAAATACATGATAAAAGCCAACGGACTTTTTGCATTAGGTTTCAAGCCATTTAACATTGGAAAAGCCAACCGGAAGTGGCCTTGTGTAAACCGAAAGTAGCTATTTGTTGTACTTTATTAATATTAAAGTATATAAAACGAGATATTTTTGGAATCAGTGTCAGGTAAACTTTCAAATAATGCCAGAAGAAACATTTTTTTTTCAAATGTGAAGTAACAAATTATCTCCCTTATTTATTTTTTTTCTTCATAAAAACCATATATTTTTGGAATCAGCGTTCAATAAGCTATCATTTGATGATGGAAATTACATTTTAAACCGAATTTTACTACTTTCATATCAAAATACATGTTTTTTTAATGAAAAGACGTTTAATTGTTCTCTGAACAGTTGTTTTTTTAATTGTTGTTATTTTTGTTCACACATCGTTGTGAATTTAATGGAATCTGATGCGTCTGTTATACACACGAGGGGTTAAGCTGGCTTTAATATATCAATACTTGTCCCATGTTAATCACAAATACACTGCAACATTTATCAAAGATCATGTCAATTTCCGAATGTCGCGATTGTCATACAGATTTCATTTGAAATACGTATTATTGTGGTATTTTTAAATGTGTTTTTTCACCGCCTCATTTCTGAAACGTTAAACTGGTCTTACACTGCTAGGAAATCAAAATGAAATTTTCACTGAATGACCGTCAGCGAGGCGCAACCTTGCATTTCAATATCTGTTTTTGGATCGAAAACCTGACTTTTCTCTAGTGCAATCATAAGTTCACCTCAAATTTCAGATCACGCGCTTCTTTATAAACATTTTATGTTTCTTGAAAAAAAAATGCTGGAATTTCATTTTATACAGTACTTGCAACCTTAGGCGTTACTGTTTGACGTGAACTTGACTGATCGGTGAATGATCGGTGACGGATGTTTGACTGATCGATGACTGATCGGTGATCGGTGACCCATAGGATCCGTCAAATAAGTCAAATAACCTATGTGGGAGTTACCGTGACAACGGTCATCGATCGATCAGTAAATAAAATTTATGCACGGATCGGACGGATACGTATATATTTCAAATTCTTATGTAAAGCGAACTCAACAGTGTTTACGATCCATGAACGCGGACCTCGACGAAGACACCATAATTTACACGTTAATTTGGTTGCAATAAAAAGTAAAAATAGTATAACAGTTATATTAGATGCTTATAATTAAAGCGTTAAATTGTTTCTGTTGATTAATAGTTTTGTATTAAATATTGTAAACATTAGAAGCATATAAAATACATAATATTTCTCAGTTAACATGAACTTCTACCTACGAAAATGCCGATAATCCGCCATTGAAGTTTTGAACTTTTTATAGTTTAGAAAAGGTCGCTTTTCATAGAATTAAAAGAATGTCAGATAAATCATATTAAATTTCATCCGCATTGTTTAAAACTACCAAAACAAATCTATTTATTTAAAAAATGACACTGTTTCATTTCAAATCAGTTATTTCCAACAACTCGAGATAAATATTCTCATTAGAATTGAGATCGTGGTCTAGTGGTTAAGACCGATGGCTACAGTGCTGAAGGTCCCGAGTTCGATTCTCACTCGGGGTGCTAAAAATATCAGTACATTAGAAGGGTAATTTTCACCCTCTCACACACATCTCTGGTACCCAGACCGGAGTTTAAACTAGAATGGGTACGTTGGGGCCTCGGTTGGTCAAAGTGTCCCTACTTTGACCTGGAGATCAATCTTCTGATATCTCTCTGGTTTTTCTGTTTCCACCGAGTGGGCCGATGGTTTTCTTTTTATTAAAAATTATGCTATTTTATTTGAAATCAGTAATTATTACCATCTTGAGACAAGTCATCTAATCAGAATTGAGATATAATGAGAAATTAAAATACTTAAACTTTTATTTTTTGTGGAATAAGAATGCAGTTATTGATTTATTTTGATACACATTATTAACCGTCATATCATTTGAGTACTTTTTGTCCATCAGAATTGACTGTTCTTTATAAAATATGCCTACGTTAAGGAAAAAAATAGTTAATTTTTGTATGCGTTGCCTAAAATGCAAATATTTCTTCATTTTACTAAAAATTATTGAACGCCATTGGATTTTTTGTACTTTTTATAGATTAGAATAGTTTTTTTCATGAAATTAAAAGAGTGTCAGAGAAATCATACTAAAATTTTATTTGCATTGTTGAAAATAACCAAAATTAGTCTTCTTTTTATTAAAAATGATGCTATTTTATTTGAAATCAGTAATTATTACCATCTTGAGACAAGTCATCTAATCAGAATTGAGATATAATGAGAAATTAAAATACTTAAACTTTTATTTTTTGTGGAATAAGAATGCAGTTATTGATTTATTTTGATACACATTATTAACCGTCATATCATTTGAGTACTTTTTGTCCATCAGAATTGACTGTTCTTCATAAAATATGCCTACGTTAAGGAAAAAAATATTTAATTTTTGTATGCGTTGCCTAAAATGCAAATATTTCTTCATTTTACTAAAAATTATTGAACGCCATTGGATTTTTTGTACTTTTTATAGATTAGAATAGTTTTTTTCATGAAATTAAAAGAGTGTCAGAGAAATCATACTAAAATTTTATTTGCATTGTTGAAAATAACCAAAATTAGTCTTCTTTTTATTAAAAATGATGCTATTTTATTTGAAATCAGTCATTTTTACCATCTTGAGACAAGTCATCTAATCAGAATTGAGATATAATGAGAAATTAAAATACTTAAACTTTTATTTTTTGTGGAATAAGAATGCAGTTATTGATTTATTTTGATACACATTATTAACCGTCATATCATTTGAGTACTTTTTGTCCATCAGAATTGACTGTTCTTCATAAAATATGCCTACGTTAAGGAAAAAAATATTTAATTTGTGTATGCGTTGCCTAATGTGCAAATATTTCTTCATTTTACTAAAAATTATTGAACGCCATTGGATTTTTTGTACTTTTTATAGATTAGAATAGTTTTTTTCATGAAATTAAAAGAGTGTCAGAGAAATCATACTAAAATTTTATTTGCATTGTTGAAAATAACCAAAATTAGTCTTCTTTTTATTAAAAATGATGCTATTTTATTTGAAATCAGTAATTATTACCATCTTGAGACAAGTCATCTAATCAGAATTGAGATATACTGAGAATTTATATACTAAAACTTTTATTTTTTGTGGAATAAGAATGCAGTTATTGATTAATTTTGATACACATTATTAACCGTCATATCATTTGAGTACTTTTTGTCCATCAGAATTGACTGTTCTTTATAAAATATGCCTACGTTAAGGAAAAAAATAGTAAATTTTTGTATGCGTTGCCTTAAATGCAAATATTTCTTCATTTTACTAAAAATTATTGAACGCCATTGGATTTTTTGTACTTTTTATAGATTAGAATAGTTTTTTTCATGAAATTAAAAGAGTGTCAGAGAAATCATACTAAAATTTTATTTGCATTGTTGAAAATAACCAAAATTAGTCTTCTTTTTATTAAAAATGATGCTATTTTATTTGAAATCAGTCATTTTTACCATCTTGAGACAAGTCATCTAATCAGAATTGAGATATACTGAGAATTTATATACTTAAACTTTTATTTTTTGTGGAATAAGAATGCAGTTATTGATTTATTTTGATACACATTATTAACCGTCATATCATTTGAGTACTTTTTGTCCATCAGAATTGACTGTTCTTCATAAAATATGCCTATGTTAAGGAAAAAAATATTTAATTTTTGTATGCGTTGCCTAAAATGCAAATATTTCTTGTTTTACTAAAAATTATTGACCGCCATTGGATTTTTTGTATTTTTTATAGATTAGAATAGTTTTTTTTTTATAAAATTGATAGTGTCAGATAAATCTTACTTACATTTTATTTCGTGTTGTTTAAAATATCCAAAATTAGTCTTCTTTTTATTAAAATTTTATAGGCTTTGATTGTGACAGGATTATATAAAGAAAGTCCTTGATTATGAGAAGTTTTTTTAATGAATTTTATGATGATAACAAGGATTTGTATAGCTATGCAAATCCTTGTTCTAACTATACAAATCGTTGCTTTTCCCGAGTATGTTTGGAAAATAAAAAAATAAAAATCGCGATGTAGACACCGTTTTAAAACCCGCTGTGTTTGAAAATATATAACCTAAATAAAACAAAAATATCATTCTTTAATAATATTTTTTTTTGTGAGGTTTTATCTGTACATTTTTTTTCAATAAATATTTGCTAAATCATTATTATATAAGCAAAATGTATCATGATCATTGAACGTTCGATTTTCACCAGTCGCCATTTTAAATAAACTAAACGAAACTAAGATTCCGTAATTTGAATTATTTTATCATGTGACGTATTACAGGTCAATCCGTCATCAAGGTCGATCGGTTCTATCAGTCCGATCAGTCCGATCAGTCAATTATTTTTACTATAAGTCTGACGGATTGCTGACGTGAGTTTGACGCGAACTTGACTGATCGGTGACTGATCGATGACCGCTGATTGATCGCTGAAATAGTAACGCCTAAAGTTGCAAGTACTGTAATCACATGATTCATGCATTGGACATAATTCATATACGGAAACATTTTTCTTTATTTAAAATTCATCTATATCCTTCAAGTCAATTGATATCACGACAAACAGTCACACAGTATTATTTTTAAAAAAGTTTGTAAAACGAAATGTTTTCTTTTTGTAAGCGGATCATCACGCTCATATAATTTTATTTCGAAATTGATAAGTAAATTGTTAATTCATATTACGCATTCCAAATATGTTTTACCATTGTAGATTGTATGTGTTGTATGAACATTAAGTGTCGGGTAACACATGTGGCGTGTGTAAAGAATCAAAGGAAGAAACTAACGAATACTTTTGTTATCTAATTTCTACGCAATAGTTTTTCCAAGGATACGTTATGTTATTGAGATGTTGGTTTAACGTGATTTGGGACATGAACCACGCGATATAAATAACAAACAGAAAGCCATGCAGTTTATTGTCTACTAGTATTACAAATATTTCTTAGTTAACATTCGCCATTTTGTAAGAATTTATTGAGTATATAGTTTTTCGGGAATAAAATCAAATATAGTTGAAACTTTAAATTACAAATTTGCATTTCAGAATTTCCTACCTTGTACATGCTCACTATACATTAACAACACATACATGTTCATGCTACATCCTTTCTACACGTATTAGTATACTGAAATATATATAATGAATCTACATGTATCTTTGCAAGACATCCTTTTTTTGGTACTTGATATGCTCTTGTTTCAATCATATGAACTCATTGACCCAATGAAAATAACGTGCATGTTACTAATTATCGTTTGATAATCGGGATTTTATTCAATAAAATATCGTAGGAAAAAGCAAATCACAGAAACAACAACGGCTAATGAATTATTTTCATGAAATTCCGGCGGCTGTTTGTTCAACAAATCATCCGAAGTGCCACGGACTTAAACCGGCTACCAATGGAGGTACACTTTAATCTTATAATTATATACAACGAAAAGAAAATGCACATTCCGTTAATACATAAGAAATAAACAGGATTGAAAAGAGGTCTATATTTAGTATATCAATAAAGAAAAAAAAAATGACACACATGCCTTTCGACAGATCCCTCTTTGCTTAATACGCTTGAAGAAACGCATGGTCTGGAATGTGTGTGCCTCACATGAAAGAGATCGCTCATCCGGAATCAAGTAAAAAAAAATGTGTGAAGCAAAGCTATACTTTAATGTAAATACTTGGTTATGATTGTGTGTGGTCATATAAAATAAAAACATGTACATAATGAAGTAGAGAATGGTTTAACACATATATCTCAAATTACAATTTATACACATACATGTAGTTAACGTTTTTAAAAACATATAATACATTTGATTTATTTCAATTTACGGTCATTCCCCAACACATCAGATATTTAAAGCTAAAACAGGTGATTACCGTATTGATATTGATGTCAATCGTAGATGAATTTAATGATTTAAAGAACAATAAGGACATCATTCAATGTATAGCTTCACTATTATTTTGCTTAATCTTGTTGATTTATCATTGTAAATGCCACTTACATATGCCATAAACAATGATAAGCATGTTAAAAATTTCAATTCAAAATCAAAGTAAAATATTTGTTTGATGCAGGGTTTTAATACTTGTGTTTACAAATGGCTGTTTTGCTTAGAGATTTATGAGAATGTCAAGTTTGATATCTCTTTATTTACTTCATATAAAAGCCAAAGTATTTACACTTTAATCAATTGATAACCGTAGTTTGAAGTTCTGGCACTGAAGAACATTGCCGTCAAGATGTTGATTTATTCAAGTGTGTTACTCAATTGCATACTACTGGTATCATGTAAGTTTTGTTATTTATTGCTCCTTACTTGTAAATTAATTAAAAAGTAAACGATTATTTAAATAATCTTCATCTTTAAATAGTAAATGTATTCAAGGAATTGCTTTGAGCTTGCATTTCTGTTAATATGGACTATGCAATTTCCCATGGGATCTCCTGTTACGGCTGAAACTGTACAAAGGTCAAAATATAGGGCTGTGCGGCATATTTTCAACGTTTATATGCCCTGAACTTTTTTGAGTTTCAACAAACACTAATTTTCTTAACTACCCCTACCTCAAATGAAAGGTTATCACATATTTCATTGTAAACCATATGCACATGCATATGTGCTGGTAACATTCCCAAGTTACGTCTTTGCGAGATGGAACAGAGAATGAGAAAAATAAAATTGATGTTTTAAAAAAATGTACTCTTTCTGTCAAAACAAGGAACTATTGTTGACAATTTTTTTTTTCTTAGTAGTGTTGACCAACAGGAGTTCAGTGAATCTTATCAACTAGGACAAGTTTTTCTGAATTTATCTAAATATATTCCGGTGCCTAAAATATGAAGGCGTTTTAAATAGTGAACAGGAAATTATAGTATATTGTGTTATAGTGTTATGTAGTTTCAATAGACGACATTACCATATTTAAATCTTTTTAAAGTCATAAATCAAATAAACCACATTATAAAACTAGAACGATCATTGTTTGGGACGATTTCAAATTGATTTCAATTCGAATGAAAATAATATATAATTGTATAATAACTTCTATGATGACCTTAAGAAACGATGATAGAGAATAGACTGATCCGTGTTAAAAAGGAGCCATATTTCTTACACGTAAAAAATATTCTTATAGATTTTGAAAAAAGAACAGTTAAATGCCACTACAAGGCAGAATTAGCAGCTGCAAAGTAAAAGTGATTGATATAAGTTGCATTACTTGATTCCCAATCCACTATACATAAATATGTTTATAATTCTTCACATTTTTCTCCTTCTCTACTTGTAATCAAAATCTCAAAATTACTTGTGATTTGTAATCACCGACAAGTCCCTATCATATATTTTTTTTTTATATAAAAAAATATATTGCATGGAACAAACGTTGAATAATGAATCGATATTGTGTTCATCAAGTGTGAACTCTAAAGCGTATATGGATAGTTGATTTAAAAAATTGTTATTAAAGCAGATGCTTTTTAAAGGAAAATTAAACATTTTCAATGGAAGTTACTACATAATATAATTTACACTGAAGAAAAATTACAAAAAATGAATCACTCAAACGGGAAGTGTCACTTTTGCAATGAAAATGAATCACTATTTCATCTTTTTATTTATTGTAAACTGGTGGATCACGTTTGGCGGAAAATTTTTGAGAAAAAAAGGGAATTTTGTTCAAAATTAAATATCCAAAAATTACAAAAATCGGAAATAAGTATAATTTTTGGGGTCATTAATGCAGATGCATCCTATACCCACATTTTAGATACGGTGCTTATAATCACGAAATGGTTTATCTGGAAAACTAGAAATATCGCAAAATATCAAAAGAAAGGGATAAGTAAAGCGATGATTTTAAATATGATAAAACATGAAATGCAGTTTTTGCACAAATATCTTAAAACGAATACGAAGATAGAAGCCTTTTCGACTATGTGTGACATTTTTTGTATATAAATATATATTTTGCGTGGTCAGGTCAGTGCAATCACCTCTTTGATACTGATTGAACAATAATATGTACACTGCTCTCAACTCCCTCAATTTCTGTTGTGTATGTATTCATGTATATCATCTAATTGTAACAAGACATGATGTATCAGATTATAAACAAATATTTACTGACCATATCTTTGAAATTAATCCTTATTGGGAATCAAAATCATTTTTTTTTTTTTTAATTTTCATTTTTTTATTGAAATCTGTACATTTGTTAGTAATGAAAAACATCGAATACCGGTACCTTATCCCGGCCTCTTTAATGTTAGCAATAGATCATGTAAATATATATGTGTTAGTATTTGTTAGTTCATTTTACAAAAAAATATATCAGCTGTAGTTACAATATAATACAACATTTTTCATTTGCAATAAAAAATAACATAATAAAAGTTCAAAAATAAGGACCACAAATACATGAATTCATCATATTAGAATAATCATTTTAACAAACATACAGATATTCAAGATTTTTTCGTTTTTTTAAGAATGGAAAATTTGAGGTTAAATTAATCAATTTAAATTAATCAAAATTTAAAATAAAGAAAAAAAAGAAAAAATTAATACAGAAAAAAAAAAAAAAAAAAAAAAAAAAATATAATTTTCTGATGAATATTTTTGATGTAGCTTTTTTGATAGTTCAAACATTAACATTCTATCATGTTTTTCACATATGAATTATAATAGGACTTTAATTACAATTGAAACAAATGGGAATTTTGTTCAAAATTAAATATCCAAAAATTACAAAAATCGGAAATAAGTATAATTTTTGGGGTCATTAATGCAGATGCATCCTATACCCACATTTTAGATACGGTGCTTATAATCACGAAATGGTTTATCTGGAAAACTAGAAATATTGCAAAATATCAAAAGAAAGGGATAAGTAAAGCGATGATTTTAAATATGATAAAACATGAAATGCAGTTTTTGCACAAATATCTTAAAACGAATACGAAGATAGAAGCCTTTTCGACTATGTGTGACATTTTTTGTATATAAATATATATTTTGCGTGGTCAGGTCAGTGCAATCACCTCTTTGATACTGATTGAACAATAATATGTACACTGCTCTCAACTCCCTCAATTTCTGTTGTGTATGTATTCATGTATATCATCTAATTGTAACAAGACATGATGTATCAGATTATAAACAAATATTTACTGACCGTATCTTTGAAATTAATCCTTATTGGGAATCAAAATCATTTTTTTTTTTTTTAATTTTCATTTTTTTATTGAAATCTGTACATTTGTTAGTAATGAAAAACATCGAATACCGGTACCTTATCCCGGCCTCGTTAATGTTAGCAATAGATCATGTAAATATATATGTGTTAGTATTTGTTAGTTCATTTTACAAAAAAATATATCAGCTGTAGTTACAATATAATACAACATTTTTCATTTGCAATAAAAAATAACATAATAAAAGTTCAAAAATAAGGACCACAAATACATGAATTCATCATATTAGAATAATCATTTTAACAAACATACAGATATTCAAGATTTTTTCGTTTTTTTAAGAATGGAAAATTTGAGGTTAAATTAATCAATTTAAATTAATCAAAATTTAAAATAAAGAAAAAAAAGAAAAAATTAATACAGAAAAAAAAATAAAAAAAAAAAAAAAATATAATTTTCTGATGAATATTTTTGATGTAGCTTTTTTGATAGTTCAAACATTAACATTCTATCATGTTTTTCACATATGAATTATAATAGGACTTTAATTACAATTGAAACAAATGAGTAAATAGAATCCACAATTTATTAAAACTCTCAAGTTTATTGTTTCTTACTGCTATACACTTCTCTAGATTATATAGATCTTTTAGTACTTTCTTCACAGCATGAATTGATAAAACTTTCTGGAAATATCTTGTATTATAAATTTATTGTTTAAGAAACAGAAAAATCAGGTTTGAAATTTCACCCTTGTATACATGTGAGACATCACCAAACAAAACATTCTTTTTGGTGAATGAAATACTTATACCATTAGATAAAAACCATATATCTATTTCTTCTAATAAATTCTGGACATTTTCACAATTCCATAGTACATGTTCTATAGTTTCTATTTCTTCCTTACAAAAATTACATAGCTGGCTATTTATGACATTAATTTTACACAAAAAATTGTTTGTAGCTAATATTCTATGATTTACTCTAAACTGTAACCATTGTAATTTTGTGTTATTAGTAACTGCAAAAGGAAGTTTGAAAATTTTTCTCCATTCCAATTCATTAAGTTTCAAAATTTGATTCCACTTTTTCTCCCCATTAGGAACCACTTTAGGTATTAACATCCAATATATATCTTTAGTTCCCTTTTTCCTTTTTAAAATGGTTTGAACAAAAGAGGGAATAAAAGGTTCTGTGAGCTTATTATCTCCCCTTGAATACAGCTTCTTTGTCTTATTTAATGCTGAAATGATACTATTATACATCATTACATTCCCAGAAATATCAAATTTGTCTTTTATTTCCCCATATGAGAGAAACTTTCCACTATTACTAATCACATCATTTACAAAAACAATACCTTTATTATACCAACTTCTATAAAATACATGTTTATTGTTGATATTTATATTCTTATTCATCCATAATGGACTAGCAAGAAAATATTCCCATGTAGAATTTAAATCTTTATCTACAAAATATTGCCATGCTTTAAATACATCAATCCAAAATTTATTTTTGACATTTGAAATAGTATTTGTTGTGTAACTATTTCCTAGTTTAAACAATTTTTCTGTATCCATATTTGTAAATAAAATAGTTGACCATTTACAGTTAGAATTAAAAAAATTTCTTATCCATGAACATTTTAAACTATCATAAACAGATGAATATTTATCATCTTTAAACCACCATTCTTATAATCCATGTGTAACACTTCTTTTTTAACTCTATCAACTGGTGAGTTCCATAAAAAATAATAAATAGCATCATTAATTTTCTTAATCATCTCAGCATTTGGGTTTGGTAATGTTAAAAAGAGATGATTAAGTATTGGAAGAATAAGAGTTTTAACCACAGATATTTTACCAATAACTGTTAAGTTTCTTTTAGACCATGTATTTATCAATTTTTTTATCTGATGATACCTATCAGTATAATTTAAGTTTAAAATTTTATCAAGATCAATATCAAAGTTTATCCCTAACAGCTTAAAAGAAGTTGACCCCCATGATAAATCTCTGTTCTGGCATAACATTTCTCTACTGTATTTTTTACTTCCTATCCATACTACTTGAGTTTTTGTAAAATTTATCCTTAGTCCAGAAAGTTTCGCATACCAATCTAGCTCTAATAAAGCTTCTTCCATAGATTCTTCACTTCCATCTAAAATCAGAGAAGTGTCATCTGCAAACTGAGATAGTTTAGGTTCAACTTGAGAAATTTATATACCCTGTATTTTCTTATTACCTCTAACCTTTATTGCCAAAATCTCTGCACATAATATGAAAAGGTACGGTGATAATGGGTCCCCCTGTCTACAGCCTCGTCCAATACCAAAGAACTCTGATAAATTTCCACCCTGAATGACTGAAGAGCTAATATTATTGTTAAGTACTTTTATCCAGTTGATTATGGCATTCCCAAAGTTGAAAAAAGTCAGAACTGCTAAAAGAAAATCCCAGGATACTGTATCAAAAGCTTTTTCAAAGTCTATCAACAGTAATAAACCAGGTATATCTTTTTCCTCGGTATACTGCAAAATATCATATATAAGTCGGATATTATCTCCCATATAACGCCCACTTATAAAGCCAGTTTGATCTAAATTGATAAGTTTATCTAAAACTTTTTTAAATCTATTTGCGATCACCCCTGACCCAATTTTATAAACTGTATTTAATAATGAAATTGGGCGCCAGTTCTTCAGAAAATGGCGTGGCTTGTTATCCTTTGGCAAACATGTGATAATACCTTGTTTTTGAGTGACTGATAATGATCCAATGTGAAATTCATAATTTAGAGATTCTACAATAAAATATTTTAAATCTTTCCAAAATTCCAAAAAAATTTAAAAAACTCAGTCGAAAAACCATCAGATCCAGGAGATTTATTATTTTTCATTTTATGTAATGTTAAACCTGCCTCAGCTATAGTTATCTCCCCTTCTAAATTATTTTTTTCATCCTCTGTCAATTTTTCAAAATTTAAATTTTTTAAATCATTTTCTAATTGTTCTAATTTACAGCCATTTAAACTACAGTCCCTATTTTTATATAATGTTTCACAAAATACTTTTGTTTCTTTTAAAATATCACATTGCTTTGTTATAATCCTTCCATCTTCTGTTTCGACTTTTGGTATAATTTTACTAGTAAAATTTTTTGACTCAAGACCACAAAAATATTTAGTTGGCTTTTCTCCTTCCTCAATCCATTTTACCCTTGAACGTATTAATTTACCCTTCATCTTTTCTTTCCTTATATCCTCCAGTTCTTGTTTTTTATCTTTTAATTGATTTATAAATTCTTCCTTAAAATTTGCTTCTAATAAATCAATTTCCCTTTGTAAATCTAGAACCTTTTTATCCTTTTCTTTTTTCTTATAACTTGCATATGAAATAGTCTTTCCTCTGATTTCCATCAATAAAGTCTCAAGAAATAATTGCTTGTTTATAGTAAGTTGTAAATTTTCATCATAAATTTCATCAGTATGTTCCAAATCATAAACATGTGCACAATATTGTTTCTTGACATCAAATATTTTATCTTTAACAATATTTACATATTCTTGATCATATAATAAGGAATTATTGAATTTCCACAGTCCTTTACCTCTTATAAATGGGTTAAATTGTAGCTCTAAAATTACAAAAGAATGATCTGAGCGATAGCTAGGTTCAATTTTACAATTTAGTAAATTTGTTAACATATTATCTGAAAAAAGGAAAAAATCCAACCTAGCCTGTTTAAAGGGCTTCTTTTTTCTCCATGTATATCTACGCAAGTCTGGGAAAAGTTCCCTAAAAGGATCTATAAGGTTCCATTGATCTATAATTTCTAAAATTTTATCTCTAGCACTAGGGTTATTAATATGTAAATAGTTACAATAGTCTATATTGGGATACAATACAAGATTAAAATCACCACATATTATAAAGTTTTCATTTCAAAAATCTTCTATAATACACATAATAAGATGGTAAAAATTAGGATTATCTGCATTAGGACCATACAATGATAGAAGTGTTACTCTCTCCTTGTCTATAACAATATCTAATGCTAGATAATTACCATTTACATCTTTCTTCTCTTTTAATACTTTAAACTCAAAAGTATTATTAAACATTATAGCAACTCCTCTAGAGTTTGAGGAGAAAGATGAAAAATAACACTCATAGCCCCACATGGTCTTAATATTCATTTCACTTTCTTTTGTGAAATGTGTATCTTGAATGCAATAGATGTTGCATTTTTTAGACTTAAGGAAATTAAATACATCTCTTCTCTTTTCAATATCACCTAGACCTTGACAGTTAACTGATAGTATCTTTAGAGACCCCATTCAATTATGAGAAGAACAAAATGTGAAGTCCAAAAAGAATACAATAAATTAAAAGCAATATTCATCAGATGGGTTATTTGTACTGAAAAAGTATCTTGTTTTAACAAAAAAAAACAAAAAAGGAAAAAAAATAATTTGAAAAAGTGATGAAACTATGAGATAAAAAATTATAAACAGTATCAAGACAACAGGCATTCTTCCTGTTTTCTGCATACAATGTAATGATGCAGTTTCAATTTTTGCAATATTTTTCTCCGTTTAGTTAAATATTCACTCAACTATCTTAATAAATCTTTATTTTATTTGACATAATATATAATCAGATCAGAAATTTCGAAATAATATACAAACTTTAAGTAATAATTGTTTTTTTTTTTTTTTAAAGTATCTAGAATTATCTCCCTTCTTTCAGTATTGAGTATAAATCAACAAAGTACATGTATATTTCTTAATCTCCAAAAAGTCAGAGTTACTTCCCTTCTCTCAGTCTTCTGTTGATGTCATCATACAACCCATATTTCATTTGGAGACCATTATCAGTTCTGCCATAAATGCCACAGTTGAAATACCACACCTGATCAAACCTTCCACTATCTTCAAGTCTTTTTATAAGAGCCATATTTCTGGTGGTAACATCATCTACAAATTTTACTTTGTTTCTTAGTTCTTTTCTTTTTCTCATTATACTCCTCTTTACGTCAGTATTAAAACACCTTACGATTAATGGTCGTGGTTCTCGCTGTGCAGGTAAACGATGGATGGCTACAATATCTCGGTCATGCAGTGTTATATTTAAGTCAGACTTTACCATTTGTATAAAATCTTGACGGAGATCTTGCTGCTCTTTCCAGGGAAAATTAAATACCTTGATGTTATTCTTTCTGGAGTATTGTTCATTGTAGTTACTGCTTATATTTGTTACTTTAGCAATTTCTGTTGTTTCAGACAGTTCTTTTTTAATTGATATTGTTTTGGCTTCATTTTGATCTATCTTCCTTCTCAAATGTTCATTTTCAATCGATAAGGCCTCCACCTTTTCTTGCATTTCTGTTTGGATTTTATTCAATCTCTCATTCATCTTTTTATCTAAAGTGGATTCAAATTTACTAAAAAGTTTTTTCACAATACCAGTAACCATATTCTCAAGGTCAGCTGTTTTGACAAGGTCTTTTGTTACTTCATTCAGATCATCTTTTGTTGTTACATCCTTGAGGCTAAACTTGATTTCATCTAGGTCTTTTTGAAAATTAATTATCCCTGATAAATCCATACTTGTATTGGAATCTGTTGACACATCTGAGCGAGTTCTCTTTGTAGGTTGTTTACTAATATCTTTATCTTTCTTAGCTGTTAATAATGACTGAACAGTTTTAACTTGTTTCTGTTTATCTGTTGATTGACTTGAAAGTCTATTTGAAGGGTTACTACCTCCAGGCATATTGCACACAATATAATTATATATGTCTATTGTAGATAAATCCAATCATTCAAGTTTACACAATAAAATCCTTGAAAATGTCTAATATTTCCTATTTTCTTGAAATATATCACACAAAAAGCATATCAATGGATGCATCACTTCAAAAACTACTTCTTGGCCATAAAATTAATCCATTTCAGACAATTAAACTGCTGAAAATATTGCAAAAATTGGGAGCTGACTTTTCACAGTGTTATCAGCTCAGCGGCCATCTTGACTCCTTCAAAATCATTAATCCATTTTATTTATGAATGAACTAAATGTACACATCCCTTTAACAAATCGCACGTGGTAAATGATCACTCGACCAGAAATTTAATGTAATTGAAATTAACATAACAAAAGACGTGATGTACGATAAAATTGAAACTGCTTAATAAATACAGGTAGCCTTTGTGAGGAATACAAAATGATAAAAACATACTTTATTCAAATAATTATATTTGGTGAGAGGTATAGATATATAGATCGATAAGGACTACATGTACAGGTACATTTGTACAAGGATAGATAATATTTATAAAGGTGGATGTTAATAATTTATAGTGGGAGGTTTTTTTTCTCATTTGCTTTTTCCCCGACAAATGAGTCTGTAAAAATGGGGCCCCCTTAGTTGTTCCCTGGGCAACTGAGGGTTGATGTAACAGGTGATTATTAATAAAAAATGTTAAATATTAAAAAAAAAAAAAAAAAAAAAAAAAAAAAAAAAAAAAAAAAGCAGATGCTTCCTCTTTACCCATGATTATACTAACACTGTAAAATGGTATTTCTCATGTCAGACGTATTATTAAATTTGATATAAGCAAAAGAACGGGACTCGTAGGGCTGATATTGACTACATGGCTTATACCCCAAGGACAGTGTGATATATTGATCATTTTGTTCGCAAGTAGAAGTTCAAAATGTGAAAAGTTTACGGACGACAGACACCAAAATGTAATACATTCGATATGAAATATATTTATCAATTATTTCCACAGAGGAGAAAACAACAGTTATCATTATTTTGAAAATTTACGATAAAAAAAATTCAACAAAATAATAAAACATAATCGATACTGTTTGAAAAAGGCATCTTTGCAAAAAAAGAGAAGAATAGAATAACATATTTTTATAATGAAGGTGACATTTTAACAAAACATAATAAATATTGTTTGTATATTAACGACTTTTAAAGCAGCTTTCTAAATTATAAATATTATGTTATACATTTTGAAAAATGAATTCCGTTTTTATTGATATCCATTAGACGTGGATCGGTATTTTTACGTCCCATCATTGTGAAATTGTTCTTTGAGAATTTGTGGTATTCTTGTCTTTTATTTTTGCTAATCTTCTGTGTATATATACCTTTTGGTGTTTCTTTAATACATGTAACGTTGTTCTGTCCTTAATAATCCCGTTATTGTGCTATAATAAACCATTTTTGTATTCTTGTCTTTTATGTTTGCTAATGTGTTTTGTCTGTATGCCTTTTTATGTGTATTGGATACATGTATGACATGGCCCTGTTTACTCCGTCATTGTACTCTGGTAAATTTGTGTATTATTGTCTTAATATTTTGCTAATATGCCTGGTGTATATGCCATTTTGTTTTTATTGGGATTCAGACTATATTTGTCCCCCTGTTTTTTTCCCATTTTTACCTATTGTGTCTGTTATAATTGTTCACACATCGTTGTCAATTTAATAATATATGATGCGACTGTCATTCGACTGAGAGGTGTATCTAGCTTTCAAAAGTATAATCACAAAAATGCTGAAATCCGAGTTAAATTCAAAACGGAATGTCGTTTATCAAATAAAAATCAAATGTGAAAATACATCAAACGCATGAACAATACCTGTCACATTTTGACTTGATACAGACATTTTCGAGTGTAGAAAAAGGTGGATTGAACATTGTTTGAAAGCGATGTACACAATAATCGTGCTCTTTTAATCACAAGTATACTGCAAAATATATCAAAGATCATATAAATTTACGAATGTTGTGACTGTCATACCGATTTTACTTGAAATAAGTTATAGTCTGGTATGTTTTAATGTGCTGTGTCAACGTCTCATTTCTGAAACGAAAAGCGAGATGATCAAAATGAGATTTGCACTAAACGAACTTTTAGCAAGGCAAAACCTTGTATTTCAAATAAATTTAATATTTCAGTGAAGTTTTTGGACGTAAAACCAGGATTTTCTCAAGTATAAGTATAAATCAATATCAACCTAAAATGGAACACCACGCATTTCTATATGAAACTTTTTCTATGTTTAAGTTATTCGAAACAAAAATGGTTTGGGAAATTTATTTTACAATCAATTGATTCATGCGTTGAACATTGTTTATAAACGGAAACATTTCACCTTATTGGTCATAACAATACAACTCAGCTATATGTGTCCGTGTAACACTTATCAATTCAAAGTTTAAAAAAAAAAAAAATTTTAGATTTTTGGAATTTTGATCAAAGTTTTTAAATATCAAAATTCCAAATTGTGTAAAACTTTTGAAATTTTGAAATTTTAACCAAATAATAAGAATACTAAAATTCTAAATATCGTTTTTAAATTTGATCAAACTTTTAAAATACTAAACTGAACGTGCAATTTTGATTATTTCACTTTTTGAATGTTTGATTTTTAAAATTTTTGAAAAAATAGAAAAGGGGCAAAAAGAGGGGAACACGTAAACACGGCTCCGATTATAATCATTCTTAGTTAGGAATAAATAGCACGAAATATATCAAATCATTTTAAAGTACATTAAAAATAAAAAAAAATAAAAGAAGAAGTCATTTTTTTTTTATTTTAACATGTTTAACATCACATGGGATAACAATACTGAAATTTTAAGATTGTGCATCTATTAAAAAAAAATATATTCAAACCTATTTAAACCGGCATTAAAAGGGTCAGAGGCTCCTGAACTAGGACAGGCGCAGGCGCAAATATTCAACAAGATTAAACATGTTTAATACCTCTAGCTAATGAAGAATGAATTAACACATAGCAATACGCAGAGTAAAACGCACATCCTGTGTATTTTACTTTGCTCAAAGTTGATTATCGTACGATAACTTAAAAATGCACAATTACCATGGATGATAACGTTTCTTTCTTTGTTGCCTTCCGTTTTATTTTAATTTGACTTTATTGTTTTTTTTTATACCTTAATTTGATTCGAGCGTCTTTGACAAGTTTTTTTGTAGACGAAACGCGCGTCTGGCGCAAATATAAAATGTATATCAGGGTATCTATCTATGAAGAGTTTATGTAGATACCTTATACCAATTTCCTGACTACGTATACAGGCTACCAATATTTGATCTTGCTCTTAATTTCGGTGTAAAAAGATATCAAAAACCTCCCACATTCCAGACTAGCACACCGTTCATTGCGATACCATGAATTCTGATTTCCAACCGTACCAATACTTCAAACTAAAAACATTGATACAAGGCAATATATGATGATAAAAAATGAAATCAAAACGTTAAAAGTTACGACCGAAGCGTTTTTCTGGATCAGAAACGCTCAAAGCTGAATATCTTAGGACAACAATTAGTAAAGAACAGAAATAATTGATTAAAACGTTAAAGATGATCGTCAAAGCTATATTCATCTGCTGACATGATTGCAGAAAGTAAGAAATCGTAGAGCAAAACAGAAAATTTTAAAATCAAATGAGATAATATAACGTGTATTGAACCATTTTATTGTTTACAGTCCAGTAGAAAATATATATACATACTCAACCTAACCATACTATTTGACCTACTACGAGTTGGTAAGTTTTTACTGTTACTCCTAAAATATGGGTGCTGGGTAAATCATCGAGTAATAAAGTCATTATCAGAGCCGTGGTCTTGTTTTAAAATGAATTCTCTTCTTTTGAGAAATATCTATTTTGTCATCCTGATCATCACCGCTTATACCTGTCCGTGCCTGTTGTTTTATTTAAATACTATTTACTTTAAAAACTGCACGTTTTCATTTCATTTTGTTTCGTTCCGTTTCGCTTTTATTTCATTTTGCAGTTTACAGATACCCCTCTGTTCGCCCCTTTTCTATTTTTGATATTTTAATCAAAAATCTAAAAAATCAAACATTCAAAAAGTGAAATAATCATAATTGCAGGTTAGGTTTTGTATTTTTAAAGTTTGATTTTCTAAAATTTCTAAACTATCAAATTTGAAAACGATATTCAGAATTTTGATATTTTAATTATTTGGTTAAAATTTCAAAATTTCAACACTTTTACACAATTTAGGATTTTGATATTTTAATCATTTGGTTAAAATTTCAAAATTTCAACATTTTTACACAATTTAGGATTTTGATATATTTAAAATTTTGATCAAAATTCCAAAATCTAAAATTTCAAAACTTTTTAAAACTTTGAATTGATAAGTGTTACACGGACCTATATGAACACTAAAGTCAATTGATTTATTGACAAACGCATAACACAATATGTATGACAATTCGATTTGTATTCATATGTTTTTATTACCAAACAATATTGAGCCGTATTTGGCACAACTTTTCGGAATTTTGGATCCTCAATGCTCTTCAACTTTGTATTTATATGGCTTTTTAACTATTTTGATCTGAGCGTCACTGATGATTCTTATGTAGACGAAACGCGCGTCTGGCGTATAAAATTATAATCCTGGTACTTTTGATAACTATTATAACTTTTTGTATAATAGTATTGAACTATTGTAATGATCTGCAGACCAAATGCTAGTAGACTGAGAGACGCTGCCAATTTGTTTCGTTAAAAGTTTTAAAAAGGACTATTTGACATGAAATCGTCTCTGGTTGATAATCCTATGTCCGCAACACAAATGTTCTGTATTTTTCAAAATTAAAACTGAACCAAACATGAGAAGTGTTAATGATGTTTTCATAAATATCAAGTAGAGTTATACTTGTCGGATAAGTCCAATAACATCTGAACTAGATATTACCTTGTTTGATACACATACTCTTGAAAATACACTTAATTACAATATAAGCTATAATCATTAAATGCAAAAATAATAGCAAAACACACAATTGAGTTGATCAATCCTTAAACAAAAATAAAAAAAATCAGTGCTAATATAAAAATATGTCTTGTCTGCCTATTGAATGCGGCATTTTACAATCATGAATGCACATACTTCACAATGAGCTTATATCAGGATTCATGACCAACATTATATTGATATAAGTAGTATCACGGCGTACGCATTACTATTCAATGTAGTTTTGTACATAAGGAAATTTTATTCATAAACGTATACAGTTTAATTACAAACGAGGACTAAAACTTAATCAGCAAAGCATAAACGGAAAATCATGCATATAAGTATGGAATGTTTAAATCCTACGCATTCACCCTGTTACTATAACTGTTGCTAAATCAGTTGGATACAACGCCACTCCAAAACTCATGTCTCTTAAAAGGTTGACCTTGATGTAATATCAGTATCATAGGTTTAAGGGTTGTAACTACAAACACCACTTTTTTCATAAAATAAGAATAATCTCCAGGTTCCTATTTGAATGATTTAAACGACATGCTCCATAAATAGAACTCGAACTGTGTAAGCTTCCTGTCACCTGTGGTTCAGTCTGGTGCTCGTTTTACTAAGTCTTTTGTTTTTCATAGATCATTTTACGACCTTTTCGGTGATGTCGTCGGTTTTCCGTTAATTTTTCACGGCATCGTCAGTTTGTCCACGACCTATGCGTTATAAATGTCCATATCGTAACTTCGACCTTGTGTATGATATGCTTTGGTAATCTGAAGAATATAATTAAAATCGGATGGATTCTGTTTTTGAAAGCCGTTATGCTGTTTTGCTTTGTCGTGGTTGTTTTTTACGGCTACATAATGTTTTACTAGTAATTATCCTACCCGAAATGATATTGGGATACTTTCAAATAAAAGACATGATATTAAGAAGACAGGTCTTTCCTTTGAATATTTTTTTTACAAAATTGACACATTTGATAATAAGAATCAAAATTAATAAAAAAACACCGGGATGACAAATACAAAAAAAATATATACCGTATGACACCTGTTCAATCTCGTATTTCGTCACTTCCTAAATGTTACCTACGCCATCTTTATTTGGTTGATTTTTTTAAATATCCATGTTAAAACTGTAGAATAGATCAATAATAAAAAAGATCATTGTGTAAATATTGATACAAATTGTAAATGACTCAATGATTTAAAGAACAACAAGGAAATTATTGATGGTATAGCCAAATTTCTATTTACAATGATCTTGTTGATTGCCAGTTGTAAATGTCACTTACAAATGCTTAAATAAGTTTTATATGCCAATTGAAGATAAAAGTAAATAATGCTCTAGTGCAGGGATTCTGAATATTTTGGAAGCAGACACTTTTATTGCTTACACATTTATTAAAATGTCAAGTTTGTAATGACATAATTTATTTTATATAAAAGCCGAAATAGTTACGTGATGATAATTAAATAACATAAATTATAAATATGTATGTACTGTACTGTTTAATAAGTATATGTATTAGTTACATTTCGAGGGCGTTAGACCGAGTAGAAACATATTATTTCTTGTACCTTTTAGATTCTGAACTTAACTTCGAAACCAATCCTGTAACGGTTTACTTCGTTCTGGATAACTTCGATTGTTTGTATCTGTTTTACAGTTAACTTTTTGGTGATCAGCTCAATATCAAGTTGATTTATCACAAATAATTAAAAGAAATTGTTTCGAATTACACACGTAGCAACGTATATAAAGTAAATGGACTATATAGTTTTTTTAATTTGAACATTTAAAATCGACAACCCTCTTGAGTAAACACTTTAGAAAAAAGTAAACGTGCCTCGCATTTAATGATGTATCAAAGACTACACGTAATTGACATTCTTGTATTAAAGGTGAAATTCATACTTTGGAAAACAGGAAATTTATAAAAAATAGCTATATAATTGATAGTCATGTCAATTAATGTTTTGTTTTCGGTACAATTTCAGAAAATTGACAATTAAGTAAAAACCATATAGTGTTGTTGGCAAATTAAACCAGGTATTTATTTGAGTGCGTTAATTTTTTGACATTTTCGTTAGAGGCATCAGATAAACCAACATCCAAAACAACCAAATTAACTGTAATTGATGTCTTTGCAATTATATCTCATTATTTTATTTCATGTTCAAGGAATTTTAAATTTATGATAAAAAAATATCTAAATATGTATGTACTGTTTAATAGGTATATGTATAAGTTACATCTCGGGTCGTTATACCGAATAGATGCATATAATTTACACCAATAGATGATAATAAAAATGCAGAATGATAATTTTCAAAACAAGCAGAAGTTATGTGTTTCGACGAAAAGTTTTAGTTATTATACCAAGAATAGATTACCATAGCCGTATTTCGCGGAACTTTTTGAAATTTGGGTCAATTCTCTTCAACTTTTGACTTGTTTGGTTTTATTCATATTTTGATCTGAGCGGCACTGACGGTTCTTATGTAGACGAAGCGAACGTCTGGCGTTTTCAATTATAATGCTGTTACCTTTGATAACTATTAGTATTTAATAATCACTACATCACGCGTTTGTGTTCCTCATCAACTAATCTCGCGACCCTGATATGTTGTACGTGCACCTAGATACAGAAGCAAAAGTCTTAAAAGGTAGCATTACGTACAAAACGGCATAGTAAAATTGACAAACCAAATGGTGAATATGTCAAAGCGACAATAACCCGACCATAGAACAGACAATAGCAGAAAGCCATCAAGGGGTCTTCAATGTAGCAAGAATTCCTGCACCTAAAAAATATGTATACTAGTACAGTGATAATGGCCGTCATTTTAAACTCCGTATTATACACAAGAAACTAAAATACAAATGCATACAAGACTTACAAAGGCTACAGGCTCCTGACTGGGGACAGGCGCAAAATTGCGGCGGAGTTAAACATGTTTATGAGATCTAAACCCTCTCCCTATACATTTAGCCAGTGTAGAAAAGTAAACGCATAACAATACGCACATTAAAATTCAGTTCAAAAGAAGGCCGAGTCCAATGTCAAAAGATGTAACAAAAGAAAATACATTATATGAAAATAATACATAAATAACAACTACTAGCAGTTAACTGACATGCCAGCTCCAGACCTCAATAAAACTGATTGAAAGACTATGTCTTCATCATATGAATATCAAGCACTATCCCTCTCGTTAGGGGTTTAGTATCAACCTATCATAAAGTCTATGAAAAGAACATAACCCGTGTCATCCCAACAACTGTTTTTTTTTTAAATAAATGTGTTTAGTTCCGGATCAATATTAAAGCCAACATATTCAATCTTTAATGACCTGACAACAGTAGCGTAACTATATTCCTTCTTAATAAGTCTGTTTAAAGGTTTTGTTAGCTTTTGTGCTTCGTAAAGAATATTTCCGTACAAAATGGATGTGAAATACCTGAACGTATAAGATATCTGCATGTTGAGTTATATTTACGAATTATTTCCTTATACCGGTGATAAAATTTATTAGATGCTATGACCAGTTTGTGATATCGAAAACCCTGGTGTTACATTTTTTCAGGAATACACACATTTCTCTCACTAAAATTTAATACGTTGTTACATACACGAGCGAATCGTACAAGCTGAGACATAAAAACACCATACGATGGTGACATGGGAATGTCACAATCTAAAAATGAATAATTAATAATAGGAAATTAAAAATCGTCTCTTTTATCATACATTTTTGTATTAAGCTTCCCAGTAATGATATAGATATCAAGATCGAGGAAAGGGCAGTGGTCATTGATAGTATTAGCTTTATTTAAAGTAAGTTAAATAGGATAAATGTCTTTAGTAAACATACTGAAGTCGTCATTATTGAGAGCCAATATATCATCCAGATGTCTAAAAGTATTGTTAATTTTTTTTAGCAAACTAAGGTTGTTTTGATGGGTCTTTGCTAATTTTAGTCATCAATTGTAACTCATAACAATACAAAAACAGGTCCGCAATAAGTGATGCACAGTTAGTTCCCATTGGAATTCCAATAAATTGACGATATACGGAATCTCCAAAGTGAACAACAATGCTATCAAGTAAAAATTCAATTGCATATATAGTATCAAAGCATGTCTTATTGACACATTTTTTTTTGGGTTTATTGCTACTCAAAAATTACCTTAAGAGTTTGAACATATGTACTCGCATTCTAACTTTTTAAATGCCTAGTTAATTAGGGATGTGATTTTGTCTTAATAAAAGTATGAAAAATCAAAACTTTGAACGGATTCAAAATCATGAATTTATTTATGCAATTTATCAATTATATCAATTTACTTCCAACGAGTTTTTGACAATCCAAAAGTAATTAATTCCACTATTTTCAAATATTTATTATCAGGTTTTTTATTGTACCACGTATACTAGAAAGTAAAAAAGACAATTTAGTAGTGGAACAATGGCTTGAAGATGAAATAAATCTATATTTGTAAGTTTTTTGTGTAGCTTCGGAAGCCAGTACATAGTTTGGACTTTCATTGTATTAAGTTCTGCTTGTGAAGAAGTAGCCAGCAGTTTGTGTTTGTTACAGATGTCCTTTTCTGAAAATGAAGTCATTTGGAATGTATAAATGTTCTTCAAAATGTTGTATTCGAATACCAACTATCTTCATTACTGAATTAAAAAAACAGTCCAAAGATATTTGTCAGCTTTTTCCCGTTTTACCCATTTCAAACAGTAGGTACGGAGTGAGTCGTGGATGATATTACGACACTCATTCCAATTAATAACTGACGGGGGACGATATTTAGGTCCTTTACAGAGGAATGATTTTAACTCTCGGTCGCGAACGATGTAGACTGTCTATTACTAATTAATCATCTGTAACTGATAAAGACAAGTTCATTTACTGCAACTGGGTGAACGTCACTGGTAAAGGTATCACCAGTCAAATACTCTATAACTTCAGTGTTGGCATAAGTAACCATTGATATGATCATAGTTATTAATTTATATTTACAGTTTACACTTTTGCCCCAAATGCTATGTAGTGTCTATCTTTAGAATATATCACATTAGCTGAATTTGACAAAACCTTCCATAATTGTGGTTGTTCGTTGCTATTGAATTTCGATCTTTGTTTTGACTTTTAACATTTATGGAATATAGGGTTTTGAAAACGATAAGCGTATTTGGCTTACTATCTTATTATTCTTATATCTAAAAAAGATTTTCATTTGTTATCAAGAGCATAAATGTTTTTACATGGCCACCAAATATGGTGGCTATCCCAAAACTATTAAATATAGGACTATTGTATTTGTTTGATGTACCTTTTAGCTTCTGAAGTTAACTTTAAAACAAATCGTGCAAAAGTTAATTGTATTTTGCAAAACCTTTAGGAATTTTGGTCCTCAATGCTCTTCAACTTCGTACTTTATTTTGCCTTTTTAACTGTTTGGGATTCGAGCGTCACTGATGAGTCTTTTGTAGATGAAACGCGTGCCTGGCGTATACTAAATTTAGTTCTGGTTTCTATGATGAGTTTATTATCGTTATGGATAACTTCGATTGTTCGTATCTGTTTTACATTTTTAAAACTGTTTGCTGATCTGCTCAACATCAAGTTGATTTATCACAAATAATTAAAAGGGAATTTCTCGCTACATTGAATACCTGTTGGTGACCTTCTGCTGTTTTTTTTTATTTGATCGGGTTGTTGTCTCTTTGACACATTCCCCATTTCCATTCTCAATTTTATTGTTTCGAGTTATACTCTTAACACCGTATGCACAGTACATGGACTATCAAATAGATATTTTCTGATTTGTCCTTTAAAGATCGACAACTATATTGATAACCAGGTTATCACTTTAGAAAAAAAGTTTTGTATCAATATTATCGTTGTGCGTGGCGTTTATTATAATAATAAAATTTAACGCTTTAGTTATGGTTTTGTTTTATTTAAGTTATTGTAGTATTGGTTTTAATAAAATCACTAGATACTAATCGACTTGTATTTTGTTTTTCAGCTGATCAAGTTAAACTTTTGTATTCAACCTACGCTCGAATCATTGAATTTGATTTTGATACATGCAGTGTGAATGTTTTGTTAGAGCTTGGAAATACGCATGTGTTTGCATTAGACTATGATTACCAAAACAGATACATTTATTTTCCAAGATACAGTTATCATGACATCGTTCGGTAGGTAAACATTTCTTTTGATGACGTCAATCGTAAAAGAAACATCGATTGAAGGTGGTAACATCAAGTTTAAAGGAAAACAACATTTCTATCAATTGTAATGATAGTTATATATATATATATATATATATATATATATAGGCATCTCTGAACTAAACTAAAGAATAAACAACACGAACCCCACCAAAAACTAGAGGTGATCTCAGGTGCTCCGGAAGGGCAAGGAGATCTCCTCCACATGTGGCACCCGTCGTGTTGCTTATGTGATTACAAATCCGATAAATAGTCTAATTCGGTAGGTCAAATTCATAAAAGGGAAGGGGATTGTAGTTACAACGTAAGGAACATATCCGATATCATTTGTGAAACGGTTATTCCATAACGGTCAATCATATCGTGATGGCGTCCGTAAAATTAAAGAAGGGATGATTTCAGTTTCACCATTTGGAACTCTTGGTTTTATAGCTTCCTTGTGAGCAGTAACCCTCTATCAAAAAAATCATGATAGGAAATGCAAGCACGGGAATACCGTATCAATTGGGAGATATATACCCCGTATGCAGGTGCTGCTGGAATGTTGCTACTTAGAGATAGAAACTTCACAATTGGAAAGCTAAAATCATCTCTTTTGTCGTAAAGTTTTGTTTTCAACCGACCCTCATTGTCAATTTCTAGATGTAAGTCAAGATATGAAGCCGACTTAACTGTATCTGTAGTATCCTTTATCTCCAATTCGATGGGATATATGCGTTCCACATAGTCACCAAATTTTGAATTGTTTAGTGAAATAACGTCACCTATATAGCGGAAAGTAGAGATAGAGGATATTGCTTACTTCTTATCTTTCTTCCTAAGAAGTTCCTGCATGAAGTCAGCTTCATAATAATAAAGAAACAAGTCGGCAAGTAGAGGGACACAAATTGTTCCCATGGGGATACCGACAGTCTGATGAAAAACACGTCCCCCGAACGTAACACATATGTTGTCAATCAAGAACTCAAGCATCTTGATTATATCGGTTTCAGAGATTTTTTTGTTTGAATCAGAGTGATTCTTTACAAAGTAGGATGTATCCCTCCCTTAGACAAGATACGTGTATCTACGTTGGCCATTCTTTTTTATGGAGCAAAGTAATACTAACTCTTTCAATTTGTCTTTAGTTTGGAATGACGAATACTTGTGTAAAGAGTAGAAAAGTCATTTTTTTTTAATACAGTTACAAGATGAAAGAGAGTTAGATTGTATCTACTCTAAAAGATCTTTGGAATTTTTAAGTATCCACATCTGATGCACGCCACCTCTAGAATAAGCAGTTTCACAATAACTTTGAAGCCCGTCTTTGATTGCTGATGAAATAGAAGTTAATAATTTAGAAAGAGGTTTCGTGGAGCACTTGGAAGACCCAGTTATATACCGTTGTTTGTAAGGACACTTATGTAGTTTAGGTATCCAATACAGTGATGGAAGATCCAGTTCTTCATCTTTGGTTGAATTACCAAAGGAACAAAGAACAGACCTATGATTATACAGGATTTCCTCTGTGGTAAGTGTCGTGATGGTATATGTTGATTTTCCAAGTGAATTGTCTATACCTAATTCGTTTATCAAGCAATTAATGTAATGACTTTTACAGACAAAAACGATGGTATTTGGGGTTTTGTCTGCGGGGACAACAACATATTTATCATGGAGGACGGATAAGTGTTTAGCAACATTGAGGTATTTAAAGATTGACAGATATAACCTGTCTAAACTAAAACATCAACATCAATTCGTTATTGTATAGTACATGTACGCTATGTCGCGTTCGTAATATAACCGATTAAATTTATTGTGAGTGTTTTATGAATTAGTCAGTAGATATGTTTGCTATATAAAAAAAGATCAGAAAACACGTAATAGTTTAGAATAAATTTAAGAATTGCAATGGGGATTGTGTCAAAGAGTCAGCAATCCAACTAAAGAGCAGGGAACAGCTGAAAGACATTAATGGGCTTTCAAAACAAAGAATAGATCCTACATACGGAAGCAGTCTTCAACTCATCAAAACAAAAATGCGTACACGTTTATCAATAATGAACGTTACACTTAACAAAAAATATAAATGAACTAAAAAAAGTATACAAGAATAACAAAAGTCCAGAGGCTCTTGTCTTGGGACAGGTGCGAAACGTGTCCGGATTAATTTTCTTTTAATGTCAATTACTTTTTATAATGTTTATAGATTTGCTTATCCCTCAAAAAATACAACATTACAGACAGTTGTCCAGTCACTGTCATCTCCAACAGGAATAACTGTAGATTCAGCTAATGATCATATCTACTGGATTAATTATAATAATGTAGGGCAACTCTCAAGATGCAATCTAGACGGAAGCAATGTAACTGTGCTATTTACTTTTTTCCAGCCTTGGGGAATACGACTTGATGTTACAAATAGGTATTCTGTTTTATTTATTTTTTTTAAGAAATTGAGCGATTATGAATTTATTTTGTAAACAGAACAATACACATGTTTTATCATTCATGTTTTGCATATAAATGTATTTTTATACCAGAAAGGCTACCATTGTCGCATTTGGAAAAATTGATTGTTTACTGCAATCTATAATTAGTTATGAGTGGCTTCATTTTTTGAGAGGATTAAAGTTACTGTTAATGTTATGATAGAAATTGTAATAAAGCTGGTTGGCTATATGTCATCACCATTAGGCTCCCCATGATTTATATCCTTTATCGAATGAACATGTAATCAACCAAAACTTAAATAAAATTATCGAATATAATGGATCATTATTAGGATCTGCTTAACATGATCATTTTTTTTTTTAACTTTTGATTTTTTTATTTCCAACAATTACAACATATACATGATATACATACAATATAATACATATAAGATAAATACAATGTCATTTTTATAAATAAATCTTAATTGGAAATATTTTACATTTTCTATAGAAAAGATAAAAAAATAAAAAAAAATAAAAAGATAAAAAAAATAAAATGAAAAAAAATAAAGAAATAAAGAAGGAAAAATAAAAAAAGCAAAAAAACAAAAACAAAACTCAAAAGGATTATCCAGTTACATCCCTATCTTTATTTTTAATATCACATAATTATGTTGAAATTATTTTTTTTATATTTACGAGACATATTTCTTTCGTAACAGCCATCAACACTGATCAAGTACATAACATGGCACTAATATTTTATTTAAAAAAGATTATAATTAAGTAGTCCTAAGTAATTGTAACAACAACAAAAAAGACATTAGTCGGTATACAATAATAGTTTTTCAAAAACATTCCATACATTGTCAAATTCAGTTATCTTTTTATTTTTTACAGCTATCATACTCTCTAATTTATACATATCTTTCAGTTTTATTATAATTGCATGCAATGAGAGATTCTTTTTAAAGCATCTAGAATTATACATATATTGTTTAATATAAAGAAAAATAATGTTATATGGATTGTTGGGAAATATTTTGGATAAGTCTCCAAAAAGAAAGTTTAATTTATTCATTGGGAGACTTATTCCACCGGAAAGGAACCAGTAATCAACATCCTGTAGAAAATCTTGTACAGTATTGCAATTCCAAAATAGGTGTTCTATAGACTCATTATCTGATTTACAAAATGTACACAAAGAATCATCAGTCAATTTTATTTTTACTATATACTTAACATGATAATTTACCGTCTCAACTGTCACTGATAATTTATAGATATCTCTAAGACAGGTGTATCAGTCTTTTTTCAATCATTATAGTCTCTATAATATTTGAATATACATTATTGTCAAAAGCGCATCACCAGTATCAGAATTGATTACAGTTAGGATGTGATAATACATAATACATAATACATGTGGTTTTGTAATTCAGGTTTAGTTTTTTCGTTTTGTTAACTTTGTTGTCATCAACGTTTAAAATATTCCAGTATGATTTGGTTTCCTTTTTATTTTATTTTCATTTCCCTCGTTTACAAGGTTTTGCTTTTTTCATTTTAACAGGTAATGCTGTAAATCATTTTTTTTTCAATTCAGTTTTCTATAGTTTTATATAACAATTGATATAGTCAACCTTTACAACTTTACCTTCTAATAAAATATCGTTTCGCTTTAAGTTTGCATAAAATATCTGTATTTATTTGAGACAATGAATTGACACATAAAGTACACATAAAACTAGGTCGCATATTCGGATGCACTGACATATACTATCGGGTACCACGACATGTCATGGACATTTGCCTTAAAATCATATGTTTCAAATTGAAAATTATTTTACAATTTGCATATCTGACATGCAGTACGATCTGTCTCAAACAAATACTTCCATAATGGTAGGTTTGATGTTAATATAATGCAATTACGACATTGATTTCCCAATAAAAATATACTATATATTAGGAGGTTGATATCTTAGATTGTACCTGCCTTCGTTAAAAAATCAATGTGTGCTTATAACAAGGTCATTCCTTTTGTCCGACAGTTGGTAATTTCCTGAAGTAAAGTTGTCATTTAAAAAACCTGTTTTTTTTAAATTAAGCTTGCATGTCACGTTTTTTGTTGTTGTCAAAACCAAGCTCTACAGTCCCTGTGAATCCAAGATATGGAAATAATGTACTCCAGACGCGCGTTCGCCTACCCAACCGTGGGGATGTAGGGTGGGGAGAGGACTTGTCGTGTTGCATGAATTATAATTCAAACAATAGCTTGATTGCACTAGAGATGTTAAATCACTACACGTTTCCTTGTTATTAGTAGTATTGCATGCACATCTTAGTTTGTGATACATGCCGTTCAATATCCTGAATATGAAATAACAAATTGAATGAAAATATTATCATTACGAATTTCTTTTCTTAAAACAAATGCATTGATATTTATCTATCAACATAAAGCTTGCTGATACCTTATTAAGGATCCCATTAGAAATATCCTTTGTTTAAAGGGAGTATTTTATATCTTATTTAAATATGTTCATCCCATATCTTCCTATCCATGAATGTGTTATACGTTATTTAAATTCGGACATCATTCATGTCTTTTATGCATTTAAATGATGAATGGGTCTTATCATATTGATAGTATACATATTCATTTTAATAAAGGGTCGACTGATTTATCAAGAAAAAACAGTCATGATGACTTATACATGCTAAATTAAGCTAGGTTGACCTGTTTTGTTGTTCGGGATGTTAACACTAGCCAACTCGTTCTGTGTGAGTTATTTGTTAAATTGAATGTATCTTTATAGGAAAGTAAAAAAAATGAATCATTGAAAATCGAAATTTCAGTTAAAGACAGTGTTTGATAGCAATTTGTAAGTTCCTCTAGTATACTCATTTTTAAGTTTGCGATGTTATATACAAATCCGTTTTCCAAGTCGACTCAATATGCACAATCTATATTTACCTATCGGTTTATAGTACTATACAACATTATCTTATGTAACACATGTTTTATTTATCATAATCCTTATATGTAGCATTGTCTGCCTCTCTCATTAATGTTTATTACTAACACAACATCATGTACATACTTAAACACAAATTGAACCTGAAACTTTAATTTCCTTAAAATGTCAGGTTTTGATTTGTCATACAGGTGGATGTATATAGTTGAAGAGAGTACAGGAATATTGAAGTCTAGATTTGATCTATCTGATAGACAAACGATCACTAAATTCACATCCACAACTGTGTATTGCATGGATATAGGTATGCTGTTACTAGTTAGTTTTGTAGTAAAATGACTTAAATTGTTTTGTCATTTGTTGTTCACAGATTTGTGTTCAAAACAATCGAAATACTGATCAATTTGTTTTTACACGTTGAAGGAACAAACGTGATATGATTAATTTTATATGTATTGCATTGAATTGTTAACGTCGTCGTGAATCGATTTGAATCAATCGTTACGTAAACAACATATTGATAAATAAAATAAGTACATATATTATTGTTGTACGAATGAATTATGATTTATCCACTACTGCTTTCAACTCATTGTAGACACTGAAGAGAACAGACTGTACTGGATTAATACTGATGGCGAAATAAAATCATGTAAAGACGATGGATCTGATGTTAAAACAATACTTTCAACAAATGTTAGAAGAACCTACTATGCTTTACATGTCGTTGGTAGTTACATATATTATGCCACTGCCAATCAGTTGTTAATGTTATCTAAACTGTCAGGATCCACGCCAACTGTTCTGTATAACGATAGTAGTTATATTCACAGTATATTTGCGTTTAATCAATCAGGTATGTTAATAAACATGATAAACATCTAAAGTCAGAAATAATGATAGTATACGTCCCAAATTTGATCCATTTCTATATTGTATTAAATCGTGATGCAAAATAGTTTAGACATATTTAAATGATAGCTTTTGCTAAATCTTATATCATGAACTATCCGACATTTACGGATGAATACAAACAATGTAATTGGAAGTAATGTGATAGACACCGACATCGTATTGATATGAAAAAAATGACATTTTTTTTTGCAATAACTGAAACATGGTAGTAAAAAAAATCAGTGTTGATATTAATTTCACATTCTGATTGAATTTCAATAATACGAACAGCACGAATAACTTATGTTTTTAACTTCAAACAAGACATTGAAAACTATGAGAAAGAACAAATTCGTTTGTGTTCAGCTAAGAAACTAACATAACAAGTATTTACAATTAAGAAGTTTTAACGTTAATCTTGGAAATTTGTCATAACATTATATTTTGTTTTTATATGTTTAGAGACTGCTTATATTGTATTATTGTCCTACGTGTATTTATGTTGTTTACTGATAATTATTTGTTGCTTCTTAATTTTTCATATTTATCGTTTTAAAATTATAATCCTTGTAAATTTGATAACTTTTTACTTAGTAAAAAATATGCTTTGTAACATGATAAACCAAATGTGCATCATTTGTTTCAACTAAACATTGGCTTTAATGCGTTCTTCGCAAACTGCTTCTGCAAGCTTGTTATTAAAATACATAGTAAAATATACATTTGTATTTTATATTGTTATATCATCTTCAGTGATACAATGTATTAGTATTGATTTGTTTTGTTCCTTAAAAAATGGGGCGACAGATTTCAGATGGACATTCAAACTCTTAGATCAAAAATAAACTTACTTAGAGTTGCCCCTCTTTTACGACGAAGACAGACAAACAATAGAAAACTTAAAACTAAGCATGTTTTAATATGTTTTTTCGGTCCCCTCCATCTATATACTATTTTTGATAATTTCATTAAATAATGTGATGTTTCTGATATCATTGTTAACAATATAACCGATGAAAATATTTATGATATATATTTAACTTTTTCTTTACAACTGAAATTGTTATTTATGAAATTGTACGACACAGACAAGCGGTAAGTACTATTAACTCAAGTTTTTTTTAATTTTTAACAAATCAATAAATAAACACATCATAGTTACACTCTGTCCTATTTGTATCCATCTAGAGACAACTTTGTACATTTTTATGAGGGCATATATCATTTTGCACTTGGTACAAATCTAGTCACGTACAGAAAAAACAACTGTTATGGATGTGTCTAATAGTTTTGGTTACAATTGAAACAAGGAAGTTGTTAACATTTATAGCACATTTTCTGTTATTTGTTCTCTAATATTTAGTTTCTTGTGTTTAAACTTGATGCTTTGTTTATATATGTTTCAAAAAAATAGTGAATATGACCACGCGTACGTGCAGTAAAAACATATATTGTCCTTTTAAATTCTTTATTATAAACTATGACACATTAAAACATACAACATTATGCATTAAATACATTATTGTACTATTTAATACCGTGTGTTGCAATGCATCACTCAGCAAGAACACATCAATATTCGGGCTGTCTGAATTTTGTTCTGTATTTGATACTGGTAACGTAACTTTGATTCATTTGATGTAGGTTCATATATATTTTCGATCATTTGATGACGCGTATACAGTTGCTCGTACCAACTGCACAATTATTTTATCAACGTATATGTTATAGGTAAATAGTGTTTGAATCTGTCTGTATTGCTTGATGTGATTTATTGACAAGGTAAGCAATAAATATGGAATCCGGTCAAACGCTGTATACAAAACATTTATAAACAAACTAATGTACATGTGTCTTCAATTATACATTAAAGTATCACTAATTAGCAGTAATAATTAATCTGAATGAATAGTATGCATTACCATGTAAGGGTAAAAACACGTAAACAAAGGCTATAACTCAGATGTATTTAGTCATAAAATAAAGAGCATCCAAACCAAACATTTTGCAATAGGCATGACATATATCAGAAATGCATGTGTACTAATTATCATATGCATTAACTTTATCTATCTTACAAGTTGAAGTATGGACTGAAATGTAAACAACACTGAAATTGTAGACCTTGAGGTAAGCATAACGTGTAGATTCGATAATTTGTTTTACAAATTTATTGACAGTAGCATATCCCGTAGGTGTTTTATAAAATACAATATGATGTTTGCACAAGTACCTCGTTGTCTGCGATATTTTCACTGCAGACACATACGTTTGTGAAATAGGGAAAAATTTTCCGATGGTTTATTATTCTCTATTATAATTATAAATTGGGGAAAATGCACCTCTCTACATTGTATTTAAAACTAAAATAATATCTTAATGTATTTCAAACAATTTATTTTGGAAATGTTGAGGATAGTGCATTAATCATTTTGAATAAAATGCTATGCATTACATTAAAATAAATATTGCTTGTAATGCTTGTCTTTTTTTTAGGACGTACCGTACTCATTTTTGATATTGTATAGATGACAACGCCAATCTATCGAAACGTTATCAGAGTTGTTTTTTTAAAGTATTACATGGCAGGTAAATATCACTTTATGTATAGTAAACATCATCATCAGCTTAGTTACACAATTAATTTACTTTCAAAAGCATACAATGGCCAATTCTGTATTAAGTAGACAGTTTCCCTAAACCAAAAATTGTATTTGAGTAGAAGAGCAAAGCAATACAGACTGAAAGAAGACGAGATCGAGGAATATTCAATTTTATGAATGATTTTTGTATTTTTGTTTGCCTGAATCTTATGTTTACAAAACATGCGTTAATCATACATGTCATACCTACTACCAGAAATACGACCAATTATCAATTTGTAAAATGAATATATAAATCAACTACAATAATGGCAATTTGTATTCGTATCTGTATTTATAAAAAAAATAATATGTTGTATGATTGTCAATAAGATAACTCTCCACAAGAGACCACACTGACACAGAAATTTAGTCACCCTACGGCCTTCAACAATGAACTATTTCATTGTATGTATATCATTCCCTTATGGAAATGGAGCATGATGGACACATGTTCGCTGCAACTGATGATTAGTCTGACTGAAATGCGTATTATATTTCTATGTATGTGTAATTTAATGTACAATGCTATACCATTGATAAGAAATGGATTATAAATCTATTAAACTAAACGTCGTAAAAAAGTATTTCAAACGTTGTAATTGATTTAATTGCAATGCAGAAACAGACAAACTTCTGAAACAACTTGTAACAAAAACAAAAGAATTTAAACTGACGAAAGGATAGGACGTTGAAATATTTCAACTGAAATCACGAGTGATCAAAGAATGCACGAATTACACAATCAACTATCGCATACTCCTTCAGTAAACACAAGGTTTCCAAAGTCCTGAATATTGCATCAGGAGACACCAATATATGTGACCAACTATAATATTTCAAAGCTTATATACAAGATTTAAACATATGTGTTTTAATTCATTTTCAAATAGTACAACTATCTATTGTAGACAGTGTTTTTGTTCCGAAAATTTACCACTTGAATGCCAACTATTAGAAAAGGAAGCCTATAACTTGCTGAAACGTCTTCCAGGAAAATATTGTGCGATTTTGATGTTATCAAAGACACGCCAAATCTAAAGGCAAGATGTGGCCTTAAGATCAATTCAAACAAATTCAGGAAATGTTTTCATTCATCAATTCCCCTCTGTATTGTACAATGTTAAACAAGTGTGCGTGTAGTCGGCCATTTACTGTACAACTTTAAACAAGTGTATGTGTAGTTAGCCATTAACTGTACAACTTTCAGATAATTTAGATCTCACTATATTGTGTAACAAGTTGCAGTTTTGTTATGTTTTTTGATGATTTTTGTTAGATATATGTAGATCAAACCTGTCTCAGAAGCCAAATGAGAATATATGTTAAATGCCGTTACTTCGAAAAAAATAAATTATCACATGTATTTAGCTTGAACTTATTATGAAAACTGCATTATTAATTTTCCAAAAGTATATTCTGACTGCTTACGTATGTTTGACATAGCTGTTTCGAATACGTCATTCATGTCATTTATATCTTAAAAATACATTTAATAAAAAAAAATGCATCTCCTCCAGCCATAAATATAATTCCTAGTCTGCATGTGGCTATGTTCCGGACCATATGAGTATTTGGACCATACGCGTATGGTCATGACCATATGGGTATATACTCATATGGTCCGACCATACGCGTATGGTCCGACCGTACGCGTATGGTCGGGGTAATTAACACTCTGTTACAGTTTACTTTTAATATTTCTAAACTCTTCATATGGTCTGGCCGTTCTTTAAAAAGACGCTATCATACAGTTAATTTTATCTTTATATTATAGTAAAAAGATTAGCTAAATAAAAGTTACAAGTTTCACAGCTAATATTACTTACTTGTTAAAACTATGATAATCACAATTTATACCGATTTATATCAATGTGGAAGTAAATGTCACCTCAAGCCTACATGCAAGAATGTAATTAGCGATGAAAACTTACTATGGCATAAATATTTTTTTTTACGTAGTATTTGAATTATAAAAATAATACATTGTTTTTGAGATAAAGTTTTTGTATTATTGAAACTTTTATAATGTGATTTACAAAAAAAATACCTGTATGGTCCAAATATTCATATGGTCCGGCCCGTTAATAACCAAACGAGTATTATACTCATATGGTCCGACCATACGCGTACGGTCGGACCATACGCGTATGGTCGGACCATATGAGTATACGCATATGGTCATGACCATACGCGTATGGTCCAAATACTTATATGGTCCGGAACAGCTACATATGTGCTGATTTTATAGTGTTTGGTCTTTTTGGTTTGGTTTTTTTCTTTCTCCTCTGGTACCACTGAGGAGAAACAACTGATGAAATACGTATCATCTGCAGTGAAATTGGTACTGTTGATGATAGTGTTATACAATACAACATATGTTATGATTTAGATGATGCAACGATCTAGATGAGTGGTGATAGTTAGAACCGTATGGTCTCCAACAATAAACACAGCCGTCACACAATGATTAGCTATAAATGAGCTGACATATAACCATTCTAAAAAATCGAACTTAAAGCCTAACGGCCTGATAAATGACAGAACAATCGTTCATTCACTAGTATGACATTACATAACAAACAACAATCACTGAGTTATAGGCTCAACATTTTTGAAAGGCTTATAATAGAATATGGAGAAATTTGCATCGAGACCCCATAACCTTGGTCAACTTGATATAACTTAAGAACAACACAAATCAGTTTAAAAGGCAAGATTCGTGAGATTATCACGCAACCGACCGTACAAGGACTGTACATTCTGGCAAAGCCGTTAAAAACTTCCATTTGTTGTTGGCATGCTACTTTGAAACTGCAAAGTATGACTTAGAAGAGGACACATATCTTTCAAAAACCTCTGCTTTTTTCAATCACCAATCTCACGCTTTACAGTTACTATGACATTCACTCTCTGGGTAAGGATTTTGAAAATGTAATAACTTTCTTAAACTATCCTGGAATTTTACCAAAATTCGACAGAAGCTTGATTATGATATAAACACAGTTTGATTAATTCTGTGTCATTTTGGTCTCTTATGGAGAGTTGTCTCATTGGCAATCATACCATATCTTCTTTTTTATATACAGTATTCTGAAGACAATTTTGTAAAATATTCATTTCTGTTTTTTCTGTATTTTACTCATAAATGGACTTATTTGTTTTTCAGTTAGCATGACATTCACTCTTTGGTGAAAGTTTTAAATGTTTTAGTAATTTCTTTCACCAACTTGAATATTTACCAACTTGCATACACGCTTGTTATTGATCATATAAAGGCTACAAGTATGTTTAATTATGAGTTCTATGTATTACATAGACACTCTTCTTTTAATGTTACTACATTTGTAATAACCTAATTTGGATGCAGAGAAACAAGTCAACTACCTCAAGTCAAACTTATTTGTAACTTATTTTCTGTCATGCTAACGATGATTATGAAATGACAAAATAAACAAAGTTGACATAAAAGGCAGCAGAGAGCAGACATATTTTTTCAGAACATTAAGTTTACAGCAAATGGACACGAGTCCAAGAATTCAACTGGGCCAACCTCCCGTTAACAAATTTTAAAAGATCAGAAAACAACAATATGTAAAAACAAATATATGACTGTTATACTGATTAACTTTGCAAAAGAGATCAACTGCTTTTCTCGCAATAAATGATTGAAGTAAAAATGTGTTGATGATGCCAAATGCTGTATGTTATATAACACAAAATTCATTGTTTTCATTTTACTTCATCTCTATTAAATATGTATTGAACTCTTTTATAATTCCTCAAGGGTAAAATCTAGGTGCTATACCATTTCATATTGGTTTAGCAGAAGTCGCTCTCATTAAATGTTAAATTTTGTGGAAATTTTGTAACTTTGGTTATTAATAACAATCTACGTGTGTACGTAATTGCGTTTGTTTATTTTCATAAAATCTAATCTAGAGTCATTATGGTTTCTTTGATCTTTAATGAGTTTGTACTTGCCATCGGTTGATATTAATTAATGTAGTTTGTTTAATTAATGGATTAACAGGGTTGTAAACATGTCATGTCATCGATGTAAGACCAAGTTAACATGCATAGATGAACAGTTTAGATTTAGATTCGCGAGATATTATTTCTGCGATAATAAACCGACCGCGAATTTCTTGAAAATAAATAAACCGCGATAATAAGTACAATTACAGTATGTCATGTCATGTTTACTATAATTTGTCTGTTTGTCTTTCCATTTTAGCCATGGCGTTGTCAGTTTATATTAGTTTAACTGTCCCTTTGGTATCTCTCGCCTCTCTTTTACTGAATAGTGGAACTACACAAATAAGTAAAAACGAAAGAAACTAAAACGTAAAAATTAAGTAGGTAACAAGAGCAGTAATCTTATATAATCAATCTCGGTTTCTATTTTTTTTTATTGAAGACAACTCCCTTTATAATTTTTAGGATGATACCTCACTTTTCTATGCCAGTAATACAATTGAATGAAAATCAGTGTTAATGCGTTTGATTTATTCACTATTAAATGAAACAATATCATATCAGGATTTACTCCCAACTGTATGCACATATGTTTTAATTTGCGATTCACATTCCACGTTTCCATTCTTTTATTCCATTACTATATATTATATGACATTCTTCCTGTGATCACCATATGTATGCACTTGAGAAGGTAAGTTTTAAAAATGTAAACGTTGACGGGAAACATTGTCTTCAACTTATTACATAAGTGCAGTATTACAACTAATATCATGAACCATTTTGAGTAATCTATGTACCTTAACCACTGATCACGTATATACCTTTTATCTTGATCTTTTTAAATCAAGGTGTTATTTTCTTTTTGTCAACTGTTAACTAACCAATCAAGGATGTGCAGTGAAAACTAAAGACTAAGCAACTCGAACCTCACCAAAAACTTGGGTGATTTCAGGTGCTCTGGATGGGTAAGCAGATCTTGCTCTACATGTGGCACCCGCCTGTTGCTTATATTATTACAAATCCGGTAAAAAGTCTAATTCAGTAGATCACAATCGTGAAAAGGGAAAGGGTATTGTAGTTACAACATACGCAACATATCCGATATCATCTGTGAAACAGTTATTCCATAATGTTCAACCAACTGGTTATGGCGTCTTTAAAATTTACGAAGGGTTTTTCAGTTTGTTTGTTTTAATATTCCTAGGATTTCAGTGTATTTACTTTTTTGCCTGATGTGTAATGTATAAACTCCGACGAGTAAAATCATTTGGCTAGAATGATAATTAGAAATTTTAAAATATTCCACAAAAAAAAAGGACAGCAAAAACGGGAAAAAAAAGTTGTTTGATGTATGTCTTCAACTAAAACAAGTTTTACGAAATGCGGAAAAAAGTCAAACACTGTTGGTGTAATTGGGTATTTACTTGCTTGTTCCAGTTCTGATTAACATCACGTTATTTCTGGAAACAAAAACAGCGGTATTCTAATGTTGGCTTTATTCATTAACTAATAAAAAAAACACCAGATATTGTGTTATTCCAGGGATACATGTGACAATATTTTAAATTTTATAAGTAACTTGAACTAACCAAGATATTGACAAAAGCTGCCTGACATATCCGAGATTCAACAACAAGTGTTATCAATTGACAGACTAACCAAAACAATCAGATATTTTTTGTAATATAACACTTGTTCAATAACATAATTATGTTTTGAAATTGGTGTTTTGTAAAAAAATGTTTTTGTTTAAAACTTGAGGTTACATGGAAACTAAAGCTAGTAAATTGCATTGGTCAACTTCAAGTGATGGTTATTTCATTATATGCAATGAAATACTATGTAAATTTTACCTTAAATATTGGACAGAATACAACTTTACTCATGCAATTTTATTTTATTTGAAACACAGATAAATATGCACATTTCTTTTGTGTCAACAAAGATTAATAGGGGAAATCAATGGTGGATATATACCTATACGTTTCCCTTATATAAAATAAATATCAATACAAATTGTATACTTCTTTCCGACTGACTGAGCTGCAATGAGAAAATCGTCAATTTTTGCTTCAAAAAAACTTACAACCATAAAGAGTGGGGATGATATACCCACACACTTAAGTGGACAGTGATTTTAAATATCATGAATATTTCGCCAAAATATCATTCACTGGCTAAAATATCTGCTGATATACAGTACTGTCCGCGGGGATTAAATGATAGAAAATTCTTTCCGCGAGGATTCTACGATGTACACTTCCTTTTCGGAAGATTAACAAGTCCGGTCAAGAATTTGCATTTCAAATATTTGAAAACCGATAAAATAGATGGAATGGAATAATGGAGTGTTGTCAAGGACAAAACAACTAAGAACGAAAATGGAATGATCCGAGGCATGCTAGGATTATTTAAAAAAAAAATATCATGAAAACAAACGTATCGAGAAATTGAATTCAGTGTTACTCCAATAAATCAGACGTATTTATGTAAATTATGCAAGTGCTATGTAATTTTCAAATAAGTTTAATCTGTTTACATGTTAGAGTGTATATCGCTTGAATACTAATGTACATTGATAACTAGAAAAAAATGCTGATCAACTGTTGTCTCTCTTAATCCAAGGTTTACACATTGTTGAAGAAACCCATTTTTGTCAGGTCGCTGTTGCTTCAAAAAAACTTATTATTTTATCATTGACATAAGTTATAATTATTTTGATGAAACGTATTACAATCACTCTTATCATTCTAATCAATTTCTGTATTTTGTTTTGAAATTCATCTTATTATATACCTGCTAGTTTGGGCACCATGAATGGTTTATACAATATCTTGTTATTATAATGTATATTGTTTTGATGATGTATCTTGTTTGATTTACTTATCTTTGTGTTAATAAAAGGTATCATAACTGCATTTTTTTTATTAAGTTGTACTCCTTATTTGTTATCTTTAAAAATTGAAACAGTTTAAGCACATGTTCGTAGTAAGTGGATTTTTTTAAAACAAACCATCAAAGATAAATAGATTAAGATAATAACAAGAATTATACATAGGTAAATAAATCTAAAAAACAAAACACTTCTCGTAGTCAATTAAAGTTCTTGCGACCTTTAATTTTATTTCTTTTATTGAATCACAACAATTGCATAGGTCCATGGCATGTTACGTCTAAAATATTGTTTTTCTCATTCTCAATCTTTATATTTTGCACTTTTCTACTAAAAGATGCACATTGTCAGGTATAATGGAAGATTAAACATGTTAAAAGTTGCTATTAGTTCCATTGTTTTCCTATGAGACGTCATGTACACAAACTGGTTGAGTAACCACATATATGTTTAAACTCCGAAAACTCAGTACTAGTGTATGTATAGTTATAGGAGTGCTGTACAACTTTCAGATGAATTAGAGCTATACATTGTCTTGTCATTTAATCTGTACATACTTTTGAATATATTTATCTTGATTACGTATGTTTGAAATAGCGTATGCAATAATGTTCCTTTACTTAGATGAAATAGTTTGAAAAAAAAATGTGCTGATGAAAAAAATACCACGCCAAAAAACAAATCGCTATGTTCAACAAACGCATATATAATAAACACCGGAACGATGTTATTTAATAGATTCATACTCATTTCTTATATTCAAATTCAAAGTGTAAACACATGACTTTTTTCAGTTTTCTATGGACATGTATTTCCCCTATACCCCTATAAGTAGGCGTATTTTAAACAGACATGCTATGTTTTGTAAGATTTTTAATCGACAATCCTCATATCTTCACTGAACAATGTGAAGTTGATAAGTGGGGCAGTAAGCGTATTCAATACCTTTTAGTTGTTTGTAGAAACCTTTTAATTCAAATATATGAATGCAATGAGACATTAATGATAAACGAGAGTAACCTTTTAAAAAGCTAAAATTCTGATAATGAAACGTGTATCGAATGTTATGTGTTGCCAATGATCGGTAGTTCTCACTATGTACGCAAGTATTTCAAAGTTTTAAAACTATTTGATGCATTGCTAGAGATAATTGAATTAAGAATTTTTCGTTAAACATTGTTAATCGTGAAAAAGAAACACAAAGGCAAACAAAGTGAATGATTGAAATATATGTCAGATTGTGACATATTTCTTCATAGGTAACATTATAACAAGTTTATTTCTACGAATTGTAATGTGCCGACTATTCCAAACTTCCAATCGCTACATTTTGACAACGTTTGAGTTTGCAAACAGGATGGAACATACATTTTAAGACAAATACCTCGCTGATTAACCTGGTGCCTTCCCTTATTGAGTTGAAGTATGTTTTATTGTTAATGTCCAATTGTTTGTTTTGCATTCATTATGAAAATCATTAAACTTATGTCGCATCTTTGTACAGACATTTGTAAATATCACATATCTGAAATTAATAAATGACAGTCCTAAAGTTTAAGGGTTACGGTTGTTTTTTACTATAAAAATGCAGTTTTACTAGTGACGCAGTCCCCGTCAAATCCATAATATACCGCAGCTACTCTACAACTGTACTATTATCATTCATTATTACATGCATAACATATAAAAAAGAAGATGTGATATGATTGCCAATGAGACAACTATCCACAAAAGACCAAAATGACACAAACATTAACAACTATAGGTCACCGTACGGACTTCAACAATGAGCAAAGCCCATACCGCATAGTCAGCTTCTGAATAAACAAGTATCTCAGTCAATAATATCAGACAACGTGCAGTATTCAATTTCATTATGTACGTTTCGTCGATGCTTTTATATAAGTCGAACAAATTTAATCTCAGATCTATGGACCTGTTTTATAACTTATTACGGCTAATAACAAAATGACGACTGTAGTCGACAAACTATATTACGGCTTGTGGTTTACACATTTAACGTCACGGTGTCAGAATATTATAATAAAGTAGCTGACAGAGCATTATTCGTGTATGTATTTTCAATAATCTATAACAGGTTTAACGATAAATCGACATAAAAAGTTCAAAAAAAATAAATTTTACACTTTTGAATCGTAGTTTCAAATAAAAAAGCGTCGAGATAAATTGAATAAAAAACAACCAAAGAAACAAGACGAAGGGAAAGCAAACGCAACATATGACGCTGTGATGTGTATGTATACTATATGTATACTATAAAGTAAATTAACTTAAAAAAACGAACTCCAAGGACAATTAAAAACTGAAAGACCCTTATCAAAAGACAAATGTCATATTCCTGACATGGTACATGTATTTCTTCTGCATAAAAAATGGTGGATTAATCAGTATTGTATAGCTAGCTAAAGCTATTCAGTAGTTGTCGTTTGTTTATGTGGTTCATAATTGCTTCTCGTTTCTCATTTTGTTTTTATATAGATCAGAGCATTGTTTTTCCCGTTTGCATGGTTTTACACATATTTTAGTTTTGTGTTATTGGATTTGAACTAGCTTTCAGCAACTGCGACTGAATTTAGAAAACAGTACGTTTGTTGTCTTTATTCTAGTATTGTATGTGCTTTATTCAAATTTCATCAATCGAATCATTTTCAATTGATAATAATGCCATGACTGCTCTGTATATAATGGTGTTACGCCACTGTCAAGGGAAAGGGAAGGGTCAAAGCCTACACACATAGTTTACCTGTAGCATTTATTAAAGTTCAATTGCCCATAAAACCATTATAGACTTTATAGTATATCCAAATTCATATAACGTAATTCGAATCAGAGGAAATTACATGCACTGATAAAAAAATAGTGCTAGACAAATTTTTAAACCTCTGCTATAACGGTTTCAATTTACCTCCAATAAAGCAAAAAGATCAACCTGATTAGTAGTACAATTTTACGAATATTAAGATGTATAACGTATACACAAGTTTTTATATTCATACAGCAAAAATAGATTTAAAAAAATCACCGTTATAGTTCAGACCATATTTTTCAATAAATGATCAACTTATATTAAGTATGAACACAACGTATGAACGAATGTTATTTTAAATAAAAGAACAATTTTGAGTACACCCACATTCCCCACGGTCAGACATTGTCACTGGACATTAACTACAAAGTGTCATTAATTTCTTTTGTGTGATTTATGTTCTTTCAATAAATAATTCAAAATGTGATGACTATGTTGAAAACATCTATGCCATCAAACTAGAAATAAAGGATACTACAGATCCAGTTAAGTTGGTCTCATATCTTGACTTACATCTAGAAATTGAAAATAAGGGTTGGTTGAAAACAAAACTTTACGACAAAAGAGATGATTTCAGCTATTTTCTTCTTATTGAGTTGTTCATGTCTTCTTATGTTCCAAGTGTATTGATCGTTATTGAACTCCAAAGGCTTTTACATAGTGTGGTTCAATTTAATCTTAATTTTTTTATAATTTTGTCAAAGGGTCACGAGGACGGAGGCCATAGGGTGATCTAACACTGACACACCAAGTCCGAATGGGATAACTATTTTACATCCCATCTGTTTCAGATTAGACGAAAAACAATTAACAATTCATAAAATCTAGTTTAGAACGCCACATAACTATTATAATATACTTTATATATTACTATATGATGTATACCCTCTATGAACCCCGAACATGATGAGTAGATATATAGGTGCTATACCATTTCATATTGGTTTGTTGCATTTTTTATTTCAATAGTGTATACATATTTTACTGAATAATTTACTTCACTTGTGCTTTTTTCGCGGATACTTATTTTCGCGAACTGTGTACTTCAAACATGTTCTAATATATGTGTTTTCGCGATTTTTCCAAAAAAAATCTAGAAAAACAAAAAAAAATCCGTTTAACAGCTATGATTATTGACCCGCGTGTCAATATATGAACTGTATTAAAAGTAAAGGTGTACATAGCATTCTGGTATAATGTATACAAGTACATGCGTAAATATCCGTCGGGTACCATTTAACAGTTTCTAGTAAGATTACCGGTATAACTGAACTGATTTCAATTTTACTTCATTCGTTGGTCATTTTTCATGTGTAATTCGATATGTTAAAACGTTATTTAAATCAAGAGAAAGACGAGCCTCCTATTCGTCCGTTAAGACCGGTATAGCAGAAGTCGTTCTCAGTTAATGTTAAACTTTGTGGAAATCATGTAACTTTGGCTATTTGTAAACCATCTACGTGTGTACTTAATTGCGCTTGTTTATTTGCATAAAATCTAATCTGGAGTCATGATTGTTTCTTTGATCTTTAATTATTTTGTACTTGTCATCTGTTGATATTAATAAGTCTAGTTTGTTTAATTAATGGATTAACAGGGTTGTAAACATGTCATGTCATCGATGTACATGATGTAAGACCAAGTTAACATGCATAGATGAACAGTTTAGATTTAGATTCGCGAGTTATTATTTCTGCGATAATAAAACGACCACGAATTTCGTGAAAATAAATACACCGCGAAAATAAGTACAATTACAGTATGTTATGTCATGTTTACTACTATTTGTCTGTTTGTCTTTTCATTTTAGCCATGGCGTTGTCAGTTTATATGAGTTTAACTGTTCCTTTGGTATCTCTCGCCTCTCTTTTACTGAATAGTTTAACTACACAAATAAGTAAAAACGAAAGAAACTAAAACGTAAAAATTGAGTAGGTAACAAGAGCAGTAGTCTTATATAATCAATCTCGGTTTCTATTTTTTTTTATTAAAGACAAATCCCTTTATAATTTTTAAGATGATACCTCACTTTTCCATGCCAGTTATACAATTGAATGAAAATCAGTTTAAATGCGTTTGATTAATTCACTATTAAATGAAACAATATCCTATCAGGTTTTACTCCCAACTTTAATTCATGCACATATGTTTTAATTTGCGATTCACATTCCTCGTTTCCATTCTTTTATTCCATTACTATATATTATATGACATTCTTCTTTTGATCACCATATTTATGCACTTGAGAAGGTAAGTTGTAAAAATGTAAACGTTGACGGGAAACATTGTCTTCAACTTATTACATAAGTGCAGTATTAAAACTAATATCATGAACCATTTTAAGTAATCTGTGTACCTTGACCACTGATTACGTATATACCTTTTATCTAGATCTTTTTAAAACAAGGTGTTATTTTCTTTTTGTCATCTGTTAACCAATAAACCCATCAAGTGTGTGCAGTGAAAACTAAAGACTAAGCAACTCGAACCCATCAAAAACTTGGGTGATTTCAGGTGCTCTGGATGGGTAAGCAGATCCTGCTCTACATGTGGCACCCGCCTGTTGCTTATATTATTACAAATCCGGTAAAAGTCTAATTTAGTAGGTCACATTCGTGAAAATGGAAGGGTATTGTAGTTACAACATACGCAACATATCCGATATCATCTGTGAAACAGTTATTCCATAATGTTCAACCAACTGGTTATGGCGTCTTTAAAATTTACCAAGGGTCTTTCAGTTTGTTTGTTTTAATATTCCTAGGATTTCAGTGTATTTACTTTTTTGCCTGATGTGTAATGTATAAACTCCGACGAGTAAACTTATTTGGCTAGAATGATTATTAGAAATTTTAAAATATTCCACAAAAAAAAGGACAGCAAAAACGGAAAAAAAATTTGTGTGATGTATGTCTTCAACCAAAACAAGTTTTACGAAATGCGGAAAAAACTCAAACACTGTTGGTGTAATTGGGTATATACTTGCTTGTTCCGGTGCTGATTAACATCACGTTATTTCTGGAAACAAAAACAGTGGTATTCTACTGTTGGCTTTATTCATTAACTAATAATAAAAAAAACAGATATTGTGTTATTCCAGGGATACATGTGACAATATCTTACATTTTATAAGTAACTTGAACTAACCAATATATTGAAAAAAGCTGCCTGACATATCCGAGATTCAATAACAAGTGTTATCATCCTGGACATACAAACAATGCCGTATTTGGCAAAACCTTTTCAACTTTTGATCTTCAGTGCTGTACAATTTTGTATTTTTTTCGTCACTGGTGAGTCTCGTGTGGACTAGACGCGTTTTTGGCGTATTGAATTTTAAACCTGATGCTTTTTGTTATCTATTAATCATGCTTTTCTTTGTCTAATATGTTCTGCTTTTTATTTGTATTGTAGTCCTGTAATTTTTTGTTTTCATTTCAATGTTATATTTAACTGTGCCATTAAAGTGCGAGGTTTGGCATGCCTTAAAACCAGGTTCAACCCACCACTTTTATTCCCCTTTAAAAGTGTCCTGTACCAAGTCAGGAAGATGGCCATTGTTATAATATTGTTCGTTTCTGTGTGTGTGTTGCATTTTAACGTTGAGTCGTTTCTGTTTTTTGAGATAAGACGTGGCACGGTACTTGTCTATCCCATATTCATGTATTTGGTTTTGATGTTATATTTGTTATTCTCGTGGTGTATTGTCTGTTGCTTGGTCCGTTTCTGTGTGCTGTTGTGTCGTTGTTCTCCTCTTATATTTAATGCGTTTCCCTCGGTTTTGGTTTGTTGCCCCGATTTTGTTTTTTGTCCATGGATTTATGAGTTTTGAACAGCGGTATACTACTGTTGCCTTTATTTATCAATTGACAGACTAACCAAAACAATCAGATGTTTTTTGTAATATAACACCCGTTCAAAAACGGGGTTCCATTAGTAGTTGGAATCCCAATACGTCACATCCGATTGCATACGTAAAAGGGTCGAACAATATATATCTTTGAAATTGACAGCTTTAGGTAATTATCCCTATGTAGGTAAAACATACTTATGCATAACCATGTTGATAACCATATATCTTTTGTGTTTCAAAACTTAATTATGTTTTGAAATTGGTGTTTTGTAAAAAATGTTTTTGTTTAAAACTTGAGGTTACATGGAAACTAAAACTATTAAATTTCATTGGTCAACTTCAAGTGATGGTTATTTCATTATATGCAATGAAATACTATGTAAATTTTACCTTTAATATTGGACAGAATACAACTTTACTCATGCAATTTTATTTTATTTGAAACACAGATAAATATGCACATTTCTTTTGTGTCAACAAAGAATAATAGAAGAAATCAATGGTGGATATATACCTATACGTTTCCCTTATATAAAATAAATATCAATACAAATTGTATACTTCTTTCCGACTGACTGAGCTGCAATGAGAAAATCGTCAATTTTAAAGCCTTACCTCAGATTTTAAAATTAATATGGGTACAATTTAATCTTTTATTGAATAAAGATCAATTATGATGTCGTTTTATTTAAATTAAATTTTTTTGATATAAAAGCCGAGTGAATGTGATTTACGGGTCTAATTAGTTGGATTGCATATAAAGAAGGCATTGCGTTGATGAAAATGGGAATACGAATATGGTTTTGTATGTTTTTATTAGCTCATTGCGTACCCATGACATCATGTACATGTATGTATAATTCTTTATATTATTGTCCTCTTTTCTATGCATATTCTGAGGCATTTTTTTTAAAATATATCAAATAGTTGTTTAATTCTGATGTTCCTGAAGTAAAGATATATTTCGATTTAAAAAGGAAATCTACTTGTATATTGCATCATGGAAGATGGATGGATTCTAAGATTGTTCATTAAAAAAAAGTTAGAGGTTATGAAGACATCATACTGAATGTGTATTTTGTCTATCATTCGATTCCTAATCCTCACTATCTGGGAAGAAAATTAAATAACCATATGTTAAAAAAACTAAATGAAAATAATACCCCAACTGTTTTAAAATGATTATAGTGTGTATGTCGTGTTTATGACGGAACGTTTTTTTTTAATTTATTTTGTTATAATATCTTTCACACATGTATCGAGTCAACAAATCAACACATGTATTTATAAAAGGATGTCAAATATGATATATTTATTTGGAGACTTCAAATATGACACAAATAACATGAATTAGTGCGTATAAGCAAAATTCACTAGTTTGGAATTTATAACACAGAAGCGTAACATTTAAAACGTTGATACAAAACTGCGTCATAGGTTAGATTTGTTTTGTCTTTTTGGTTTTGATTTTGATTTTCACGCTTGAGCCAGTACTAATGATAATTTGTATATCGCTATTTTACCCTGGAAGACGTTGATAATTTCCTAGGCAACGACACGTGTTCCTTTAGTTTCTAGCAATATTTTTCATATCACCCTACTGCGCTGAGAAAGGACATTGTCAGTTAGCAAGATCAAAGGAAAATTTTGTAAAATAGCGATAATATATTGTATTTGTCTAATATTCTATACTCCATATTTTGATAAAACAAATTTGGAGATGAAGTATGATTTCTAGTGATACCAATATCCACCAAAACTTTAAAATATTGCTTATTATCAATGATATGCAATGCTTAAAACAGCGTTACTGATAATATTAGGTCAGACTTTTATTACAAAACTTATTACTTATAATTTAGCATACATCTTACTAGATAACTGGAAAATAATTAAGATATACATAATACGTATACAACTAAACACACGTATTCATCATTCGTGTTGATAAACTTCAAAACGATAACTCGACAATACGTACATATACAAGCACATTTAATGTATAATCCACCGAAAATGACAATAAACTACTGTTCTCCGTACAAATCTGGCCATTCAAACTGAAATTGCTAAGCCAATACCAAAGGGTTTATCTGCATTCTATAATTTATATTTGCCCGATATTTAGAAAGTTAATCACCTTTTTCACCTTTTTCATCGAATGTTTGATCATCGCAACTGAAAGGGCATCAAAGAAGTAACACTTTATACTCGAACAGAAAAGCCTAGATGCTTAGAGGAAAGAAAAACGACCAAATCCTCATCCGTTAGATGAACTTCAATTTACATCATTAATTGTGCCCTTTATTTTATTTACAAAATTATTGTATTTATTGGCGTTTAGCTCATTTAGCGTATTTGAATAAAATATCAAAGACTTAATTTTACTACAATACAAACAATTCTGATCTCTTTTTTAGAACATGTATTAATTTAAACTTATTGAAATGAAGTTAGTTTAAAATTTGTCAAAGTAAGCTTTAAGAATTCTTTGTTTTTTAATTTATATTTATTATGCATGTCTCTAAACATGGTATGCGAAGCGTAACAGTTTACGAGGTGTTCCCATACATGCATTTGATACGGTGAATTTATTATGGATATATTTTATACTTCATTTATAAAATAAAATCTTTAGAGCAGTGCATTTTTGTTTTGTTTGTAGCTCTATTTTTTAACATGAAATTTAAACTTGTTGAAATAAGTTTAAAATTTGTCAAAGTAAGCTTTTATAATTCCTTTTTTTACTTTAGATTTATTATGCATGTTTCTTTACATAGTATGCGACGCGTAACAGTTTATAAGTAGGTGTTCTCTTATATGCATTTAATACGGTGCATTAATTATGGATATATTTCAGACTTCATTTATGAAAGGAAATCAATAAAGCAGAATTTGTTTTTATATCAATTTAAAATGTAGATTCAAATATTTTTCACCTCAAACGATAAACTAAAACTTCTTCAAAACTTATATATGATGTATAGTTCGGCGTCCGCAAAAAAGAAGCCAAGGAAAGTGTTTATCTCTTCTTCACAATACGCATTTTATTGAATCTCGATATTTATCATGTTTATAGTTTTTCTAACAATGACGTTCTACCTCCATAAGCCTGCAAATGTCATGGCGAGTCACACATAAGTAATGAAAAGACCTCTTTAAAAATAGATGTCTACTTAAAAAAGACGATACTTAACCTTTTTCACTGTTTACAGATAACTTTAACAAAGAAGAAAACATGACATGTGAAAAAAAATATATTGATCAGATATCATGGATATGGTATCCCATTGAGAGAAAATAAAAAACATCCTGTTAAAATAATCTCTCCTTTCAGCTTCTTTTTTTGGGATTAAACAAAAAGAAAATGCAAACTAAACAAAGTCAAATTCAAAAAAAAAATAATGATTGATACATTTCTAACATAGTTTGATTATAACAAAAATATAAATGAAACAAATATTGCATAAGGCATAAGTTGAGCTCCAAGGAAATGCACCTAAAATACAGTTTCAAGTCAACATATAATTAAACAGCACTTGAAAAAGAATAAACAAATGTTTTTTGAAATAAAAATGGTTGTTATTTCTGTGGATAAATATTCCTGCCTTTCTATAGCTACAAACGCGATATATATGAACAGTTGTATATATAGGTATTATTATTTTTTAACGTGCATCATTCAATTATTTATACACAGCATTGTATGTATTGGTAACACAGATATAGGAAGATGTGGTGTGAGTGCCAATGAGACAGCTCTCCATCCAAATAACAATTTAAAAATTAAACCATTATAGGTTAAAGTACGGCCTTCAACACGGAGCCTTGGCTCACACCGAACAACAAGCTATAAAGGGCCCCATAATTACTAGTGTAAAACCATTCAAACGGGAAAACCAACGGTCTAATCTATATAAACAAAACACAGCTTCTCTTGTGTTCCTGTGATTGGACACCATTGGTTTTCTCTCCTTTTTTCTTTCTCTTTCTGTCGATCAAATAGCAACGTATCATATGGAAGAATTATGTTCCAATCTCTCTATTTAGCTGACAACTGTGTTTTAAATGTATCAAGTATAACATTCTTATGAATCACATTAATCATTGCTTCATGTTTTATTGTTCAATATCAGTTTTTTGCATCTCCCGTATAAGTCTATCAAAATGCGGTCATATTTTATCTTGATCTTCTAAATAGTATGTTCTGTTATCTGTTATCTGGTCCAACCCAAAATTAGTAGTCCCTAGTGTTGACAGTGTGTTAATTGCCAGTTTTGTTTATACCCCTTTCAAATGTATTTCTCCATTTTTTATGCCCCAAATAGTAAGTCAAGGTAGAAATTACACTGTCCTAAAAATTGGGTAATGAATTTTAAAGTAAAGTAGTGATTTGGTCCAGTTGAGAAATGTTAAAGTTAGCACGTAGGAAGCTGTTAAAAGATTTCAAGACCCCCTTAATATAAAATTGTCCACATTTTGAGTTAGAACCGATGATGTTTTCTATAATTCTGATATAATTTGTCCCAAAAGTAATACAAAACACTGTAAACATTTTATTGAGAAAGGGCAGGTGTTTTTTTTTTTTTTTGCATTTATTGGCTTTAAGAAATGCACCACGAAATAATTGTGGTCTCGGACCATCTTGTGCCAAGCTGAAAGTTCTGTAGACACTCTTATATTCATACTTCTTATATGATTCAATGCTTTTTGTTTTAGTTTTACTTCATGTTTATTAAGCATTGCAATATTATAGTCAGTACAAGAAATAAAGTAGGAAACTATGATATATCTGACATTCAATGTTAATATGCTAATCATATTAATAGTCATCGTGGGTTTAATATTTATTATTTCTGCAGTATTTCCCTACAAGTAAATTGTACATGTAATTTAAAGTTGATCATATCCTTATTTGAAATTTTTCATGTGTTTGTTAACTGATGTAATACGTGATATGACACAACATGTTTCAAATAATCGACTTGTAATGACAGGCGACTTTCTTTAAAAGTTACGTCTAGATCGTTAAATTTTCATCGGGTGTTATACACATTAAAGTGTTAAACGACTGTTGTCATCAGAGTACAACAGCATGCCCTAATTGAACTTATAAGCTTTATTTACAGGATAAATTATCGATACGTTAGGAGATTTAACAATTCATATGTATTCAATACTGCACCTTGCATTGTAGATTGTAGATTTGTAAAAATGTAATTTGAATCCAAACCAGCAAAGTAAAAAAAAAAACAAAAACACTGTGCTTTGGAAGGGTTAACAGATCATTCTCAATACGTGGCACCTATCGTTTCGTTTGCCTTTTTGTGCTTCTTTGTTACATTTGTTGTTTATGTAGAGATATAAAGATGATAACACAATATTGACTGTTGTACCCCTATTTTTGACATTTTTACTCCCTGAGTATGTTTGTTTTGTTCATGCATCGTTGACAATTTAATGGAATTTGATGCGACTGTCATATAAGTGAGAGGTTTAGCTAGCTATACAACCAGGTTCAATCCACCATTTTCTACATTAGAAAATGCCTGTATCAAGTCAGGAATATGACAGTTGTTACCCATTCGTTTGATGTGTTTGGACTTTTGATTTTGCCTTTTGATTTTTGATTTTCCTTTTTGAATTTTCCTCGGAGTTCGGTATTTTTGTGTTTTTACTTTTTTCTAATGAAAGTATAAATGTAGTTTAAACCTAATTCTGTAGTTTCGTTCGAGAAAAGGGACGAGATTGTAGTTACAGAATTATGACATACCCTCTATCATTTTTGAGACAGATTTTTTGTAGCGGTCCGCCAACTCGTGATGGCGTTTGCAAAAATTACGAAGGGATGATTTCAATTTCACCACTTGGAACTCTTGGTTTATTAGCTTCTTTAAGAGCAGCAACCCTCTTTCGAGGAAATCATAAGAGAAAATACAAACCTTAGAATATATCAACTAGGAATCATATACTCCGTATGCAAGCGCTGCTGGAATGTTGCTACATTCAAATGGAATGTTCACATGCGAGAAGCAGAAAACATGTCTTTTGTCATAACGTTTTGTTTTTGATCAACCCTCAGTGTCATTATAATCATAGATGTAAGTCAAGATATGAGGCAAACTTGTATCTATGGTATCCTTTATCTCAAATTCGATGGTAATGATACGTTCAACAAAGTCCCCATAATATCAATTATTTAGTGTGAGAAATATACATTCCTACACTGCAACACGTGTATTACGATATTTATCCACTCGAGACAGTTACATTTTATTTTTTGAGTGTTTCAAATAATTAACATTTAACTGTCGAGAGTGTAGAAACTACGTTATACACGAAAAATAGTGGCAGAATCTGTTTCTCTGATGATTTGTATCCTTCTTTTTCTAAGATTTTCAGAAACTTGGGTCTTTAAATGCGACGTCATCAGGAATGGTCGCCTTTTTTCATGAGTCACAGAAAAATTCAGAGGAAAACAAAACATTTTGACGTCTTAATTTTGACTTATCATTTGCCGAAAACAGATAATTAACTAGTGAGGAGACATATTTTCCTCACACCGATCACGAATTGTGAAAATAGCACAAATATTAGAGAACATAATTTATGTACATTATGTAGCAGTATGAAAAAAAAGGAAAATACTAATTACTTTTTTCTTTCTTGCTTAGAAGTTCCTTTATGAAATCAGTCTCATTTGAATTTAAGAACAAGTCAACAAAAAGCGGGTCACAGTTTTGATTCTAATTGAAATGCATTTTTCATATGTCCTCCAAACGTAACAAATATGCTGTTAATCAAGAAATCAAATATCTTGATAGTGTCAGTTTCAGAGAATTATTCGTTTGAATCGGAGTGATTTCTTATACAGTATAATTTATCCCTGACTTAGACAAGCTACGTGTATCCACATTGGCCATCCTTTTCTATGAAACATAGCAGGACAAACTCTTCGAATTTGTCTTCTTTTTTGGATATATGGAATACTGGTGTAAAGTGTAGAAGGGCAAATATACAAATACTATTGTGATAAATGAGTCTTTGATGTTATGACCTCTTTGGAATTTTTTAATATCAACATCTAATGTACGCATTCTCTAGAATATGTTGTTTCGGAATAACTTAGAAGCCAATATTTGATTGCTGATTAAATTGATGTTGATAATTTAGGACAAGAGATTTCTTGGAGCACTTAGAAGATCTAACAATATGTCATTTGTAACTACACTTGAGTTAAGGTATATATTACAGTGATGAGTGATCCAGTTTTTATTCCAAGGGTCGAGAGGGTATATATTTAGTTTCTAAGTGAATTGTAAATATCCAGTTCATATATAAATCAGTTTATGTAATGTGATTTAAGCACAAAAGCGATGAAGTTTGGGACTGAAGCTGCAGAGAAAACAACATATTTGTCATGGAGGAAGGACCAATCTTTAGAAACATTTGGTAAATGACAAGTTGACGTAGCATGGGTATAAACAGACATATTTAAAGATGCCTTTTTATGTTTATTTTCACTCATGTTCACGTGCAATTTTGAACGGATCATTATCGTGGCCATTGTTTGTGAGATTGTTCACCTTTTGGTTGACTTGGGATACCGATTTCGTTTAAAACACGTTCAAAGTCTCAGTTTTGGGGCGACAATCATTTTTTTTTCATTGTTGATGGGTTTCTCTTCATTTTGGTTTGTGATCCTGACTTATTTTTCGCTTAATCGACCATTGAACAGTGGTATACTTCTCTTATCAAATGTATGATCTTGTGTTCAGTGTATATCTATTAAAACTACACTGTATAATAAACATATTTTTTTCGAGATTGGATTTATTGATCCGTTTGATACACATTAACGGATTTTACCACAATATACTGCACCAATGCAGATTGTTATATACAGTTTTATCCTAAAATCCTCGCCGTACACGAAACAAGAAAAGGGTCCACAATTGTTTAAACAATATCGATAAAGAAGTGTGGTTTTACTGGATTTATGGTAGCACAATACAAAGATTTGTTTACTTCCACCATGGCCTACAGCTGTGTGACTGTTTAATAATAGCATACTTTTCCTAAATGGCCACAACATAGATAGTTGGTTTCACTAAAACTTCTAAAATTTGAATTATTCACCTCTCCCTTCTTTTGGAAGCATGGTCTCCTATGCATACACTATATAAAAGCCAGAGAGAGAGAAAATCGTTTTCATGGGACCAAGTCTAGGTATAAATAGCTAAGGAATTATTGAATCTGCTCTTTCAACATGTTTTAATTTACGCATACATTGTAACTGATGAGTATGCAAACCTAATGCAGCAATATTTTTTTTTATAATTAAATAGATAATTGCATAAGGTAGCACAATACAAAGATTTTTTAACTTCTAACCACTAACCTTTGAAATGCTGTAACTTTCTTATGAATGCATAGAAAATAACAAAAGAGGTATATATAGATAGATAAAAGATAAATCTTTTAAATGAATGCAATATTTTTATTATGCAATCATTATGTAATCAATTATTATTTAATTAGTGTCAAAATGTGGGTAAGTTCACTTGAATGAATTTAGCTCTATCATCTTTTTAACTATACAGAAAATGTTAACGAAATTTTAATCAACACATCATGGGCTTCAAAAGGGTGTCTCAGATTGTCTCTATGGTGTTCCATTTTCTCATAAATCTCTAATTAGTGTAAACATCCTAACCAAATAAAAGAAGATAATGTTTAATTAGGTGTAAAATTTGTTCTATACGTTCTATCTGAAATCTGAGACACCCTTTTGTATACATGTATAATGGCCATAAGAACAACATATAATAAAATCGACCCTCTAGGGATACCTATGAAGAAGCTAATTTCATTTGAAAGTGGAAATTTGGTGAAAAATATTTTAGACACAGTTAATATTATAATTGGTTACATAAGTGTTGCATAATACTAACATTGCATTAATTTGAAAGAGTAATATGTTAGCTATCCAAAACTACCACTTTTATAAATTTTCAAGCATTATTAAGAAAGTTACAGCATTTTAAAACTTGGGAGTTGGAGTTATAAAATCTTTGTATTGTGCTACCTTATGAGTGTCTATTCGATTGTCTGTTTCCACAATACTTTCAGTAGAAATACAAATTAAGTTTTATCGTCTTATATAACAAAATCAGAATTACCTATGAATGAGATAACACATGAAAAGAGTGTAAAAAAATATGCATCACAAGAATACAGTTTAACAGTGACCTATATCGTAGCATGTTTTTCTCAACGTCAAAAATACACCAACAAAACCCCTCAAAATGAAATAAAAGTCAAAACTGGCAATTTATAAGTAAAAACATTATTTACTTATAGTGTATATATACATCTAAAAAAAGGCTGTTACAATTTTCTATCTGGTTAGAATTTCAACTCTTCTACTGTGTGAGTTTTAAATAGAGAACACCAAACCAATGCACTTTAATTATTATAAATGGTAATATTTCGGTAGGACATTTTCGATCCCATGTTATACTACTGATTCTGAGCGTGTATTTCCAATTTACTTTTAGTAAATAAACATCAAGAAATTTTATACCGGGTTTATAACTTTGGGATACAATAAATAAATATCTTAGATAGTTATCTTGCTTTGACTTACAATGCATATTTTGCTTTGGTGTTAAACATGTGATAATTTATGTACCGGAAAAATATGCTTGTAAGAAATGAACGCTTATGTAATAGTAAACGTTCAATGATAAGTTAATATTGATATTAAAAGACCTCCGAGCAAAAAGGTGTGTTCAGATCCCCGAGCCCGAAGGGCGAGGGGATTTGAACAGCCCTTTTTGTGAGGTGGTCTTTTAATGTTAATATTAACTTAATCATAGCACTTTTACTGACTTAAAAACCGTCAAAAATATACAAAAAAAAAGTACATAAAAAGCATTTGCAGAAACCTAATTCCCCTGAACTGGACGAGTCCAAATATGTTAAACTTAAATGATAGTTAAACAGTACTCAGACTGATATGTACAATTAACAGTTACCAAATTGACATGAACACGGACCGATTTAACGGTATTAAATCATATAATTATTTATTTATGATAAAAAAAAATTAGCATGTAAATAACACCAAATGATAGTTTTACAAATAAGGGGTTAAATTTATATTTTTTAGCCAAATTTTCAAAATAACGATTTCTTATTTAATAAATCAGGCAATCAAAACCCCCATACTGGCCTAATTTATAACTGACCAATGAATATTAGGCCAAACAACTTCATGCTATATATACTTGATGTTTTTGATCTATGAGTAATCATGAAATAGAATCGTAGAAAACAGTAAGTAAACTCTTCCGACAATTAGCTTTTTAAACAGTTTGTTTAAGAACTTCTAATCGGACAGTCCTAAGGATGCACAAGGTCCTTTACAATATTCATCCGGTAAATGTTCCGTTTGTTTCTGATTTGGTAATTTTCCTACATTAAGATACATGCGAATGCAAAATAATAAGTGTTGTCTACTCAGTCCCATTAATTAATAGATCTTGCTTTATTTTTTGTGTTTTTTTTTAAATAAGAAATATGCATGCAAACTTCATTGAATAAAACCGTATTAAACAAGGTTTCGCTGTCCCGATCAAAACGTGTTGGGTGAGATATACTTGCAAGTTCAATATATTTTATGAAAACAAACACTTTAATTTAGTGTCCGTTATTCCATTTTCATGTCTAAATAAAGCAAAAACACCCGAAAAAAACTTTTATCTTTCTTAGTTTTATCCTTGCCTGAAAAAAACAAAATCATATGTTATAAATCGTATTTAAACATTAGATAAGAACAATAGTAAAAAACTATTTAATACTTTTGAATAAGCAGTCAGTTATGTGATAAACTGAAGAGAACCCCCCCCCTCCCCCCCCCAAGAAAACAACTTAAAAATTTAAATGGAAATTGTAAATTATAATAGCATTTACAAGATCTTGTCTTTCTGTGCTAAGTACTAGTACTGTAACAGAGAAATTATTTAAATTGATTGATTGTGGTTTGCTTCACGTCCAGTAGCAAATATTTCATGCCTGTTAATGACTGTAACACATAAATTTTAAATACAATAGGTAAGACGTTCAATAGGAGGTCGACAGTGAGGTTGGACGTGAAACTTTAAAATACCACTAGAAAAAATGAGGGTATATTGAATAAGTACAGAAATTAAGACTTGAAACAGCAGGCAAAATTTGAACCACTCAAATATTAGGTGCAAGAGTTTTTAATTTGATCCATAGAATCTACCCTGAAGTCGATCACCCATGTTTACGTGTAGTTTACAATATCATTTTACGCATCCAATTTAGGTTAGATACGTTTAGCTCGCTTTAGTAACTGTAAGAATTCTGTGAAACTGTATTGTTTATTGGACTTTAGTTTCTGGTATGATATTCTGTACTACCGATCACTACTGCTCTACTGGTTGGTCTCGTGTGGGGGCGTTCGCCTCGAGAGCGGGAGGTCATTTAATTTGTTTGAATCCCGGACGGGTCAAACAAAGACGTTAATTAAATTGGTATTCTATTTCAACGCTGAACACGTGGCATCATAGAGTAAGAGCACAGACTGGCCGGCTCAGAGTCGGAAATGTGTCCGGGTCGGGTGACTTTTCTTCCCGCGAACAAATATCTTGTGAACTTATACGATAAAAAAAAAACCCGACTCATCTTGTCAGTCTAGTATAAAAATGGGATTAATACGCAATCGCCTAACTCGAATAATTACAGTTATTGCCACTCAATGTTTTACTGTTCTAGTCCCTCTCATATTGGTTTTGCTGGAAAGTATACAATGTAACCACTGATGTGTACTATTACAACTTTTTTTTTTTTAATTAAAAAAAAAGATGAAATGCAAAGAGAAAAATGACGGAAGAAATGCTAAGATTTACGCATAAAAATTCAAAAGTAAATATAAATGAAATATATAAAAATTGGAAAACTGTTTCAGACTATAATCAACTGATGAAAAATGATTATAAATCACCTAATGAAGCTGATTAATTTATTGCTCCTTTGTGTCCAGTGGCAAATATGTCATACATATTCTCGATTAGATTCAAAGTGGATCAATTTTGAAGCAAATGTTTACAAATTTAGAGTTGCACTTTTTACAATAAGGCAGAGAGTTCGCTAGAGGTAAAACGTATGCCGTAATAGAATAGATTTAAACCATAATGATCGAACTCGTAAGTTAAGCCCTCCTTCCCTCTATTTTCTCCACGGTAGACGAATGCCATAAACAAAACGTCACGAATTTACAATCAATAACGGCCACTATAAGTAAATGAGATATGGACTTTTTTATAAATTGATTCCTATTGCAACCAACATCTCCCTGTTCGGGACAAGTTATTCATTCCCACAAAATACCGCCTGATTATTGATTGAAGATATTTAAGCAACAAAAAGCACTTTGAAGCAAACAAATTCTTGAAATTGTAAATTAAGGTATTTTGCTGGGTTTTTTTTCCAATCCTATTTCGGACCCCCTGATTTTAAGGGGGCGTATCTAATTAGTCATGCCCGATTAACTTTAATTGAATTGAACCTCAACTTAAAGATCTAAATCGGGTAAATAAGTTCGAGGTACAATAAGTAGACAATAGAAATCCTTTGTGAAATAGGATCGTCCCAGGTATCTTAGAAAATAAATTTGCGTTGGATAACAATGAAAAATGCACGAGCAGGTTTGTAAATCAACACATTGTTCTTATTATTAGATTCACGGTAACAACATAAATCAAATACTGTTTGTTAAAATCCAAGTACTGACAAAAATGGAGGTACACGTTTGGTTTTGTATGTGTGTTTTACTTCATTGCAAACTACATACATCATGTGAGTATTTTTGTGAAATTATAATATTTTGTACTGAAAAGCTTTACAGATATCAAGGAAGTATTTGTAAGAGAGCTATCTACTTTTCAGTTTGTTTTTTTACAATTTTCATCATTTATGGCGTTGGAAGATAATTGTGTCTTTGTCCATCATATTACATGTCCACACTACCGAAATACCACTATTTGTTATTTTAAAAAAACATTGGTTTGATCATCTTTTTTAGAACTCAGACTGTAGAAGAGTTGAAATTGAAATCGGTAAGAAAATGAATCTAGAAAGTAAATGGTCAAATTGATTATTACTCTGTGTATTTTTCCTGTACTCTATACAACATGGTGTTGATTACATATGCTATATATAACTGTCAATGCAGAATGATTCTTTGAAAAATAAGTAGGGGTCTTCTGCTATTTGTCCATTTATTATTTAAAAGCATGACAAATCAGAGTGTCCAATTTTATTTGACAAGATACGACTTCATGAAGAACCGTTTCAAATGACAATTCATAATTCTTTGTGTGCGTCCTCTATTACGTGGAAATCGGTTATATCTAATCAATAAAAGACATGTATGGATAATGAAGGTGTACAGTGTCTTAAATAAGGTTCATATTTTCTATGTTAACTGAGGAGGTTCAAACATATATGTAAACGAGGACGAAGACGGTGGCATATTGATAACGATTCAGCAAAGGAAAAAATTCAACCATTTAATAAAAGATTATGTAACGTTCGAAATCACGTCACACAACTGCATTATCAGTTTGTTTCTGTTGTTTTTATGTGGATTGTTATAAGTTATATTGTTTGGGATTTATCTTCAAACTTACAACAAGAATACGGCTGTTGAACCACTAAACTGTTCTTCTTTTTTTTCTTTTTTGGTTATGTTATTTTCTTCTTAATTTTGTATAAATGAAATATTGAGTGATACATTTTGCAGTTGTTGATAAACATATATAAATATGCAGGTGTAATAAAATAAAATGAATTATTTTTTTTTAAGAAGATTAAGAAGGTTATCATACGAATTCGACCCGTGTTTGTATTTTGCATTTAATAAACGTCAGTAATAAACACACCAGTGGAAAAAACATTAATTGAGTTGGCGTTGAAACGAATCCTCATTTCATCCGTTTCCATGTTGACACGGTAACATTAATTATGTTAATTCTGAAGTCCTAGAGTACATATATTATTTTTCGAATGTGAAATAAACCCGCTAAATAATAACAAACTTTATGTAGTGATCTTATTGCATAATTACGCTGTTTTCTTATCTGTTGTGAAATGTAATTTGATAGGACCCCAATTAAAGTGAGAGTTTTATCTAGCTTTATAACTTTGCAATGTTCTTTATGTGGGGGATAGCCTGTACCAATGACAGCTGTTGTCCATTTTGTTTGATGTATTTAGCTTTTGATTTTGCCATTTGATTGATGACTTTCCTTTTTGAATTTTCCTCGGAGTTTGGTATTTTGTGAGATTACTAGTTTCCTTTGCTTCATTAATTCATAATTAACTCCGAAACACTTCCAAGAGTGGAGAAAAATATACCCGAGGGACATTCAAACTCATAAATCAATAATAAACTGACAATGCCATTGCTAAAAAAGAAAACAAACCAAAGGTCTTTCCACCACTAACAATATATTTTGATGTTAAATATTAAAAAATCAGTTGATATGTCAGTTCCTAATATAAAGTTGGAGCAAAGGTCAAAATCTAGAACGTCCAAATAACCTATGACCTTGACCTCAATTTCAAGGTCATAAACTAAGGATCTCAAATCAAAATACACTAGTTACTTTTAAAATATGTATGGTTTATGAGTAATTTCACTTTATGCACAATTCTAAATATAAGAGGGGCGAAAAACTCCCATTTATTGTCAACGCACCCTTTGAACCAAAATTAATGAGTTACGACATGCCGCAACTAACAATTTATTAAACATAATTTGTCGATATCTTTTAAAGTTAATCAAAATGAGTGAAAATATGCCAAAATCAAAATTTAGAATATGACCTTGACCTAATTTTCATTTTTTTGAACCAAGGATCTTAAATCAAAAGACCCTCGGTCTCTATTACTTATGGTTTACCAGTTAGAAATGCATATCTTTTATATCTTATACAAAAGGGGGATAACTCTCATATGGAGTCTCCGGATAGTCAAAATTGATCAAATCATCCTGAGGATATAGCAAGCAATTTGGTAAAATAAATTTGTCGGTTTCTAATACGGTTGCGACATATAAGTATTAACAAGAAAAACAGTGTTCGGGGAGATAACTCTTATTTGGAAAAGAATTTTGTTACGAGGTGTCAGTTTCTAAAGCGTATTTACTGTTTGATATCATATACAATATATCTAAGCGACATCTTGTGAAACAAAATAACAGCGAAGGAAAGAAAATTAGGCGGAAGAAAAAAAAAATAATAATCAGAAGAAAACCAATAGGTCTTTCCACGAAAAAGTGGAAAGACCTAAATATTGCACGACACAAAACAAAGAAAAAATAAAGACGAATCTTACCAAAAACTCGGGGTGATCTCATGTGCTCCAGAAGGGTATAATCAAATCCAGCTCCACATGTTGTACCCGTTTCAAGTATTTATAAAATTAGTATACCATTTTCAAAGCGAATTAGATCTGACTCGTCTAACATGCACAGTACATTTGATCCTGATTTTTGTTGTGATAACATTTTACCTTTTTTTGTGATTTACCGTTTGCCTTCTTTTTTTTTACCGTACACTGTATTTACTTTATTAGATGATATGTTCCCGTAAGGTTTTGATATGCTACAAATCATGTAAAAACCACAACTAAGAACATGGTAAATGTTAAGCGATCAATCAGATCAAGGAAGACTGCCTTATGAACATTAAGTCATAAAAGAATATGTGGTATGATTGCCACTGAGACAACTCTCCACAATAAATCAAACATGATACAGAAATTAACAACTATAGGTCACCCTAACGCTTCCAACAATGAGCAAAGCCCATACTTCATAACTAGCTATAAAAGGCCCCCAAATGACAAATGTAAAAAGATTCAAACGAGAAAACTAACTGCCTAATTTAGGTACAACATATTAACGAAAAACATGCCCTGTTAAACATATCCTAGTATTTTGCTTTCTTCGTTTACTCAATTTCAAGTTGCGCACATATGTTCGTTTACCGCAGTCTCCAATTTAGCACATCTGTGTGCTTACAAAATTTCGAATGCAGCACAAGCGTTTCAAACATCAAGTCAATAATTGCCAAGTCTTTAAAACAAAACAACGACATTTCTTACACATCGATAAATGGTCAACAAGATGTCTTGAAATAAGTAAAAGCAACCTTTAATTTAACACAACGAACTTCACGATAAAAGCTTAAACAATGTTTGTCCTCAGTTAGAATAATGTTTTACAGTAGTTGTTTGCCGTTTTGTCTGCATTAAAAGTAACATTTTTACATGAATATAATTAGAAATTAAAGCAAGGTAATTGTATAAATATATTTAAAGGGAGCATCACAGGGTCACAAACTTGACCTCTAAACGTGTATATTCCCGTCTTATCTCGATATTTTAAAAACAGTATTATGAAAAAGTAAAATCACAGAAATACTAAATTTCGGAGAAAATTTGTAACGGAAATTGCGAAATTAGAAACTCAAACAAATCAACGAATGTAGAAAATATTAAATGTAACCTTATGTTCCAACTAGCTAAACCTCTCACTTGTATGACAGTCGTATAAATTTGACATTGATGTGCGAACAAAACTAACATAAATGATAGGTATAAATGTAAAAAAATAGTGTTACAGCAGGCAAACTACTAAAAATAGTAATTATATTAATCACTATTAAAACAAACAGATAATGTCAACGTTGACCCAACAAATTTTTGAGTTGCATACTTATGATGATACTTTGTTATAATCAAGTCTTTTAACAATATGTGCACTGTACAAATGAATATGCTCCTCAACAGTGTTTCCTATTTTGAGTGGTCAAAGATAAACTGCAACATGTAGAACAACGATCGATCGTTCGACGGAAAAATGATCATCCGGTCTACCTTTTAAAACTCAAAAACTATATGGGACACCAGATATACCTGATCAAATAGCAAATAGCAAATATATGAGGTACATTATATATCTAAAAAAAGTAAAAGTATAAATGTAATTAAGTGTTTTGTAGTATATATTTTTATGAGTATTCGTGTTATTTTTCAGCTTTCACAGGAACAATTTTGTATTCAACCAACACTGCAATTATGGAGTTTGATATTGATACACACAATGTAAATGTACTTGTGGAGCAGAGCGATACTGTGTTCGCCATGGACTATGATTACAAAAACAGATTCATATATTTTCCGAGATACAATACCCATGACATCGTTCGGTATGTAAACGTTTATTCTGATTATGTCATTAGTAACATAAATTAGGGAATCTTTGAATGAAATTTGTAAAATCAAGTATTAAGAAAAACATCAATTGTAATCAGACATTCTAGTGATATAAATATATTGACATCTATGTTCTAATTTTCCATAAGATTAAAGTAATAGTGATACCTCAATGCAGGAACATTACATTACTACAACCTAATAACAATTATAAATATAAAGTAAGGCTATCTACTCAATTAATTCAATTAATGTTTGACATTTTGAAATATGTCTTGTGTCATGAAAGATTTGTTTTTTTTTTAAATATCAACAAGTATTGTTAACAGAATTATCAATATCAGATATTTCTGACATTAAAACGTTGCATTGACACATTGTGTTTTGTTCCAGTAGCTTCATACTACAAATCCTGATTGAGCTTGTATAGTGTAGTGTCTAAAACATCTCTCGTTCATATATTACATTTTGTCTCTATGTTATAGTTTCAGCCCTACGTTAAATGGGGTAGTGGATTAACTTTAGATAAAACATTATTTATTAGAAAACCATGCTCAAACTCGCCTCATAAAGGAAAATAATTCAAGAACAGACATGAAAAAGTCACTGGGACATTGGCAAACTTTACACTTGCACTAGTTTTTATTATATTTTGTCGGATAGCATTTGACATCTTTGGCCGAACAAGTTTATCATTTTTACATTATATAATCTATTGTAGGCTGGTTCATATTCTGGACGCCAGTATTTGCTCCTTTCTACTAAATTCTACACACAAAATACAAATATGAAGTTAAGAAATTGGAAAAAAATAATAAAAACCAAACTCGTTCAAAGTGTATCTACACGAATTAATCGTCAAAATCGCTTATCTAATAATACTACCATCGCTAACATGTTTAACAATACAAATCGTGGTTACCCGTATTTCGATAAACGTCATGTCGAAAATGACTTACATGTCCCCGTCTTTCCATCAACAATACGGTAAGATCCACGTTTAATGTTCACACATTTTCTTTAAATTTTGAAACTGATATAACTTGAAAAACAAACAGTATTATTTATTTACTCAAATGAAACAAACCAGGATGCGGTATTCAGTACGTAGGTGAAGCTAGACGATATTTATCTAAACGCACGAAAGAACACCTGTATCGTTTCAAAAGACCCGATAAATTCAAAAGTCTCATTTATCAACACATTAAGAAGCACAGTCATCTATTTAACAGTTCGATCGTTCGAAGTAGCCTGGTGAATCTCATTCAAAGTGTGTACGATCACGAAAAATAATTGAATTACATTAGATTAAAAAGTTACAGACAGTCTACCCTCTCGGTCTTAATGATAATAGTATGGGAATTGGTAATATATCAAGAACCGATTATGTTATCATTTTGGATTTAGCTTCTAAAATTGCTCGTAAAAAAACGTTCTCATGGTCGTATACAAAATCGTAATCAAAGAAAATTTCGGACCAATCATACAAATATTTTGGACCTAATTTCTATTTCAAAAAACAACTGCTGACATTATCTGAACTTCCCCCACTGAGAACGAGAAAGACAATCAGCAATTTGGTTTTGTTTTGAAGGGATATAAATTGCCTTAACTAATGCATTATTTTTTAAGTTCACGAAAACCACCTGTCTTACTAAAGTCATAACTCTACTTGATTTGCTAGTTTTCATATTAATGATTTGAACAACCGACTGATTATCAACATGAAAAATAACTTTTTGGTTAACAAAATGGGATTCCCAGGACATAAGAGCTGCTACAACTGGAAACAACTCTAACAATGGCATAACTCTTGTGATTCCAGTCTCAGTCCAATGTTTTGTCCATATGCCTTGGGCCAACTGACTTGCAAAGTAGATCCAATACCCGCCTTTTGACCCCCTACACTATCCGTGCACAACTCTTATTTTTCATTTGAAACCCTTACATTGTCTGTTATTACAGTGACACCATTGTATTGTTTTAAAAAGTATAACCAAACTTCTAAATCTGCTTTCATCTGCTTGTTTACTCGAATTTTACTTATCCCAATTTTTGAATTTATGAGTCTGCGACAGAAGGTGCGGCCTGGAGCAACTACCTTACCAGCAAAATTCAGGAGCTCAAGAAGGGATTGCATATCTGTAAGAGTTTTTTTAGAAAGGTCCAAGGTTTTTCTGATTTTTTGTAAGAGTTTGACAAGTTTTTCATTTAGAAGTCGCATGATTAAACTCTGTGTATCAAATTATATACCCAAAAACATAAGTAATGTAGTCGGCAAAGTATTCTTGTCACTAGCAAGAGAAATACCTATTGTGTTGCATACCTTTTGGAATAACTTCAAAGTATTGCCATTTTTTTATGTTTGGCTCGACTCGACATAAAGAAAATCGTCTAAATAATGGAGGATATCATCATTTCCGCTTTTTAGCTGTATTATCCAATGCAAAGCTTTTGCAAATTTCTCCTACAGAGCACAACTTAGTGAGGCCCCCATAGGGAGCATTTTATCAAGATAATTTTCACCCTAACATTTTATCGCCAACAAGTCAAAATCGTGCGGGGCAATTGGCAACAAACGAAAAGCCGCTTTTACGTCACACTGTCTTAATCGGGCAAAATCTGTGTGTCTATTAATCAAACATGCTGCTTCGTCCACTGAACTGCATTGCACTGAACAATGATCCTTATGAATAAAATCGTTTCTCAGGATAGGATCAATGTTGAATAAGTCTGAAATCCCCATCCTTTTTTGGCACTAGCCCCATTAGTGATACCTGAAGTGTACGAAAAGGTGGGTATCTGAAAGAACCAGCAATGCGAGCAAGTTTAACTTCCTTTATTAATTTTTCTTTAAAAAAATTGGGTAGCTGTAATGCACTTTTTTTTAATTTGGAACGCTCCCTTGGTTCCCTAGAGCAAAATATTTTAATGAAAAACAGTATTTGAAACCAGATATAATTTCATGTGTACATTGCTAGGTGGGTTGAATTCTAAATAATTTTCCAAGACTGATACTTTTATAGGAGTATTTTCTAATGAATATAAATTAATACTTTTTGTTAAATCTTCCTTGGGCCCAGCTAATACACTGGGCCTTTCTGTGTTTGCCACTGCATATTTCACATATGTTTTTAAACCTGATGATATATCAGTAGTATCCTCAGGTACTTCTGCCACCACGTGTCCGACCTTTTTTGTTTTCTTGGCAGTTCTTCTTTTAGGCATTTTTGTCGTGCTGCACTCTCTTTCCTCCTGTCCTGCTGGTCGTTCTTCTTTTCTTTCCGATGGCCCTTAATGGCAATCATATGGCATTTCTCTTGTTAGGCATGTCCTTTTTGGATAGTTTAACTTATTTGCACAACACCTGCTTTCTTTCCGAAAGCAAACTAACAAGTGCCCGATATGGAAATTCAAAAATTCTATTCACGCTGATACGGGAATTCAAAAATTCTGATTCATGATGTGAGCGCCGTCTATGGCCATGCCAAATACGGCATTGAGCTACAGGCTACAACACTCACTCACCCACACGAATATTTGATTGAATTAAACCAGACTATTGAAAATATGAATTTTTTATAATCTCAATTAATTGCAATACATATAGAAGAAGAACCTATATCAATACTGATCGAATTACAATGAGATGAAGAACTACGATCAAGAGTTGACGTATTTCTAAACTGTGTTGAAGTCCTTCCTTTAATCACAAAGTGATGAAAAATTAATCTAGAGTTGTCTCTCTTTATCTGTTGTTTACTGTAATTCACAAATACCAAAATTAAAATGATACAGACTTTCTGTATATTATACTCATTTGTGTAGAGGTTCCATCTTCTGTTTTTCATTAATAACTTTTACAACCAATACAAAAACAATCCATTGAATTAAACATACATTTTATTACATCAACTTGTATTTACATTTTCATAATCTCAATTATTAAACGTCTAAAATACACAATTTTAAGTGCATTAGCTTGATATTATGTGGCTTTATTTCGTGTGTATTTTAGTCTAGATGCCATCTCATAAACTATCAAAATGACCTAGGGAAACCTCTGATGGCCATATAAGATATATAAACATGAATATAACTATAAAAGCTCACGTATGGTCATCATTCTCTTTTTAGGATTGCATTGTTTGCAATGGGTTTCCTTCTGACCAACCTTCATTATGCTTTATTTTCCCTAGAAGATGTTATAGGGGGTCTTCTTGACCTCGGAAGGTCTTTAACATCGTTTCTTGCCTGATTTTTATTCCCCAAACGACTTGCAGTGGAATGGTGATGACCAACAATACGTGCAATTATCACAGCGACATACCTGCTTCCCCCATGCTGGATATCTACCATCTTGCTGCAGTTATGAGTTGTGGATGACCGATTACAAGGTGTAAATAACATAAATTTATAAACTTGGTTATTTTAAGTGTTGAAAACAATGAGAATCAAAACATCTGTTTTAGTGTTTACGAGAACAGTAGCTGCATGTGCAGATAAGAACTGATAGAGGCGATATTTATTGATTAAACTCATGTGATATTTAAAAAATGTTTAACTACAAATGTAGTTCTATTTCAACAATTTTTTTTCAAAAAGTGTTTTTTTAATTTGAATTTCAATTTGGTGTTGCAATACTTTTTTTCCATGTGTATAGATTATGCTAACTCGTGCAAATAGACTTTTCTAGTTCTATTAGATTTCATGATATAACTTTTCCTTTAAATGGCGGATCACGTACGATTCTCGCGTATCCAGCTCTAGCGAAGGGGTTAAACTGATGTTTACATGAATACAAATTCAATGAGATCGAATTATTCACTTACAAGTGAATAATTAATCTTCAATGTTTCCTAGCTTATTTTGTGAAAAAAGCGAATTATTATTTCACTAGTTTACTGTCATTAATGAATGAACAAAACAAAATCCCATTTTAGATTGTTCATACATCTCGTAGCTATTGCCCCTTTAATCAACTGCTATCGACATTATTGGGTAATTATTGTTCATTTTGACAACGTTAAAACCATTCTGAAGCGTTCGAAAAGTATAAATACGTCTAGAGGTTTATGTTTGACATCGTGAGTAGACATATGACGTCACATTGTTTAGTTGCTAAAGACAATGCAAAAGTTTCGCGGATATTTTAATTATGTCATTTTACGTCAAAAATATTTGTTAAATGGTTTCTATTTCAATATGCTGCATTACAATTGAGATAACTGTATTGTATTTTAAGCTTGGCCTTCGTAAAACTTGATTTTACTGTCGCAAATATCTAAAAAATCTACGTTTTACGAAGGCCAAGCTTAAAATACAATACAGTTATCTCCTAAATGATGAAGCTGAATGACGGATATGAAATGTCCGTTAATAAAAAAAAAGGTATGAGTGATGTTTTTATTTTTGAGTTTTTTAAATACTGTTTTTGAATCATTTGTTTTTTTTTTGTTTTCAAAGAAAAATGCGTTAAATTTCCATCTAAAAAAACTGCCAACTTTAAATTTGAAAATTTGACTCGGGGATGGTTTTATATTTATGTCTCAATCATTCAAATGATCCTTGATGATATGTGCATAGAAAATATTCACGAATAAGGCTGGAAACTTAATAAAATAATTGTGTTTTTGGATTTTAAGGTGATTACCCAAAACCGTAAACTGAGTGGTACCCTACTAAATGTCTAAAATAGAAAAATGTTAACCTTTTACGACCAGACAGAAATTACAAAAAAGATATTATTATATTATTTAAAACAATTTGCAGCCGTGTGTTATTCCAGAACATTACACTCGTTAACTTAGCGTCTTTTTCAAGATCAGTTGCAGTACTACAAATAATAAACAAACATACAATAGATCGAATACTAGATCTAATTTTGTTATAACGACTACTAACAAAACTAATAAATACAATAAAACTAATACTCAAAAAGAATATCTTCAATTTTGCAGTCGAGTTTGTATGTTGTCCTTAAGATAAAAAAAAACCCACATTTTCTTAAAACATCACCAACTATTAAATATCCTCGAATTATGACCAAATGACTTAAATACATACAATAATAGTTTTAAATAGGTTTGACATTAAAAATTACATTAGCAGATTCAGAAAAAGGAACACAATGGATACTTTGACTCCATAAGCTTATAATCTATCAGTTATACTAGCACTGGAAACTTTCTCGTCTATGATTTGCAGCCAACCTTGATACAGTTATACATATATGTTTATACAGTCATTCAAATTAGTGGCACAATCCACATGTATTTGTTTACAAAAAACATATATTCGTCATTGCATATCATTTACCCTATTCCCATATCATTTACCCTGTTCCACTATCCTGATTTAACATATTCAGTATATTGTGTGCGTGAAATATAAACCAGACAGTGGGGAGTTTTTAGTATAACATACATGAATGAATATAATTACTGTAAATAACTTTTATGATTATATAGATTTGCATATCCGTCAAAGAATAGAACATTACAAAGAGTTATCCAGTCATTATCATATCCATCAGGAATAGCAGTTGATTCAACTAATGATCATATCTACTGGGTTGCTGATTTTGCACTGACCCTCTTAAGATGCAATATGGATGGAAGCAATGTGATTGTGTTATCAACTCTAAGTTATCCTTTTGTGATACGACTAGATCTTACAAACAGGTATTACGTTTGATGTTTCTAGGAATTAAACAATGATGAATACTGCTGTTAACAAAACTTCACGTATACTTTTGTTTTTTTTATTTTACTTTAGAAAGCAATATCATAATGGTCAAATCGTTATATTTCGTCTTTTGACATAGAACCATTTAAATAAATAGTATGCATAAACTGTTTGTTAGAGTGAAGACAAATACACAGGTGCATCAATACAATGAAAGAATCATTACTGCAAATACGAATATCAATTAATGGAGGACTGATACACATTTGTAAATGAGTACGGCTGAAAAAAAGAAAATCACAAAAATACTGAACTCCAAGGAAAATTCAAAAAGGAAAGTCCCCAAACAATTAAAATGTGTTAACGATCGTCTTATGCTTAGGTAAATCAAACATAGATTTCAATATTCCTATATTTCTCTCAACTATATACATCCATCTGAAAACATTGAAGTTGAAGGTACAGTTTTTTGTATACATAATATATATTTAAAAATGTGGTGGTGTTTATAAACTTGAACGAAAGCACTAGTTGAGTGTATATCGTGCCTTTGCTATCGTTTAGTAACGAAATCAAACAATGGTCTTTTAAACGAATAAAACATAGTTATTGATGTTTGTTACTAATAACATATATATATTTCAGTCTTCTAGAATAGGTTCAATATATAATTGAGACAGCTGAACAGTTTTATGAAAATCCAAGTTGATTGTAACAAAAAATATATTAAGGTTACTATCTGAATTAAGTTCGAACTGAAAATCCCAGCTTTTTTTCACCTATTATCAGTCCTATGCCACAAACAACAAAATAACAAGACATTCTGTAAAATCATAATACCTTGAATATATTTCATATCTATTGAACAGTTTCGCGGTGTTTTGTAAATTATACCTTAGCTTTTGCTGAAAGCCTCGGTTTTAACATTGTTTAACCTCACGGTACATGGAATAATATAGGTAAACACCGCAAAACTACCCATGAACAATAACAGGTTTTACCTATTGCAATTAGCAATGTTAAGATAGTTTGCATACATTGTTTTTGTTTTGATTCCGGTAACAAATTCCCTCGGTATGGGCCTAACATGTAACTCACCAATCTTTCTAAAAAATCAGTCTTTTTGAAATAGGACAGCTGCTAAAAATGAACGTTGGTATAACTACATATATCTTATACATTTGGGATGATGATTCCCGTCGTATTTTTTTCTCCAAAACGACAACTTTCATTTTGAAGTCTTTAGAACCAATCTAATGTTTGAACTATCTGAATATTCCTGAAGACAAATATTTGTACATTATCAGATCAGGTACCCATGCGGTACCTATACAAAAGTGGAGATGGCAAATTATTGCCAAAAAAATAAAGGTTATGTGAGTTGTGTAGTTCCAGTGAGAAAGGCGACGAATTTCATTATTTGTTTTTCTGTTCGCATTTTAAGAACGAAAGACAATTATTTCTACAAACTTAATTTTCAAATAGTCCAAATAGTATTACATTTTTCGCATTATTTAATAATTAAAAAAATCTGTCACAAGAAAAATATTTGTTTAAGTGTATTAATAAAAAATAGTGTGTGTCCTTCCATGTGAATGTAGTGGCATAAGCATCTTAATGATCTTTTTTTAAGATTTCTATTGAGGTCGATCTTTAATTATACATGTTATTAAACATGTAATATGCTATTATAATTTTGTACTTTCAAAATATCTTACTGTATCCGTTTACCTGAACTATTGTATATGTATTTATAAGTTATGTTTCTGTATAAACTTGTATTTAGTTGTTTTTTTTAGAGCATACAGTATCTATCTAATGCACACGAATAGTTGATTTCTTTAAATAGCACAATAACACATGTTGGTATAAAGAAATCGATTACTTAGAATATATCTGATCGTCGTAAAAAATTGGAGTATTGTGTTATAAGTACATGCCTATCATTATCAATATCTCGCATATCAGTACGGAACAACACCAACATCAATTGGAAAATACTGTATCACAAAACTAACAATAGAACATTCCAATTACTGCATGTGGATTCAATGTGATGGAAATGATTACATTGATTATCAGAAAACGAATTGAATAATGTATAAAGGGGCCTAATCAAGACCCATATACTAGAAAAACATCTTAGATTATGTTAAACCTATATACGTCTATTCTATTTAAGTGATATAACATGCACATTTGAGTTTGTTATACATGTTTGACGTGCATTTTCTGGTATATAAAGAGGTATGCACATTCTATTACGAAATTAAATATTTATAGAAATTGCCTTAATATATGTCCTGCAAATTCATTGCTTTGGTTTCCATTAAATATATTCTTTTGATGTAATATGCATAAAACGGTATTTGAATTTTTCATGTATTTTATAAGTTACTGTGGAATCAACAATGCAATGATATTATCAGAGTTAATTCTCGTATTGCTAATACAAATATTCATTGGAATAAAGAGTCATTGAGATATAGAATATTTTGTCTTCATGACATCTAGCACAACAGTAGCACTCAATATAAAAATTAAGCCTCTATTTTTTGTTTCGGGTATTAAATCTAGCTCCTCAAAGATAGCATTTTATGTTAAATAATATGTCTCTCTAAGGTTAAAAAATGACGCTTTGCAACATACAACAGAAGTTGTTTTTCTCTTAGAATCAAAATGTAAGCACAATAATGTATGATTTAAAGTCTGTGTTTATGTTGCAGTTCAACTTTTCTGTAGTTCCATTGTTTTCATCTTATAGCTGATATGTTTCCCTCGGTTTTAGTTTATAACCTAGATTTGTTTTCTCTTAATCGATTGATGACTTTTGCACAGCGGTATACTATTGTTGCATTTATTAAAGTGGTCATCGAATGTTTCGATTATCATAATCCTTATATGGCATTGTCCACATAACTGATAATTGTTTACAAATAAGATAACACCACATATGTATACAAACACAAACTGAACCTTCAACGTTTTAGATGCCAAAACTTAGATTTATCTTTCAGATGGATGTATATAGTTGAGAGAGATATAGGAATATTGAAGTCTAGATTTGATTTAACTGAAAAAGAGACGATGGTTAACTTTGTATCACCAACTGTGTATTGCATGGACATAGGTACGTTGTTATGAGTTAGCTTTGTTGTAGTGTTGCTAAAATGTAACAGTCCACCTGTCTATCTATCTGTATAATATGTTAATTAAAAAAAACCCGAACCAACAATGGACGAACAAGCCTGCCTCAACGCAAGCAGTTATGCTGATAGAAAAGTAGAATAATCTCATACAAATGTCGGTAACAAATTAAATCCGCAATAAAAGCTCTGCTGTTTTTAATGTACTTGAAGGTATTACACAGTCTCTTGTAAGGTTTGTTCTTGGTGTTAAAATACAGAGAAACATAAAAATAAGATGGGCAATGTTTATTTTTCGTATGGAGCATAATAAGGCTGATTAAATGATGTTTGTTTTACATTTGAAACAACATTAAAAACAATTGTAAACATTTCTTTGGTCACTACTTCACTGTTCACCGGAGTACACCAGTCGTAAAGTTAACACCAGATTAAAAACAAACAAAACTTCGATACAGTTACATATAGATTTGATATATACTGTAGCTGTGCTCTTTGAGCAGTCGAATTGCATTGACTGTATATTCATATGTGACATACAGTCAATTATCGTATATCACCTTGTTTATGACGTTGACAATGCGTTTCCGTAGGGTTACAAACTTTCAAACATTTGCTTCCAAAATTGTAGACACTGCCGAACAAAGACTGTATTGGATAAGACATGACAATGGTGACATGAAATCAGCTACATTTAATGGATCTGATGTAAAAACAATTCTTTCGACAAATTCTGCTAACAACACATATGCTATTGGTGTCCTTGGAAGCAATGTTTTTTATGCTGATAATAAACAATTATTAATGGTGGCTAAAACATCAGGATCCACACCGACTGTTCTGTATAACGATACCAGCAGGATTTACAGTATATTTGTGTTTAATCAGACAGGTATGTAAATAATTATTTCTAAAAAAATGTTTTACAAAAAGCTATTTCATGAAGAGACGTATTTTATTGTATAATATTTATAAAATAGTATTAATTATGATACAACTATATCAATAATTGCATACATTTGTTATAATTTTACACTTTCCTAGTCTTTTAAATCCGAATATATGCAATGTAGGTGGGTGTATAATGGAAGAGATCGATCGATCTACATTATTTGATCTACACAATTCATAGTTTACAATTTCCGAATAATAATTGTTAAGTGTCATTACTTGAAAGTATGTATGCATGTAAATACGTTTATAAAGTTAGTCAGTACTTTCAAGAGAATCATCTGGTGACTAACAATTGTTACCAAATAGATACAGGCAGTTAAACATCAATAACAAAAATTATTGTTTACATGATTAATGTTATTGTTATATATAACGGCTTTGTGCTTTACTTACATGTTATTTAGATTAATTTTTTTTATCGATGCACATGCTTTTTTAGATTCTAAGTATTTACTTTTTTAAATATATATAAACACAAAAACATTATTTAGATAATGCATTTAATTTCAATAAACATGTGTAGTAATGTATGAATGCTTTTTGTGGTTTAAAAATGTTTTGATTATATGCAATAAAGGTAACAAAAACAAACTCAGCATAATATTTTACAAAGAAAATCGTTTAAAAAAGGAATCCGTTTCGACTCAGTTGTTAAGGGCCATAACTAAAACACTAGTTATATACAATTGAACTGAACCATACAGTTATGTGAAAACATTACGTATTCGGTCATACTTTAAAACTTATTATTTATGTTTTTAATACATGTGATTATATCTGTTATTTTGATTTGCTAGTTGCTTCTTAATGTTTCATCTATTTAGATTTTTATTTAGTATATATATGTCTTGTTGTGTATACTAACCAAATGGACATGTGTAGTTTTTTCCTAACGTAGCTTCTGTGCATTCCATGCCCATTGCTTATTCAATGCTTTTACTTTATAAGTTACAATGCAACTTTTATTCTATATGTTTGTATTGTCTTTACTGATAAAATGTATTCATATTGATATTTGTTGTTGTTGAATAAAATACGTATTTCTTAAATAAAATACTTATTTCTTCAATCTCTGTCATTTTATAACTTTTTTATAAATTTCGTTGACTAAAGTCATTTATCTGTTGTATATTGTTGTTTGCGTTACAAATTTAAATAATAATAATTTAAATTAACAAGTTACCTTTTCTACGACTAAAATTGGATAAATATGAAATTAAAAGACACATTCTAGAGGTACTTAGTTCTACCCAAAATGTTGATATGGTATCATTCTAAAAAACATATTGCTTTGTCCTTTTAATATCTTAATACGAGCATGTTATTTCATATTTAACTGAGAGAAATCGTTAATAATGTTTAATTGAATGGTAGTGTTATGATTATGTTAAAAAAATCAATTTAAATTACAAAATATCGGTGTTCGAAATTTTTTATTTAGTTTTTTCTACTTTACGAAATGGATTTTTTCTAAACCGTGAAACAAACAAAGAAATAAACAAAACTCTAATAGTACATCAATACATTAATTATTCATTTTTTATTTTAATACATCTCAACTGAGTTTGATGAAGCACCGTCAGTACCTGATTGACGTCAGGGTTTGATGTAAGGATCATATATTAAGCAACATAACCTGGCCATATATCATGGAAGTAAACTCAACACAGGTAAATGTATAATGACAAGTTCTTCAGTAGTGCTGTTTTTTTTGTGAGTTTTACCATTATGCTAACATTGTTTTCTATAATTGTACAACGGTCAACACAATTAAACTTAAAGTTAAAATTAAAAGTAACTTTTATACTTAAAAAGTCACGTCATCCGGAAATATTAAACTGACATATCTTGCCTTTGATTTGTAGTCAATCTAATGTTGTACCTATGATATTGATTCGACCATTTGCAGCATGTTAACACTAAACTCGGATGTTGTTTGGTAACGCAGATGCGGAATGTATAACTGAACGATTTACGTTTTTTTCATCTTTGTGCTTGCTTTTTACACCAATTCGGGTATTCACAAACTAGAAAAATAATAAAACAATCTCATTTTAGGCCTTTTTACTCCTCACCTTTTCAAATTGTCTACATGTATTTTGGGGGCATTTCAAAAGATAGATCATTCATACACTGTGAATCATTATAATTCGTTATATATCAATGTTCGTGTGTGTCGTGCGTATGGGGCTAACCATGTATTCAAAGTTGAATGTGTTTTCTAAAGGCTGTTATGCAGAGATTGGCAAAATCACGAAATCAAATTTTAAGGAACATTGATGATTTCCTAAATCCACAAAAATCCATTCCCACGACAAAAACAATCTGTATTTCTCTTGTCCGTTGCTGTTTGAATTCCTCTTTTTGTAACAGTCAATTTAATTTTAGGATGGTGATATCTTCATTATTGTCAGCTAATTACCATATACAAATGATGCAGTATGAGTACACATGACATTAGGTTAACAAGTTACAGGTAACATACGTATAGGCAGTTGACAATAAAAAGACCCCGTACTGCATTATTAAATAATACAGCCCAAACATTACAAATGTAAAACGAAAACAAACCCAAACTAACGGCATGATTTAATCATTTAATATACAAAACAATAAACACCACCGAATAAGATGTACAGTATCAAACTACAGCTAATTATCGATTCCTGACTTGGGGACTCCAATTGCAGAATGTGACGGAGTAGGACATGTACCGTTCCTGAATGTGAAACAGTTGTGTTTTAGTGGAAATCTGAAAAATGTTGAAACAACAGAAACTCGTCAAATCGCTAACATGTTTGTTTAATTTGTACTTCCATTTTGTTATAACTAAATTGCTATTTCAGTGTTTTTTGCTGATAGAAAACAATCTTGTCGAAATTTTTCTGTTTAAATTGGTTATTGTTAACATAGACAAACACAAACATATATAACATTAGAACGTGAATATACTATTGTTTGATTTAATTCAGCTTACTAGATTTGTTTAGCTCTGCATGGGACGATACGTATGCGAGAGATATGTACACTTTTTGAGTAAGTGATATAGGTAAGGCTTTTTATATTCATTCGATGTATGTTCGATGTAGGTTCACGGATATTTTCATTCCTTTAACGGCGAGTAGCCAGTTATTTGTTTTAAAGGCAAAATCGTTCAGTCTTTATATATGCTATTGTTAAAAAATGTTTTAGTTCGTATCTTTTTGATTTGATAAAATTATTACTAATTTCACAGAAGGTAGTCAATTATTAGATAACTGAAGCGATCAGGCAAATGCATTGATGTGTAAGATGTATTGATGTGTAAGATGTATTGATGTGTAAGATGTATTGATGTGTAAGATATATTGATAAGATCTACAATCAATATGAAATAAGGTGACACGCTGAATTCAAAACAAACTAATGTGTATGTTCCTTAAAGTAAACTTTAAAGTATATCTAGTTTGCACTTATCATGCATCTGAGTGAATATTACCTGTTTGCCTTATTATAAACATACAATTAAAAATGTTCCTATGTCTGTTGTCATTTAATAAAGAGCAACCAAACATTATATATTATAATATGCATGTTATATACATAGTAGGCATGAACGAGCACTTAACATCATATATCTGTTTTTCTTTCCTTTGTAGATTAAACTAGAGTGGTGGACTACAGTTCAAATGTCAGTTATAAAACGGAAATATCAATTCAAATCGAAAGGTAAACATAACGTGTTGAATATATTATTGCAACATATAGTTTATTGACACTTGCATCATGTGTATATTAAGTAGAGAGTCTATATAAACACACGTTTTTATTAAGTAAAACACATATCTTTGACGTAATCGAGTAATATTTCAGTGTTTTGTGTTATATTTGTATACCAGCTAGTTTGATGCTGAATCTTGTATTTCCCTAAACACGTGTGTTTCTCGGCAACGTCCACAACACAACAAATTAATAATTTTCTAAAATGCATTTATGAATAATTGGAATTGATACAGAAAAAAAGAATGAATATATTTTTAAAAATCACTCATTAAAAGTATTTTTGCATTTGTATGTAGTTACCTTATGCGAAGAGGAATATTTTTGTGGTCATATGTATGCTACCTGTTCTATTAAATATGTATACCGAAATGCGTTAAGACATTTTTCCGGACTTGTAATTATATAAACTATCATACACAAAGTACAATTTAAACTCCACGCATATTCGTTACACTGGATACACTGACATTTTGCTACTATTTGTTGGTCAATTTTCAACATTTTGCAAAATTTTAACCTACTGGTTTTGCTTGAATCATACTAGAGAAATCATTTAGTCAATGTCAATCATATATGTTTTCTTTTTTATTTTAGGTCCACATGAGTCGTAACAAAATTGCAAAAAGTAGTGTCAAATTCAACAAGTTATATAATGTCAACGATAGATGACAGTTAAACACGTTGATATTGACTGAACGTACATGTATTTGCAAAATAAAAAAAGGGAAAAAAAGTTAATGAAAGTACTATTGTATATATAGTAGTGAACTCATAATTTTGAAATCAATAATGTATTGATAATGTACCATACTTTTTCAGTAGGTAGATATTTTGATGTAATGAATATATCATCAACCATGACATTTTCAGACTAATTTGTGAGATTGCAACATATTAAACTACTACTGTAACCTTAATTCATTAACAAATGATGTGGATTACCTGTCAATTGAAATAATAAATTGAAATATTTCTAAAAAGTGAAGATGGAATACGCAAAGTTTACAATTGTTAAAACATGGTATACATTGGTTCTCCTTAACATACGATAGTGTTGATAACATTAAAATTCAATTATACACTAACACATAGTAGTTTTCCCAATCGTTACACACACGTTTAAGTTATGTAAAAAGTAATTTAGTTAAACTGAATTTCCTTTTTAAAAAGTCCTGTTCTGAACAATACAAGATCACAACATCAGCCTACTTTAAATTCTTAATAAAGAAGGGGAAAACCTGATGAGATGAACTTAGTTTTATTTTTTTCATCTGCTAATGTTTGCTACCTGAATTTATATGATTTATTTCACTCACTTTTGTAAGAAGCAAAGCAATTTCTAGAAATAGCTATGTAGTTTGATAAATATAAGCATAAACAAGTTGATCGACAGTTGTGTCCCATAGTACTTGGTTTACAAATGTTTTATGAAATGCTTCTTTCCAAATCACAGTGGCTTCCAAATTACTTATGTTTTATCAATGGCATTGTTTTTCATATTTCATTACTTTGTTTTATAGTGTTAACATGTTTCTTAAAATAAACTCATCATAGATACCAGTATTCAACATTTCATATTTACGCCAGACGCGCGTTTCGTCTACTAAAAACTCATCAGTGTCAAAAATGTTTTAAAGGCAAAATAAAGTACAAAGTTGAAGAGCATTGAGGACCGAAAATTCCTCAAAGTTATCCCAAAATATAGCTAAGGTACTCTATTCTTGAGGTAAAAAAGTCTTACAGATAATGTAATCACGGTGGTCGTTCTAATCAATTACTGCGCTTTATTTTGTAATTCATTGTATTGTAAAGCTCAAATGTTGGGCACCATGATTGATAAATAAAATATCTGATAATTATAATGAATATTGTATTGTTTACATTTCTTATGATTATAAAACTTTAAACTACGTAACTGCATTCGTTTTGTTAAGTTGTACTCATCATTGGTAATCTTCAACAGTTGACATTACGAATGGTTTATATTTAGGATATGTAAGTAGTGAGTCGATTCTAGAAAAGAAATAGCGTCAAAGATAAATGCATTTAGAGAATTCTAGGAACGGAACATTAGTAAATTAAAATAAAATACATATCTCAGTCAGTATAAATTCTTAGGAAAATTATGATAGGAAATGCAAGCACGGGACTATCGTATCAGTTGGGAGATATATACACCGTATGCAGGTGCTGCTAGAATGTTGCTACCTAGAAATAGAAAGTTCACAATTGGAAAGCTGAAATCATCTCTTTTGTCATAAAGTTTTGTTTTTAATCGACCCTCATTGTCAATTTCTAGATTTGAGTCAAGAAAAGAGGCCGACTTAACTGTATATGTTGTATACTTTATCTCTAGTCCAATGGGATAGATGCATTCGACATAGTCACCAAATTTTTAATTATTTAGTGAAATAACACCATCTATATAGCGGAAAGTAGAGTTAAAGGATATTCCTAACTTTTTATCTTCCTTCCTAAGAAATTCCTGTATGAAGTCAGCCTCATAATAATTAAGAGACAAATCGGGAAGAAGAGGGGCTCAATTCGTTACTATTGGAATGCCGATACGAACCTAATAAATATGTTGTCAATCAAAAAAAATAAGCATCTTAATAATGTCAGTTTCAGAGAATTTTTTGTTTGATCAGAATGATCCTTTACAAAGTAGGATTTATCCCTTCCTAAGAAAAGATACCTGTGTCTTCGTTGGCCATTTTTTTTATGAATCAAAGCAGTACCAACTCTTTCAATTTTTCTTTTAGTTTGGAATGTGGAATACTCGTATATAGTGTAGAAAAGTCAAATGTTTTAATACTATTACAAGATGAAAGAGAATTAGATTGTATGTACTCTAAAAGATCTTTGGAATTTTTAAGTATCTACATATGATTCATATAATTTCGTGGAGCACTTGAAAGGCTCAGCAATATACCGTTCATTGTAAGGACACTTATGCAGTTTAGGTATCCAATGCAGTGATGGAAGATCAAGTTCATTATCTTTGGTTGCAATTCCAAAGGAGGCTAAAAGATGCATATTGTCAGGTACCTTGGACGATTAAACATGTTAACAGTTGCTATTTTTTTCTGTTGTTTTAATTGTTTGTAGTAAAGGAACAGAATCCCTTACTTGGGCCGGGTCAGAAAGAAAATACAAGAAAGTAGTACATATTTGAAACAAAGTAGTTCCTACCCATTACTCCGTCTTTGTCAATAGTGGAAACAAAGTAAAATCACTAAAATAATGAACTCCGAGGAAAATTCAAAACGGAAAGTCCCCAATTGATTGGAAAAATCAAATGATAAAACACATCAAACGAATGGACGACAACTGTCATATTCCTGACATGGTACAGGCATTTTAACATTTAGAAAATGGTTGATTAAACCTGGTTTTATAGCGCTAAACCTCTCATCTGTATGACAGTCGCGTCAAATTCCATTACATTTACAACGACGCGTGAAGCAAACAGACATGCTATGTAAAATAGTCACAATATGAAATATACTCACCTATCTCAAAACTGCTTTAAAAGACAAGAGTATCCGAATTGTTAGTGTCCACGTAACAAAAAAAAACATTAAGCTTTAACGTGTTCATCCTTGAAAATTACCTCAATGCGTTTAGAGCACTTATAGAAAATCGCAGAAATTTATTGCATATTGAATTTGTACATTTTCTTGAGCTCTTATGCATGAACTCTCTTTGTTTTGCATCAAATGGGTATACAGGTTCTGCATAGCAATTTTTAGAAATCGGTATACCTTTGCAAGTATGATGCAATACATGTGGATTCACCTTGGAGGTATAGTGTAACACATTATTATGTACATCTTTGAGTCTGCGCTCAGGATAATTAAATTAAGATTTTTTAAATAGTTTCACAATGTTGTTACAAAGCGGAAAAAGAATGTCCTAGTTTAATTCACATCAACTATCTGTTTTTTTGTTCCACACACAAAAGGTCCTAAATAACGAACATAATGAACGGCAGCTACTCTACAGCTATATTATAATTATAACTTACCAAATACATAACACAAGGCACAAATTCGTTGTTTCATTTTGGACAATTGTGGATTTATCAATAAACATGTGTGAGTATCAACAAGTAAATACGGTGGTCTACTCCATTATTCCGATGGTTATTTATTGAAGTGACAGTGAAATAGGGTTTATATACAAAATACATTCATCTAGGCTACGAAAGATAATCCAAATTGAATCATGACGTTTAAATGTATAGTATATTGAAGATTCATGATACGTCCGATACAGTTAGTTTTAGTTATGTTTAAGAGATGTCGCATTCATGACAATCTAATTAAAAACCGATCTCTCATCGCTCCTGTTTCTGATATGTCGCGTGGGAGATCTAACGAAACCGGCTTTGAGGTCACATGCGAGTGAACTAAAAGTTATGAATTTATAAAGATATGCAAATGAGTGGACGACCTATTAATAAGCCAATCAAAAAAGTTTTTGAATTATTTTGACTGACGATTTCGTCGTAAATAAAATGAGTTACATCCCTTTGCCTGACGTTAAACTTCCAAGATCGTGGAAGACTCAATTTCATTGGTCGGAAAAGACACACCTACGAGGTCACTCACATGTGACCTCACGGCGGGTTTCGTTAGATCTCCCACGCGACATATCAGAAACAGGAGCGATGAGAGATCGGTTTTTAATTAGATTGCATTCATGAACGTATTCATGCAGTTTTTTTCTTATATAAGCTTATAAAAGCATTATCAATCAATGACATTAACAGTGTGACAAACACTTTACAATTCAGTTAATGATATACATTTCATTGTATATGTTTTGTTAGTTGAAGACAAATGAAATGGATGGGAATAGTCGTAATAAAGGACTGTGAAAAACTTATTCCATTTCATTCATCATATTAATGGATTATTCCCGAATATTAAACCCTTACAATGACCTAATGATAAAAATTGTACTATACCCCTTTTTAAAATGAGTCTGAGTATTCATACAATTACTTTTTTTATGTCGGTAAATACGTGAACACTTATATATATGAAACTATATGAGAAACCAAGTGTAATTATAACAGTTGTTTTACGTTCATTTGATGTATTTAAGCTTTTGATTTTGGAATTTGATAAATTCATTAATGTATGCCAATAACAAGTAATGCTGTTAAAAACGGCTATTTTGGATTACGTGTTGATCTTGGTAATGCAAAGTCATTTCTTTCTTTCTTTCTTTCTTTATTTATTTTTCGCCTTTAACGAAACATATCGTGCAGAAAGATAGAAGTTTCCATTGTCGACTTTATATTATATTCATCAGATAAAGATGACATTTGACTTTAACGATATCAAAACCGTTGCAATTAAGTCATTGACTGATGTTATCTATGGAAGACGGTGTGCTAAGTTATATTTATGTGTATTCACAGAGGGTAAATAAAATAATTTTTGAGATCATAATCAGAACGAAATAGACGAATAGTTCAAGATTATATCACAAATACAGTATCTCAGTTTTGTTTCTATTTTAGGTTCGTAAATGACTATAGTTCTATGATAAATGCACAAAATATGTTAAGGCTGTTTATTACTCTGTATCAAAATAACAAGCTTCTTTAAAGAATGTTATAAATTATATCAATAAAGAAACTTAAAAGGCAGATTTTTCTTTCTTCAGATTTTAGTCATTGAAAATTTAGTAGGAAATTTGTCTCTATAGATTTTTCAGTTAACATTGCCTGTCTTTCAAAAACTGTATAAAAATAACAAAGCTTTTATAAATTTTTCAAACACAACATTTTAAACCACGTGTATTAAATCAAAGAAAGAAAGGAAGTTGTTAGTGGCCAACATATTGTATGGCACTACATGGATAAAACTAGAGGATTTCATATATATCTGGCTAAAATCAATAACAAGAGAGCAAACATCCTTACCGAGAATATATGCAGGTTCTTTTTTTATCTTATAATTATTCACTTGCAACATTCGAGCTGTATATTCAAACTGTTTGCTGCGTGCATTAATACTTAACTATACATTACTGGTTTGCTATATTGATAAACTATTCCTCAGAGAATGTAGTTTGCAAACACCCAGGATTTGATTTCAGAGACTACGTTTAATTGCCAAGGAACTTATTTACATTCTTTTTAGTTTTGTATTTGGATGTCAATGATACTACTACTCAATGGAATGTGCAATAGAAAAAAAAAACATCATACAGTAAGACCCATTCTTCGTAAAAAAAAATCAACCAAGTTATTAGAATGAAAAGTAACAGAAATATAAGGTTGCAGATAAATCACTTGCAAACACATGTTGTTGAAAACATAAACATTGGTCATCAGAAAACGCTTCAAACCCCCAAAAAAATAAGTTTATTAAGAGATCAGAGATACGGAAATTCCATATGTTTTGGTTCATTTTATAGACATTGTTGACTGATTGATGTGACCCGAAACATGCACGATCAATGCATTTTATTGTAACCAACGTTATAATATAGTGTTTAAACATACCAAACACTAGCGCCGAACGATGATACACATCAAAAGGGAAATAACCTTCTTAACAGCAGTTGACGGATCTGTGTTTTATTGATAATAAACAAACAATACATGCACTCATTAATACAACACAATGTGTAGTATCCCAACTGACACATTGTAGTCATGCATCTTAATACCAAATTTGGGATTTCTTTTTAGCAATGTTTTGTCATTTCTACCTAAATTACCCTTTTTTGTTTACATTAGAAGTGGCTATTTATAATGGTATGCAAAGTATTCTTTAAAAGTTCATGTTTTAAGACAAAAACAAAGAAAAAACATATGTCGTGTTACAAAATATGTTGATCAGTATCGTTAGTGTATTAAAGTACTGTAGATCAAGAGAGAAAAAAAAGCTTCCTGTTAAATAGAAGTTCACATGATATCTCCTTTCAGCTCTTTGATTTGAAAAGTCTTAATATAATCATTATTTCAATTATTTCAAATAAATAAATCAAAAAGATAATGCTTATCTTAAAAAATTCACATTGCACATGCACACAACAGCAAACATAAGCAATGATGTTGCTTAAACATTTTTAACATGGTTTGAATAAAATAAAACAATTCCGAGTTATAACCTTTGCACAGATGATAACGGCAAAATTGCATGAGTCACCATTCTAGCTCTAAACAGATGCTCATAAAATACCGCTTGAAATTAAAAAGCACTTGGAATACAATAACAAAGGTTATAAAAAAATGGTCGTATTTCGAAAAAATATATTTTGTTCTCGCTTTTCGTCAAAAACCATATATAAAGTGATTGTGTTATTTTTTATTTAAAAACCATGCATGACCATACATAAAAATTACAAACACATTTCAATACTTTTAATTGAAAAATATATACTGCCTTGAAGTATAGAGTATAGATACTTACATTGTTTTTTCATCTTAATAACGTGTTATATTATTCTTTTATTTGTTATTGTAAATTATCACTTTTTCTAATTAGTCTATGTTAGGCAATATTTATTTGACGTATCTCGGTAAGTATATAACCAGTTTTTATGTAATTCTGCTTTGGTAAAGGTTTGTATTTTTTGTATTCTCGTCCCCGACCCGCCAAAAAAAAGGGAAGTTGATTTTGTTGGAGAAATCTAAGTGATATCTTTCTACAAATAATATATTTAAAAAAAAGTCTTAATATTATCATTATTGAAATTAATGTTAATAACAATGGAAAGAACAAACATAAATTACAAACAAAATTAATTAATTACATATACAACTTGGATTGAACGATCTAATTCTTATCTTTGAGAACATATATGATCTAACGGTCTCGTTTCTTACAACAGTACTGCAACGATAATACTTGGTTTGGACATTAAATGGTGGAATCCTTCAAGTGTTCTTCGAAAAAATACAAAAGATAAAATATTTTAGAGTTTGTACAGTTTAAAATCAGAAACAATGCCAATATCGTATTGAAATGTATGTTATACTAGTGTTCAACTGTATTTTAAAATTATGATCAGAAGCGTTTATGTTAGATAAAACCAAGACGATTCTCTTAATTTGGATGTGCACAATTATATATGCATTTTTCGATATGTAGGAGTCCTTCTTACAGAAATCTTCACTGAAATACAAAAATAACCTGCAGACATGGCATAACGAAATAGTTGGGATAAATAAACATCATAAGATGGTGCCTGAGGAACATCACCACATATAAGAACATTAACAATACAGAAAGATAAATCATCTCTTTATACATTTGTAGCAAAGTTTCGAGTAGAGTAACTGGTGTTTAACTAATTAATTTAAATCTAGAAAAAAGACACATATTGCTGTTTATATTTGACTTATTTAAAGTTCTGTGGGTAAATTTTGATAAGGGTCAGTGTTGATGAATTTATGAACTAAATGGAACTTAAGCGTGTGGTGAAGTTGAAACCATCCCTTCGTAAATTTTACGGACGCCATCACTAGTTGGTTGACTGTTACGGAATAACTGTTTCACAAATGATATCGGATATGTTCCTTACGTCGTAACTACAATCCCCTTCCCTTTCATGAATGTGACCTACCGAATTAGACTATTTACCGGATGTGTTATCACATAATCAACACAACGGGTGCCACATGTGGAGCAGGATCTGCTTACCCTTCCGGAGCACCTGAGATTACCCTTAGTTTTTGGTGGAGTTCGTGTTGTGTATTCTTTAGTTTTCTATGTTGTGTCATGTGAACTATTTTTTGTCTGTTTGTCTTTTTTATTTTTAGCCATGGCGTTGTCAGTTTATTTTTGTATTATGAGATTGACTGTCCCTTTGGTATCTTTCGTCCCTCTTTCACAAAGTTTGGGCAGGGAATTTGCTTCATAACAGCACATGTACAAGTATACTATTAAAGGGGCACAATTGTTGCCTATAAAAATACGATAAACGTTATTGCCGAAACGTACATAACTGTGAAGGAGAAAATGTATGACTCTAATCGTCTCATTATACATCTAGTAAGTATATATTCCATATGGTATTATTTCGCTTGAATTCAACTTCCATACAGTCTGATATATAATCAAACCAAGGTACTTTAATTTTTTGACATTATAAACTTTTTTGTGGCTTTTTTCAATTCTTTATTTGTACCCCTAAAGGGATGTATTTACTGAATAATGTGAGCTTAAATTTTAATTAATAGAAAACCATTTTTTTTTTAAACCGAAATGATAACTAAGAGATACAATAATTAAACAAAAGAAATATATTATGAAATGTCCTACGAGTCTAAAAAAAATGTCAGGCGATGACTAACAATGCAAACTTAATAGGTTTGTATAAAGTGATAATTGATATACCGGAAAACATTATGCCGTAAAAAATACTGCTTACACAAACACAATTATGTTGGTGTGAGAACCGACAGATTCACTATAAAAGCATCATTTAAATAAAGTTTTTAGACATCCTGGTACTGATGGAAATGGAGGTAAAAGTCTGGATGTGTTTGTGTCTTTTACTTCATTGCCACCTTCTTGAAACATGTGAGTATTATGTTATGTAAGATATTGACAATCTATTCAGAAATTTAGGAAATATTCTACAGACAGCTGTCTACCGCTAGTCAAATCGAAAGCAATTTTGTAGATATCTGTGTCAATATCTTTTATATCACATGTCCTTATATGGTGTTCAAGGAATATTGAAGGTACACTCTCAAATTGATTATTATTACGTGTACGTTCGTGTTTATCTTATTGATAAAACAAAATCGGCTTGTGAATCTCAGCGTTCCTGATGAAGGTAAATTCAAAAAGGCGCTTCGGACGCAAGAAATTATTAATGGTGTTGTTTTCAAATTTTTTAAAAACATATCAATGATTAATATCCTCATATTGTTTTATATACCTTTGACTTCTAATAAAATAAGAAACTCTAAACAAATTGTATAAGTACATGTTATAATATGGCTGCGTTGCATATTCAAAAAACTATTTGTGTTACACTGTTTTGAAATAAGAAAAAAATCTTTAAAAGATTGCTTTACATTTGAGATTTAAGCAAGGGATAAAAAAGGCAGAAACATTTTTTTTTATTGTTTTTACAAAATTTATGAAATTTGCGTGAAATTTTAACAGTCTGAATTCAACGATCGAGCAAATAATTTAAAATTTTACATTGTCATCTTATTTGTTGATCAAAGGTAATATGAATTAAAAAAAAAAGATTGACAGAGATGTGTCATCCTGTTACTTATAAGTACATCAGTCTACAAAACTTCAAATTCACTCAAACTGAAACAGCCCATTACGCTTTGAGGTTCTATTTATTCGCATCAGTATTTATCTTATTACGTTACAAAATATTAAATAACAGAGCATAATTCTTTTTCATCCTTTTTTTGTTCTTATTCGATCATTATCATGATTATTGGAATACCTATAGATGGGTGCCGTCCTAACCTGTACAGCAAGCTTACTTGATAACCAGTCATTTGGACTGGTCAAGAACAAAATGTGACAAGATTTAGGACTAGTCTGACCAGTCCTAGGACCAAAATCTAGTTAACTTATTAAGCAGACTTGGTCCTAGGACTGTTTTTATGTTTGCCAAAAAGTTAACTTGGAAACAGGTCCGCTATTGATATACGTTAACTTCGAACAAGTCCTGTTATAAGTTAACATAAGTTAACTGCGGAACCAGCCCTGCCGTAAAGTTAACATAAGTTAACTTCGAAACCAGTTCTGCCACAAAGTTAACATAAGTTAACTTTTGCTTTGACAAATCCGATCAAGGTAACTTTCGACTGGTCTGCTCAACAATAAGTTAACTTGTAACAAGGACCGCTCTACATCGATTTTTTTAAAATATTTTTTAATATCTTTGTTTCGTAGTATGAACATTATTTTAACAGAATTTAATACAAATATTTGAAAATAAAGTACGCATAAAACATTGCTTGTAACACAAATTTATCTGTGATCTGACAACACAACGGGTGCCACATATGGAGCAGGATCTGCTTACCCTTCCGGATCACCTGAGATCAGCCCTAGTTTTTGGTGGAGTTCGTGTTGTTTATTCGTTAGTTTTCTATGTTGTGTCATGTAAACTATTGTTTGTCTGTTTGTCTTTTTTAATTTTACCCCTGGCGTTGTCAGTTTATTTTCGATTTATGAGTTTGGCTGTCCTTTTGGTTTTCTTTCGTCCCTCCTTTACAAAGTTTCTCAACAATGTTTGTAGAATAGGAGTCAGTACATTCATTCGAAATTGCAATTTACTAACCTGAACTTTGTATTACTTTGTTCTGTTTGGGTTTATCTTTTTTTTATCGTTTTGATAACTTCGAACAAAAATTGGAAAAGAGATACATATCTTTTGAACATCTTTCTTACAGGATGTTTTTTTCTTTGTGAACTTCTTTTATAAGTGCGCTATATTAATCAAATATTTCTAATCATGACAACTGCTTTTTTTCTTTAGTACAATTGTCTGTTAATACATGTAATAAGGAATAACACGACGTGTACTCAGCATTTCAGCATTCAATGCAATATACATGATATAGCCACTTATAGTGACAAAAGTTAACGTACTGTCAGTTACACTAGAAACTGATAATTGTTTAAATATAATAAAACAACATGGGCATTCTGAATAACGTCAGTTTCAGTAGTGGGTGTCTACATATGGTGTCGTCACAAAGAACACATTAAATGTTTGGTCACTGTAAATAGAGATGACGCACTTCATAAAGTATTCGTAGCGTTTTGTTACGTTTTTGGGAGGCGGTTATGTTAATTATCGTAGTAATTATTGCATTGTTTTGGATAACAAAAGTAAAATCACAAAAATACTTATCTCCGAGGAAAATATAAAACGGAGGTTCCTAATCAAATTGCAAAATTAAAAGCCAAAAAAACGTCGAACGAATTGATAGCAAGTTCTGAAGTGACAATGCAAGGTTATTTTGTACTGTTTCATGTGCTATCTTTTTTATTTTACGTGTTTGTTTTTATTTTGTGGTAATTCAATTTCTGTATGTATGTGCCTGTCCAAAGTCAGTAGCATGTAAATTAGTGGTTGTCGTTTGTTTATGTGTAACATCTTGATTTTCCGTTCACTTTTGGTACATAAATAAAACCACTAGTTTTTTCGTTTGAATTTGTTTACCTTGTCATTTCGGAACTTTTTATAGCTAACTATGCGGTATGAAATCTGCTCATTGTTGAAGACCGTACGGTTACCAAAAAGTTATTGATATATGTGTCATTCTGGTCACTTATGGAGTGTTGTCTCATTGGCAATCATACCACATCTTCTTTGTTTTATAAGTCACCACGTCGGTGTTGACGTGGACATCAATTATATGGTCATTTTTTTAATAAATTTACTGTTTGCAAAATTTTTCTAATAATTATTCTTAATACTTAGGGCTTTCTTATCCCATGCATAGATAACCTTAGCAGTATTTGGCACCAGTTTTTTAGAATTTTGGGTTATCAATGCTCATCAACTTTGTACTTGTTTGGCTTTCTTTACTATTTTGATCTGAGCGTAACTGGTGAGTTTTATGTAGACGAAACGCATGCATAGTGTATCAAAATATAAGCCTGGTACCTTTGATAACTATATGCATGTCGAAATGTAAAATTTTAATGTTTATTTGTGTATTTTTTTGTCCTGATTGTTCTTTTTTTGTACTGTATTAAATATTGTCATTTTAATGTTATATTACAGAGAGCCGTGGTGTAGTGGTTAGAGCATCGGACTACTAACACAAAGGTTCCTGGTTCGATTCCCGTTTGGGATGAAAATTTCAGGAACTCAATTTTCGGCTCTCCCTTGACACCATTTGCGAGTATGGTCTTAAGGAAACGATGATAGTCCGTCGGAAGGGGACGATAAATGGCTGACCCGTGTTAAGAGAGAGCCATATCTCTTGCACGTTAAAGACACCCTTGTAGATTTCGAAAAAGAGTAGGCTAATGCCGCTACAAGGCAGCACTCGCACCCGCAAAGTGGAAAGGGATTAATATAAGTTGCAAAACTTGTTTCCCAATCCACTATAAATAAATATGTTTAAACTAATGTTATATTAAACATTGCTATACAAGCGCGAGGTTTGGTTAGCCGTTAAACCAGGTTCAACCCACAATTTCTTCTTCTGAAAATTTCATGTATCAAGTCAAGAAATTGGCAGCTGTTATCTGATCCGTGTGCTTTTTGCATTGTATTTTATTTGGTTGTACTTCAGTGTTTCTGTTGTTTCGTTGTTTTCCTCTTATAGTTAATGTGTTTTCCTCAGTTTTAGTTTGTAAACAGGAATTGTTTTCTCTAAATCGATTTATCACTTTCGAACAACGCAATACGTCTGTTGGCTTTATTGATATCTTGCATCTTAATACACAAATAGGGATATTTTTGTCATTTGAGCATTAGTCATTTCTACTTAAACTACCCTAATTTTACTTTTATTAAGAGTGGCTATGTATAGTACATTATACATGTCCGTGTTAAAAGACAAATGTAACAAAGAAAATTATATGTCGTATTAAAAATATGTTGATTAGTATCGTCAGTGTATTCAAATATTGTACACCACTGAGAGGAAAAACTTCCTGTTAAAATGAAGTTCACATGATCTCTCCTTTCAGCTTTTTGTTTCAGATCAACAAATACAAAAAATGTATATAATGCAAACTGAATAAAGTCATATAATTGCAATATATTCTTTTATCATAGTTTGAATAAACTATTTAGAAATATAGGATGTTCACAGATTTTTTTGTTGGGTCCATTTAAATGAATCAAATACAATTAAAGAAAATGTTTTTTGAAATAAAAATAGTCTTAATTTTCAAGTCGTTGGTAGAAAGTTGTCAGCATACCTAATGTTAATATATTACGCTCAAGAAATATGGCAAGAAATATAGTTACCCATAGACTTGGGGATCATCGTGGTATTTATTCACCACCTTTGCAATAGTTGTCATTTATTCAGTTTTGTTTTATGACATAACTGCCCATCACTGTCAATTGTATACTGCTTTATGATATTCTAAATAAATCACCTTTTCACGAATCTTGAGTTGGATATTCTGCAAATGAACTCCCATCGTTGGTATCCATTTTCCTGTCTTTATTTGGACAAGAAGGAAAATTTAGCGGACACAAATATTATTATGAATGCAGAATTATTGGTTTCAAATGATAAATGAAGGGTATCAAATTCAATTTAACAGCATATTGGTGTAAACTGAGATACGAATACTTAAAAAAAAAACATTTTCAAATCACGTTTCACAATTCTGAGTGTGCGTTCTGTATTAATTTGACATTGTGTAACTATATCTTTTTTTGCGCCTGTCCCAAGTCAGGAGCCTCTGGCCTTTGTTAGTCTTGTATTATTTTAATTTTAGTTTCTTGTGTACAATTTGGAAATTAGTATTGCGTTCATTATCACTGAACTAGAACATATTTGTTTAGGGGCCAGCTGAAGGACGCCTCCTGGTGCGGGAATTTCTCGCTACATTGAAGACCTGTTGGTGACCTTCTGCTGTTGTTTTTTTTTATTTGGTCGGGTTGTTGTCTCTTTGACACATTCCCCATTTCCATTCTCAATTTTACTTATCTTTAAAAACATACATGAATAATGAGGATACATAGTGTTTTTACAATATATCATTTATTGTTTTCGAATCAACGCGAGAACACTATGAACTAGTTTTCAAACATGTGTTAATGCTCAAGATACACAACTGCACCGTATATATCGTTATTTGGTATCTGGTTTGCTAAACGTCTTCAAACTTTCAACAATAATATGATTGTTGGATCACTTAACATGTTCTGTTTTTTTTTCTTCTCATTTATAACGTTGTGTATGCATAACGTTTTCGTCTTTCGTTCAATAAGGTTGCGTTAATATCGTGTTTCGTTCTCTAAGCAATCAAACATAAGTACAGAAACAGTCATTGCCTGCGATCGGTTACCTTACTTGGTCTGATAAATCTACAATGTGTCGACACGGGAAAATATTGAATTGAGCAGTGTGCAAAATTGAAAACAATGTGAATCGGAATCACCAAGTCAATAGAGTAAAAAGTAACATAAATATTAGTAATTTACCGAACATTCAAATATTATAAGAAGCAGCAAGACATAATTTACAGATGAATTATTTGGAAACAACTGTCCGTTAAGGACACAAACATCGGTCACAAGAAACCGCCTCATAATAAAAAAAAATAGAAAGTCAACTGTTTATATAAATATTGTGTGTGTTGATTTGTTTAACAGAAATGATTGATTGCTTGTTTGCAAAATACCAAAATGTTACGAATAATGTCATACATCTCAAATTTTGGAACTTCATTTTTGACATATAACATTGGGAATTGTTCATTTCTACTTTAAACGGACGCTCATATATCTTTTTCACGAGGAATGGCAATATACAACTGTTTGTATAGTTCACTAGAAAGGCATTGTTTAAAGACAAAAGGAGTAGGTACATAAAGAAAAGCATTGATTCAAGCTAAAATATGAAAAATCTATCAAATATGCCAAACAATGTAATTTTTCAGATGGTTTTCGTCAAAAATGAAAGTGGCCGTATCCGTGTTCATCCTCAACCTTATTATATGTTATGTATGTGTTATCATCAAATACACTTTACATTTCAGTATCAAAAATGAACAGGAATGCGACCACTTTCATATAAGACGGAAACCGTCTGAAATTTAACTAAAATGCTAAAATTATGAAGATTTCAGTAATTTAACATAACTGTTTGATGCTTTTACCCGATAGATGTGTTTTGTCTGGTCAAAAAACATCCCATGTTTATGTATTAGAAGCATTATACTTTTCTATAAATACCTAAAAATTTACATTTTAACAATTTTATAAAACTGCTATATTTTGAGGCCAACATGGGATCTTACTGGACCTACTCTTTTAGCGTAGATAGACTAAGAAGAAAACATTTCGTGTTTAAATAATTATATTGATCAGTATCATTAGCATGATCAGTGTAATCTAATATTCTATACCACTGAGAGAAAATTAAAAACTTCCTGTTAAAATTAAGTTCACATGATATCTCCTTTTAGTCTTTTGTTTGATTTAAAACAAACAGATAATGCAAACTTAACAAAGTTATATTGCAAAAAGTTTAAAATAAATATAATGAGTGATATTGTTTAAACATTGTTAATTAAACATAGTTTTATTATATCTTTAAAATATAGCCTTTACACACAATTTTCTTTCTTCATTTAAATGAAACAAATATTGCATAAGTCATAAATTGAGGTCCAAGAAAATGCTTATAAAATATAGTTTCAAGTCAACATATAATTAAACAGCACTGGACATACAATTAGATAAAGGTTTATGACATAAAAATGGTCGTAATTTCGAGTGAATTTATATTCTTGACTTCCTACAAACGCCATATAAGTGAATTACTTTTTTTGTTTTCTTGTTAAAAATGATGCAGATGCAGGGTGACATACGTAAAAATCTTTGTAAATAAATCCTATAAGTAATATACATTGTATATATCCAGAAATAAATAATACAAACTACATATTTATCCGTATTTTTGAAGTCACATTACTGTAAAGGTTCTTCTAAATGTTTAGAGAGGCTCTGAGTACATCAGACAATTGTCACCTTAATTTGATTACGCTATTTATTTTAGATGTCTGTTGGTCACGTAGCTTCTCCAATATTCAAGTACTTATGCATTTTTGGTTATCTTTCTGTTAGTAATCTATATACTCACGTACTGTAAATATAGAAATTTAGGCTTGCAAAGTATGTTGAATTTTATAAAAAATGCAAAATTTAATTAAACCTATTTAACAAAAAAGAGTTTATTGAAATGACGAATACGAGTTTTTATAATTTCAAACCTTAAACAGTTGTATATTTCGCAATAATAAAAAAAATCACAATTATTTTTGACCACACATAATTAAATTATTTTTACATAACATTGTTTTTATTGGTCATATAGCTTCTCTTGTGTTCATGAAATTCAACATCATTGGTTTTGTCTCTTTCTATCAATTAAATCGTTTAGGTATCAGCTGTAGAAACTATACTGTTATCTTTTAAACCTGACAACTATAGTTTTAAAATCTATCAAGAATAATATTATTATGAATTATTGTGTTTGATACAAGAAATGAAGTAGGAAACTATCGTTTATGTAACATTCAATGTAAACATGTTTAGACTCATTGTTGGTTTTATATCCATATTTGATAGTCTTATTTCTTCTGTATTTCCCTATATATACGAGTAGTAGTATTTCAAAGTTGAACTTATGCTTATTCAAAATTTTCAATGTGTTCGTTAATTGATCGGGATATGTCACAAAATGTTTCGAAAACATGGAAAAGGCGGCTCGCGATGACAAATGGTAACTTTCTTTAGAAGTTACATCTGGATCTGTAATTATTATTCTGGTTTTCTACACTTTTTAATAAATGCTAAATAAATATCCATGTCCTCACAAAACAACCACATGCTGACATTGAACTCTTAAGCTTTTTTGTATGGGAGAAGTGATCGATATGTAAGAAGATCCAACAATTCATCTTAGTTCAATTAATTGACCTTGCATTGCAAATTGTAGATTATAAGTGCTTTGTTTATGTTCATGTATTTCTCTGTTTATAGTCCTAATATCTTTCTGAAAGTTACTTGAACCAACAACTGTGCTTCAAAAGAGTTAGCAGGTGATTCTCTTTAAGCGTTGCACGAGAATGTAGTTTCGACATTCGGAACATATCCGTTATCATCTGTGAAATATATTTTCTTTAAAGGTTAACCAACTCGTGATGGGCTTCGTAAAACTTACGTAGGGATGATTTCAACTTTACCACTTGGAGCAGCAACCCTCGATCGAGAAAATTATGATGAAAATACAAACCTTAAAATATCGTATTAAGTGGGAATAATATACTTCGTATGCAGCAGCCGCTGCAGGAATGTTGCTACATTAAAATGAAATGTTCACAAAAAGAAGCTTGAATATTTTTTGTTGGCATAACGTTTTGTTTTTTATCTACCCTCATTGTCAATTTCTAAATGTAAGTTAAGATATGAGACATACTTTATTAGTATGGTTCGATGGGATAGTTCCTTTTAACAAGGTCGTCGATCTTTAATTATTTAGTGTGAGAACATCATCTCTTAACGGTAAATAAAAATAGGCTTACATATGTCTTGGAGGTAGAACAAATCTTTAGCAATATTTGGGTAATTAAAGATTGACGTAGCATGGGTATTAACAGACCAATATTAAGATGTCGTTTTGTGTTGATTTTTTTTTCGTATTCACGTCGACATTTGAACTCAGCATCATCGTGACTATTGTGTGTGACACTGTTTACCTTTTGTAGACTTGGGGTAATGATTTCGTTAAAAATCCGATCAAAGTCTGAGTGTTTGGATGACATTTATTTTTTCTTCTTTTCATAGTTGATTGGTTTCCCTTGATTTTGGTTTGCGACTCGGATATTATTTTTCTTCGCATAATTGAATACTAAACAGCGGTTTACTTCTCTCAATAAATCTTCAAGTATGATCTAATGTTCAGTGTAGATTTAATGAGACTACACTTGCATACATACACATAGTATGTTTCAAGATTATATCAATTGATCATAAGGGATTTTATCCTTTACAACAATAGACTGCTCTAATGCAGATTATTATATAAATGTTTGGTTTAAGTGAAATGTTTTTTTTTATTCTTAAATCCTGAACATGTTGAGGATAACAAACAAGAGTAAAGTCCAAGATTGTTAACAATATAAAAAAAAAATATATACAAAAAATAATCAAAGTAACTTCTTTAGTGTGGTGTGAGTGTCAATGAGACAACTCTCCATCCAAATAACAATTTTAAAAAAGTAAACCATTAAAGGTCAATGTACGGCCTTCAACATGGAGCCTTGGCTCACACCGAACAACAAGCTATAAAGGGCCCCACAATTACTAGTGTAAAACCATTCAAACGGGAAAACCAACGGTCTAATCTATATAAAAAAGAGAAACGAGAAACACGTATAAATTACATAAACAAACGACAACCACTGACTTAGGACTGGTGCAAACATTTGCAGCGGGATTAAACGTTTTACTGGGTTCAAACCTTCTCCCTTTTTCTTAAATAATAGCATAACATCACAACATAGATTGGTAGGCCTAACTCAATCAAAAAACGTAAATTAATACACTATGAACGAATAAATTTGATCGGCGATATCTGAATGCAAATGCACAGTTAATAAAATATTGGGGACAAACAAACAAGTCCAAACAAAGTCATGGCAAGACACCACTGCGAAATATTTAACCCTTCGAAAATATTCACTTTAGAAAAAAATCGGTTATAATAATACAAGTAAATCTTGAAGTTTATACAAATTTAGTAAGAAGAAGTGAAAACTTATATAAAATAACTAAAAAAGCATTATAAACAGTATCAACAGTTCGAAATAACAAGAAAATACGATTTGAGAGTACTCGCAGTTACTGACAGCTAGTTAAAAGCCAAAAACAATCAACAATAAAAAATTATGCATCAGAGACTAAAATCAACTAAAACACATCCCAGGGATTTAGTATTGTAACGTCATGAACAGTCAGAGAAGACATGACTTGTGCAAGGCCAACAATAAATGTATCGACAGGTATGTCCATATATTCAAGAAATCTAGAAATTAAATAGTCAAATTCATTATTAATTCGTTTACTTTTTATATATTATATACAACTTCAGGGCGTTATTTACATCAATATATCATTATGAATGCATAATGATTGTTTACAGCAATTTAGGAGGCGTTTGGTTTCTGTTATGTAACTGTTTGTTATGTAAAAGCATGATAAATGAAGGTATCCAATTGAATTTTACGACATCTTAGTGTAAACTGAGATACGAATTCACAAACAACATTTTAGATTCACGTTTCACACTCCGTTGTGTGCGTCCTACATTAGGTGGACATCGTTTACATCTAAATAATAGCAAACGATGTATGGATAATGAAGGTGTACAGTGTCTTGACTATGGGTCATATTGTGTATGTCGAATCAACTCGGTAACACTTTCAACTATTTGAAATAAAATATAATGTAAAGTATTTGAACGTTCGGAATCATGATAAAAAACGACATTATTCATTTGTTATCTGGTTTGACAAACATCTTCAAATTTTGAACCAAAATACTGAACATTTCCTGTATGTTCGTACTTATTAACGTTTGCGCCTTTCGTTTAATATGGTTGCGTTCATATCGTGTTTCGTTCTTTCTTCTCCATGCAAACAAAATTTACCAGCTGTCATTATCCCAAGTGTCTTAGATGATTGTCTTGTCTTGACATATGATAATATTTGTTTGGCAAACGATTTTAAACACATGATAAATGATTTATCGGGAAAGACCGCACGAAAACAATATTTTGAATTTGCGGGGTTATTGCAACCGTCTCACATGTATGAACAAAAGGATAATAGTTACAAAAAGAAAGGTAATTGAATACGTTTCATAAACAGATTGTTAATTATGCTCAATACATCATGTGATTTTTTTTCACCAAAAAGCTTGCGACCCTCACACGGATCATAGTGGTAATCACTTGAAAATGCGCCTGAATAGAATAACAAAATTGAAAAACCGCTAAATGTATTGTACAAAATCGTATAAGACCTTCTTTTATAATTAAATCCTGTGGAACTGTTATTATGAGTTTATTTACAGCTACTGGGTCAACGTTGCTGCTGTTGAAGGTGTATTCCTCGAGGGTATCACTAACGCAGTAGTCAGCACTACAAAGGTGCCATGAATTTTCATTAACATGGGCAAAATTAAAAAATCAACTGTTTAGAAAACTAAGATATTTTATGAAGTATCATGATTTTTTTACTACAGGAAAATGATACTCTCACATTTTTGCCTTTATTCAATTTTGATTTAATCATCATTGATGATAGTCTTGTATTAAATTATAATCCTGGTACCTTTGATAACTATTTGTTAACGAAATACGCGTCCGGGGTACAGCTTTTAATTCCGGCATTGTTGATGACTTTTTAAATGACTATATTTTGAACATGTGCACCAAGTATGGTGGTTATCGCAATACAAATATAGGATCATTACAATTGTTACAAGATAACTCCGATTGTATCACACCTGTTTAATCATTAACTCGTAGTTGGGTTTCTTTACACGCATTTGACATATAACAAATAGTAAAAGTGTTTTGTTTCTCAATATATGCAAAACAGTTTAATAATCTTCATGTTTGTATCGCACGACGGTTTATATACCAGATCCACATCAGCTTACACTGGCTTTAGTTGAAAAATGAATACAAAATGTTGTCGGCTTAAATATAGAGTATGCCAACATGTCTTCTTCTTCTTATTTAAAATAATAAGCTAATATCATTAAGCATACCAGTAATATGTTGTATGTGTCTCAAGCTTACTTAAACATGTAGAAGGGAGTAATTATCGAAAGGCATGTTATCTGTAACAAGTGCCATATTATTTTTTTATTATTATTATATATCGCCATGTTGCTAATAGTTCTACGTATATCCTAAGGAATTTGCATTTTCTCCATTGATTCTCCAATTCATAGTAAAACTACCCTATTTAACATCAACAAAACATTACCTTATATATATATATATATATATAAGTACGTCTGAGTCAGTGACAACCCTACAACAGATGTATCCATCGGATCGCCATCAATGATGGTGATACATGGCTGTGTACATAATGTATATACAACTCGTCTAAACATCAACCCAACAACTGTCATAATGTTATAACATCTTCATGCCTTATATATCATGTACTGTAGTACGCCGCTAGATTAAAACTGACGTGGAAAGGTAACATATGGCCACCGAAAGCTCTTTTTTTGAGAGCCCAGGTGGTCGTGTGGTCTAGCGGGACGGCTGCAGTGCAGGCGATTTGGTGTCACGATATCACAGTAGCATGGGTTCGAATCCCGGCGAGGGAAGAACCAAAAATTTGCGAAAGCAAATTTACAGATCTAACATTGTTGGGTTGATGTTTAGACGAGTTGTATATATATATATATATATATAACAACTGTCCAAGATTTGTACTTACGTAGAAATGTATGAGCGTACCTCTAATATTTGAATTTTAAGTGAGAAAATCTTAACTTCAACTGTGTTATCATGTCTGAAAGTATCTTGTCTGTGAAATCGTGAAAATACTTTGAACGACAAAATTATTTTTTATCTCTTCCTGTGTGACGATTAAATTCTAACGTAAAACGCGATATTACATATGTATACCAGAAGTGATGTGAACCTAACCATTCTGTCCTGTATGGGCTGATTTAGAATACAAAAATAAGTAAGCAATAAACGTGGTTGTTAAATTTGATGTATGCTTTTTTGTGCTTCTTTGCAGTCATTGACCCGATTTCAATTATCCACATGCATATTTGAATTATAACGGTAGTAGCCGGAAATATGTTAAATAATTGATGACGACAAAAATATATACTGCACAATTTATCAAAGATCATGTCAATTTCCGATGTTGCCATTGTCATACAGTTTTTATATTATAAAGTATTATTGTGGTATTTTCAAATGTGTTGTATTTCTGTCTCATTTCCGAAATGTTAAACTGGTCTTACACTGCTAGGAAAACAAAATGAGTTTGACACTAAACAAACTTTAGCAATGCAAAACCTTTTATTTCAAATAAATTCATTATTCCAGGGAAGTTTTTAGACATTTTTTTTTTCTTCTCAAGAACAACCATAAATAGACATCAATATCAAATTTCAAACCACGCATTTTTGAAAATTGGTTTTACAATCAAATGATTTATGCATTGAACACTGTTTATATATACGGAAATATTTCTTCTTATATGCCATACACATATAATTCAGCTATATCACTTAATCGACGTATCGACAAACGTATACCACAATATTTACAATTCGATTTGTATCAATATTCATTTATTACAAAACGATATCGCTATTTTAACATATTGTATATTGATATTGATTTATTTTAATGATCTGCATAACACATGCTGGTAGACTAAGAGACGCATCTAGTTTGTGATTATAATAAGTGGAAACTTTGTATTTATGTACACGAAGAAGTGTCGAAAGGTTAAATACTTAATTGTCAAATTACAGTTGGTTTACAGAGTTCAAGTTTCACCGAGCATGAACTTGTGAAAGTAAAGAGATGGACATATTTTTTCATAACAACACACACGAATAAGTAGTATTTTAAAACGAACATTTTTTAGATCTCATACATTCTATTTATATTTTTTATTTGCATTTACCGTCATTTATGTCATTCACAATATTTATTTATCAGAAGGGATGGTAAATCATTTTCTTTTTACATAAACCATTATTCGTTTCGTTAAAAGTTAATAAAATGACCATTCGATATGAAATCGTGTTGAAAACTTGTGTTTGAAAACTAATGTTCTGCATTTTCCAAAATGAAATGAAAACCAAACAGATAAAGTGTCGATGATGTTTTCCGACATAAATCACAAACATGCTGAACTTTGAGGAACATTCAAAACAGAAAGTCTCTAATCAAATGGCAAAATCATATGATAAAACACATAATCTCAAAGTTGCTACATGGACAATTAAAACGACGGGCTCCATACATAGAACAGTGTTAGTGCTCGTTTTACTCAGTGTTTTTTTTTCAAAGAATATTGACGATCTTTTCAGTTTTCCGTAACTTTTCATGAGGTTATGAGTTTTTACAGGACCTATGAGGTATTGTCCTTTACGTATATTCTACCTCGTGTAGTTGCATTTATAAACCGTAATTAAGTTTGACACACCTTGGTAGGATTTGATGAATATAGTGAAATTCGGAAGTCGCTAGGCTGTCTTGTGTTTTCGTAGTTGTCTTTGTGGATACATTATTTACTACTGGTATTTATCCTACCTTAAATTATTCTTGCTATGCTTTCCAAAAAAAAAAAATATGTTATATACAAAGACAGGTCTTTCCTTTGAATAAAATTTAATGTTTTGGACAATATTGACACATTAGATAATAAGAAGCAAAATATAAAAAAAGGTAAGACAAACACCGGGATGTTAAATATACAATAATAATTCCCAATGGGGAAAAAGACACCTCTTCAATCTTGTATTTCGTCGCTTCCTAAATGTTACCTACGCCTTCTTTTTTAAGTTCAACATTTTTAATATCCATTTTAAAGCTGATAACTGTAAAGCAGATCAATAATAAAAAAAGATCATTGTGTAAATATTGATACAAATTTTAAATGACTCAATGATTAAAAGAACAACAAGGAAATTATTGATAGTATAGCCAAATTTCTATTTACAATGATATTGTTGATAGCAGGTTGTAAATGCCACTTACAAATGCATAAATAGGTTTTATATGCCAATTAGAGATCATAGTAAATATTTCTCTAGTGTAGGTATTCTGAATATTTTGGTAACAGGCATTTTTATTGCTTACAAATTTATAAAAATGTAAAGTTTGTAATCACAAAATAGTAAGGCTCCCATCAATTGATGAACATAAAACTCGGTTCATGGGAGAACATGGGAGACAGCATGTTGTTTTATCTAAGTTTATTACTCCACTGCATTCTACTGACATTATTTAAGTTTTGTTATTTACTGTACTGTATTTACAAGTTCATTTTAGATTGAACTATTATTTAGCTATATTGAACTAATAATGTATTTAAAGTACGTGCTTTTGTAAGTTAGTATTGACAAACGGGTAGTGTATGAATTTGAGGGCGCTATTTAAATTTATATACTGAATTATTTCATTTTTTCTGAATACAACGAAGATGATACGGATGAGTTGATGTTAATTATTGTTACTGAATTTATCTACAGGTATTGTTGCATCCTTGGTATTTATCTACGTGTATTGTTGCATCCTGGGTATTTGTCAACGCATATCAATAAATCTAGCAGATATCAATTTGGTAAACTTTGTAAAGTAGACACACATTTGAAACGAATATATAAAATGTTTCACAAAAGTTTGGAGTGAATATTGCGAATGTAAAGTCTGTCATACCAAATGTACTTTATATTTTAAAAGAAACTTTACCAATTTACTGCTACTTAATTATCATGTAAAGTTTTTACAAAACATTTTTAGTATTGCTGTTGATAAAAAAAAGTGCCGTCGTTATGAAACAATCATAATTCTACAAACTAAATATTTAAGATTCAAATAATGCAAGTTTAAAACAGCCATCGTCCCTTTGTCAAGTTGTTCATTAACTTTACCACATATTGCTTTTGTGAAGTGTGTAACATGCTTGTATAATTCACATACCGCACTATAAAATACACCTTAAATATTAAATCGTATAAGCGTGAATTCAGTTTGTGTATATCGACACTACACTGTAGGGATGCAACTGGGTTAGTTATAAGATACGATTAATTGGTTCGTTTCGTACAACATCCCAGAACTTGGTCTTTTACACCAATTTGCATCAATAACGAAGATAGTTATATATAGTATAAAAAAGAAGATGTGGTATGATTGCCAATGAGACAACTTTCCACAAAAAACCAAAATGACACAAACATTAACAATTATAGGTCACCGTACGGCCTTCAACAATTAGCAAAGCCCATACCGCATATAGTCAATTATAAAAGGCCCCAATAAGACAATGTAAAACAATTCAAGCGATAAAACTAACGGCCTTATTTATGTAAATAAAATAACGAAAAACAAATATGTAACACATAAACAAACGACAACCACTGACTTACGGACTCCTGACTTGGGACAGGCACATACATAAATAATGTGGCGGTGTTAAACATAGGTTTATATTTAAGTAAATGTTTTATGTCAAAATAAGCGCCATGTATAAGTAGACAAAACAAGGACAAGGTCTAGAAGTATACATTGTATATGCCAGACGAACGTTTCGTTTACATAAGACGCATCAGTGACGCTCAGATACAAATAATATAAAAGCAATTAATTAAAAATATGAAGAACATTTATGACCCAAAATTTAGGTTAGATAAGGTCATCTATGCCTGGGACAAGAAAATCCTTATTATTTTGAAAAAAATCTTACTTTTGTGAACTGGAAATATATGAAAGTGACCATATAGTTAATATTTATTTAATTGTATGTTGCTGTACAAGTTCGATAATCGACAATAAAGTAAAACTATATAGTGTTGTCAAATTATACAAGGTATTTATTTGCGTATGTTTAATGTTGGCACTTTCATTGAACGAACCAAAAGAAACCAAAATAAAACTAAAACCAAAACAACCCAATTTATGGAAATTTATGCATTGGCAATCATATTTAATTACCTTATTTCATGTTAAAGGAATAATAAATGTTAATGTTAACATTAATTATAAATATGTGAACTGGTTAATATGTGTATGCTTTAGATAACAATATGTGTATACATCTCGAGGGAGTTCGACCGTATAGATGCATAATTATATTTTACACCAATATATGCTAATGTAAATGCAGAATGATAATTTTCCAAAAAAATAAGAGTGTGGTCTTGCCATGATTCAGTCATTTGTTGTTCATAGGCAGGATAAATGAATAGCATACAATTATATAACGACATCATGGAGTTAATTTAGAACAGATCTAAGAAAAAACAGTTTTTGATCACGTCTAGCAACTCTTTTGAAATCGTATGTATGCCTCATAAAAGTGATTGTTTTTGTATTTATGGGACACCATTTCTATTAAATCATTATAAAACGTGTATGTAATGAGGGTGAATAGTGACTTTTTATCATTTTAAAGTTAATAGAAGGGTAAAGTGTACAAACAAAAGTCATGTGTATTAATGTTGTTATTGTTTTAGCTTACCAAGTCAAACTTTTGTATTCAACCTACACTCAAATTATGGAATTTGATTTCGATACAAGCAGTGTGATTGTACTGTTAGAGCTCGGAAGTACTCATGTGTTTGCCATAGACTATGATTACCAAAACAGATACATTTATTTTCCAAGACAGAATTATGACGACATCGTTCGGTAGGTAAACATTTATTTTGATGACGCCAATAGTAAGAGAAACAAAGATTGAAGGTAGTAAGATCAAGTTTAAAGAAAAACAATCAGTTTTATTACTAGTAATCGGACTTTCTAGTGATATTTATAGGCATCTCTGTTCTCATTTACCACAACGTGAAGAAAAATACAAGAAAAATGTATTTTTAAAGTATCACCAGTCAAAATTTTCAGAATAATCGTTTGTTTTTGTTGCACTTCAGTGTTTGTGTTGTTTCATTAATTTCATCTTATGAGTAATGTGTTTACCTTTGTTTTAGTTTGTAACAATATTTGTTTTCTCTTAATCGATTGATGACTTCCGAACGACGGTATACTACTGTTGCCTTTATATATACAGACACCTTATTTTACACATAGAACATCCAAACATAAACATTTAATATTTCCGAATTCACATCAAACATGTATGAGGTTGGCAGTTCTAATGTGCTGTTGATAACATCAAGTACTTATAAATGCCACTAGCAGTTCGATATCTATTACATGTATCGTTCAAGATGTTAAAGTCTGTACTCGGTTAATATTATCATATATATATATACTCTCCAATGTTTCAAAATTATTCCCCATTCTTAGTAATGCAAATATTACAAAAAGTGCATGATGCAAAGTAAAGATAAAATTATGCTTCAACACTTTCATGAAACGAAAGTGTTATCATAAAACAGGCTTACTAAAAACTACAAAATGCACAGAGAAATGGTGAAGCAACATGTAAGATAGCACGATGACATATACATGATATAACTATGATATTACGATAGGTTTCTAATATAATTTGTTGACCTAAAGCTGTACGATGCAACGTTGAGCATTCTAGAATATAAGCTACGGTATCCTGATAATTTATCAGTACAATGTTGGAAAAGGATTTCCCTATAATATGCTTATTTGCAACTACACGAATCACAGTTACAAGTACATGATGTTGAGCTAAGATGATTATGATTTAAAACCATTGATCCATTTTGTTACATTTGGTGATCAGTTTATTTGACAATGGCAGTCAGCAGGGTTTAAGAACACCGTATAGTCAAAAGCGTTTTGTTGAAATATATTCTTTCACTTTCTTGGTCTTTTGGAAATTGTTATTTGTGCTGTATTTAAACCCCTCTACCAATTAATTTGTTTTGCATGCAAACGTATACATATTACGGTCTTTATCCAACGCAATTATATGTTGAACGTTGTTTTTAATTTAAACTTGGATGTACATATATGTTGTTATACATAATGTGATTTTCCCCTCTTAATTCATTATAACATTTTCAACAAAAATGTGTGTTCAGTTATTCTTTTTTTTTATCCAGATATGGAATGTTTTACTGGTTGGATCTTGAGTTATATCTTGTTAATTTGTAGTTTCGGTACATTTTATATATGCATTATATGTCAGTATTGCCAAGTCACTTCCATTGCGGCTACAGTGTGTTATGTTAATTTTTTTAAAGGGTGTGAACTGTTTAGTCATACTGGTTGTTTGTCTCATAAATTTTATATGAAAGTTCTTTTATTTATATTTTCTTAATGTGTGTTCAACAGGTGAAGATAGATAATCATCTTTTAACAATTTATATGATTGTATCAACTATATTTTCAAAAATGTACCTGCGATAGTATATAAGTCATAAAATGATATAACTACTATTACTACTACAACTACTACTACTTCTACAAATACTACTAATAATTCTAATACTTTTTCTACTACTACTGCTATAACTACTACTACTTATACTACTCCTACTAATACTACTATGTCTACCACTACTACTTGTTCTATTACTTCCGACATCATAAATACCTCTATTTCCACTACCACTAGCTTCTTCAATAATTGAAAATACAAACCCCTTTTATCATCTGATTTAAGTATAGCCTATATTTTATATGATGTTTCCCATTCATTTATATAAATCTAATAACTATAATAATATAGAAAATCAAAGCATACCGCTTATTTTAGTTAACATTACTTGGTCCATGATTTAATAAACATTTAAATTGAACCCAGTAATTTGCTACTACTACTACATACTATTACTGTGTCCTTTTCTCAACATATGTGAAATTTAACAGTCTAATTATGTAGTCCATGCAGATCCTAATATAACATTTTCTGAAAACATTATAACTTTTTAAACGTTGTCCTGAAATATGACAACTTGTATAAATAGTTTTAATTAAGTTTTCAAATAAAGATTACATAAGTTGATTTTGATAAAAATAAACAGATAACAATACGATACTTCGTCTCGACAATATAATGATGAATGTGTTTAACAAATACTGGATATTTTTCAGTTTGAATACAGCGTTAATTGGTGTGTTCGATATACACACCTTAACATTTTAAGCAAAATTGCATGTTACCTTTCTAAACTAAAATCATCAACATCAATTCGTCATTGTATCGTTCACTATGTCGCTATCATAATATATCAGATTCAATTTATTGTGAGTGTTTTATGAATTATTAAGTGGAGATGTTTGGTATATATAACAAGATCAGTAAACACGGCATAGTTAAGAATAAACTTAAGAATTGCAATGGGGATTGTGTCAAAGAGACAACAACCCAACTAAAGAGCAGATAACAGCTGAAAACCTTTCATGGGCTTTCAAAACAGAGAGAGATTCGTACATACGGAAGAAGGTTTTAACCCCATCAAAACAAATCTGCATACACGTTTATTAAAAGTGAACGTTACACTTAAAAAAAACAGAAATGAACTAAAAAATAAAAAAGCATACAGGAATAACAAAGGTCGGAGGCTTCTTTCTTGGGACAGGTGCGAAACGTTGCCAGGTTAATTTTTTTTTAATGTCATGTACTTTTTATAATGTTTATAGATTTGCTTATCCCTCAAGCAATACCACATTACAGACAGTTATCCAGTCATTGTCACATCCATCAGGAATAGCTGTTGATTCAGCTAATGATCATCTCTACTGGATTGATTCTAATATAGGCCTACTCTCAAGATGCAATCTAGACGGAAGCAATGTAACTGTTTTATCAACTTTTATCTATCCTTGGGTAATACGACTGGATGTTGCAAATAGGTATTCAGTTTTATTTATGTTTTAAAGAAATTGAGCTATTATGAATTTATTTTGTAAACAGAACAATACACATGTTTTATCATTCATGTTTTGCTATAAATGCATTTTAATGCCAGAAAGGCTACCATTATCGCCTTCGGAGAAATAAGTTGTGTAACTCAATCTATAATTAGTTATGATTGGCTTTATTTTTTTGGGAGGATTCAAGTCACTGCTAATGTTATAATAGACATTTTAATAAAACTGGTTGGCTCTATGTTAGCTTCACATGATTTCTATCCTTTATCGAATGAACATGTTATCTATTAAAACTTAAATTTAACATGTTTAATGATTAAGTAAAATGGATCATTATTACCATATGCTTAACATTATAATTTACCGTCTAAACTGTTACTGATAATTTATAAATAACTCTAAGACATTTGTATCAATCTTAGATTTTCAATCATTATAGTCTCTATAATATTTGAAGATAAATTATTGTCAAAGCGCATCTTCAGTAGCAGAATTGATTTCGTTCATCATCAACTTGATCTACGGTTAAGATGTGATATATAGTACATGTGGTTTTGTAAGACAGGTTTAGGTTTTTCGTTTTGTTAACTTTGTTGTCATCAACGTGTAAAATATTCCAGTGTGATTTGGTTTCCTTTTATCTGTCTTTTTATTTTCATTTCCCTGATGTATAAGGTTTTTCTTTTTTTCTTAAACAGGTAATGCTGTAATTGATTTTTTTCAATTCAGTTTTCTATAGTTTTGTATTCCAATTGATATAGTCAACCACTTCAACTTTTAATAAAATATCGTTTCACTTTGAGTTTGCATAAAATATTTGTATTTATGTGAGACAATGAATTGACAAATAGAGTACACATACAACTAGGTCACATATTCTGAGGCATTGACATATACTATCGGGTATCACGACATGTCATGGACATTTGCCTTAAAATCATATGTTCTAAATTAAAGACTATTTTATAATTTGAATATATGACATGCAGTACGATCTGTCTCGAACAAATACTTCCATAATGGTGTGTTTGTTGTTAATATAATGCGATAACAACATTGATTTCCCAATAAACATATACTATATATTAGGAGTTTGATATCTTAGCTTATATCTGCCTTCGCCAAAAATCAAGGTGTGTTTTTAACAAAGTCATTCCTTTTGCTTACTACTGTCCGACATTTGGTCATTTTTCTAAAGTAACGTTGAGTTTGAGAAACCTGTTTTTTAAATTAAGCTCGCATGTCAGTTTTTTTGTCAAAACCAAGCTCAACAGTAACTGTGAATCCAGGACATGATAATCATGTACTCCAGACGCGCGTTCGCCTACACAAACTAGGGGGGTAGGGTAGGTTGGGAGGGGGAGGTTTGGGTTTGTCGTGTTGCATGAACTATATTTCCAACAATATATTGATTGCACTAGATATGTTAAATCACTACAAGTTTCTCTGTTATAAGTAGTATTGCATGCACATCTTAGTTTGTGATACATGCCGTTCAATATCCTGAATATGAAAGAAGAAATTCAATGAAAATATTTTCATTACGAATTTGTTTCCTTAAAACAAATGCATTGATATTTATATATCAGCATAAGTCTTGCAGATACCTTATCTAGGATCCCGTTAGAAATACTCTTTGTTTAAAGTGCGTATTTTATATCTAATTTAAACAATGATGTTCATCCCATATCTTCTTATCCATGAATGTGTTATACGTTATTAAAATTCGGACATCATTAATGTCTTCTATGCATTAACATAATTAGAGGGTCTTATCATATTGATAGTATACATATTCTTTTTTAATAAAGGGTCGACTGATTTATAAAGAAAAAACAGTCAGAATGACTTATACATGCTAAATAAGGCTAGGTTGGGCTGTTTTGTTGTTCAGGATGTTAACACTAGCAAACTCGTCCTGTGCGAGTCGTTTGTTAAATTGAATGTATCTTTATAGGAAAGTGTCCCTTTTTTTAAAATGAAGCATTGACAATCGATCTTTGAGTTAAAGAAAGTGTTCGATTGCAATTTGTAAGTTCCTTCCAGTATACTCGTTTTTAAGTTTGGTTTAATATACCAATCCTTTTCCCAAGTCGACTCAATATGCACAATTTATATTTACCTATCGGTTTATATTACTATACAACGTTATCTAATAAATCAAATGTTTTATTTATCACAATCCTTATATGTAGCAATGCCTAATGTTTATTTCTAAAACAACATCACGTTCATACCTAAACACAAATTGAAACTGAAACTTTAATTTCCTTAAAATGTCAGGTTTTGATTTGTCATACAGGTGGATGTATATAGTTGAACATAGTACAGGAATATTGAAGTCTAGATTTGATCTCTCTGAAAGGCGAACCATCACTAACTACACATCCACACCTGTGGAATGCATGGATATAGGTATGCTGTTACTAGTTAGCTTTGTAGTAAAATTACTTAAATATAACAACTTGTCATTTTTTGTCATTTGTTGTTCACGGATTTGTGTTCAAAACATTCGAAATACTGATCAATTTGTTTTTACCTACACGTTGAAGGAACAAAACGTGATATAATTTGTGAACATTTATTGCATTGAATTGTTTATGTCGTCGTTAATCGAGGTGAATCAATCGTGACGTAAACACCAGATTTATAAATAAAATAAGAACATTGATGTATTATTGTTATTCGAATGAACAATGATCCACTCCATGAACAACTCATTGTAGACACTGAGGAGAACAGACTGTACTGGATTAATTATGATGGCGAGATGAAATCATGTAAGGACGATGGCTCTGATCTTAAAACAATACGTTCAACAGGTATAAGAACTAACTACGTAGCTAGCAGGATCGTCGGTAGTTACATATACTATGGTATTAAACATCAGTTGCTAATGGTAAACAAATCACAGGGATCAAAGCCGACTGTTCTATATAACGATACCAGAAGAATTGATAGTATATTTGTTTTTAATTCAATAGGTATATCAATAACCATTTATAATCATTTGTAATAATAACCTACGTCATAAATTGACTTGATTTAACACTTCTCTACAATACCGTCTTTAGTTATGATACATCAAAGCTTAGACATATTACAGTGGCAGATTTTGCAAAATTATCCCATGCGCTACTCGACATTTAATAGATATAAGAAGATGTGGTGTGAGTGCCAATGAGACAACTCTCCATCCAAATAACAATTTAAAAAGTAAACCATTATAGGTTAAAGTACGGCCTTCAACACGGAGCCTTGGCTCACACCGAACAACAAGCTATAAAGGGCCCCAAAATTACTAGTGTAAAACCATTCAAACGGGAAAACCAACGGTCTAATAGATACCAGCTATGTCAGAGGAAGTAATATAACAAACACGGAAAAAGGATCCATACACAATACAGATTTAAATAAACTAAACACGTTTATTTGTTTATGAAATACAACATAACCTGGAATTTAAATGCACCTTCTGATTGAATTTAAATGCGAATATTTGATTTCTATCCATATCCTTTCCGAATAACACCACATATGTTTGTTATATGTATGTTATTACCTTAATATGTGTAGAACAGCACGAATGATTTATTGTTTTGATGATGTTTTAATATCTTGGTATAACCTCTATGAATGCAATCGAACTTCACAAAAGAGCAAGACAGCTATATGAAAGAACAAATCCGATGGCGCGCAGTTATGGATTGAAATAGCTACATAGATATAGGAAGATGTGGTGTGAGTGCCAATGAGACAACTCTCCATCCAAATAACAATTTAAAAATTAAACCATTATAGGTTAAAGTACGGCCTTCAACACGGAGCCTTGGCTCACAACGAACAACAAGCTATAAAGGGCCCCAAAATTACTAGTGTAAAACCATTCAAACGGGAAAACCAACGGTCTAATCTATATAAACAAAACGAGAAACGAGAAACACGTATATATTACATAAACAAACGACAACTACTGTACATCAGATTCCTGACTTAGAACAGGTGCAAACATTTGCAGCGGGATTAAACGTTTTAATGGGCCCAAACCTTCTCCCTTTTTCTGAAACAATAGCATAACATCACAACATATAAAAACATACGATAAAATATCAATTAGCAGACTTAACTCAATCAAAAAACGAACATCACCATTTCTTAGAATGTTATTAAAGATATCTTGCATAATTATATCAATGCATGTCATTGTATATGTGTATCGACAATTATGATGTATTATTGTACTACATGTGAATATACTGTTTTTTTATTTGCTAGTTGCTTCCTATCTTTTATATTCGGCTGTTTACTTAGTATATACATATCTTGTTATTCTGATTAACCAAATGTACATGTATAGTTTCATCCTAACACTGGCTTCAATGCGCTCCATGCAAGTTGCTAATATAATGCTTTTATTATATATGTTAAAATTACAGATGTATTCTATATGTATGTATTGTGTTCACTGATAAAAAAAAGTATCCATATTGATTTGTGTTGCTGTTGAAAAAAATAACTTAGTTTTATTTATTAAATCTCGTAAATCTTTTTTTGATGATTTCTTGGATTAAGATAAGACAATTATGATTTTAAAATATCTTTAATTTGTACGACTGACATTGATTTTCATGAAATTGTACTACACTAACAAGAGGTATGTATTTTTACTTAAATTTTTAATTTACATCAAATTGATAAACTACTTTGCCGTATCAATTTCCATATAGTAGTCTTTAGTAATACTGTATTTGTTTTATTTATATCAACATATTACCAATACGTTTTTGTTTTTTGTATCAAATTTTATACTAACTGTAAATTTGATTGTTTTACTCCCTCCAGGAAACTAATGTTTTTTTTAAAAAAAAGGAAGAAATATTAGAAAACACACGAATTATGGCAAATTAAATCTGCTCTAAATTATTAACATGTGGTATCATGGCGTGTGTTTCCAAGAGAAATAATAAAACACATATAAACAAAGACTGGAAAACACAATTATACTTCAAACACACGTTTAACTAAATAACTCGTGGCATTCAAGTCAAACATTATAGACTGATATGCTTTGAATTCCGCCTGATTTGTAGTCCATCCAATATGTTACCTATCATGTTGTTTCGACAAAAATGGCATCAAATGAACACTTAAATCGGATTTTGTTTGTTAATTCTAATGGAAAACCGTATCACGTGAACAGTACGATTAGAGAGTTCTCACAGCTAAAGTCAAAAACGATTGACAATGAAATATAATGCAAGTAGGTCTGTAGATTTAAAATCTTTACACTTGGTATTAACATCCGTTCGGCTATTCAGAATTAAAAAAAAACAAATTAATTAAGTGATCTGTTTAAGTCTTTTATGTTGCAAACATGTCTAATATGGCATTAAATACTTGTTTGGGTTTACACAATTCTAAGCTTTCTTAGTTAATTGTGCGTTGATGTTTGGCATTAGCTTTCCAGTACAGCCACTTAGATATATTGTAAGACCACATGAATTCAAAGAAAGAGAGGTAATTTATTCGGTATTGTCAGTTATTTACCATATACAAATAAAATGTTGAATGGTTGCCAATGACACAACTATATTAACAATAAACCAAATGACTTACAAGTTTTGGGCTTTTGATCATGTGCAAAACCAATACCGTATAAAAAGCCCGAAATGACAAATGTAAAATATATCGAACTAAAAACTAACGGCGTGATTATCATACAAAATATCAAACGAAAACAAACTATGATATACAGTATCAAACAAAAAAAATGCATGACAGGTGACTTGGATCCAGCACATGTAGAACATGTAAGAGTAAGACATGTACCTTCCCCGAATCCGGAATCGAACAGTGGAAGTAAAACCATTTTCATTATTCATAAATGTATATCATTTTATTAGATATGTCAAGATTGAATGGATGTTTTTGTTTTATCTACCGTCAATATGATTTTTCTGAATCACAGTTGAACAATATTAATGATTATAAAATAAGAAGATGTGGTATGATTGCCAGTGAGACAACTGTCCACAAGAGACCAAAATGACACAGACATTAACAATTAGAGGTCCATGTACGGCCTTCAACAATAACTAAAGCCCATACCGCATAGTCAGCTATGAATGGCCTCAATATGACAATGTAAAACAGTTCACACGAGAAAACTAACGGCCTAATTTATATAAAACAATGATGAAAAAACAAATATGTAACACAACCATTGAATTACAGGCTTCTGACATGGACAGAAGCATACATAAATAATGTGGCGGAGTTAAACATGTTCGCGGGATCCCAACCATACTCCTAACCTGGGACAGTAGAATAACAATACAATATAACATATGAGAATTTTTGAAATTATGTTAAAGCAGTTTGATGTAACCGATAATTGTTGCTGTGACATTTTCTGTTTTGCCTATTACAGTCATTTTCATGATAACAAAGACGACATGGAATTTGCCAGCTTGTCATGTAAGAACAACAACTGAGAGATATCTGATAGGTTTGGTTAAAATAAAAAGGAAATTGAAATTGTTAATTCTTGTAACATTATTTGCTTTGTCGTTTGTTGACTGATTTTGTATGCTATAAGTTTCTTGTGTTTAACCTCCATGATTTGTTTCTAGTTATTTTAAAATGAGGACTTTTGCAAACTCGTTTAGTCTAAATCAATGTTATAGTGAAAAGTGTTGGAATTCGTATTTGTTTTTGTTTCATGGACTTCATGTTAATTTCACAGAGTGCCATCATATTATAAGAACACTCAAACATTCAAACGATAAGGTAAATACATTGATTTGTACGATTTATTGACATGATTTGCAATCAATATGAAATACGGTCAAATGCTGAATTTAAAACATCCATAAACAAACTAATGTACTTATTTTTCAATTAACACTTTAAAGTATTGGTATTTAGAAGTAATTATTAATCGGAATGAATATTATGCCTCACCATGTTGTGATCAACATACGTTGATAGATGCTGTACCTAATATGTCTGTAGTCATTAAATAAAGATAATCCAACATGTTATTTCGGAATATGCATGGCATATATGAGGCATACACTTGAGCTAATCATAATAGATGTTTTATTTATTTCTTTACAGTCTGAACTAGAGTGGTGGCATATGAATCAATTGCGAAACAAAACTTAATTTTAGATCTAAAGGTACGCATACAGTTCTGATTATATAATGGTAACATATAGGTCATTGATAGGAAAAAGTATACGAAAGTTATTTTCTGAAATAAACTAAAACATATGCACAAGTGCATATTTGCCTACAATATTTTACGTACACTTATATCCATTTGTAAATATGGGTAATCATTCTGCGGAAATATGATATAATTGAGTTATTTCACTTATGGGTATTATATTTGAATATTATTTCGTTTGCCTGAAGCTTTACTGCCAAACAACATGTGTGAAGTCTATCACATTTTCCAGAAAACACTCATAGGATTTTTTTGTGATTAATTTATACATGTTTCTAATCAAAGTAAAAACAAGTATCCATATTATAGTAAAAATGCAACACATTTTGAAAAATCACAAAATTTGTTTTTGTATGTAATTCCTTTTTGCGGTATGGTACTTGATTGAAACATGTACATGTATACTACACATGTTTTTAGTCTAACTGAAAGGCGTACAGTTCTATAAAATGTAGTTATCAAATCCGATTGCCGCACATATAATACTTTGCATTAAGATTTTGATGGATAATCGTGTTAATATGTGTTGATCGAATCATCTCATGTCTAAGAGAACTGACATTACTACTTTTGAATAATTTTTGTACAATCTATATAAACTTGTTACGCTTATCTAATACTACGAAAATGACAATATCATTGTATATCATATATGTTTTATTTTTGATTTTAGGTCTCTCTGACTGATTTCAACGCTGCAAAACGGGGTTTATAAATCCATTGAAGTATACGAAAGACATTTCAAAGAATTGAAATCGACTTAATCAATTTGAAAACAAAAAGAAATGTATTAATGTGATAACAATAGCACGTTAACATGTTTAATTATAATACAGATTAATTGAAGTTGAGTGAATTATACAACCATAAAGAATGGGAATATATATCCACACACTTAAGTGGACAGTTATTTTATAAATATCATGAATATTACGCCAAAAGATTATTCACTGGCTAGAAAATCTGCTGATATACAGTAATTTCCGCGAGGATTATCCGAAAGAAAATTCGAGGATTTAGCGATGTTCAATTCTTTTCCGGAAGATTAACGAGTCCGGTCAAGCATATTCATTTCAAGTATTTGAAAACCGATAAAATAGATTGTTGTCAAGGACACAACAACTCAGAACGAAAAAAGCAATGATACGAGGCATGCTAGGATTGTTTGTTGACTGTCCCTTTGGTATCTTTCGTCCCTCTTTTAAGAACATGTTAGTAGTAATTGAATTTTATAAAACAAACATTGTCAAAGATAAATACATAAAGAGAATCAAACATAAGTAAATAAACTCATTATAGATACCAGGATCAAAATTTTATATTAACGCCAGACGCGCGTTTCGTCTAAAAAAAAGACCCATCAATGACGCTCGAATAAAAAAATGTTTAAAGGCCAAATAGAGTACAAAGTTAAAGAGCAAATTAGTTTAAAAAACAAAAACAATACTTCTATTTATCAATTTAACTTCTTGCGACCGATAATTTGATTGTTTAATTGAATCACAAAAAATTGCAGAGGTCCATGGCACGTCACGTCTAAAATATTGTTTTTCGAAATCTCAATCTTTATATTTTGCACTTTTCTACTATAAGATGCACATTGTTAGGTATCATTGAAGATTAAATATGTTAAAAATTGTTATTTTCCGTTGTTTTCCTTTAAGGCATCATGTACACGAACTTGTTGAGTAACCACATTTATCTTTATACTCCTAAAATTCAAAATAGTGAATGTATAGTTATCCGATTGCTGTACAACTTTCAGATAAATTCGAGCTATACATTTTCTTGTCATTTAATCTGTACATACTTTTGAATGTATTTAACATAAATAACTAATTTTGAAATAGCGTAAACCATGCAATAAATGTTATTTTACTCAGATAGTAAATGAAATAGTTTGAAAACACGTGTTGATGAAAACAAAATGATTTAGCGAATATCATGGTTTTTTTTTCTTTGCAAACGGTAGTGTTGATAACATTGCAATCCATATACACACTTAAATATTATATATGTTTTCTCTGATGCACATTCGAAAAAATATGTTAAAACGCCAATGAAGATGATTTTCATTTTATTTTAAAATGTCCTTCTCTAAAGATAGAAGATCACAACATCGGTCTTTAAATTATGAATTAAAACAAAAAAAGTAACCTGATGGTATGTCATTTTTTTTAATAATTCATCAACAGATCTGTTTGATATTTCAAAAATATTTTAGTAATTTCAATAACTTGTTTAAGAACAAAAGAAACTCCTAGACATATCATTGAAGGTTAAAACTAGAAAAATAAAAAAAATGTGTTGTCTCTCTTAGTCCGAGGTTTACCCATTGATTCAGAAATTTATTTTCTGTAGGTCGCAGTTGCTTCAAAATGACTTATTATTTTGATCGATAACATTGTTTTTAATTTTGTTACCTTGTTTACAGGTACTTTACTCACTCTAATCAATCTAATCAATTACTGTTTTTTTTTTGTAATTCATTTTATTGTATAGCTCAAATTTTGGGCACCATGATTGGTAAATAAAAAATCTTGTAATTATGTATCTGTTCGGTTTACTATTTTTTGTATGATTAAAAAACGTATTATAACTGCATTCCTTTTATATAGTTGTACTCTGCATTGGTTATCTTAACGAGTCGAAATTTCGAAATGTTCAAGGACATGTTTGCAGTAAGTCGATTCTAGATATTGTCAAAGATAAATGCATTTAGAGAATACCAAGAATCAGACATCAAGTAAATTATAGTAAAATACACTCCTCATATTCAAATGAATTTCGGTAGACACAACATTTAAATTATAAACACACAGAGTTCCTTGGCATTTCACGTCCAAATTGTTATTTTTCTCTCTGTTAGACCCATTCTTAATATTTTTCATTTCTAGAGTAAAAGTAAAGAACTATTTTCAGGTTTCATGGAAGATTAAACATGTTAACAGTTGCTATATTTCATTTGTTTGCATTTAAGTGTTTGCAGTGAAGGTATAAAACCACTAATTCGGGCCCGGTAAGAAGGAAAATACAAGAAAGTAGTACATATTTTAAACAGAAGAGTTCCTACGCATAACTCTATCTTTGTCAATAGGTGCAATATTTTAGAAATGTTGGTATCAAATGAAAGCTTACTGTAAAACACTTGTTAAAAAGTATGATTTTGAATAATACAAAAAGTATATAAAATCATAATAGGACGGCACATTTATCATACTTACCCTGTTGTTCATACTTTCAAACTTCCGGAAACCAGCTAACTGTAATATGCGATTAAAGATATGTTGATTTGTTTTAGCAGGATAAGGTATAATTTGACATGGAATGACTGCCACCTTATTTTGACTTCAGACAAAGTAGCCACCGTAAATGCTTTGAATTGCAGAATTTAGCATAGAAAACAATTGGGCTATACATTTGTGACTGTTTACCTAAAAGATATAAACCGATAACTGTCCATTCTGTAAACAATGTAAATATTACAGGTCTGAGGCTGCATGCGAGGATGAACCTTCCGTGTGTGTGTCTGTTCTGCCTCATACCTTGTTATTTAAAGTTATATGGTCCACGTAAAACTGGAGATTGCATCATTTATTTCTTATATAACCATAAGACAATGTGTGTTTGATTCTGTTAATTCTCAACCCCAACAGTTGTTATTTCTAATTTTAATTTACATTTATTTCTAGTAAGCTGCAGTCAAATCCACAGCTGACATTTCGTGAATAATGAGCCGCCATGTTGACATTCTGAAATCAGTAACCTTTTCTTCTAATAGATAATAAAACAACACCTATCTTAAACCGAAGGTTCACGTAATAATAAAAACCTTTCAACTTTAACACTTTCATTCGTTTGACGTCATTTAAAAAAAAATGACCTAAATGCTTTGCTGATTGTTGAAGGCCGTGCGATCACCTATAGTTGTAAATTGCTGTGTCATGTTGGTCTCTTGAGGAGAGTTGTGTCATTGGCAATCATATCAAATCGTCTTAAGTTAATGCGTCAAGAGCGCTTATAGAAAATCACGGAATTTGATTTCATATTGATTTTGTACATTTTATCGAGTTTAAATGAAATAAATCTCCTGCTGAGCAATTTTTAAAACTGCAAAATCGTTATAACTTTTGCTAGTAGAATGAAATACATGTGAATTTACATTGGAGGAATATCGTGACAATGCGAAAAAAAGAACATTAACTATCTGTTTGTTTTTTTCTACAAACGAAAGGTCTCAAATAACGATCAGGAGAAATTCAAAAAAATGTTTTTCTACATATCGGTAGTTATTTCAGTAAATCGATGATTTCTTGATACGAACTATGTATCAACTAATGCTTCTGTGTACCGCTAGTGATGATGTGCTGATATTCTTATCGTCTTAACTTGTAAATGTTATTCAAGTACGGATTTTTTGATACCATGAATAGATTATCTTATCCGTATTTGCACAACTTTTCGGAATTGTTGGTCCTCAATGCTCTTCAACTTTGTACTTAGATATAGGAAGATGTGGTGTGAGTGCCATTGTTTGGCTTTATAAATATTTTCATCTGAGCGTCACTGATGAGTCTTATGTAGACGAAACCCGCGTCTGGCGTATTAAATTATAATCCTGGTACCCATGATAACGTTTAAAACCAAAGAGTTGGATTTCCTGAAACATCACAATAATCTGATGTATGGATGCTGTCTAGCTTACGGTTGTCTTTATTGTCAATATTGACATGTCGCAATACACTTTTGCAGTTTTAATATTTATAGAGGCCTACTTCACTATTCCACCAGTCAATTAAAGATGTGACAGGGAAACAGGGTTTACATACAAAATATATTTGGGGGTAAGAAATTATGATGTTTAACTGTATAGTCCATTACAGATTCATTATACGTCAGATACCTACTGTTAGTTTAAATTATGCATACGTGATGTCACAATTCTGAACGTATTCATTCAGTTTGTTTTATGATATTACAAAGGACTTTGAAAAATCATAAGCAATCAAAGATACATTCTCATGACATTGGGAGTATGACATATAATTTACATTTCAGTTATTATCATTAATCTTATTTTAAGTGATGACAGGTTCTCTGTTATTGTTATAATATTAATACAAGGCATATGAGTAGTCATAAGTAAAGGTATGTGCAAAATCAATTTCTTTTCATTCATCAGATAACTGGATTATTCGTAAATATTGCACATGTTGCACGCATAAAATTAACCTTATTCCATCTTGACTACACTCCTTATAAAAGTGAGTCTGACAACTTTTTTTATTGACGACCATGTGTCATGTTTGTATATACTTGAATACTTGGGAAACTGTATGACAAAACCAAGTTTGAAATATTACAGTTGTTTTCTATACATTTGTTGTGTTTGAACTTTTGATTTTGCCATTTGAAGAAGAACTTTCCTTTCTAAATTTTCCTGGGAGTTTGGTATTAATGTTATTTAACGTTTTAGAACAAACGCAAGGACATGTAACACATAAGAAGTTGTATAACCAAAGAATAATAAAATTAAACATTGAAATACATAAAAGGGACCGTTCCCTAGATTACATGGAGGCTTATTTTCTGAATTATTTGTAAATTTAGTAACTGATGACAGTTTAAGAAATTGAATTCCCACACACAAGAAGTAGAGTTAATGACGTATATGAGTGAGCGTTTGGGTTGTTTTCTGTTGACAGATACTCCCAATTCTTTGTCAAACATTTCTGAGTATGCATACATTTTAATATTCTCATTTGTGTGTGTGCGTGTGGTCATATCGTAGCTACACCTTTCGTATCAATAAATAAAAAATCTAAACAACGTTTGTAGAAAAAGCAGTAAGTATATTCATTCGAAATTACAATCCTCTTTATTTTAAAATGTTTATAACATGAACAGTGAAATGCATGCAATTTTTTCTTCTGTTTGGTTAATCTTTTCTTTTGATCTTTTGGGTTTGCCTCGAACAAAAGATGAAAAGAGATACATATCTTTCGAACATGTCTTTAACAGGATGTTTGTTCTCTTTGTAAACTTCTATTTATAAGTACACTAGCGATATTAATCAAAACATTTCTAAACATGACATTTTTTTTTCATTCTTTAATTGTGTGAAATATGGTCTTGAGTGTGCACTCAGCATTAAATGCAGTATAGCCACATATAGTGACAAAAGTAAACGTATGATCAGTTGCAGTAGAAATTGATAATAGTCCAAAAGACATACCAACATTGGCATTTCTCTTTATAGTGTCAATTTGAAAAAGCGATTTACTACATAAAGTCAAAGTTAAAGTCAAAAATTTCATTGAATCAGATATAAAATCCAAAAATCGGAATATGATGTCTGAAAGAACACATTACCGGTAAATGTATGTTTAAATCTAAAAGATAACAAATACACCATGAAGTGTTTGTAACGTTGTATTACGTTCATTTAAGGCGGTCATGTGAATTATTATATAAATGATTGTAGTATTTTTTTGACGCATGGAGTGGTGTCGAATTTTAATGAAAAATAATCATTACTATTACGAGTTCAAATGTTGCTCCTGCATAAATTATTTGTGAGGACATGTACTTGAATAAAAAGTTGTCCCAGGTGTAGATAATTAAAAATAAAATCCTTAATGTATGAAATGCAGAACAATTATGTAATACCAAAATATAATTGGCCTTAGATACATTTTTGAACCCCTCGTATTACAACTGATCATATGAAATTTAAAACATACTACAATGCAAAACATATTACGTTTTGATAAAGTGTTGATCTCGTAAATACCACCGTATTCAATTATTCAATTTTAGATTAAGCTAACTCGTTCATTTGGATTTTTCTAGTCCTATTAAATATCATGTTATAGCTTTTCCTTTAAATGACGTTTCACGCACGATTCACGCGTATCCATCTCTAGCTAAGGGGTTAAATTGAAGTTCACATGAATACAGATTCAACGAGGTCGAATTATTCACTCACAAGTGAATACCTTATCTTCAATGTTTCTTAGCTTATTTTGTCAAAAAAGCGAATTATTATTTCACTATTTTACTGTCATTAATGAATTAACAAAACAAAATCCTACTTTAGATTTTTCATACATCTTGTAGCATGTGTAGCTAGTTCCCGTTTAATCAACTGCGATCGACTTTATTGCGTAATAATTATTATCATTAATCGGCTAAAATCTTATTACATGCTTTTTAATTTAAAAAAAAAACTATCATACAAGTTATTACTTGTACAAATATAATTGAACCAGCCATAACTTGTACATTTTTTGGTAAAAAAAGATAATAACTTATATAACACAGTATATTTGGATTCTATTTGTTTCTTCTATTGCTTTTAATGTTGTAATCACAAACTCCTTGGGTTTGTGAGTCTAGGATATTTTGTCAATCGTTGGGTATTTTTTTATTTTATTTATTCTTATCATTCATCATATGTTTTCAAGATCTATATTGGGTTTGTATTTCTTTCCTTTTTCAACTGAGTATCAATGAAATTTTTTTTTCCAGAAATAAATCATGATAAAAAGTTGCATATGTAATATAATATATTGGAAACAAAAGTAAAGCTTGATAAATCAAATAATCTATTGGTTAACACAAGACAAGGAAATATGACATCTGAAACAACACAGTTAGCTCAACATTTTGCATTTACATGTGCCTGTCTTACAACCACTTTGACAGCTGCAGTGAACATGGCCATGGTCATGTTTTAAAGTAAGCAATTGTAAGATGCTTTCATCACGTTAAACTCGGTGTTCTCTGGTATTTCCAACATTGACTAAATCTTTCCGATTGATTTTGTCTCATTAAACCAATCATGATTCAAACTTGTGCTTCTATTTTGTATCCTTTTTTTAGGCAATATACAGCACAACTCTTTTGATAGTTCTACAGTCATTCGGACCTCGGTCTATCAACTGTACAACAAAAAATAACTTCGTCTCCTTTGCGAATGAGTTTTTCGATTTCTACTACATTTAAAACAACATACTGCCGTAAAAAATATATTTTATGTGCTGTCTTTTTGGAACTTGATTTTACCTCCTTTACAATAATAATATTCTGTGTGAATGTCGAATAATTTATCATTTCATCATGCTATTTTGTTTCTAAACAGTTTTCCATCTGATACTTTAGTTCTGACTTTTTTTAAAAGTTTTTCTCATATATTTGATAAACAAAAAGTACACACATGTTGAATATTTGCTTATTCTTTAGTTTTCTATGTTTTGTCATGTGTTCTATTGTTTGTCTGTTTGTCTTTCTCATTTTTAGTCATGGTGTTGTCATTTTGTTTTCGATTTATGAGTTTGACTGTCATTCTGGTATCTTTCGTCCTTCTTTTATGCACCCTTAGGTTTTATTCTTAAATTATTTGTTTAATACGAAACAATTTGTTGAGAACATCACATACATGACATAGGCCAAATAAAATAACGATTTGTACAAGTTATTATCTTTTTCTCAGTAAAATTGTACTTGTAACTAGTAAGTAATAACCTGCATGATGGCGGCTTCATACAAGTAATTATTTGTATAAAATGTTTGGAAAAGTAATAACCTGTAATAATAATGTGCACAACATATACATTTCTGTCAGAACTAGAGGTTAAAGAAACAACAGACACGACTTCCTTTTCTCATTTAAATACCCGAGTTTAACATAAACGGTCACATAAGTGCCAGAATCGATGACAACTCGTAACGGACAAGTGGAAATACATAGTCAGAACAAATGCAAAAGGCCTATAATACTGCAACCAGAGGTCATGTTTTTAAAAACTGTAATGTTTCACAACAACACACGCCTGCAATTATGTATCGATGGAAAGAGGAAAACGTGTACAATAAAAACAATTAAGTCGTGAAATTTGGGTCAAAGGTCAGGACTAAACATAATAATGTTTCAACCACATGGACAAAAAGGAGAAATTTTCTGATATTTATTCATTATAATGCTACAGAAACAGTTAAATCACAAGCATATGCTGAAAAGTATGTTAAAACGACAAATTTTACTTTTAAGCACAAAGATTTATCTTTGCAGGTATCTTTCCCTTGCCAAATGTTTGGGTTGGTCCATGTTTTGTCTTCTTGGCCGAAAATTCAAGCCTGGAGTCAGAAAAATAGTGGTTTTATATCCTGTCTCAATAAAAACAACTATAATATACCGCTGTTCAAATTTCATATATCGATAGAGAAAAAACAAATCCGGGTTACACACTAAAACTGTGGGAAACGTATCAAATATAAGAGAACTACAATACAATAGATACATAACAGCGAAATGTAACAAACACAGAATCGAACTATACTATGTAACATTGGCCATTTTTCTGACTTGGTACAGAGCATTTTAAGAAATAAATGGTGGGTTGAACCTGGTGTTGTGTAAAATGGAATACCTTTATGATCAAACGTTTCTGAATACACAGGGAATTGTCTAATATATTATGACATGGAACGCAAAACTACCCAAGGAATCTCCGATGTGTATTCATTTTTTTAGCACAATTTGAAATGTGTTTTTTAAAGCATTTGGAACATGAGCAGGACACCTCTAACCTTTGGTATTCTGTCAGTCAGTTGAAAAGTGTTATTTTGACCGGTGTTCACTTTCATCTGACGCAAACAGGAACCGAATTTCGATTGACAAACCTGAAAATCTGCTCGTATCATGGAATAAAACGTTCCTGACTATCAATAATACTCGTGTTAATGATTAATGATTATATTGTCTGCACCTTTTTTGAATTAAAAATCCCTCTTTGAGTTTTGAAACAATGCCAAAAAATTAAGTGATTTTAGTCATAGGGACAAAATATGATTCATTAGCGCCTTTGTGTTATTTTTTTCATCAATTAACTTACAAATAACTTACTAAAAAGCGATTTATTTTAAAAGCAGGCTGGAAACTTAATAAAACAAAATTGTTTTTGGATTTTAACCCAAATCGTAAATTGAGTGGTACCCTATTAACCGTCTAAAATGAAATAATAAGAACTGTTTACGACAAGACAGAACTTAAAATATAGATATATAATTATTATATTTAAAACAATTTGCAGGCGTGTTTTTCCGGATCATTAAACTCGTTAACTAAGCGTCTTTTTCAAGGTCAGTTGCTGTACTACTAATGACAAACAGAAATACAATACTGTGAAAGTACTTTAATTCGTGGGTATCAATTTTCGTGGTTTGAGCAATATTTACATGTTCGTGGGTTTTTCAATTCGTGGATTTTAGTTTTCTTGAAAAAAAAAATGAAAAAATTAAAGCCTTTAAATACGAAGTTTGCAAATAGTCTTGATTGAAGGAAATTGCAAAGTAAACATTGACCCGTGTAAATCGTAGTGACAACACTAAAGTGATCAACAGATTAAGGATCATGAAAGGTGTTAATTAGGCCATACACATGTCATCTAAATGAAACAGTAACATAAACAAATGCTATAAACGTATTTTGAATTGTCAAATAATTGTTATCAAAATCAAGCCCAGCATGAAATTATTATTTCCCATGTGTAAGAGAACTATGGCGATATAAAATGAACACTTTATCATACTAGCATATCAATACCGTAAATCTGACTTTCCTCGATCAACAATTTTTTTTATGAGAATTAAAGATCAACAGTTGTACAGTTTATGTTATTAAAGATAAAATGGGTATAATCATGCATGCAGGTGTACTTCTGTTACTGCTATTGAAGATATTCAAAACATGCTCTTGATCATATCAGTAGTCATATTATTCATACATACATAGGGATCTTTCCATGTCTTGACTTAGACAATGGTTGTTTTATTTCGTTGGGCACTTAAATTCGTGGATAAAGTCATCCACGAAAACCACGAAAATTGGTACCCCACGAATAAAAGTACTTTCACAGTAGATCTAATACTATATATAATACTGGTATTTTGTATGTTGTCCTTTACGATAAAAACAACATTTCTGTATAGCATCACCAACTATTAAATTTTCCCCAAAATATGACCATGTGACTTACTACCAGAAAACAATAGTATTACATTAGATAACATGAAGATAACATAAATATATTTAGAAAAAAGGAAAACAATGGGTAGATTATGGACTTTCCGAATTGATGTTCCTCCAAGTTCAGTATTTTTGTGATTTTACTTTTTAAACTCTTTACGATTATACCATTGTATACTGTAATCTTTCAGTTTTATTAGTTCTGGAAAACTTTCTCGTCTATGCTGTGCAGTCAACATTGATATGTTGACACAAACATATATTTTTCATTGCATATCATTCACGCTAGTCTTCTATCTTTATGTGACACATTCAGCATAGTGTGTTTGTACAATATGGGCCAGATAGTGGAGAGGTTTTATTATTAAATGGATAAAAATAATGTAAATATCATTTTATGATTGATATAGATTTGCATATCCCTCAAAGAATAGAACATTACAAACAGTTATCCCGTCATCACCATATTATCCATCAGGAATAGCTGTTGATCCAACCAATGACCATATATACTGGGTTGATCATATCGCAGGCAGACTCTCAAGGTGTTATCTAGATGGAAGCAATTTGACTGTGTTATCAAGTCTTAGTGAACCTTTTGTGATACGACTTAATCTTGCATACAGGTATTTAGTTTAATGTTTCTAGGAATTGACCACTGATGAATAAATTTGTTAACACAAATTTATAACTGTCAATCAGGTATTACTCCAGAAAGTAATGTCATTATGTTATTTTAATCATATGTGCAAGATGTTTGAATGGCTGACTCGGTATATTTCGTCTTGTGACATCCAACCATGTGAATAATAAAGATGTCTCCGCGATAAGTTTTAATTTTCTTTGGAAAACTTTCATTGACTCATATATTAATGGCAGATCTTTTCATAAAATAAGACACATGCCATTCTAGCTACTCTATCTATTAAATATAACAAGTTTGACTAAGAAAGATTACGAAAAGCAAAACGTGGCAACGTTTACGATAAATGACTAAGTAAATTTTAAATACAAATAAGGTAAAAGACCACACCACTTATAAAAAGATAATTCAATATACATGGATTTATATTTAACGCAAGTCTTATGAGGTTAAGGCCGGGTCTTTCAACAAGAGCTATCACATAATTAACAAAACACCGTAAAACTATTCAAAAGATATGAAAAATCTTTATGATATATTAATATTACATAATGCCAATTAATTTTGTAGTTTGGGGTATTGCTGTCAAATTTATGGATTTAAATAAAAGGTAGAAAAGGCTGGAATGTTAAGTACGGGCTAAATGCAGATAGTTACCTTTATCTATTTTTTTTCGAATTAACTTTGATTTTTCTAATACTTTACAGCTATCTCATTTACATATTGAACAACTTCTAGAAGACTAAAATATCTATAGTTTATCAGTAACACACATCAATGAATATGTAATTGTTCTTTTAAACTCAACTAGTGCTTTGTGTTCATGTTTATTAATCAAACCACTGTTTCTTCAGTCGTACTCATTAACAAAAAATAAAACAGTCGTATTTGATTTTCAGTACAGTAACAATTATTTTTTGTTCATGAAAACAATATTACAAAATTACATTGTAGTGATGCTTTTAACCTCACGAGACATGATATAGTTAACGAAACACCGCAAACATATTCAAAAACATGCCCTTTTTGTTTAAATAATTGCAACTTTTACTGTTAATTATAGTTTGCATGTATTTTTTTCGTTTTACGTTAGCAATAATTTTATAAGATTCAGGAAAAAAATATTCCCTTTGGATGGGCCTTACATTCAAATCCCGTCCACTTTCCAAAAATCTCAGATTTTTTAAAAGGCGTCAATATACCTGAAAAATACTGCTCAGTTAGACCCCTATTTGGCCCCAAAATATATTTTTTTTACAAAATTGTTAAATTGTAAACTTTATGCTTCATATTAGAAAGTAGAATACTTCCTTTACATACATATGGGCTGTGTTTGCCAATTAAATGCACACCATTAAGTAATGCTAAATTACTGAAATCTTAGCATTTTGGTTAATGTTTAGACGGTAACCGTCCGAAATGGAAGTGATCGCATTTGTTTTCATTTTTAATATTTAAATGTAAGTTGTGTTTGGTGGTAATACATAACATATATAAACTTTGGGAATGAACACGAATACGGCCGTTTTCATGTTTGACAAAAAAACATCTAAAAAGTGGCATATTATTGCATATTTTGTACATATTTCATGTGTATGCTTGACTTTGATCGTCTTTAAAGGTTGACCAGTTTAAATCTTTCAAATAAACTATTTGAATCGACCAAAGTACTTAAAAATGTCCAGACCTACTTTCTTGTTTACAGAAAATTAATTAAATTATGTATAAAGGGGCCTTATCACGTTCCATGAAAATCTCACAATTATCTTGAATTAGCTGCTAGATGTTAAACCTGTATTAGTCTGTCCCATTTAAGTGACACACCATGCACATCTTTGTTTGCTATACATGCTTGACTTGGACATTTTATTTCATTGTGTAATGATAAGTAAAAAACACTGAGGTAAGATAATTTATTACGAGATTGAAGCTTTTCAAAAATTATCGTAAAAAATGCCCTGCAGATGCCTTGCTTTGGTATCCAACAAAAATATATCTTTTTATTCTACGATGCGTTTAAAAGTATTTGATGTTTTTTATGTGTTTTAGTATATGTGTAATCAACTGTGGAATCATCATTGCAATATTACTAACAGACTTTATAATCATATTGATGATACAAACATTCCTTGAAATCAAGAGTCATTGAGATATAGAAAAATGATCTTCATGGCATCTATTTAGCAGTAGCATTCACTATGAAATATGACTCAATTTGTTTGTTTCGGATGTTAAAGCTAGCTCCTCGAAGCAAGAATTGCAGGTTAAATACTATGATTTGTTTAAGGTTAAAAAAATAACGCTTCTTTTCCAAATGACGCTTTGGAACATCCGAATTTGATGTCAGTAGATATTTTTCTTCAAATCAAAATATATGAAGCACCAAGTAAATTAACTTTTGTAAAATGTCAGTCGACCTACTACACTCAACCTTCCTTTTTTTAAGTTTAGTAAAACAATGTTTGATTTAAAGTCCGTTTATATGTTAAAGTTCAATGTTTTTGTTTTTCTATTGTTTTCCTGTAATCACTGATGTGCTTCCCTATGTTTTAGTTTGTTTGTTTTTTTAGATTTTTTACTTTTGAACAACGGTATACTATTGTTGCGTTAAATAAAGCGGTCATTTATCATAATCCTTATGAAGCATTATCAGCCTATCTTATAATTGTGCGTTAAAAGGGGTAACTACACATGTGTACACAAACAAAAACTGAACCTGCAACTGAAATCTCTTGTGTCGCCACAAATATGTTTTTACTTTCAGATGGATGTATATAGTTGAGAGGACTAAAGGAATATTAGAGTCTAGATTTAATTTATTCAAAAAAGATCGTTTTTGTATCGGCATCTGTTTATTGCATGGATATAGGTAAGTTGTTATTAGTTAACTTTGTTGTAGTGTTGCTAAAGATATAACAGTCGAATGTATATTGGTCTGTATGCTATGCTAGTTATAAACAAAAGTACCAACAATGGATGTATAAGCCTGCTTCAGCGAAAGTATAAGCTCTTCTGCTGTTAACAAAAAAGAATAATGTGTTAAAAACAGAACCTCCATAGGAGCTTTGTCGTTTATTATTGAACTTGGAGGTACGTCTCCACCGTCAAATAGCAAATTATCTGTTGATGCTTTGTCTTGGTGTTAGAATAAAGAAACACAAAACAAAATAAGACAGCGAAGTTTATTTTTTATACAGAACATAATTAGGCTGATCATTTTTTTCGTTTGAAACAAAACTGGTTAAATGTGTAAACCTTTCCTTGTGCATTGCTTCACGGTACAACTTAGTACATCACTAGTGAAGTGTACACAAGATTAAAAGAAAATGACTGCGATCCACTTATAACTAATCTATGTAAGAGATAAAACACATTTTCAAACATTTGTTTCCAAATATTGTAGACACTGATGAAAACAGACTGTATTGGATTAATAATAACAATGGTGACATTAAATCAGCTACATTCGATGGCTCTGATATAAAAACAATTATTTCTACAAATTCTAATGGCAACAAACTAGCTATTGGTGTCCTTGGAAGTAATATTTTTTATGCTGATAATATACAGTTATTAACGGTTGCTAAAACACCAGGATCCAAGCCAACTGTTCTGTATAACGATACAAGTAGGATTGAAAGTATATTTGTGTTTAATCAGTCAGGTATGTAAAAAAAATATTTCTAAAAATGTTTTACAAAAAGCTATTTCATGAAGAAACGTATTTTATCATATAATATTTATTATATAGTATTTAATTATGATACAATCAAATCAAGAATTGCATACATTTGTAATTATCTTACATTTTCCTAGTCGTTTAAATCCGATTATATCCAATGTAGGTGGATGTATAACATGTATAAAGGTAGAGATCGACATCTTCTACATCTACATTATTTGATCTTCATAATTCTTAATTTACAATTTTCAAATAATAATTGCTAAGTGTCATTACTTGAAAGTAAGAATGCATTTGAATAGTTTATAAAGTTTGTCAGTACTTTCAAGAGAATCATCTGTTGACTTACAAGTGTTACCAAATACATACAGGCAATTAAAAAAATAGTGTTAACATAATGAATGTTATTGGTATATATAACGTCTTTTGTGCTTTACTTACATGTAATTTAGATTTTTTTTATTATCGATGCACATGCTTTTTTATATTATAAGTATTTACTTTTTTTTTAAATATATATTAACACAAGAACATTATTTAAATAATGTATGTAATTTCAATAAACATGTGCAGTAATGTATGGATGCTTTTTGTGGTTTACGGATGATTTGATTATATGCACTACACGTATCAAAATCAAACTCAACATCATATTTTACAAAGAAAATCGTTTGAAAAAGAAATCCGTTTCGAATCGGCCAAAACTAAAACACTAGTACTATACAATTGAACTGAACCATACAGTTATTTGAAAACATTACGTATTAGGTCATATTTTAAAACTTATTATTTATTTTTTTTCTTACATGTGCTTATATCGGTTATTTTGATTTTCTAGTTGCTTCCTAATTTTTCATATGTTTAGCTTTTTATTTATTATATATATATGTCTTGTTGTGTAGACTAACCAAATGCACATGTGTAGTGTTTTCCTAACGTAGCTACTCTGCATTCCATGCCCTTTGCTTATTCAATTCTATTACTTTATAAGTTACAATAAAACCTTTATTCTATACGTTTGTATTGTCTTCACTGATGAAATGTATTCATATTGATATTTGTTGTTGTTGAATAAAATACGTATTTCTTAAATAAAATACTTATTTCTTCAATCTCTTTCATTTTATAACTTTTTTTCAAATTTCGTTGCCTAAAGTCATTTGTCTGTTATTATTGTTTGCGTAACAAACATAAATAATAATAATTTAAATTAGCAAGTTACCTTTTCTACGACAAAAATTGGATAAAAATGAAATAGAAAGACACATTCTAGAGGTACTTAATTCTACCCATAATTTTAATATAGTATAATTCTAAAAAATCATAATGCTTTGTCCTTTTAATATCTAAATACGAGCATGTTATTTCATATTTAACTGAGAGAAATCGTTAATAAAGTTTAATTGAATGGTAGTGTTATGATTATGTTAAAAAAATCAATTTAATTCACAAAATATCGGTGTTCAAAATTTTTTATTTAGTTTTTTCTACTTTACGAAATGGATTTTTTCTAAACCTTGAAACACACAAAGAAATAAACAAAACTCTAGTAGTACATCAATACATTATTTATTCATTTTTTATTTTAATACATCTCAACTCACCGTCAGTACCTGATTGACGTCAGGGTTTGATGTAAGGATCATATATTAAGCAACATAACCTGGCCATATATCATGGAAGTAAACTCAACACAGGTAAATGTATAATGATAAGTTCTTCAGTAGTGCTGTTTTTTTTGTGAGTTTTACCATTATGATAACATTGTTTTCTATAATTGTACAACGGCCAACACAATTAAACTTAAAGTTAAAATTAAAAGTAACTTTTATACTTAAAAAGTCACGTCATCCGGAAATATTAAACTGACATATCTTGCCTTTGATTTGTAGTCAATCTAATGTTGTACCTATGATATTGATTCGACCATTTGCAGCCTGTTAACACTAAACTCGGATGTTGTTTGGTAACGCAGATTCGGAATTGTATAACTGAACGATTTACGGTGTTTTATACAAAAACCTGATGACTTCTGTATGTAGCATTTCATTTGGAATCTAAAACTACCAATTGTTGTTTTAATTATATTTTTTCATCTTTGTGCTTGCTTTTTACACCAATTCGGGTATTCACAAACTAGAAAAATAATAAAACAATCTCATTTTAGGCCTTTTTACTCCTCACCGTTCCAAATTGTCCACATGTATTTTGGGGGCATTTCAAAAGATAGATCATTCATACACTGTGAATCATTATAATTCGTTATATATCAATGTTCGTGTGTGTCGTGCGTATGGGGCTAACCATTTATTCAAAGTTGAATGTGTTTTCTAAAGGCTGTTATGCAGAGATTGGCAAAATCATGAAATCAAATTTCAAGGAACATTGATGATTTCCTAAATCCACAAAAATCCATTCCCACGACAAAAACAATCTGTATTTCTCTTGTCCGTTGCTTTTTGAATTCCTCTTTTTGTAACAGTCAATTTAATTTTAGGATGGTGATATCTTCAGTATTGTCAGCTAATTACCATATACAAATGATGCAGTATGAGTACAAACGACATTAGGTTAACAAGTTACAGGTAACATACGTATAGGCAGTTGACAATAAACAGACCCCGTACTGCATTATTAGATAATACAGCCCAAACATTACAAATGTAAAACGAAAACAAACCCAAACTAACGGCATGATTTAATCATTTAATATACAAAACAATAAACACAACCGAATAATATGTACAGTATCAAACTACAGCTAATTATCGATTCCTGACTTGGGACCTCCAAATGCAGAATGTGACGGAGTAGGACATGTACCGTTCCTGAATATGAAACAGTTGTGTTTTAGTGGAAATCTGAAAAATGTTGAAACAACAGAAACTCGTCAAATCGCTAACATTTTTGTTTAATCTGTACTTCCATTTTGTTATAACTAAATTGCTATTTCAGTGTTTTTTGCTGATAGAAAACAATCTTGTCGAAATTTTTCTGTTTAAATTGGTTATTGTTAACATAGACAAACACAAACATATATAACATTAGAACGTAAATATACTATTGTTTGATTTAATTCAGCTTACTAGATTTGTTTAACTCTGCATGGAACGATACGTATGCGAGAGATATGTACACTTTTTGAGTAAGTGATATAGGTAAGGCTTTGTATATTCATTCGATGTATGTTCGATGTAGGTTCACGGATATTTTCATTCCTTTAGCCAGTTATTTGTTTTAAAGGCAAAATCGTTCAGTCTAAATATATGCTATTGTTAAAAAATGTTTTAGTTCGTATCTTTTTGATTTCATAAAATTATTACTAATTTCACAGAAGGTAGTCAATTATTAGATAACTGAAGCGATCAGGCAAATGCATTGATGTGTAAGATGTATTGGTGTGTAAGATGTATTGATGTGTAAGAAGTATTGATGTGTAAGATGTATTGATGTGTAAGATGTATTGATGTGTAAGATGTATTGATGTGTAAGATGTATTGATGTGTAAGATGTATTGATGTGTAAGATGTATTGATGTGTAAGATGTATTGATGTGTAAGATGCATTGATAAAATCTACAATAAGGTGACACGCTGAATTCAAAACAAACTAATGTGTATGTTCCTTAAAGTAAACTTTAAAGTATCTCTAGTTTGCACTTATCATGCATCTGAGTGAATATTACCTGTTTGCCTTATTATAAACATACAATTAAAAATTTTCCTATGTCTGTTGTCATTTAGTAAAGAGCAACCAAACATTATATATTATAATATGCATGTTATATACATATTAGGCATGAACGAGCACTTAACATCATATATCTGTTTTTCTTTCCTTTGTAGATTAAACTAGAGTGGTGGACAAATGTCAATTATAAAACGGGAATATCAATTAAAATCGAAACGTAAACACAACGTGTTGAATATATTATTGCAACATATAGTCTATTGACACTTGTATCATGTGTATATTAAGTAGAGAGTATATACACACACGTTTTTATTAAGTAAAACAAATATCTTTGACGTAATCGAGTAATTTGCCAGTGTTTTGTGTTATATCTGTATACTAGCTCGTTTGATGCTGCATCTTGTATTTCCCTAAACACGTGTGTATCCCGGTAACGTCCCCAACACAACAAATTAATAATTTTCTAAAATGCATTGATGAACAATTGGAATTGAAACAGAAAAAAAATGGATATATTGAAAAAAATTACCCATTTAAAGTGTTTTTGCATGTGTATGTAGTTACCTTATGCGAAGAGGAATATTTTTGTGGGCATATGTATGCTACCTGTTCTATTAAATATGTACACCGAAATACGTTAAGACATTTCTCCGTACTTGTAATTCTATAAACTATCATACACAAAGTACAATTTGAACTCCACACATATTCGTTACACTGGATACTATGACATTTTGCTACTATTTGTTGGTCAATTTTCAACATTTTGCAAAATGTTAACCTACTGGTTTTGCTTGACTGATACTAGAGAAATCATTTAGTCAACGTAAATCATATATGTTTCCTTTTTTATTTTAGGTCCACATGAGTCGTAACAAAATTGCAAAAGATAGTGTCAAATCCAACAAGTTAATAATGTCAACGAGAGATGACAGTTAAACACGTTGATATTGACTGAACATATATAAAAAAAAAAGGAAAAAAAAAGTTAATGAAAGTTGTATATATGTAGTGAACTCAAATTTTGAAATCAATAACGTATGGATAATATACCCATACCTTTTTAGTAGATTGATATTTTGATGTAATGAATATATCATCAACCATGACATTTTTAGACTTATTTGTAAGATTGCAACATAGTAAACTACTACTGCAACCTGAATTCATTGTCAGAGGCTGTGGATTCATTTATTTTCTTGGGTATCAATTTTCGTGGATTGAGAAAAACTTGCATGTTCGCAGATATTTGATTTCGTGGTTTTGTCAAACTTTGCAGACAAGCCTATAATAAATTTGTAGTTCGTTGAACATTTAATTTCGTGGTTCACCTCTACCCACAAAAATTGGTATCAAACGAATAATAATGAATTCAGAGTGGTTAGAATATCTACCTATGGACAGTTCATTCCTTGATGATTTGCCAGCCCGATCACTTAATAAATGCATTTAGAATTTAAGAAGAACCGATAAACGTCATAGATGAAATGGAATACATGAGGTGTAGTTAAGATCACAACAATTCCAAAAGAGAAAGAAAAAAGCCCTTGCAATGTTTAAAAACAATAGATTTTAACAAATTTATAAGTTTTAGAATAAAAAAATATACTACAAAAATAAGACCATGTATAGTCCTCCAAGTGCCGTAAATCTTTCAGATAACTTAGATCCATATCTTTGCTAATTATTTAATAAAAAAATTCTGTGTATTTACATTACATGAATACTGATGTTTGAAATACTGACTGAAACGGCTAGACTGTCATTTGAAATAATAAAATGAAATATTTCTAAAAAGTGAAGATGGAATAAACAAAGTTTACAATTGTTAAAAAATTACCATGGAATGTATTTGTTCTCCTTAACAAACGATAGTGTTGATAACATTGACATTCAATTATACACTAACATATAATATGTTTTCCCATCGATACACACACGTGTAAGTTATGTAAAATGTAATTTAAGATAAACCGCATTTCCTTTTTAAAAAGTCCTGTTCTAAACAGTACAAGATCTAAATATCAGTCTTCTTTAAATTCTTAATACAAGAAGGAAAGAGACCTGATGAGATGAACTTAGCTTTTTTTTTGTCATCTGCAAATGTTTGCTACCTGAACTAATACGATTTATTTCACTAACTTTTGTAAGAAGCAAAGACATTTCTAGAAATATCTATGTAGTTTGATAAATCTAAACATAAACAAGTTGATCGACAAGTTGTGTCCCATAGTCCTTGGTCTACAAATTGTTTATGAAATGCTTCTTTCCAAATCACAGTGGCTTCCAAATAACTTATGTTTTATCAATGAAATTGTTATTCATAGTTTCATTAGTTTTTTTTTTATAGTGTTCACATGTCTCTTAAAATAAACTCATCATATATACCAGGATTAAAATTCATATTTACGCCAGACGCGCGTATTGTCCACTAAAGACTCATCAGCGTCAAAAAATGTTTTAAAGGCCAAATAAAGTACGAAGTTGAAGATCAATGAGGTCCAAAAGTTCCTAAAATGTTTGCCAAATACAGCTAAGGTAATCTATTTCTAAGGTAAATAGCCATATAGATACCGTAATCACGCTGATCATTATAATCAATTACTGCGCTTTATTTTGTAACTCATTGTATTGTAAAGCTCAAATTTTGGGCACCATGATTGATAAATAAAATACCTGATAATTAGGTCTTTCCACTTTTCTGTGGAAAGACCTATTGTTTTTCTTCTGATTATTTTTTTTTTCTTCCGCCTAATTTTGTTCTTGCGATAAACATTTGTTTCGCAATATATCGCTTAGATATTTTGTATATGATATCGAACAGTGTATGCGCTTTTGAAATTTACCCTGCATAAACGAATACTTTTCTTTGTAGGAGTTATCTCCCCAAACACTGTTTTCCTTGTTATCGCATCTCCTTCGCAACCGTAAAAGATTATGACAAATTTATTTTACAAAATTGCTCGTTATATCCTTGGCATGATTTGTCCTATTTTGACCGAAACGATATGACCGGTCCATATGAGAGTTATTTCCCCTTATGCATCTGATATTACATCTTCGCTAGCCAAGGGTTACGATCCATTCCCGCTCTCTTCACCCTTGGCGGATTGAGATAATATTTCGGAGACACAAGGTTAGAATTTTTATTGGTTGCAGTAGAAACTCGCTGCATCGAATCAAAAAGCGCCTATAACACGATCACGTGTAAATGTAGAAAGTGTTTGTAAACAATCGCCACGTGTTTTATTGTGCAACAAGTCTTTACATCACTAAACATACGACTATTTAGTGACAACTTGAATGTTTTTAATCAACTTATCGACATTTCTGTGTATGTTTCATGCATGAATGTCGACGTATATTTTCGTTTCCGGCTTTTCCAAGTGGGCAGAATCTAGACGCTACCGTGTTTTTACCTCTAAATTGAAGAGTTAAAGTGCTACCATTGGTCAAGAATAATGTATTTGAAATGGGCGTGAATTTAATCTTCCGATAGATGGCGCAACATTGATATCACAAATGTTGGCTCAATCTGCCAAGGGTGAAGAGAGCGGGAGTGGATCGTAACCCTTGGCTAGCGAAGATGCTGATATTAGTGATATGCATTTTCTATCTTATAAATCATAAGTGATAGAGACCTAGGATCTTTTGATTTGAGGTCCTTGGTCCCAAAATATGAAAATCAGGTCAAGGTCAAAGGTCAAGGTCATATTCTAATATTTGAATTTGGCTTATTTTCACTTATATCCAAAGACTGTATAAGATATCAACAAATTATTTTTACTAAATTGTTAGTTGCGACATGTCGTAAGATGTAAATTTTGATTGCAAGCGTACGTTGAATGTAAAAGGGAGTTTTCTCCCCTCTTGTATTTAAAAATACGCGTTTGGTGATATAACTCATTAACTAAATATAATTAAGACCTATGGTCTTTTGATTTGAGGTCCTTGGTTTATGACCTTGAAATTGATCTCTAGGTCATAGCTTAATTTGACGTTCTAGATTTTGACCTTTGCTTTTATTCTATATGTATACATGATAAAGATATACAACTTTTAGAAAAAGGTATCAAACCATTTAACCTTGAAAAAAAAACGGAAGTGACCTTTTGTAAACCGGAAGTAGCTATTTTTTTGTACTTTATTAATATAAAAGTATATAGAACCAGATATTTTTGGAATTAGTGTCAAGTAAATATTCAAATATAATCGGAAGTAACATTTTTCAAACCGGAAGTAACAAATTATCTCCCTTATTTAAAAAAAATGTATGGAAACAATATATTTTTGGAATCAGCTTACTAGGTGCTATCATTTGACGATTGAAATGACATTTTAAACTTAGTTTCACAACTTTTCATATCAAAATACATTGTTTTGATGGAAAGACCTTCAATTGTTCTCTGAACAATTGGTTTTTAATTATAATGTATATTGCATTGTTTACATTTCTTATGATTTCAAAACCTACAGAAAACTGTATTCTTTTTGTTAAGGGTATACAATACAGTTACAGGAGAGATAATGACGTTGCTAACGTAAATTGTTATTTTCGCGACGTCACATGGTGACTTATCGGGAAAAGATGCAGTTTTTGGCTGATTTTTATCATTCAAACTGATTTAACTTGAAAACGAGTTCATATATCCCTCTTTTTTATAATGACATTTGGTTTGATTATGTAAAAAGACTATGTGTACCAATTTTCATGAAAACATAAATAGTTATTTTTTTAAATTTGATATATATACACAGCAAAAATGATGTTTGTTTCCTACATTCATAAACCTTTCATAAATTTGAATTATTTGTAAAAACAAAATGTACAAATCGATGCAATATTTATATAAAACATACTTTACAAATATTTTAACAAAAAAACCAGATCGTGTTTATCTTTTAAAACAAAAAAAATATGTATTGCTATCGAAAGGAATAATACGTCCACTAATCCGTATTTTGAGGAAATCTCTGAAATTTGAAACTCTCAATTTACTCAAAAAGTATCACATGAAGGTATATTTTTTATTACATATTTAATTTAATCAGGTAAAAGATAGCCTACATGCACATGTTTATCAAAGTTTAAATACGGGATCAAAACTTTATCATATGCTCTTAAATTGTACTCATCATTGGTAATTTTCAACAGTGGACATTGCGAAATGGTTTATATTAAGAACATGTAAGTATTGAGACGATTCTAGAAAACAAATATCGTTTAAGATAAATGCATTTTGAGATTTCCAGGAATTAAAAAACAAGAAATTAGTAAATATTTTAAACAAAGTAGTTCCTACGCATAACTCCATCTTTGTCAGTAGTTGAAAAACTCTACTCCGAGGAAAAATCAAAACGGAAAGTCCCCAATTGAATGTCAAAATCAAATGATAAAATAAAATAAACGAATGGACACCAACTGTCATATTCCTGACTTGGTACAGGCATTTTAAAATAAAAGAAATAGTGGATTTAACCGATTTTATAACGCTAAACCTTTCACCTGTATGACATTTGCATCACATCTCATTATATTTACAACGATGATTGAACAAATCAGACATAATAGGTAAAATAGTGTCAATATGAAATAAATACATCTATCTCAAAACTGCCTTAAAATGCAATAGGATCCGAAGATTTTGTGTTTACGTAACAATACAAACATTCAGCTTTAACATGTTCATCCTTGAACATAACATTCATGCGTTAAGAGCACTTATAGAAAATCGCAGCAATTTATTGCAAAAATTGTACACTTTCTTCAGCTTTATTGGATGAACTCTCTTTGTGTTGCATCACATGGGTAAACAGGTTCTGTATAGCAATTTTACAAATCGGTATACCTATGCAAGTAGGATGCAATACATGTTGATTCACCTTGGAGGTATAGTGTAACAGTCATTATTACGTACATCTATGAGTTTGCGCTGAGGTTAATTAAATTTAGATTTTTTCAATAGTTTCACAGTATTGTTACAAAGCGGAAAAAAGATGTCCTATTTCAATTCACATAAACTATCTGTTTTTTTGTTCCACACACAAAAGTACCGATCTTAATGAACGGCAGCTACTCTACAGCTATATTATAATTATAAATTATCAAATAAATAACACAAGTAACAGATTCATTGTTTCATTTTCGACAACTGTGGATGTATCAATAAATATGTGTGAATATCAAGAAGTAAATATGGCCGCTTACTCCATTATTCCGACGGTGAATTATAGAAGTGGCAGTGAATCAGGGTTTATATACAAAATATATTAATCTAGGCTACGAAAGATAATCTAAATTGAATCATGACGTTTAAATGCATAGTATATCAAAGATTCATGATACGTCCGATACAGTTACAGCTACTAAACCACTCAACGTTCCCTCCTACACGGAACGAAAACGGAACGAACACGCGAATGGAATGGAATGAGAACGAACGAGTTAAATCAGTCAAAATCGTGTTTCTCCACTCATTTCATTCATATAAGTCAAATCGTAATTTTCCGCTCACATTCGTGTGTGAACGAAACGAACGAAACGAACGAAACGATCAGTATAGTCCGTGTAAACAAACATGTTCCGTTCAGAAACGATACTATCTCATCTGATTGGTTGTTTGGCGATTATGCTAGTTTTCAAATTTCTAAATGAAACGAATAAATATACTAAAGTTAATCGGTATATTATACTACTCATTATATTTATTTATGAATAGTCATATTCATTACATTGTTTTGTTATTGTATTAAAATAAAAGTAATAAGTCTGAAATTAATGTATAAAAAGAAAAGTAACATACACAAATATTTAAATTATGAAAGGCTAACATGATCAATCTAAATATTAAAATACCTTCTCTTCTTTTGCCGGCTTGTTATACGAGTTCTTGAAAAAAATGCATATTACTTGTAAAAAAAAATATACGCGAACATTCTTTAATTCATTATTCACATCTATTATTAAAGTTGTCATTTTTTCTATTTATTTTTGCTTAGGGATCTTCATATTAGTTAGTGAAATATACATCGTAAAAGACGTGAACAAATTTAAAGAGCATCTCAGAAACATAATTTAGTAACAGTCGCTCTACCTGGTTGAAATAAATAGAACTTATAATACTATATTAAGCTTTCAAAACATGTGTATGTCACAATCTTTTTCGTTTTCATCGTCAAACGATTTGCATAGTTTTCTTTATTAAAGAAATGAATGACCGTATTCGTGTCTGTAATTAAACTAACGCCTATTACGAATTTTCGAAAAATAAAATAAAAAATCTTCTTATTTCGTTTCACGTATTGAAACCATGATGTCTTACGATGACTGTAGTGAAAACATCTTCCATTTTTTTATATTAACGTATGAACATGTATCTAACCGTTTTCAAACCTAGTACAATATACTGCAAACGACATTCTTCAATTAAACCATTAACCAAATTCTGTTAATATATCTGCATAAGCAGGCCAAGTCCAGTATTATCTTCATGTACAATGTATTTGTTTTTATTCAAGTGCAAACACCGGTAATGATTGGTTGATGGTTTCTTAACGTCCAGTGGCACGTATATCATCTATGCTCAGGATAAATTACGCTCACCGATATACTTAGAAAGAATATTCAGGGAAGAAAATAATCATTCAATATATAGTATTTTCTGTTTACCTATATGGCTCAAAAAAAAATAAACGGTTGATATTATTTGAAAATCTATCTAACGGAAATTAAAAACTGACGTTTATAAAAAAAAATGAAAATTAACTATAAACAAGAGAAGTGAGTCATTCTAAAAGTGTTTGAAAAAGAAATAAAACTGCTTTGAATATCTAAAAATACTATGAAAATATTGGAATTGTCTTGGACAGTAAAATTAATATCAAATATGAAAAATGAAAAAAAATGTCATATACATTCATGTATCTATGATGAAAATAGAAAATATGCATGGTCGGATCAAGCCATTTTAAAAAAGGGGGGTTCCAACACAGGATAAAGAAGAGTTCCAATCATATGACCCCATTCAAAAGCATTGATCGTCAAAAATAGTTGGTTCCAACCCCCGTAACCCCACTGAAAAAAATTTGAAATACTCCGTTATATTTACGACATATAGGTACTTATTCAAACTTTAATACTAAAACATTTTACTTCGAAAAAAAAAATTATAATAAAAACAAATTATCAATGCTCTAGCTCAGGGAAACAATGCGCATGTGCCAGATCGATCGTGATTTTGCGTTATCGACTAATTAGATACGAGATTTGATTAACTGGGGGCATTATCAGTTTATTGATTTATCAGATCGGCATCGTTATTACTGTAGTCAGATTAATGCTTTATATTTTATTTTCACATGCTATGGCAAACGAAAATATATACAAGTTCAACATATGACAAACAAAAGGCATCAGAGAACAGAAGTTACAGAGTATACACTAACATTATGACAGTATATGTGATCTAATTTTCCATGCGGCTGCATTTGAATAGATGCATAGTTCTACTGTCAGAGATTTCGAATAAATTATCTAACTTGTGCCGATTTTGCCAAAAACAGTAGAATAAATATAAAATTCTATATGCACATATCTATACGTTGGACATGATAAAACAAAATGATATTCGTCCTCCAAAACATTCATACTGCATCATATACAAATTTTATTTTCTCTTTGAGTATTCAGATAACACCAAATTTCAAGTGTGCTGATACGCAATGTTGTTAATATAAATACATTACAATGAAAATCTCAGTATCCTTCAAAACCAAATACTACTTTATATCGTTTATAAATACAAAGTGTGTTACATTCTTCTAAAGCTGAAGATTCCACTGACATATTAAAACAGACTATTCTGACCGTTATGTTAATTAATCTTAATTACAAAAGGAACGGTTTGATATATGTCACCTGACTTTGAGTGTTACCTTCACGAAAAAATGGGCAGATTCATGCGGTGATATTCACTTAGCAGATCGTATGTATATTCAAGAAGGTACGGGTGCTACTTCATCACCATATCTGAGGAACTGATCTTAGATCATAAAAATAAAAGTCAATCAACACCTACGCCATGTAGTATCATAAAGTTTTACCTTAAACTATTAATCTCACCAGGCGACAGCTAGACACAATTAATATACCCTTAATAATCTTAATCATGTTCTGACAGTTAGATACCATTAAAATATATGTTCAAAATGCTAGCTCTAATTGCTTGCGTGTATTTACATAATTTTGTTGTGCCTAATTCAAATGCATCGGATATTGACAATTTTGAAAGGAGGGGGAGAGAGGTATCTGGGTCGTTCAGGATAAGATCTTAAACAGATTTGTTTTTATATATATTTAATATATTTATATAGCTGCCTACTTGGATCTTTTGACATACGTCCTTCTTTTTGACAGGTTTTGCGAAAGCGATACTTAGCGATGCTAGGTTCCGTCGCCAGCATTCACACCGACTAATTCAGCATTTAGGTTCAGTCTGTGGTTAAAGTTTTGTTTTACATCAAAATCGTTGTCAAATATAATGGAATTTCGGGAAATTGGAACATTGACTTCTTTATGTCCAAAATACAGTATCCAGGGCAAAATTTTGCATATATTTGTTTTCATTTTTCCGTATTTTACTACTAGATGGACTTCGTTTTTCCTGAACAGTTAATTTCATGTTTGTCTGAGGTTAATGATTTTCGTGCAGCCATCAATAACCGTTTTGTTTAACCGTACAGTTGCAAGTTAAATGCATATATCCATGCAAGTCAAGACCATGATAATGATATATGAATGTTGAAACTATTTTGTTCTACATGGCGCTGGACTTTCACTCGTTTGTTAAAAAAACAGTCAGAGAAAAGACATTGCATGTATATATCTTATAAGTGGGTGCGGCTGTTTTGCTTAGATTTTCATTCCATATGACGATCTGTAGCTGTTTGATTTTATGGGAACTTATTTTATTATGGTTTGAACAAGGAATGTATATATACTGTACCAAGGTTTAACGGTCAGATTATTTATACAATATTGAAAACATAACATTTATGAAGCCATGAAGTTTTTTTTATTGAATACATCGCATAGTATCATTCATTACGACTATGGGTTTTGACCAGCAACAACTTTCAAAAAGCTCCGTCTTACATGACAATCATATAGTTTAGGTTGTTTATCTATATTCTCCCGAAAAAAAGGCTAAAGAGAATAAATTATGTAGTGTCACCATTGTATGATATACTGTTTTGGTAATAAATGACATTACGCCAGCATGTTTCTGGAAGTTATTCTCAATCGACAAAAAAATTATATTTCTGCACATAAACTTCTTCAAAGTTCTTTTTAACAGCTTCCAGTGACTTGAAGGACCTCGTTCCTTTTTTATCATACATTTCGTTTTGGTTATTTGCAAGCAGTAATTTCAAATATCTTTTCCGATTTTCTCCCGTAATTTTTAAACACTATGTCCCGAAATTTTTCAAAATATTATTTATTTTACTTTATTACACATAAACATAAACAAACAAAAAACAGGTGACACTCAACGACTTCACAGGTAAACGGGAAAGCGGCAGGCGGCCTAATAAACGCCTATTAAAAACCGAATATTGATGTGTACCATATATGACTTTGTCCCTAGTTCATCCAAATCTCTCATATTCTCGCAAGAATTTTAATTAAACGCTTGACCCACTCAGAATTCTAGGTCGCGAACAAGCTTTCCCTGAACTAGTCTATTCTTTTTATTATGCCACACCTTCGATAGTAGGAGGGCATTATGTTTGCTGGTCTGTGCGTTCGTTCGTCCGTCCGTCTGTCCCGCTTCAGGTTAAAGTTTTTGGTCAAGGTAGTTTTTGATGAAGTTGAACTGTGCGTTCGTTCGTCCGTCCGTCTGTCCCGCTTCAGGTTAAAGTTTTTGGTCAAGGTAGTTTTTGATGAAGTTGAAGTCCAATCGACTTCAAACTTGGTACACATAATACCTATGATATGATCTTTCTAATTTTAATGCCAAATTAGAGATTTTACCCCAATTTCACGGTCCACTGAACATAGAAAATGATAGTGCGAGTGGGGCATTCGTGTACTGAGGACACATTCTTGTTTTGTCAAGCAACATACTGTATGATAGCTTTGTGAATCGATTCTTAGCTTATTTTGTTACGTTTCCCTAACGTACAGTGGCAAATATTTCACTTAAATTCCGGATGAAATAGTGGTAATAACAAAATCTTACAATACAAAAATGTGTTCATAAAAATAGGGTAAAAGTTTTGACAGCTACTGGACATTGGAGAAATATTATAAAGGGGCATATATTTTGAGAGTACAGAAGGCCACATATATACGATCATTCAAAGTGTTGTTGTAGTGGTTCGTTAACTCGCATAGAGAACCGTAATGTACCTACTCGATGTTACACGAGTCGTTGGTTTTAGCGTTCAACAAAACTTGTATGTCTATACTGCCTGCTTATCCATACTTATATCTCTGTTCGCGGCATTTGGTTTTACTGCTAGATGGATGTTTCGATGATGATCTTCATTTTAGACACATACATACATGTATGTACTATGAAGACGACGAAATCTTATATGTAAGCCATAATAATTTATCAATAATAAAGCGGAAAGGGAGCTCTCAGAAATGTCAAATGGCGTTTTTTTTTTTATCAAAGACCAATTAACCGATTTTTTTTAAAATATTCGGGACAAATTGCATGACAAGTATCATTAACGATCTATCCTCTTTTTCTAATGGTGAAACAGACTAGAAAAAAAGGTATAGTCATATAAGCACATGGGGTTTAAATCAAGATTGTTCAGCACAAAACACTTTAGATGCATTTGGTTATCAAAATTATTGAAAAATAACTTGTCAAAACTATAATCAAATGTTTAGAATAGTTCAGTGGACAATAACATGGACCATAGACCAAATATCGTGCGAGACACGAATTAATTTATTGCGTGCTACGTATACAACTCCAATGAAGATAATTAACATTTCGTTGTATATTTCATAAAATATTTCTCTCGCATTTTATAAAAACATCAGTTTTATAGACAACAAAATCAAAAATTTTCAAAACAGGGAGTTTATTGAATAACACCTTGCATATTAGAAAAAAAAAGAGAAAAACATTAGAGAAAAACTGCGAAAAGATACTGGGACAGAACTGAAACTAAATGTATCTATCTCTGATGTTTAGATTGTTCTCTTTTTAACAAAATATTTATCTTTTCGCGAAAAATTAAGTTGGACACACAGCAATGCAGTGCAGTAAGCAAAAAAAAGCAATCGACAGATTGATGCTTTCTTTTACCATTTAATTCACAAACACAACTGTTCTGAAGTCTTTACAGCAACAGGATGACTTATTTTCTGGTTTGAATCGTTTTGCGTCGGAACTTTTTTAGAGCTTACTATTCGGTATGGATTTTCTGTATGGTGACTTATGGTTGCTTTCATCTGTCATTAACTCTTGTGGGTAGTTGTCTCTTTTGCAATTATACCAACTTTTTTTATTTTAGATTTATGTCATTTTCTGTATAAAACTATTAAACTATTCCTTCGGAATGTATACAATAATCAATGAATATTAATTGTACTAGTATATCATTTTGATGTACCCCTGTCACGTACTTTATATAGTTAATTACCGCGAGATTTCAACTCAAACGTGCGTAGGATTTCGAGATGGTGACATATAACAACTAACATCTATAAAAACTGGACCCATGTTGTGTTCACCTATGGCAGGGGCGGATCCACCCATTTAAAAAAGGGGGGGGTCCCAACCAAGAGTAAAAGGGGGGTCCCACTTTATGCTCCCATTCAAATGCATTGATCGTCGAACAAGAAGGGGGTTCCCAACCCTTTACCCCCCCCCCCTGGATCCACCACTGGTTGGGTAGTTGATTCGTGCGAAATTAGCTTTTTTTATTCGTTTTCTCGTCCTCATTACACTTTAAGTATTGACCAGTCGATAAAATGCAACTGTAGTAGTTTCTTAGGTTTAACACGAATTTGCGACGACGCATTTTGTTTAATATTCATTGAATATTCTTTTCTGCGATTTTTGTTATCCTGGTTTAATCTTAATATTACTTATATAATATATGATATATGAATAAACGAAAATTCAAAACTCTAAATACACTGTGCACTTTACACTAAATGTGATTTTTTTGTCCTTACTGACACAAAAGTGCAATATTTGAGATGATTTGTTGTAAAATTTTACATGGCTGTAATTCATGAGTGCAGTTGATAAGAAAAGGAAAAAACTCTTTTTTATACCAGTTCCTTTTTTCAAACAGTTTTGATTCATTATTTGTAGGTACTTTTTTATTTAAAATTTAAAGACAAAGCTGAAATATCTACACTACATTATTCAAGGTTTTCTAAAATCTTTCATCGGCAACGTTTAGGGCTGATTACCAATTTCTGATTTATGGGAACTTGTAAAAGATCATTTTTTTTAGAAACATCATCATAAGCTATAATGTTAATCCCCCCCCCCCCCCCCCCAAAAAAAAAAACAAAAAAACAAAAAAACAAACACAAAACAAAACAAAACAAACCCATTGATGATGATTGAAGTTTTTAACGAACTTGACTGGCTATACAGCCCTTACATACATGTATTTACAGGTATGCTATGCTGTTCAAATTGATTTTAAGCGTCAAATTACGGTAATAGTAAAGGTTTCAGTAACTGAAAAAGCAACTGTCAGTGAATAAATCGACAACGTGTTCTGGTTTATGCTTTTGTTTACACAACACATATCATGCATATATAAAAAAAGAAGATGTGGTATGATTTCCAGTGACATGATTCAGGGCTCCACAAGACACCAAATGACACAGACATTAACTATTATATGTATATATTTATACATACATATAACGGCCTTCAGCAGTGAGCAAATCCATTACACATTGTAAGCTCTTGTTGATTATTTTTATTGTGACTTCTATTTTTGTGGCTTTTTTTCCTGCGACTTTATATCCTAGGGACTTTGTGTGACTTTTTATTCGTTAACCGTTCTCTTAACAGGTATCACGTTATTACTACACTGTTATTGTCAGATTAGCTGTAAGCTAAAACATTTTGAATAAAAGAAATAAAAATACTGAATCATATAATTACTGAAAAATGGTTGAACACCAAAAAAAATCAAAATCCGTATATATTCATATATCTTAACCAGTCTCATTTGCTAAAAAAAACAATAAAAGATCCATTTGATAAAAGAAATTTAAGATGATTGGCGGTAGAATAATTAACTGTTGAACAACTAAGTGCGAAATGTCTGGCAATTTCTCTAAAGATATCCTGCAGAGTTCGCCCGCTGGTTAGATTGATAGCCATGTTAAGTAATTTTAGCCTTACAGAAATATTTTATTTTTAATAGTCCACTAAACCCAAACACAATGCTGCATATACTTGTTTCATATGCATGATATTTATGATATTATGTAGATAAAAAACACACACTTTCCTACATGTATAATAGTAAGATAACAGTAACTGAATCCAAAAAATGATCTACCTTGTATAATTTAACGAAACGCAAACTTACTGAAATATTGTCCCTATTTTTTAAGCAATCGTAGATACATTTTATTTAGCATTTAATCATTTGAAATAGAAAGAAAAATAAACAGACTACATGTACCACACTGCAATTTTGTACATTAGTTTTTTTGTAAATTAGTTAGACAACCATAGCTGAAACTCGGCGTATCCAAATAGCCATGTTTATAATACACTTTAAGATAGATATATTTCAAAACATCCTTTTTACCAAAAAAAAAAGGAACCAGTGAATACATTTTAATCTTAATATGGAAGTAAAACATATAATATTTCTCGCGAGATATTTCAATGTCTCACCAAGTTTTAATGGCTATACTGTGAACCAAAAAGTTTTACCAAATTTCACATCATTTTATTATAATAAACGGTCTATTCAGACCTGAGCCAGTGACCATCATTATCACTGTTGAAATTTCGTTGTCCAATCTTTAATAACAATCCCATCCTCATTTTAGACATGTTCTTAGATTTTTTTCTTTCACGTTGTTTATACTTTTGTGTTTTAGTGACAAATACATTTGAGGATACTGATAAACATTTTCAATAATAAATCGAATGGTAAGATCTAGATAAGTTCATGAGAGAGAGACAAAAAAAACACAGTAAAGAGAAATCGAGTTTTTTTTTTGTTCAAACCACTGAAATCTTAATCAGAAAAGTATAATGTAGTCTAAAGTATGTATTGAACAATGGACATACATCTGAGATTAGTTTTTTTTATAATTAGAAAAATTACACACACAATTTTTCAATTAGAATATAAAATACAAGCTTTATTTGGCTAAACATATCTTCCGAAATTAACGAAAACCTCGGAAAAATGTATAAAAACCTATACGGAAGCAAGTATATAAGTTTATATTTGTTTTCAAATAATTTTCGTAATATGTTTGCATTATAATGTCAGGAGTTACCAGGGTGATTAATTGGCGACTGCTACATTGTGATCGTGTTATTTTTTGTATTCAGTTACAAATCATCGGTTTGACCATAATTAATAATAAAAAAATGACTGGAACGACTTTTTGTGGACTGTTATCCTGTGAGCCTTTAGAAGTAGAAGTCATATTTATAACCCATCGACCTTTTTTCGCGTTGATTTACATATATATTTGCCACTGGACATCAAATATAAATTAATCATCATCCTTAACGGTGTTATCTGAACACCCACTGACAAATATTACATTGCTACCTGTTGAAATGAATATGTGCAACAATCCCATAAAGATATACTGTGTAACGTTCCATGCAGAGACAGCAATCCAACAATTAACGTTAAAATAGAAATCTATACGACAAATTTGACCTATAGATATAGACAAGTGTCCACAGTTTATTATACATCCTTGACCATTCATTTTAAATTTCAGCAGAAGCTACAACATCCATTGTTCATGATATCAGAATGAACACCTATTCTTTGACGTGCAAACTTTTATTTTGTTTAGTATTTAACTATAAAAGTTATAAGTTTTATATTTTACAAAAGCTAGTGCTCCAAAGAGATAGTGTGCAGTTGTTTTTTAGTCTTTAACTGATTCTAATCAATATTTTTTTTTATACAAATAGTATATATTTATCGCTTTTATTGTTTAACTAAATAATCATATTGATACAGAAATTGCTTAATTTAGAATGAATAAACTATCATGGTCGTTGGTCGTCGGTTTTGTTGATGAAAAAAATACATCTGATGATGTGATTATAAAATACGAAATTTGACTGTGAAACGAACCAAATTATATTCCGCTTTAGAATGATATAATCGTTCACACACGCTGTAAACGTTCTAAAACGAAATGATTAGCTTCACGCGTTTACCGAACAACACGCCGCTTGATACCATTCTATGTCGTGTATAAACGGAATGGAACACGGAATGTAACACGGAATGTTACACGGAATGAACTCAAACGGAATGAACGAAATGAATGAAATGAATGACACGGAAACAGAATGAACGAAACACACAAACGGAACGAATGAAAAACGGAGCGAAAACGGAAAAACGGGAAACTTGAGTGGTTCAGTAGCTGTAGTTTTAATTATGTTTAAGAGATGTCGCATTCATGAACGTATTCATGCAGTTTTTTTTTTTTTATATAAGCTAATAAAAGCATTATCAATCAATGACATTAGCAGTGTGACAAACACTTTACATCTCAGTTAATGATATACATTTTATTGTATGTGTTTTGTTAGTTTCAGACCAAAGAAATGGATGGGAATAGTCGTAATAAAGGACTGTGAAAAACTTATTCCATACATTGATACAATGTCAATTACTTTTTTTATGCCGGTAAATACGTGACCACTTATACATGTTATATATATGAAACTATATGAGAAACCAAGTTTGATTATAAATGTTGTTTAACGTTCATTTGATGTATTTTAGCTTTTGATTTTGGAATTTGATAAATTCATTAATGTATGCCATAACAAATAATACTGTTAAAAACGGCTATTTTGGATTACGTGTTGATCTTGTTAATGCAAAGTCATTTACTTATTTATTTACAAGTTTGATCGTTTATATCAATATACAATGTTATTTCCATTATTTTGTGCAATGTAGGTCTACATATAGTATTAATGTTGCAGCTGATTTAATAAGTTTATGTAAATAAATCGAAAAAAAATCGGTTTCTTAATATAACAATCTGAATAAAATTCGGATCTATCATAATTTTCATTCGTTTAGTCCTGGACAAACATTCAATTTCATGATGTTTGATGTATAATGTGTCTCCCCCAGTTCCACATAGTGATGTCCAATGATAAGGGTTTTAATGGTAAATCACAGTCACAAGTGTTTTAATTAACCGCGTGTCCCACATTCTTAAACATGCACATGTGATGGTATAGTTTTGATTTGTATACCGTTTTCATTTATTGACATTACTCCACGGATTGATTCTCAGTAAACGTCATTTTTCCAACAACAAAACATATGCTCAAACCTTTGCTAAAAACCGTCTTAAACTTGCAGTGGTATGAGAGTTTTTGCTCTATGTTAAAGGCCTTGTTGTGATTTTAAAATGAAGAACAACAATAAAAGCGTACCGCTGTTCCTTTGATGTGAGATATATGCCCCGTGTTCATGATATGATTTCTTGTCATGGATTGATTCCCTATCTGCACACATCTGCATGTGCCATGTCAGTAGTATGTAGCTCACGATAAATATTTTAAATATTTCTTTTGTTTTGTTTTGTGGTGGATATCTGTATTATTGTGAGACAATTATTTCTACTCCAGTAACATGAATGTGAGGAGTGTCCTCCAGATTTTCCACATAAAGAAACAGTGAATCCCGATATCTTTACAAATGCAATCATCAATTCGCGCATTCGCGATAACTCGAATTCCAACAAAAAATAAATCCCCAAAGAAGGCACTTCAGCTTATAACTAACTGTATACACTGGGAACATACCTGAAAGTAGTACATATTTAAAAAAAAAAAGTTCCTATGCATAGCTGTATGTATATAAATAGGTACAATATTTGGTTAACGCATGTATCAAATGAAACCTTAAGAAATATGGGATCACTTGAGACCTTGTTGAAATTTATTATTGATAACAAAAATCTATGGAATTTAAATAAGAGGGCATATTTTGCCTGCTTACCAGATAGGTCAATATCCCTAATAGGCCTTGAGATGATGTAATTAAAAAAATATTAGTCCGCCATACAATTGTGGATGATGTGATTTTATAAATGGACAAACTTGAACAATAAAAACTGTTTTATAGAGCTGATGTGATGAGAGAGAAATATATAAATTTGACCTTGACTAAATTATTAGAAAGGACAAATTTTTCATTGAATTTCATGATCATTATCTGGGATAATTTCATGAGGAGAGTGACATTTTTCACCATCTTTCGGGATCCCGCAATTTGTGAAAAAAAGTATTTTCACTTGCCATCCCGAAATTTGCACAAAGCGTATTAGATATTACTCGGAACCAAATTGCGTTCGGAAATTCTCTTGACTTTTTATTACTTTACCGTATTCCCAATCATTTAGTTATTTAGTATTTTGATATATAATAAAGCCTGACGAAAGTTCATTCGGTTGTTTCGGAATTGTTCTTAAATACTCGGATGCATAGGGATTCTTCAATCTAAAAATACTGAAAAGCAAGTGAAGGCTGCTTGGTGTTTGCATGCAGCAAACAAAGTGAAACCTTTGGGGGGGGGGGGGGAACGTAAAAGTAGCATGTTCTGACAGAATATTAGACTTATGTAAAATGTTATTGACATCTCTTTTGAAAAATTTCAAAATGGCTGCCGTTGATATGGACACAGCAAAATTTGAAATGTGAAGCATTTACGGCCTTAAACAATGAGATTTTTTTTAATAAATATGAAAAATATAGCATTTACGGCCTTCAACAATGAACAAAACCAAATGCATTATATTTAGAAGTTGCTTTAAAAAATATTTTAAATGAGGCATTTTCGACCTTCACTAATGAGCAAATAGCAGATGTTGTTTAAAAAGTGTTTCAATGGAAGTCGCGAATTTCTGTATTCTTCCCATTATCATGTTATGGGTCTGTATTCTTTATTGTTGTTTAATTTTTCTCTTTAAATTTCTTTATACTTTACCACCCTATTAGCCTCTATTTTTTATGTTGGGGTATAAAAGCGTATAGTATGCATTTACAGTTTAAGATGCCATAAATAAATTAATATAACATCTGACACTACAAATTCTGTTAGGCGCTCCATATACATAACATGATAAGAATCAATCAAGTTCATATGGACAGGTTACTCTGACATTTTTCTATAAATAGAGAATCAGGTGAAAGCTGCAAGGGTTCTTATTATAGGACATTAATCTCGGTCAGGTCAAAAATGTTGCATAATTAGTAAAAGTTGAATCAACTGCATTTGGTTACTATGCCATTATTCTAAAAATAGTAAAATCACGTGAAGGCCGCGTGGAGTCTGCATGCATAAAGCGTGTGATAGATATTATTCGGAACCAAATTCTCTTGACTTTTGTTTAGTTTAACGTATTCCCAATCATTTACTTATTTTGTATATTGATGTATAATTTATTTTCCGCCTTTAACGAAACATATCGTGCAGGTAAATAGAAGTTTCCATTGTCGTTTTTATATTATATTCATCAGATAAAGATGACATTTAACTTTAACGATAAATCCGTTGCAATTAAGTTATTGACTGATGTTATCTATGGACGAAGGTGTGCTAAGTTATGTTAATGTGTATTCACAGAGGGTAAATAACAGAATTTTTGAGATCATAATCAGAACGTGATAGACGAATAGTTCAAGATTATATCACAAATATAGTATCTCAGTTTTGTTTCTATTTTAGGTTTGAAAATTACTATAGTTCTATAACAAATGCACAAAATATGTGAAGGCTGTTTATGACTCTGTATCAAAATAACAAGCATCTTTAAAGAATGTTATAAATGATATCAATAAAGAAATTAAAAAGGAAGATTTTGTTTTCTTCAGATTTTAGTCATTGAAAATTTAGTAGGAAATGTTTGTCTATAGATTTTTCAGTTAAAATAACCAGGCTTTTATAGAAATTTCAAAGACAACATTTTAAACCATGTGTACAAAATAAAAGAAAGAAAATAGGTGGTTAATGGTTAAAATATGTGATGGCACTACATGGAAAAAACTAGAGGATTTCGAATATCTTGCTAAAATCAATAACAAGAGAACAAACATCCTTACCCAGAATAGATGCAGGTTCTTTTATTTGCTGATACAAATCCACATTCCACATTCGAGCTGTCCATTTAAACTGTTTTCTTCATGCATGTATACTGACATATACATTACAATATTGCTATATTGATCAAATGTATCTAACACAATGTAATTTGCAAACACCTAAGATTTCATTTCAAAGACTACGTTTAATGGCCAAGGAACTTATTGACATTCTTTTTAATTTTGTTTCCAGAAACGAATGACATGTATAAGCCACGTATTTGGATGTCAATGATACTACTACTCAATGAAATGTGCCATAGAAAAATAAAAAAAAATCATGCAGTAAGACCTATTCTTCGTAAAAAAATCAACCAAGTTATTTGAATGAAAAGTAACAGAAATATAAGGTTGCATTAAATCATTTGCAAACACATGTTGTTGAAAACATAAACATTGGTTATCAGAAAACCTTTTCAACCCCAAAATAATTAAGTTCATTTAGAGATCAGAAATACGGAAATTCCATATGTTTTTGTTCATTTTATAGAAATGGTTGACTGATTGATGTGACCCGAAACATGCACGATCAAGGCATTTTATTGTTACCAACGTTATATAGTGTTTCAACATACGAAACACTAGCGCCGAACGATGATGCAAATGCAAAAGTGAACTAACCTTCTTAACAACAGTTGACGGATAAATGGTGTTATTGAAATTAAACAAACAATACATGCACCCAATAATACAACACACATATATAAGTTCACAGGAAAGCTCCTTTCAGCCCTTTGATTTGAAAAGTCATGATATTATCATTATTTCAATTATTTGAAATACAAAAAACAAAGAAAAATCACATTGCACGATGCACACAACAGCAAATATAATCACTGCTGTTGCTGTAATATTTTAACATGGTTTGAATAAAGTAAAACAATTCCATTTCACAAATATGGTACATAGCTGTCACGTGAGATGAACAGCCTCGTCATGATGTCAGAACATGCTCGTCAATTATATTGTTAACATGTGATAAATTTTGTCTTTAGAACTCTTGGATTTTATATAGTGCCAGGATTTAAACTTATCCAAACTTTTATCAATTTCGAAGTTTTGGCGTTTCTGAAATTAGATTAACGTGAAATCACGGTTTTCAGTACGTAACCACGTAAGTGCAAGTTATATAACTTGTTGAACAATGGCATCTCAGGTTGATGATGATCCAAAAAGTGGGACACTAGACTTATCTGATGATGACCATAACCCTAACACTAGCCAGCAATCTGGAAAGGGTGTAGATGATAATAGAATACCCAAAGACTTTAGGGATTCTCAAACCCATGAATCTGACTCTGATGATGACGACGATATGTCATCGATGTCGATTGACACTTTAATACGCTTACAATACAAGCAGATGAAATATATGCAAAAACTAACAGAACATTTAGGTTCTAAATCCGATGATGTGTCGGACAGTGCAAATAAATACACAATAGCACCACACGATAGTGCAAGTAGAACAAAAAGATCCCATTGTGATGACGGGGAATCTAACATTTCAAATAAACACTTAAAAGTTGCAGATGATTCCCAGCATGACACAGAGTCTGTTGATGACCTAGATAAACTTATGTGTAGTTTTGAAAATGCTGAGACCGACAACCTTGATAAATCAGATAACGTCACTGATGACGAGGATCTTAACGAGGTCAATGAATTAATGGATGAAATGAGTGAATTTTATAATGATTCTGAGGAAACTAGTGCGGCTATTGAAGAAAGCTTAGCAAAATCAGTCAATACTTCTCTAAGATCTAAAATCCCAGATTCTAAATTCAAAGAAATTAAATCGAAGTATAAAAGACCAGAAAACTGTCAAAACCTTATGATCCCTTCAGTAAATGAAGAAGTTTGGGGAGAAAAACACTCTATGATTAACGCAATAAGATCACGTGATCTAAAATTACAAAAAATCATGGGGTACGTCATTAAGGGAATGATTCCAGCAATAGAAACGACAAATGACATCTTGAAAGCTGCTTTAAAGAAAAATACATTTGAACCAACAAAAAACCTTAGAAAAATGACAGATAGCATCCGAATGTTCGCGGCTTCTTATACCCAACTAAACCAATATAGAAAAGAAAATTTCAAACCAATTATGATTGGGAAGTTCAAGAAACTTACTTATACAAACAATTCCGTATCTGATAAATTGTTTGGGGATGACTTGCAGAAGAAAATTGAAGATATTCAAAAATCAAAGAAAATATCTGTAACGGGATTTAATACCGGATTTACCGAGAAACCATCAACAAGTGGATATAACTATCATCGTAATTCTTCTGAAGGGTATAATAACAATAAAACTGGGAATGGCAAAAGTCGTTTTTTAGACCAGCGAAACTCCTTCCCGAACAAACGAGGAAGAGGGGGGAGACAGTTCAACAAACCAAACAATCGATAAGTCCACAGGTTAGTCAGATTAAACAATTAGATAACAAACGTAAATGTGAATTTTCAAATCTTGTTAATACTCCTGAAAACTTTAGAGCTGGGAAAGTAAAAAACAATCTTGAAAGTTGGAGATCAATAACAAGTGATACATCAATTCTAGAAATGTTGACTGGTTATCGGTTACAATTTCACACCTTACCGCCAAGTCGCAACAGTTGTAATAATCCTTCGTTTAATGAAGATGAAAAAAACTTCCATAACTTTAGAAGTGAGCACTTTTTTAAAGAAAGGCATTATCCAAAAAGCTATACCATGCAAGAATCAGTTTGTGACACATATTTTCACACGACCTAAAAAAGATGGAAAACACCGAGTGATTTTAAATTTAAAATCTTTAAATAAATATATAGAGAATTATCATTTTAAGATGGATAGTTTAGGCACTGCAATTAATTTAATGAACCGTAATTGTTATTTTGGTAGTATAGACTTGAAGGATGCATTTTTTAGTATTTCAGTCAGAGAGTCTGATCGAAAATTTCTCCGATTCACGTGGAATGGGGAATTATATCAATTTACATGTTTAGCTCAAGGTCTAAGTACTTGCCCACGTGTTTTTACAAAGATAATGAAATGTGTGTTTTCTGAATTACGGAAGAAAGGTCATTGCAATTCAGCCTATATCGATGATTCTCTTTTAATTGGACAATCTTATGAGGATTGCATTAATAACATTAATGACACAGTTACGTTATTCGATAAACTAGGTCTTACAATTCATCCAAATAAATCCGTTTTCGTTCCGACACAAGAAATTCAACATCTTGGGTTTGTGTTGAATTCACGAGAAATGTCAGTGCGTCTTACTCAAGAAAAATCTCAAAAATTCAAGGAATTATGTAAACAAATTTTACGCAAGGAATATGTTTCTATCAGAGAATTTTCTGAACTGATAGGTAAAATGGTAGCAAGCGAATACGGCGTTCCGTATGCAAAATTATTTCACAAAAGACTGCATATAACTAAAAACGAACAGTTACGGAAACAACGAGGCAATTATGACGCAAAATTCGGTCTCAATGAAATGTGTAAGCAAGATATAAATTGGTGGATCGATAATATAGAGATTTGCAAGAAATATGTGTGTATTGGAAATCCCGAAATTATAATTAGATCAGATGCGTCTTTAACGGGATGGGGCGGAGTTTATGAGAGCCAATCTACAGGTGGTAGATGGTCGGCTGAAGAAAATTCTTATCACATTAATCAGCTAGAATTGTTAGCTGTGTATTTAACACTGAAGTCATTTTGTAGCAACGCGTCATGTGTACATATACACGCGCAGATAGATAACACAACTGCTGTGACGTATATAAATAAAATGGGCGGTATGAAAGAAAATCTCAATGACTTGACAAGGGAGATTTTGTTATGGTGTATAAATAGAAACATCTGGTTAACTGCTGCACATTTACCGGGGAGTGAAAATTGCGAAGCTGACTATGAATCGCGTAATAGCAATGATGACACTGAATGGGAATTAGATAGTGAAGTTTATATAAAAATTGAACAATTATTTGGAAGCCCTGATATTGATTTATTTGCTTCACGGTTAAATTACAAAGTTACGCCATACTGTTCTTATAGACCAGATCCAAATGCAAAACTTGTTGATGCATTTACTTTTAATTGGGGAACAAACTTTAATTATATTTTCCCTCCTTTCAGCATACTAGGAGCAGTATTGAGGAAGATTGTACAGGATCAGGCAGATGCAATCGTAATAGCCCCGTTATGGCCAACTCAACCTTGGTTTCCAAAAATTCTACAGTTGCTTGTGGATTGTCCCAGAATTTTACCAGTGAAGAAATCACTTGTGACACTTTCGTTCAACAAAACAAAAGTTCATCCGCTCCTCAACAAACTTCACCTGACAGCGTTCAAATTGTCCGGGGATCATTTGAAAGTCAAGGTTTATCAAAATCAGTTGTCGACATTATCATGCATTCATGGCGAGACTCCACAAAACAACAATATTGGAGTTATATCAAAAAGTGGGTGTGTTTTTGTGTTGAAAAACATGCTGATCCCATGTCATCAACTGTCAATTTAGTTTTAGATTTTTTAGCAAAACTTTTCCATTCAGGGATAGGTTATAGTGGACTTAATACAGCGCGATCTGCTTTGTCTTCATTTATGACACTTAATGGACACGATTCAATTGGCAAACATAATTTGGTCAAGCGATTTATGAGAGGAATATTCCAATTGAGACCTTCACTTCCAAGATACAATTTTACATGGAACGTGTCCGATCTACTTAATTAATTAGATACGTTAGAAAATAACAGTTTGACGTTACAGCAAATTACTTTGAAATGTGTTTCTTTATTGTCTTTGTTGACAGCTCAAAGGTTACAGTCTATTCATTTATTAGATATACGTAATTTAGAGTTTTCGAATGATATTGTTAAGATAAGAATAGGTGACATTTTGAAGCAAACTAAACCAGGAAAACATTTAAATGAAATTGTTTTAGATAGATTTGTAAATACAAATTTGTGTATTGTAACTTGTTTAAAATTATATATAAAAATGACTGAAAAATTTCGCGGGAAAGAAAAGAATTTTTTTGTAAGTTATGTAGCACCGTATAAAGGTGTAAGCAAAGACACTATATCCAGATGGATGAAAACAGTTATGATAGCAGCTGGTATAGATTGCTCCGCATTTAAACCTCACAGTGTGAGATCAGCGTCTGTTTCTAAAGCTTGTAGTAAAGGTTTACCACTTTCGACAATTTTACGCACCGCAGGGTGGACAAATCAATGCACTTTTCGGAAATTCTATAATAAACCTGTAACAATAGACACCAGTTTCTGTAATGCGATACTCAGTAATGCAATGTAAATATGTTGATTAGATAAATGTATGAGAACTTTATTATTGTATATTTATTACTGATTATAATCTCCAGTAATTTTCGGATAAATAGATGCAATATCTCTAAACATCTCACGTGACAGCTATGTACCATATTTGTGAAATGGAATTATATAATTAAACGAAATTTTAATTGAAGTTTAATTAAAATTCCGTGAAACAATAGTGGTACATAGGTGTTACGTGCCCACCCTTCCCACCCTAATATTGCATCGATTTACTCTGAAGTCTGACATCATGACGAGGCTGTTCATCTCACGTAACACCTATGTACCACTATTGTTTCACGGAATTTTAATTAAACTTCAATTAAAATTTCGTTTAATTATATAATTTCGAGTTATAACCTTTGCACAGCAGATAACGGCAAAATTGCATTAGTCAACAATCTAGCTCTAAACAGATGCTCATAAAATTCCGTTTGAAATTAAACAGCGCTTGAATTACAATAACCAAAAAATTATAAAAGAATGGTCGTATTTCGAAAAAATGTATAATGTTCTCGCTTTTCGTCAAACACCATATATATAGTGATAGTGTTATTATTTTTTGTTTAATAATGTAGATTGTAGATGCATGACCATACATAAAAATTACAAACACATTTCAATACTTTTAATTGAAAATAGATAGTGTCTTGAAGCATAGAGTATGGATACTAACGTTGTTTTTTTTTTCATTTTAATAACGTGTTATATTATTCTTTTATTTGTTAATGTAAATGATTACTTTTTCTATTTAGTCTATGTTTGGCAATATTTCTTTGACATATCTCGGTAATTATACAACCAGTTATTATGTAATTGTGCTATGGTAAAGGTTTTTTTTTGTATTCTTGTCCCCCACCCGCCAAAAAAAAGGAATTGATTTTTTTTAGAGAAATATAAGTGATATATTTCTACAAAAAATAAATTTATGACGTGGCTCTGTAACCCGTCATTGTGTAATTGTACTGGGCTAAATTTGTTTTTTCTTGTCTTTAATTTTTGCTAATATTCCATGATGTGGTTATTTGTTACATATTTGTTTGTTTGTTTAGTGATTGAGATTATATTGGTATTCCTATTTTTTTTTCATTTTCTCCTACTGTGTCTGTTATGATTGTTCACCAATCGTTGTCAATGTAATGGATGTTGATGCGATTGTAATAAGTGACTGTGAGGTTAAGAAAGCTTTCAAAAGAAAAATCACAGAAATGCTGAACTCCGAGGCAAATTCAAAACGGAATGTCCTTTATCAAATAAAAAATCAAATAATAAAACACATCAAACGCATGGACAACACCTGTCATACTTTTGACTTGATACAGGTATTTTCGAATGTAGAAAACTGTGGATTGAACCTGGTTTAAAACGATGTACACAATGATTGTGCCCTGTTAATCACAAATATTCTGCAAAATATACTAAAGATCATATAAATTTATGAATTTTGTGATTTTCATACCGATTTAACTTAAAATAAGTTATATTTTGTTTTTTTCCATGTGCTTTGTCAACGTCTCATTTCTGAAACGAAAATCTAAGGAATCTAAATGAGTTTTGCAATAAACGAACTTTTAGCAAGGCGATTTTCAAATCAATTTATTATTTCAGGGAAGTTTTTGTACTGAAAATCAGGATTTTCTCAAATATAAGTTTATATCAATATCAACCACAAATAGCAGACCACGCATTTCCATATTTTTGTATGTTGTAGTGTTCTTTGAAACACAAATTGTTTGGGGAATTTATTTTACAATCAAATGATTTATGCGTTAACATTGTTAATATACGGAAACATTTCTCCTTGTTGGCCATAACAATACAATTCAGCTATACCACTAGAGTCAATTGATTTATTGACAAACGCATACCACAATATTTACAACCATTCGATTTATATTCATTTGTTTTTATTACCAAAAAATATTAGTGTTATAACATATTTTATAACAGTATAGGACTAATCTATTGTTATGATCTGCAGACCAAATGCTGGACTGAGACTGAGAGACGCTGCTAATTTGTTTCGTTAAAAGTTTATAATAGGACCATTTGACATGAAATCTCCTCTGGTTGATAATCCTGTTTCCGGAACACTAATGTTATGTATTTTCATAAATTAGAAATGAAGCAAACATGAGAAGTGTTTATGATGTTTTTATAAATATCAATTAGAGTAACTTATACTTGTCGGATAAGTCCAATAACATAGTCAATTACAATATAAGCTGTATTCAATAAAGGAATGACTATTTTACGTTTGCAATATCAGCAAAATACACAAGTTAGTGTATCAAACATTAAAAATGAAAATAAAAATACAAAACTCAGTGCTAAAAATGGGGGCAATGGTCATAACTTTTTTAAGGCATTCAAATGAATAAAACCAGAGGATTCCAAAAATCTCACAAACATTCCAAATTTTGAAAAGCGAACATTCTTAACCAATATTTTTTTACTCACAGTGGTACATTGCTACCTAAGCTTAGTTTACGGTTGATGCATGACACACGTGTTTGTTGATATTTGTTCCATGTGATTTATTAAGTAAAATCATTCATTAAGTTGACAGTGTTATCAATTAATTAGATTTGCGAGTATGTAACTTTCTGTTTTCTTATTTACGAAACACCTCGTTAATACGAATTTTTTCTTTTCTTTTTCTTTATAAACTGTATTTGTTTTTAAATGATGACATTTCAAAGACAATTAATATGAAATGAGACATGTTTTTTTCCGTCACTATTTGTACTAGTTGTTTACATGGAATATATGAATCAATTATCCTTGTTAAATGAACCATACGACTTTAAATTAGGCACGCAAACAGCTGACATAAATGAAAAAAAGAACATTGAATGTATTATACTATTTTTACAATGTTTACTCTATCCGTCAAAACAAGGGACTATTGTTGACACGCTTTTTTCTAAGTAATGTTGATGAACATATTTTTTTAAATATAGCAAAGGTTCAGTAAATTCAGTAAAAATATTCCAGTGCATAAATTATACAGGCGTTTTAAAGATTGAACAGGAAATTATGGTACATTGTAGTTCATCGCAATGCAGTTTCAATAGACGACGTAACCATATGAAACTTTATTATCAGTCATAAATCAAATAAATCACTTAATAACACCAGGAAGATAATTTTTTGTACGATTTCTAATTGGTTTCCATTCGATTGAAAATAATATATAATTATTTTAAAACTTATACGATGGTCGTCAGAAACGACAATAGACTGAACTGTTTAAGAGAGAGCCAAAGATACTCTTATAGATTTCGAAAAATACAGACTTATGCCGTTACAAATCAGAACTCGCAGCCGCAAAGTAATATGGATTGATATAAGTTGCAATAACTTGTTGCACAATCTACTATACATACATCCTTTTGTGTACATATGTTTAAATATATATAATTCTTCACATTTTGGCTTCTTCTCTACGCGTATTCAAAATCTCAAAATTGCCTGTAATTTGTAATCACTGACAGGTCCCTTAAATTGTAGTAATAGTTATTTGAATAAAAAAAAACAAGTTTTAATGTTACAAACGTTTAATGATGTTCATCAAGATAGTGAACCCATTATCGTATATTGAACAGTTTGATATCAAAACAGATGCTACTTATTTACCTATGATTATGATAAAATTATTACATGGTATTTCTTATGTCAGATGCATTATTATATTTGATACACGTCAAAGAATGGGACTAGCAGGGCTGATATTGACCACAGGGCTGATATTGACAACAGGGCTGATGTTGATCACAGGGCTGATATTGACCACAGGTCTGATATTGATCACAGGGCTGATATTGACCACAGGGCTGATATTGACCACATGTTGATATTTCAAGAACAGCTTGATATATAATGATCATTTTTAGTTGGTCGCAAGTAGACGTTCAAAATGTGAAGAGTTTACGTACGGCAGACACCAAATGTAATACATCCGATATGAAATATTTCTATCAATTATCTCGACAAAGGAGAAAAACAACAGTTAACATTATTAAAAAAAAATAGCGATTAAAAAATTCAACAAAACAATAAAAACATAATGAACATAATGAACTCTGGTAGAAAAAGTCAACTTAGCATGAACAAAACATAGATTTACATATTTGTATATTAATGGTAAAATTTCAACAGAACATTATAAAAATTGTTTGTGAAGTAACGATTTGTAAAGCAGCTTTTTCAATTATGCATTTGTTTTACAGGCAAATTTGAAAAAATAATTCCGTTTTTATTGATATCAATTTAACATGCCACGGTTCTTGTGCATCCGGTCATTATGTTATTGTTCTTTGATACTTCTCGTATCCTTGTTAATTTTTGCTATTATGCTTTCGTTTTTGTTAATTTGTTTTATACATATGCAATCGATGAAGTCAACAGTTTTTCTAACACCAAGTCATTCACGTAGGAATCAATATATTTATATAGTAGACTACATGGGATGTATGGTACTGTTGAAATTGGGTTACTATATGATTGAAATTGTATTGGTCTCCCTATTTTGTTTTCATTTTCTTCTATTGTGTCATAATTGTTCAAACATCGTTGTCAATTTAATGGAATTTGATGCAAGTGTCATATGACTGTGAGGTTTTAATTGGCCTTTTTAACTGTTTTGGATTCGAACATCACTGATGAGTCTTTAGTAGACGAAATGTGCGTCTGGCGTATATACAAAATTTAGTCCTGGTATCTATGATGAGTTTATTTTCAACCACTGGGTCGATGCCACTGCTGGTGGAGATTTACATCCCCGAGGGTATCACAAACCCAGTAGTCAGCACGTGCTCACATTAATTGTCATTGATATGGTGATATTCATAAATTTGCTGTTTACAACATTTATTTTTTTTTAAATTATATAGCTTTTTTACCTCAGGCATAAATTACATTAGCTGAATTCGAGCGTCACTGATAAGTCTTTAGTAGACGAAACGCGCCTCTGGCGTATATACAAAATATAGTCCTGGTATCTATGATGAGTTTATTTAGATAGCTTTCAAAAGAAAAATCACAAAAATGCTGAACGCCGAGACAAATTCAAACGGCCTTTATCAAATAAAACACATCAAATGATAAAACACATTAAACGCATAGACAACACCTGTCATACTTTTGACCTGATACAGGCATTTTCGAATGTAGAAAAATGTGGATTGAACATTGTTTGAAACGATGTACACACTAATTGTGCCCTGTTATTCACAAATATACTGCGAAATATATCAAAGATCATATAAATTTATCAATGTTATGATTTTCATATCGATTTTACTTGAAATAAGTTATATTCTGGTTTTTTTTAATGTGCTTTGTGAACGTCTCATTTCTTAAACGAAAAGCTAGAGAATCAAAATGAGATTCGCACTAAACGAACTTTTTGCAAGGCGAAACATTGTATTCTAAATAAATTTATTATTTCAGGGAAGTTTTTTGACGGAAAACCAGGATTTTCTCAAGTATAAGTTTATATCAATATCAACCACAAATAGCAGACCACGCATTTGCATGTTATACTTTTTTATGTTTAAGTGTTCTTTGAAACAAAAATTGTTTGGGGAATTTATTTTACAATCAAATGATTTATTTCTCCTTATTGACCATATTGGCCATAACAAAAACAATTCAGCAATACCACTTAAGTCAATTGATTTATTGACAAACACGTACCACAATATTTACAACCACACGATGGATATTCATATGTTTTTTTTATCAAAAGATATTGGTGAACATTTTTTATAATAGTATAGAATTAGTCTATTGTAATGATCTGAAGACCAAATGCTGATAGTTTGAGAGACGCTGCTAATTTTTTTTGTTAAAAGTTTATGATAGGACCATATGACATGAAATCACCTCTGGTTGATAATCATATGTCCGAAACACTAGTGTTGTGTATTTTCCAACATTAGAAATGAAGCAAACATGAGAATTATGCATGATGTTTTTATAAATATCAAGTAGAGTTATACATGTCGGATAAGTCCAATAACATCTGAATTATTTGATACACATACTCATGAAAATACACTTAATTACAATATAAGCTATATTCATTTAATGCACGACTATTTCAAGTTTTTAACAACAGCAAAATACACAATTTAGTTGATCAAACCTTAAAAATAATAAAATCAGTTCTTATATAAAAATATGTCTTGTCTGCCTATTGAATACGACATTTTACAATCATGCATGCACATACTTCACAAGGAGCTTATATCATGATTCATGGCCAACATTATATTTATATAAGTAGTATCACGGCGTACGCATTACTATTCAGTGTAGTTTTGTACATAAGGAAATGTTATTCATAAACGTATACAGTTTGATCACAAACAAGGACTAAACATTAATCAGCAAAGCATAAACGGAAAATCATGCAAATTAGTATGAAATGTTTAAATCCTACGCATTCACCCTGTTACTATAACTGTTGCTAAATCAGTTGGATACAACGCCACCCATAAATTGATGTCACTTAGTAGGTTGACCTTGATGCAATATCAGTATCATATGTTATATGCTTTAAGGGTTGTAACTACAAAAAACACGTTTTTTTTCATAAAATAAGAATAATCTCCAGGTTGCTATTTGAATGATTTAAACGACAGGCTCCATAAATAGAACTCGAACTGTGTAAGCTTCCTGGCATCTGTGGTTCGGTCTGGTACTCGTTTTACTCAGTCTTTTGTTTTTCATAGAACATTTTACGACCTTTTCGGTGATGTCATCGGTTTTCCGATAATTTTTCACGGCATCGTCAGTTTTTCCACGACCTATACGTTATAAATGTCGCTATCGTAACTTCGACCTCGTGTATGATATGCTTTCGTAAATTTGAAGAATAAAATGACAATCGGATGGATTCTGATTATGAAAGCCGTTATGCTGTTTTGCTTTGTCGTGGTTGTTTTTTACGGCTACATAATGTATTACTAGTAATTATCCTACCCGAAATGATATTGGGATACTTTCAAATAAAAGACATTGATATAAAGAAGACAGGTCTTTCTTTTGAATATTTTTTTTACAAAATTGACACATTTGATAATAAGAATCAAAATATAAAAAAAACACCGGGATGACAAATACAAAAAAAAAATATATACCGTTGGAATAAAGAAATGACACCTGTTCAATCTTGTATTTCGTCACTTCCTAAATGTAACCTACGCAATCTTTATTTGTTGATTTTTTTAAATATCCATTTTAAAACTGTATAATAGATCAATAATAAAAAAGATAATTGTGCAAATATTGATACAAATTGTAAATGACTCAATGATTTAAAGCACAACAAGGACATTTTTGACAGTAAAGTCACATTTCTATTTACAATGATCTTCTTGATTGCACGTTGTAAATGTCACTTACAGATGCTCAAATAAGTTTAATATGCCAATTGAAGATCAAAGTAAATAATGCTTTGGTGCAGGAATTCTGAACGTTTTGGAAGCAGACACTTTTATTGCTCACAAATTTATTAAAATGTCAAGTTTGCAATCACATTATTTATTTCATATAAAAGCCGAAATAGTTACGTTCCCATCAATTGATAAACGTAAAACTCGGTTCTGGCATTAAAATATATGGGAGTCAAAATGATGTTTTATCTAAGTGTGTTACTTCACTGCATACTACTGACATTATGTAAGTTTTGTTATTTACTGTACTGTATTTAATTTGGCATTTTCATTTTAGACTAAACTATTATTCAGCTGAGATTGACTTCATGATATTACATGCAATTACAGTACGTGCTTTTGTAAAGTTAATAGGGCGCTATTTAAGTTTTTATTCTGAATACAACGAAGATGATACGGATGAGTTGATGTTGATTATTGTTACTGAATTTATCGAAAGGTATTGTTGCATCCTTGGTATTTTTCTACAGGTAGTGTTATATCCTTGATATTTATCAACGCATATTAATAAATCTAGCAGATATCAATTTGGTAAACTTTGTAAAGTAGCTATACATTTGAAACAAATATATGAAATGTTTCACAAAAGTTTGGAGTGAATATTGCGAATGTAAAGTCTGTCATACCAAATGTATCTCATATTTTAAAAGAATTTTACCAATTTATTGCTTCTTAATTATAAAGTAAAGTTTTTACAAACCTGCCTGAACTTAATCTTTTAGACCAGTTTGCATCAATAACGAAGACAGGTATAGGTTTATATTTAGGTAAATGTTTTATGTCAAAAAAGCGCCATGTATAAGTAGAAAAATAAGGACAAGGTCTAGAAGTATACATTGTATACGCCAGTGACGCTCAGATTATTTTAACATAAAAGCAATCAATTACAAATATGAAGAGCATTTAGGACCCAACATTTCAAATAGTTGTGCTAGTTCAGCTAAGGTAATCTATGCCTAGGATAAGAAAATCCTTATTATTTTGAAAAACATCTTACTTTCGTTAACTGGACATTTATAAAAGTGACCGTATAGTTGATGTCTATTTCAATTTGTGTTGTGTTTTCTGTACAAGTATGATAATCGACAATAAAGTAAAAACTATATAGTGTTGTCAAATTATACAAGGTATGTTTTTGCGTATGCTAAATGTTGGCACTTTCATTGAACGAACCAAAAGAAACCAAAATAAAACTAAAACCAAAACAACCCAATTTATGGAAATTAATTCATTGGCAATCATATTTAATTACCTTATTTCATGTTAAAGGAATTATAAATGTTAATGTTAACATTAATTATAAATATGTGTACTGGTTAATACGTGTATGCTGTAGATAACAATATGTGTATACATCTCGAGGGAGTTCGACCGTATAGATGCATAATTATATTTTACACCAATATAAGCTAATGTAAATGCAGAATTATAATTTCCCAAAAAATAGTAGTGTGGTCTTGCCATGATTCAGCCATTTGTTGTTCATAGGCAGGATAAAGGAATAGCATACAATTATATAACGACATCATGGAGTTAATTTAGAACTGATCTAAGAAAAAAACAGTTTTTTTTATAACGTCTAGCAACCCTTTTGAGATAGTATGTATGCCTCAAAAAGTGAATTAGTTTGTATTTATGGGACACCATTTATATCAAATCATTATAAAACGTGTAGGTAATTAGGGTGAATAGTGACTTTTTTTTATCATTTTAAAGTTAATAGAAGGGAAAAGTTTACAAACAAAAGTCATGTGTATATCTACATATAGCAACGAAGATAATGACAAAGGAATTTCAACGTGAAAAATACAATCAACCCTTGCTATATATGTTTTTTAAAGTAGCTAACATCACAATGACGACACAATACTACGTCATTAGTTTGTAACTTTTTTATATGGTTTATGCATATGTTATACTGTGGTATATATTTGTTTTTAAACTTTTAAACTTAACACAAACATACGGCTGCTGAACCACTCAGAGTCCCGATTTTTTTTTCGTTTTTGTAACGATTTTCATTCAGTCCGTTTTTGTGTTTCGTTCATTTTGGCTGCGTTGATATCGTGTTTAGTTCCATTCATAAACGAACTCGACTAACTTAAATGATGTTGTGCTGTTAAAACATGTTAGATTTGCCATTTCACGTTTATAGCATATGTGAATGGTAATATCAAGATTTAAAAAAAAAAACAGTTTTGTTATTTTATAATCACTAAATCATGCAATTGTGTTTTTCATAAAAAAAACTCACGACCCGGACAATGTGATACACTAGTCAAGAACTCAAGAACTTCAGTATTGGCATGCGTTTTGACAACCTCTTTAAAAACAAAATAATCGTGCATCGCACATTTAAAAGGGTATCAATGTCTACATGTTAAATACATTGTTGTATTACAGATAAAATTCTCAGTCTATGGAAGGTGCGATACGATAAAAAACTTTTCTTATATCAATGAGCGATATTGTCTTATATCAACGAGTTGCATTGTGGGAAATTTCAGACAATTTAAGCATTTGTACGAAGAAAGGCAGATTTCTCGGTATAAACTAATGACTCTTTTCTTAAAACAGGGTATCTTTTAACACGACATACGTCTGGTGTATAATTTTATGAGTTATTTTATGTAATAACAAGCAATGTGTATTTAAACGAAAAAAATGAATTATTGAATAAATGAAACATAAATGCACGATTTATCATTTGTAAATGTACACATTCTATAAATATCATGTAGCAAATTCAATGGAATGCAATTCAGATGAATTCAATTGTTTGCTACGCCAAAATCACCTATAAATCAACGATACTGCTATATTTAAAAATATCAATGCGATATTTGTCTTATATCAAAGCGATGATTTTTTAATATCAAAAATTTGTGATTGCGATACTTTTCTAATATAACTGCTATAGTTTTCTAATATAAAATGAATACGATGACACGTCACAATGCATGTCAAGAAAACTGCAAACATAAGTCACAAACTTTGATCATGACCGGTTTAATGTTTTAGGATCAATATCACTAAAATTTCGTAACTGTAACAAAATTAACGCTTACATGAACTTAACATTTCAAAAATGATTTTTGACCCTATTGATAGTTGAAAGTGTTAATAATCTGTTCAGTCTATTGTTTTCAATGACATCGTTTAACCGACTAACTAACATGTTTAACCCCGCAACATTATTATACCCCACGCGACGAGTTGCGGAGGGTATAATGTTTTTGACCCGTCCGTCCGTCCGTCAGTCCGTCCGTCAGTCCTGTTTCTTGTCATCGCAACTCCTCTCAAACCACACAACAGAATTTCACGAAACCTTTTCAGATGATAAGGACATACTAGTTGTGCATATCGACGGGAAATTGCAATTCATTTTTTTCTAGGAGCTACGCCCCTTTAAACTTATTTGCGTCAATGTACTTCTGCAACAGTTTGTCATCTCAACTCCTCTAAAACCACACAACAGAATTTCAGGAAATTTTGTAGATAATAAGGACGTACTATTTAGATGTGCATATTGGCAGGAAATAAATTTTTCTTATACAATTTTTTTTTCTTACACTTATTTAATTTCTCCAATGACAATGTGGGGACGTGGGGTATGTGAGCGTGCTCACTAAGGTTCTGTAATTTATGTATGTTCCTGTCCGAAGTCAGGAGCCTGTTGTCGTTTGTTTATGTGTTACATATTTGTTTTTCGTTCATTTTTTGTTGTTGTTTAAATAAGGCCGTTAGTTTTTCTCGTTTGTATTGTTTTACATTGTCTTATCGGGCATTTTATAGCTGACTATGCGGTATGGGCTTTGCTCATTGTTGAAGGCCGTACGGTGACCTATAGTTGTGAATGTCTGTGTTATTTTGGTCACTTGTGTACAGTTGTCTTATTGGCAATCATACCACATCTTATTTTTTTATAATTTGAAGTTATGATCCAATGGCGGAATTTAAATGCGGTTGCAAATACGTCTACATACTATAACTAGATTATAATATACTGGTCACACTGCTATAGCCTATCCCCCTTGGTAATATCGAAACATGGAAAAAGATATTGAGAAGGAAAACAGTTCTTTTTTGGATATCAAAGACTTTTCCCGTTGGTAAATTTAATTGATATCTCTATGAACATAATCAGCTCGCCGCGTGGACGCTCTTTTAAATCGCGATGACCGTGAGGGTATTCCGATGTATTGTTGCCACAGATATTTGACTTCCGTTTTTGTCTAGTAACCGATCGTGAAAATAATTGAACTTTTCTTAATGCAAAACAAAATCCGTATCGCTTGTTATAAATTCATTTCTTCGATGAGTACTAAAACAAATGTTTAGAACACACATAAATAAGATGTAAAAATCTTTTTACGTAATAAATGTGTATATATCTTTTCTATATTCATACATGTAGAGGGGCGGATCCAGCATTTTTGAAAGGGGGGGGGCGAAGATTTCAAATTTCGCCGAGCGGAGCGAGGCGAAAGAATTTTGAGACCGTTTTGGGGCTAAAAAACATAAAATAAGTGTAATATGCACTATTTAAACGGTTTCTGGCTTGGGGCATGTATATTTTATAGTTGCTGTAAAGTGTAAGGGTTGGACATTTTTTATGCTGTATTCTCCCTATTAATTGTCTATCATAAACTGATAATATTGATCCAAAGCTATGTACTGATATATTTGATGTATACTTGTCAGTAAAAAATAGACATGGAAATTTGATGAAATTTACAATACGACTTACACGAGTTTAAAAAGACGAACAAGCAGTTATTATCAAAATATTTTATTGATATGTTTCACCCAACATAACTTAGGGGCCCGAAGTGAGGGGTTCCAATTCCATCAAAGACTACGAAAGTGTCTGAAATGACAACGAAGTTGCGAATGACGGTCGTCAAAAAGAGACATAAAGGTCACACCCAGCAGCCAGACTACAGTCTTGTCTTGAAAAAAGTATTCAATAAGTCCGGTGAAACAGAAATTCCAGTCAGACATGCAAACCCCGGTCACAGAAAAATACGCCCGTTTTTATTCATTATGTTCATTTCATGTTAAATAATTTTGTTGGAAATTTTCGTTTTTAATAGCAAAAACGTGGACAAGACTATTGTTTTCAATCCAGACACGGCCAGAATTTTTGTTTAAGTCAAAAATCAGAGTGATTTTCGAGTGAGACAACTTTCCATCAAAGTAATTATTTGTTTAGGGTAAACCATTATAGATCAAAGAAGGTCCTTAAATACGGAGACTTGGCCCACAGCAAACACCACGCTATATAGGAACAAAACATTACTAGTGTTAAACCAATCAAACAGGAAAACCAACGGTCTAATTTGTAAAAAAAAAAATGAGATTCAAAAGTACAGGTCAGATTTTGTCAAATCAATCTGAACGAGGACAGTATGATTCATCTTTGTCACAAGTTAGTTTCATTGTTATCCAATGAAAGTCTTCCATACGTGCGTTGCGAGCATATCGGATATATATATTATTTCGGTGCGTTCATTATGAAATTTTCTAAATGTTATCTATGTGAACAATCATTTTGATAGTTAGCTATTTGATTACGGCATTGTTTATTAAACTCTTTTTGATTAGTTTTGCTTCCAAAACTTATTGAGAAATTTGTAAGACGTTACCAAAAACAATTTGAATTTAAGCAATGCTCTTAAAACTGCTAATTTACATACAATACTACTAAGAAGTAAAATAACAAAAAATACTGAACTCCGATCCGAGGAAAATTCAAAACAGAAAGTCCCTTATTAAATGGTAAAATCAAATGATAAAACACACCAAACGAATAAATAAAAATTGTCATATTTCTGATTCATTACTGGCATTTTCAAGTTTTGAAAATGGTGGATTGAACCTCGTTTTATAGCGCTTAACCTCTCATGTGTATGACAGTCCAATCAAATTCTGTCATATTTACAACTATGCGTGAACAAAACAGGCATAATAGGTAAAGTTGTCAAAATATAGGTACAACAGTCTAATATTTATACTAATCGGTACTAATATGTATATAACAAAAACACCGCTATGATATTTTAAAAGTATTGCATTGATATTTTAAAAGCATCGCATTGTTTATTTATGTATATAAGAAAAACACAGCACTTCAAATTTTACACGGACATAAACTTTAGCTTCTAACTAACTTTTGAATGTATATTTAGACTCAATTGTGATTTAGATTTTAAAAATAAGTTTTAAAGTTAGCATTTTCTTAATTTTTCGTTGCCGAAAACAACCTTTTCCGCATGGAATGTCTGCATATTTACAGTTTGATATTAGACAATATCGCTCATTGATATAAGAAAAGTTTTTATAGATACGCTTCTTCCATAGACTGATTCTGATAGATTTGAAATTCAAAAGTTGAGTACATTTGTAAGCTAAAGTGTTACTGTGTTATGGTTATAGTGTTTAACTGTATTGTGTGTTTTATAGGCAACAATTTTACCTAAACAGACAATATATGAATACAGGAATGTTTAAAAAAATGTTTAGTTGTCCATTATCATTTAATGTTATTCATAAAAAGGGGCGAAAGCAACCAGAAGGAAAGTCAATGCAGGTTAGCAGTCTGCCATCGATATTAATCTTCATTAACATAATAAAATTAAAAGCTATAGTCATGACTTTATTCTATTTGATTTGTTGTAATATAGATTTAATGAAATGATTAGGATACTAATCGTATGGTTTTATTTCAGGTTATTCGGGAAAACTTTTGTTTTCAACCTACTCTCGAATAATGGAATTTGATTTTGATACCCGCAATGTGACTGTATTGTTAGAGCTAAGAAGTACTTATGTGTATGCCATAGACTATGATTACCAAAACAGATACATTTATTTTCCAAGACACAATAATCATGACATCGTGCGGTAGGTACATTATAAACGTTTGTTCTGATGACGTTAATAATAAGAGAAACATAGATTGAAAGTGGTAAAATCAAGTTTAAAGAAAAAACATCAGCTTTATTAATAGTAATGGGACTTTCTTGCGATATTTATAGGCATCTCTGTTCTCATTTACCACAACGTGAAATGAACAATATGTCTTATGTCAAGAAACATGTATTTTTAAAGTATCACCAGTCAAAATTTTCAGAATTATCGTTTGTTTTTGTTGCACTTCAGTGTTTCTGTTGTTTCATATTGTTTTCGTCTTATGATTAATGTGTTTGTAACACTATTTGTTTTCTATCAATTTATCGATTTATGACTTTCGAACGACGGTATACTACTGCCTTTATATAAACATACACCCTATTTTACACATAGAACATCCTAACATAAACACTTAATTTATTCCGAATTCACATAAAACATGTATGTTGTTGCTAGTTCTAATGTGCTGTTGGCTAACATCAAGTTCTTTTAAATACCACTAATAGATCGATATCTATTACATGTACACATAACAGCTCGTTTAACATTTTAAAGTATGTACTCGGTTAATATTATCATATATATACTCTCCAACGTTTCAAATGTTGCATGATGCAAAGTAAAGATAAAATTATGCTTCAACACTTTAATGAAACGAAAGGGTCATCATTAAACATGCTCACTCAAAACTACACAATGCACAGAGGAATTGTGAAGCAACTTGTAAGATAGCACGATGACATATACATGATTTAACTATAATCATGATAATATTACTATGGGTTTCCAATATAATTTGTTGACCTAAAGCTCTACGATGCAACGTTAAACATTCTAGAATTTAAGCTACGGTATCCTGATAATTTATCAGTACAATGTCGTCAAAGGATTTCCCTATAATATGCTCATTTGACACGAATGCCAGTTACAAGTACATGATGTTGAGCTAAGATGATTATGATTCAAAACCATTGATCTATTCTTTTACGTCTGGTGATCAGTTTATTTGACAATTGCCAATGGAAATCAGCAGTTTTTTTTTCAAAAATGTACCTGCGATAGTATACAAATCACAAAGTGCTATAAATACTACTACTACTACTACTACTACTACTACTACTACTACTACTACTACTCCTACTACTACTACTACTACTACTCCTACTACTACTACTACTACTACTACTACTACTACTACTACTACTACTAGTATTACTACAACTACAAATACTAATTATATTACTTCTATTACTACTACTACTACTACTACTACTACTACTGCTATAACTACTACTATTTTTACAACTCCCAGTAGGTCTACCACCACAACTACTTCTACTATTCTGCTTCCTCTATTACTCCCGCCACCATAAATACCTCTATTTCCACTCCCACTAGCTTCTTCAATAATGTTAATACAAAACCCTTTTATCATCTGATTTAAGTATATCCCATATTTTAGATGATGTTTCCCATTCATATATATTGTTATGCGTTTTATTTTCTACATTGGCTAGAGGTATAGGGGGAGGGTTTATATGTCACACACATGTTTAACCCGGCCGCATTTTTGCGGCTGTCCCAAGTCAGGAGCGTCTGGCCTTTGTTAGTCTTATTATTTTAATTTAAGTTTCTTGTGTACAATTTGGAAATCAGTATGGTGTTCATTATCACTGAACTAGTATGTATTTTTAAGGGGCCAGCTGAAGGACGCCTCCGGGTGCGGGAATTTCTCGCTGCATTGAAGACCTGTTGGTGACCTTCTGATGTTCTTTTTCTCTACGGTCGGGTTGTTGTCTCTTTGATTCATACCCCATTTCAATTCCCAATTTTATATAAATCGTATAACTATTATAATATACAAAATTAAAGCATACCGCTTATTTTAGTAAACATTACTTGCTTCATGATTTAATAAAGATTTTAATCGATCCCAGTAATTTACTACTACTACTACATACTATTACAGTCACTGTGTCCTTTACTCAACATATGTGAAATTTCGCAGTCTTATTTGTATGGAGTCCGTGCAGATCATAATATAGCATTTGCATGAAACATTATAACGTTTACAACGTTGTCCTGAAATATGACAACTTGTATAAATAGTTTTGATTAAATTTACAAATAAAGATTACATATCTTAATTTTGAGAAAAAAAAGACAACAATACGATAACCAGTCTCGACAAGGTTATGATGTATGTGTTCAACAAATACTGGATATTTTTCAGTTTGAATACAGCGTTAATTGGTGTGTTCGATATACACACCTTAACATTTTAAGCAAAGTTGCATGTTACCCGTCTTAACTGAAAACATCAACATCAATTCGTCATTGTGGCGTACACTATGTCGCTATCATAATATATTAGATTCAATTTATTGTGAGTGTTTTATGAATTAGTCAGTGGAGATGTTTGGTATATATAACAAGATCAGAAAACACGGCATAGTTAAGAATTAACGTAAGAATTGCAATGGGGATTGTGTCAAAGAGTCAACAACCCAACTCAACAAACTCAAGCAGAGAACAGATGAAAGCCATTAATGGGCTTTCAAAACAGAGAGAAAATCGTACATACGAAAGTAGGCTTGAACTCATCAAACAAAAATGCGTACACGATTATTAAAAATGAACGTTACACTTAACAAAAAATCGAAATGAGTTAAAAAAATAAAAAAGCATACAAGAATAACAAGGTCTAGATGCTCTTCTCCTGCGACAGGTGCGAAACAAGGCCGGGCTAATTTTTGTTTTACTTTTTATAATGTTTATAGATTTGCTTATCCCGCAAACAATACAACATTACAGACAGTTGTCCAGTCACTGTCATATCCAACAGGAATAGCTGTTGATTCAGCTAATGATCATCTCTACTGGATTGATCATAATATACGCAAACTCTCAAGATGCAATCTAGACGGAAGCAATGTAACTGTTCTATCAACTTTTATCAGTCCTTGGGTGATACGACTTGATGTTACAAACAGGTATTCAGTTTTATTTATTTTTTTAAGAAATTAAGCGATTATGAATTTATTTTGTAAACAGAACAATACACTTGTTTTATCATTCATGTTTTGCTATAAATGCATGTTAATACCAGATAGGCTACCATTGTCGCCTTTGGAAAAAATAGTTGTTTACTGCAATCTTTAGTTAGTTATGATTGGCTATCTGTTTTTGAGAGGATTTTAGCTAATGTTATAATAGAAATTGTAATAAAACTGGTTGGTTATATGTCATCACCATTAGGCTTCCCTGGTTGGCTTTATGTCATCACCATTAGGCTTCACTGGTTGGCTATATGTCATCACCATTTGGCTTCACTGGTTGGTTATATGTCATCACCATTAGGCTTCACATGATTTCTATCCTTTATCGAATGAACATGTAATCAACCAAAGCTTAAATAAAATTACTAAATACAATGGATCATTATAAGCATCTGCTTAACATGATAACTTACCGTGTCAACTGTCACTGATAAATTAAAAACAACTCTTCGTCGTTTGTATCAGTCTTTTTCAATCATTATAGTCTTTATAATATTTGAAGTTACATTATTGTCAAAGCCCATCTTCAGTAGCAGAATTGATACAATTAAGATGTGATCCATAGTTCATGTGGATTTGTAAGACAGGTTTAGTTTTTTTGTTTTGTTAACCTTGTTGTCATCAACGTGTAAAATATTCAAATGTTATTTGGTTTCCTTTTATTTTATTTTTTTGTATTTTCTTTTCCCTCATTTATACGGTTTTGTTTTTTTCACTGTAACAGGTAATGCTGTAATTGATTTTTTTTTCAAATCAGTTTTCTATAGTTTTGTATTCCAATTGATATAGTCAACCTTTATAACTTTACTTTCTGATAAAATATCGTTTCGCTTCGAGTTTACATAAAATATCTGTATTTATGTGAGACAATGAATTGACACATAGAGTACACATGAAACAAGGTCACATATTCGGATGCACTGACATATACTATCGGGTATCACGACATGTCATGGACATTTACCTTAAAATCATATGTTCTAAATTGAAGACTATTTTATAATTTAAATATCTGACATGCAGTACGATATGTCTAAAGCAAATACTTCCATAATGGTGTATTTGTTGTTAATATAATACAATTACGACATTGATTTCCAAATAAACATATACTATAAATTAGGATGTTGATATCTTAGATTGTACCTGCCTTCGCCAAAAAATCAAGGTGTGTTTTTGCTTACTACTGTTCGACATTTGGTCGTTTTTCTTAAAGTAAAATTGTCATTTGAGAAACTTGTTTTTTTTAAATTAAGCACGCATGTCACGTTTTTTGTCAAAACCAAGCTCACCATTCATTGTGAATCCAGGATATAGAAATTATGTATGCCAGACGGGAGTTCGCCTACCCAACCGGGAGGGTTGTGGGGGTGGGGGTTTGTCGTGTTGCATGAATTATAATTCAAACAATATCTTGATTGCACTAGAGATGTTAAATCACTTCAAGTTTCTCTGTTATTATTAGTATTGTATGCACATATTTGTTTGTGATACATGCCGTTCAATCTGCTGAATATAAAGAACACATTCAATGAAAATATTATCATTACGATTTTGTTTTCTTAAAACAAATGCATTGATATTTATGTATCAACATAAGTCTTGCAGATACCTTATCTAGGATCCCATTAAAATACCCTTTGTTCAAAGGGAGTATTTTATATCTAATTTCAATATGTATGTTCATCCCATATCTTCTTATCTATGAATGTGTTATATGTTATTTGAATTCGAGCATCATTAGTGTCTTTTATGCATTACAATGATTAACGGGTGTTATCATATTGATTGTATACATATTCATTTCTAATAAAGGGTCGACTGATTTATAAAGAAAAAAAGTCATGATGACTTAAACATGCTAGATTAGACTAGGTTGGGCTGTTTTGTTGTTTGTTAACACTAGCACACTCGTTATGTGCGGGTAATTTGGTATAATGTATCATTATAGGAGAGTGTCACTTTGTGGAAAATGAGGCATTGCAAATCGATCTTTGAATTGAAGAAAGTGTTCGATTGAAATTTGTAAGTTCCTTCCAGTATACTTGTTTTTAAGATTGTGTTGTTATATACCAATCCTTTTTCCAAGTCGACTCAATATGCACAATTTATATTTTCCTATCGTATTATAGTACTATACAACATTAATTGATGTATCACATGTTTTATTTATCATAGTCCTTTTACGTAGCATTTTTGGCCTCTCTCATTAATGTTTATTTCTAAAACAACATCAGGTACATACTTAAACACAAATTGAACCTGCAACTTTAATTTTCTTAAAATGTCAGGTTTTTATTTGTCATACAGGTGGATGTATATAGTTGAAAACAGTAGAGGAATATTGAAGTCTAGATTTGATCTCTCTGAAAGGCGAACGATCGTTAACTTCACATCCACACTTGTGCGTTGCATGGATATAGGTATGCTGTAACTAGTTAGCTTTGTAGTAAAATTACTTAAAATATGACAATTTATCATTATTTTGTCATTTGTTGTTCACAGATTAGTGTTCAAAACTTTCGAAAAACTTATCAACTTGTATTTACCTACACGTTCAAGGAACAAATCGTGATAAAATTTGTAAGCATTTATTGCATTGAATTGTTTGCGTCGTCGTTAATCGATGTGATTCAATCGTGACGTTCACACAAGATTGATAAATAAAATAAGTACATTGATATATTATTGTTGTATGAATGAATTATGACGTAAACACCAGATTGATAAATAAAATAAGTACATACATTATTGTTGTACGAATGAATTGTGATTTATCCACTACTGGTATCAACTCATTGTAGACACTAAAGAGAACAGACTGTACTGGATTAATTATTATGGCGAGATGAAATCATGTAATGACGATGGATCTGATGTTAAAACAATACTTTCAACAAATGTTAGAAGAGCCTTCTATGCTATCCATGTCGTCGGTAGTAACATTTATTATGAAAATAAAAATCAGTTGTTAATGGTAAACAAAACATCAGGATCCACGCCGACTGTTCTGTATAACGATAGCAGTTATATGGGCAGTATATTTGTGTTTAATCAATCAGGTATATTAATACACTTCTATAGTCTTATACGTCCGAAATTTGAATCATTTCTTTATTGTATTAAATCGTGATGCAAAATAGTTTATACATATTCAAATAATAGTTTTTACTAAATTATATCATGAACTATACGACATTTATGGATACATACCAACAATGTAATAGGAAGTTATGCGATAGACACCAAAATCGTATTCATATGAAAAAATACATTTTTTTTTCGCAATAACTGAAACATGGTCGTGAAAAAAATCAGTGTAAATATTATTTGCACATTCTGATTGTATTTCAATAATACGAACACGAATAACTTATTTTTGTAGATAATGTCTTTTTTAAATGAGGAACAAAACGTCAATGAGAACACTACAACATTTAACAAGACATTGAAAATTATAAGAGGGAACAAATTCGTTTGTGTTCAGTTAAGAAACTAAAACAACAAGTACTTACAATTAGTATAAAAGTTAATTTTGCAAATTTGTCATAACATTATATTTTGTTTTCATATGTTAAGAGACTGCTTACATTGTATTATTGTCCTACGTGTATTTAAGTTGTTTACTTCTAATCATGTGTTGCTTCTTAATTTTTCATATTTAACATTTTACTTTGTATAAATATGCTTTGTTACATGATTTTACCATTTGTTTATGCTTTGTTTCACCTCAACATTGGCTTCAATGTGATCTACGCAAACTGCTTCTGCAAGGTTTTTATTATGATACATACACTGACATAGTTAAAGATACATTTGTATTTTATATTGTTATATCATCTTCACTGATACAATGTATTAGTATTGATTTTGTTTGTTTCTTACAAAAATGGGGCTCAGGATTCCAGATGGACACTCATACTCATAGATCGATAATAAACTTACTTAGATTTGCCACTCTTTTACGACGCCATGGGTTAAAACGAAAAAGACAGACAAACAACAGAAAACTAAACACAAAATAAAAAAAATTAAAACTAAGAATGTTTTTAAAATAATTTTTCGGTCTCGTCCATCGTTCATTAATTAATGTGATGTTTCTGATATCATTATTAACAATATAACTGATGCAAATATTTTTGATATTCATATATTCATGTAACTTTAATTTTTACAATTGAAATTGTTATTTATGAAATTGTTCGACACAGACAAGCGGTAAGTACTATTAACTCAAATTTTTAATTTTGATACTGGTAACGCAACTTTGATTCATTTGATGTAGGTTCATAGATATTTTCGATCCTTTGATGACGTGTAGACAGTTTTTCGTACCAACTACACAATTATTTTATCAATGTAAATGCTATAGGTAAATTGTGTTCGAATCTGTTGTATTACTTGATGTGATTTATTGACAAGATCTGCAATCAGTATGGAATACGGCCAAACGCTGGATACAAACATATATAAACATACTATTGTACATGTGTTTTCAATTACACTTTAAAGAATCACTAATAAACAGCAATAATTTATCTGAATGAATATTATGCATTAGCATATAAGGATAAAAATACGTTGACAAAGGCTATAACTCATTTGTATTTAGTCATAAAATAAAGAGCATCTACACATAACACTTTTCAAAGGCAAGACATTTATTGGGAATGCATGTGTACTTAATATCATGGATATTAACCTTAATAAAAAAGAAGATGTGGTATGATTGCCTATCCATTTTACAGGTTAAAGTATGAAATGTAAACAACACTAACATTGTAGATCGAGAGGTAAGCATAACGTGTAGATTCGATAATTTTTTTACAAATTTGTTGACGGTAGCATATCCCGTAGGTGTTTTATAAAATAAACTATGATCTATGCACAAGTACTTCGTTGTCTGAGATATTGTAAGTGCATACATATACATGTGTGTTATAGGGAAATATTTCCGATAGTTTATTATTCTTTATTATAATAATAAATTGGGATAATGTACCTCTCTACATTTCATTTGAAACTAAAATAATATTTTCATGTATTTTAAACAATTCATGTTGGTAATGTTCAGGTCAGTGCATTAACTATTTTGAATATAAATCTATGCATTTCATTTAAATAAATATTGCTTGTAATGCTTGTCTTTATTTTTGTAGGACGTACCGTACTCATTATTGATATTGTATAGATGACAACGCAAATCTATCGAAACGTTATCAGAGTTTTTTTTTAAAGTATTACATGGTAGGTTTATATCAAGATACGTAAACAACCTCATCACCTCAGTTACACATTTACTTTACTTTTAAAAGCATGCAATGGTAAATTCTGTATTAAGTAGACAGTTTCCCTAAATCAAAAATTGTATTTGAGTAGAAGAGCAAAATAATACAGACGGAAGGAAGACGATATCGAGGTATATTAAATTTTATGAATGATTTTTGTATTTGTGTTTGCCTGAATCTTATTTTCACATAACATACGTTAAATCATACAAACTATTAGAAATACGACCAATTATCAATTTGTGAAATGCATATATAAATCAACTACAATACTCGCAATTTGTGTTCGTATCTGTATTTATAAAAAAGAATATGTTGTATGATTGTCAATGATACATCTCTTCACCAGAAACCACAATGACACAGAAATTAAGTCACCGTACGGCCTTCAACAATGGACAAAGCTCCTTGTATGTATATCATTCCCTTATGGGAAAGGAGCATGATGGACCCATGTTTGCTGCAACTACTGATTAGTCTGACTGAAATGCGTATTATATTTCTACGTACGTGTAATCTAATGAACAATGCTATACAATTGATAAAAAAGTGGGTTATAAATCTATTAAACTAAACGTCGTTAAAAGTATTTCAAACGTTGTAAGATTTAATTGCCATGCAGAAACAGACAAACTTCGAAAACAACTTGTAACAAAAACAGAAGAGTTTACACTGACGAAGAATTAGGACGTTTAAATATTTCAATTGAAACCACGAGTGATCAAGGAATGCACGAATCACACAATCAACTATCGCATACTCCTTCAGTAAACACAAGGTTTCCAAAGTCATGAATATTGCATCAGGAGACAATAGACACTGTATGTGAACAACCATGATATTTCAATGCACGAATCACACAATCAACTATCGCATACTCCTTCAGTAAACACAAGGTTTCCAAAGTCATGAATATTGCATCAGGAGACAATAGACACTGTATGTGAACAACCATGAGATTTCACAAGGTTTCCAAAGTCATGAATATTGCATCAGGAGACAATAGACACTGTATGTGAACAACCATGAGATTTCAAAGAAATCCTTGACGAAGAATTAGGACGTTTAAATATTTCAATTGAAACCACGAGTGATCAAGGAATGCACGAATCACACAATCAACTATCGCATACTCCTTCAGTAAACACAAGGTTTCCAAAGTCATGAATATTGCATCAGGAGACAATAGACACTGTATGTGAACAACCATGAGATTTCAAAGTTTATATACAAGATTTTAACATATGTACTTTAATTCATTTTTAAATGGTACAACGTTTTATTGTAGGCAGTATTGTTTTTCCGAGAATTTATAACTTGAATGCCAACTTTTTGAAAAAGAAGCCTATAACTGACTGACAGGAAATATGGTGCGATTTGGATGGTATTAGGGACACGCCTAATCTAAAATGAATATGTGGCCTTAAGATCAATTAAAACAAATTCAGAAAATGTTTTTTTCATCAAATTCTCCTCTGTATTGTAAAATTTTAAACAAGTGTATGTGTAGTCGGTCATTTACTGTACAACTTTAAACACGTGTATGTGTAGTCGGCCATTAACTGTACAACTTTAAACAAGTGTATGTGTAGTCGGCCATTTACTGTTCATCTTTAAACAAGTGTATGTGTAATCGGTCATTATCTGTACAACTTTAAACAAGTGTATGTGTAGTCAGCCATTAACTGTACAACGTTAAACGAGTGTAATTGTAGTCGGCCATTTACTGTACAACTTTAAACAAGTGTATGTGTAGTCGGCAATTTACTGTACAACTTTCAGATAATTTAGATCTCACTATATTGTGTAACAACTTGCAGTTTTGTTATGTTTTTGATGATGTTTTCCTATATATATTTAGATCAAACCTGTTTTACAAGCTATATAAGAATATATGTTAAATGCCGTTACTTCGAAAAAATAAAATTATCACATGTATTTAGCTTGATCTGTTTATTATGAAAACTGCACTTTTTAATTTACCAAAATTATAATCTGACTGCTTACGTATGTTTGACAAAGCTGTTTCGAAGACGTCATGCATGTCATTTATATCTTCAAAAACCATTTAATAAATAAAAACATGCATCTCCTCCAGCTATACATCTGATCCCTAATCTGCATGTGGCTACATATGTGTTGATTTTATAAAAAGTAAAAACACAAAAATACTGAACTCCGAGAAAAATTCAAAAAGGAAAATCAAAAATCAAAAGGCAAAATCAAAAGCCCAAACACATCAAACGAATGGATAACAACTGTCATATTCCTGACTTGGTAAAGGCATTCTCTAATGTAGACAATGGTGGATTGAACCTGGTTTTATCGCTAGCTAAACCTCTCACTTGTATAATGTGTGGGCTTTCATTTGTTTTCTCCTCTGGTTCCACTGAGGAGAAACAAGTGATGACATTTGTATAATCTGCAGTGAAATTTATACTGTTGATGATATTATTATACATTAAAACATATGTTATGATTAAGATGAGACAACGATCTAGATGAGTCCAAACAATGTGGTATAAAGAATCGTATGGTCTCCAACAATAAAAACAACCGTCACAAAATGATTAGCTATAAATGCGCTGACATAAAACCGTTCTGAAAAAAATCGAACTAAAAGCCTAACGTCCTGATTAATGACAAAACAATCAGTCATTCACTAGTATGACATTACATAACAAACAACAATCACTGAGTTATAGGCTCCACATTTTTGAAAGGCTTATATATAGAATATGGAGAAATTAAACGTATTTGAAAGCCTCGAAACCCCCTAACCTTGGTCAACTTGATATAACTCAAGAACAACACAAATCAATTTAAAAGGCAAGTTTCGTTAGTTTAACACGGTACCGACCGTACAAGGGCTGTACAGTCTGGCAAATCCGTTAAAAACTGCCATTTGTTGTTGCCACGCAACTTTAAAACTGCAAAGTATGACTTAGAAGAGGACATATATTTTTCGAAAATTTCTGATTTCTTTTTCAATCACCAATCTCAAACACTTCAGAAAGACGCTGAAAACACTCGTTAACATACCAGATTGTTTTTATATAACACTTGCAATTCCATATCTGATTTCTGCACTAGAAAAAAAACTTTCCATTTAAACTGTTGTTACCAAAACAGATTCATTTATATTTTTTTTATGAATTAAGGTATTTGTCGGCCATGCAATGGAAAAGTATATTTAAAGTATATGATTTACTTTATATTTTAAAATGTTAAATAGATGACAGATGCTTGGTAAAAGTTATTTACATTTTAATTAACGGATTATTTAAGCAGTTAACCGAAACGGATGAGCACAAACTAACTTAATAATTACCAATTCGTGGACGTATAATTAATGAAGTTCCATGTTTTATCTTTTATATAAAATGTATAAGGTTAAACCGGATTAAATTATTACATTTACAAATACACAATGCCACGTCCTACCTTAGTTACCAGCGATATTTTTTTTCATATCAAACTTCTATGCTAAATAAAGAAGTTATCAGTCAGTAGGATCAAAGGAACATTTTGTAAAATAGCGAAAGTAAGAACTTATGGACTGTTATACATTTTTTTATTTGTTTGCTACAAAACAATTACACTTGTACTCATATAGGATTATCTACTGTCATTCATAAACACGAAACATTGAAACTAGTTCAGATATATGTTTTTCTGGGTTTCTTTTTTTATTAGGATAGGAGAGGGGGAGAAGGAGATTGAAATTAAAATTCTACCTATTACAATAAAGGCCAGTTTAAAGGTTTTCTTATCCCAAGAATATATTAACCGTATTTGGCACAATTTTTTTTTAGTTTCGGGTATTAAATGGTCTTCAATTTCGTACTTGTTTGGCTTCATAACTATTCTGTTCTGTACGTAACTGATGAGCTTTATGTAGAAGAAACGCGCGTCGGGCGTACTTGATTATAGTCCTTGTACCTTTGATAACTATTTACACTACTGGGTCGATACCACTGCTGGTGAACGTTTCGTCCCTGAGGGTACCATTCGCCCAGAAGCCAACACTTCATTGTTGACATGAATATCAATCATATGATAATTTTTATATATTTTCTGTTACAAAACTTTGAATTTTTCGAAAACCTTAGAATGTTCTTATCCCCCGGAAAAGACAACTTAGCAGTATTAGGCGCAATGTTTTGGAATTTTTGTCCTCGATGCTCTTCAACTGTGTACTTGTTTGGCTTTATAGCTATTGTGATATGAGCGTCACTGATGAGTCCTTTGTCATCGAAACGCGTGTGGCGTACTTAATTATAGTACAGACATCGTTTATGACTATGAAACTAACATAATTTACCAGTAATACATAGACTACGTTCATTGAAAACGTTAGCATATTCGCTTCAATAGTGAACGAGTTCTTTCCCGTACACACGTTGAATAGCGTTGTTTTTTTACCTAATTCAAAGACAATTTTAAACTTAATCAGTGATTACTTTTGATGGTAAGTTGTGTGAAATTTGTGTATAAAACAGCTGGCGGAAAATACATTTGCATAAAGTTACCATAAACTAGTATTAAACTTTGAAACAGTATACCTGTTGTACACGATAACGTTTCATGAAAATATTTCTCTCAAATATTAATGATCACAAAGTACTAATAACAACAGATTGACATCATAAAATTAATATTTCTGATTTTATTTACCATTTGATTCAGACAGTACATTACAGTTATTTGGTATAACATGTTTACAATGTTATATGAGAAGGCTTTCAGCATTTCTTTTTCTCCTGGATGTTTGAAGAACACGCCAAGTATCAATACATATAAGCGGATTATAAGGACAGATCCATTAATAGAGTATCAAGAACATTTAACGATATGCCTTTAAAACACGTATCAAAAACAAATTGCAAAAAGTTTCATTTTCACGAAATAATCTGAATGCAGATTTTTTCTTTTCAAAGTATACAACCTTACTACTGATATACTACCATCACAAGTAACCCGAATTTAGCTTGAACGTACAAAAAAAGTGTTAACGCTATTTAAATGAGATTGATCGTTATTTAATAAAGATTGACAACAAATAAAAATTATGTTTAATTTCATGTCTGGTTTCCTACTACCGTCTATGGAATAATTTATCCACACATATAACAGTGAATATAACAGCGTGATTGTATATTCTAATTTATATCATATTGAATATGCATTTGGAATGTTCTATCCATCTTTTCATATTTCTAAACACAATTGACAAACAGGGAATGTTAATGTATATGTACTAAATAAAAACATGTTTGTGATAGGATTATCGGAAATGTGCATGATTATAAAATCTATGTTTACAAATGACCAAAATGAAATCTAATTATCTACATTCAAACCAACTTGATTCGTGCCATTTAATGCATGTCCTAAAAAATTGAAGTTACCGAGAAAATGCATCAGTTTGAAAGATTTAAAAGATATCAATACTCAAGAAAAGTCACAAACATACCCACACCACTAGCCTTCCAATAAGGGCTTTTAGAAGTATAAATTTATCTTCTTTGGAGGTAGTAATACATGTAGTTATCAAAAGTACCAGGATTATAATTTAATACGCCAAACGCACGTTTCGTCTGCATAAGACTCAACAGTGACGCTCACATCAAAATAGTTATAAAAATAGAACAAATGTACATCGGACATACAAGCTAAAGTTCTACAGCATTTTTTTTCTCTCAATAAGAATACTATAACATTCAGAATGTCCTTCTTTTTTAATACTAATTATGCTGATATTTAAGTACAGTTGGAGTATTTGTTTAAGACGAGTATTGCAATTTAAATGAATGCAATATCATAAAAACATCCGGACTTTTGTATGACAAAGCAGTATTTCATTTTGGCGTATCAAACGATGTTTTGTAATTGATCAACATTACATTATGTTGCCTTTATAATGTCGTGTCAAACCGTTCTACCTCTAACGATCAAAGTTATTTGACCGGTAAGCGTATACAATAGAGAGAATAATAATTGATTAAGTAATTCAATACTCTGTATAAAATAATGGAAATATAATGTCTTAATATTCAAATTATTTTACTTGTATGTTCTTTAATTTTACAGATACTATTAATCATCATGGAGACTAGTATTACAAATTCGACACTCTTCCCTATAATATGACTAATTATAATTGCATGAGAAAATGAAACATGTTTTTAACTGTTAAATCAATCAAAGAGACTGAAACGAGAAAAAAAAAAACGAATTTATATATCCTGTTTTACCTTTACTAACTTAAACATCGTGCGAATATATACAGATGGGTGCACTCCTAACCTGTACAGCAAGTTAACTTGATAACCAGTCATTTGGACTGGTCAAAGTTAACCTATGACCGAATATAGGACTGCTCTGACCAGTCCTAGGACCAAAATCTAGTTAACTTGAAAAGCGGACTTGGTCCTAGGACTGCCAAAAAGTTAACTTGGAAACAGGTCCGCTATTGATATAAGTTAACTTCGAACCAGTCCTGTCACAAGTTAACATAAGTTAACTTCGGAACCAGTCCTGTCATAAAGTTAACATAAGTTAACTTGGAAACCGGTCCTGCCACAAAGTTAACTTCTGCTTGGACAAATCCGATCAAAACCAGACCTGTTCCCAAGTTAACTTTTGACTGGTCTGCTCAACACTAAGTTAACTTGTAACCGCTCTTCGTTGATTAAAAAAAAAAATAATATCTTTGTTTCGTAGTATAAACATCGAAAATAAAGTAATTTGAAAATTAATACTTCCGTTTTATGAACAGGATTAAATAAAAATATTTGAAAATAAGTACGCACAGAACGTAACACATATTTATCTGTGATCTGACAATCTATCTATTATAAAAACGATCTCGGTTACAATGATAACAGGCACTGATATATATATATTCCGAGATCAAATTCAATCATATTATGTATATTTTTGAAAAGAAGTATATTAGATGTTAGGTGTATACGTCCTTGTTAGTTATACATCCTTGAACTATGCAGCCACCATCAGCAATAGTTTAATTCATTTCAATAATGACTACAACTTTTTGTTCGCCTAAATTAAGTGTGCCAGCATGCTCTCTTTTTACTCAAAATACTGAAACTTAACAAAATTTCAGTAGTTTTGATGCCTCCAGTTGACTTGTACAACAAAATTATTTGACTGCATCCACCAAAACTGACCATATATGCACTTTAATTTGTAAATCTATATACCCGCAGAGTAAATTAGCCATATTTTTTATGTCAGGATTCAATATATAATACAATCATGACAATTGACAGCAAAATTGCAATATAATAACAAAAAATTTTGGTTTGCATAAATTTAGGATACCAGCATGTCCTCATTTTATTCAAAATATTGATATGTGACAAAATTTCAGTAGTTTTGATACCTCTAGCTGACTTGTACAACAAAATTATTTGACCGCATCCACCAAAACTGACCATATATGCACTTTAATTTGTAAATCTATATACCCGCATAGTAAATCAGCCATATTTTTAATGTCAGGATTCAATGTATAATACAATCATGACAATGGACAGCAATATTGCAATATAATAACAACAAATTTTTGTTTGCCTAAATTAAGGGTGCCAGCATGTCCTCTTTTTACTTTAAATACTGATACGTAACAAAATTTCAGTAGTTTTGATGCCTCCAGTTGACTTGTACAACAAAATTATTTGACCGCATCCACCAAAACTGACCATATATGCACTTTAATTTGTAAATCTATATACCCGCATAGTAAATCAGCCATATTTTTAATGTCAGGATTCAATGTATAATACAATCATGACAATGGACAGCAATATTGCAATATAATAACAACAAATTTTTGTTCGCCTAAATTAAGGGTGCCAGCATGTCCTCTTTTTACTTAAAATACTGATACGTTACAAAATTTCATTAATTTTGATGCCTCCAGTTGACTTGTACAACAAAATTATTTTACTGCATCCACCAAAACTGACCATATGTTCACTTTAAATTGTAAATCTATATACCAGCATAGTAAATCAGCCTTATTTTTAATGTCAGGATTCAATGTATAGTACAATCATGACAATGGACAGCAATATTGCTATATAATAACAACAAATTTTGGTTCACATAAATTTAAAATTCAAGCATGTCCTCATTTTATTCAAAATATTGATATGTGACAAAATTTTAGTAGTTTTGATACCTCCAGCTGACTTGTACAACAAAATTATTTGACCGCATTACCAAAACTGACCATATGTGAACTTTAAATTGTAAATCTATATACCAGCTTAGTAAATCAGCCTTATTTTTAATGTCAGGATTCAATGTATAATACAATCATGACAATGGACAGCAATATTGCAATATAATGACAACAAATTTTTGTTCGCCTAAATTAAGGGTGCCAGCATATGTCCTCATTTTATTCAAAATATTGATACGTAACAAAATTTCAGTAGTTCTGATACCTCCAGCTGACTTGTACAACAAAATTATTTGACCGCATCCACCAAAACTGACCATATGTGCACTTTAATTTGAAAATCTATATACCCGGACAGTAAATCAGTATTTTTTTTTATGTCAGGTTTAATGTACATGTATAATACAATCATGACAATGGACAGCAATATTGCAATATAATAACAACAAATTTTTGTTGGCATAAATTTAGGATACCAGCATGTCCTCATTTTATTCAAAATAATGATACGTAACAAAATTTCAGTAGTTTTGATACCTCCAGCTGACTTGTACAACAAAATTATTTGACCGCATTACCAAAACTGACCATATATGCACTTTAATTTGTAAATCTATAAATACACCATGATGTACCCACAAAGTATTAATCAGCCATATTTTTTATGTCAGGAATCAATGTATAATATAATCATGACAATGGACAGCAATATTGCAATTTAATAACAACAAATTTTTGTTCGCATAAATTTAGAAACCAGCGTGTCCTCCTTTTATTCAAAATATTGATACGTAACAAAATTTCAGTAGTTTTAATACCTCATGCTGACTTGGAAATCCAAACTATTTGACCAAAACTGATCATATGTCATGTATGTGCACTTTTATTTGCAAATCTATATACCCGGACAGTAAATCAGTCATTTTTTTTATGTCAGGATTTAATGTATAATACAATCATGACAATGGACAGCAATATTGCAATATAATAACAACAAATTTTTGTTCGCATAAATTTAGGAGACCAGCATGTCCTCATTTTATTCAAAATATTGATACGTAACAAAATTTCAGTAGTTTTGATACCTCCAGCTGACTTGTACAACAAAATTATTTGACCGCATGCACCAAAACTGACCATATATGCACTTTAATTTGAAAATCTATATACCCGGACAGTAAATCAGTCATTTTTTGTTTATGTCAGGTTTAATGTACATGTATAATACAATCATGACAATGGACAGCAATATTGCAATATAATAACAACAAATTTTTGTTCGCATAAATTTAGAATACCAGCATGTCCTCATTTTATTCAAAATATTGATACGTAACAAAATTTCAGTAGTTTTGATACCTCCAGCTGACTTGTACAACAAAATTATTTGACCGCATTACCAAAACTGACCATATGTGCACTTTAATTTGTAAATCTATATACACCATGACGTACCCGCATAGTATTAATCAGCCATATTTTTTATGTCAGGAATCAATGTATAATATAATCATCACAATGGACAGCAATATTGCAATTTAATAACAACAAATTTTTGTTCGCATAAATTTAGGATACCAGCGTGTCCTCCTTTTATTCAAAATATTGATACGTAACAAAATTTCAGTAGTTTTAATACCTCATGCTGACTTGGAAATCAAAACTATTTGACCAAAACTGATCATATGTGCACTTTTATTTGCAAATCTATATACCAGCATACCATTGTACCGAGCGCCTTAATGTCTTCTCCTGGAGCTCCTGGTCACATTTTAGTAGGACTGCAAATGTACATGTAATCAATAATATTGGAAAACTATTAATGCAAAAAATATTCTGAATAAATTGAGAATGTCAGAATTTCATCTCTTTATTCATAATAACAGCCACATCGTATATAGGAGTTCATGATGGTGTACGTGTAAAACAAAACTATTATGCCACATCATCAAAGTACCAACACTGACATGTCCGAATTGTTGATAGTTTTACCACACCGTATGCTTACGGACACTGTACAATTTCTGTTAGAATATTCTGCGGGAAATAGAATAGTAAATCCAATGCAAACAAGTTGAATATCAATGAAATATCTATGCATGTATAAATTTATGCATAAAGTAAAATTTAGGAAGGGACAGGTAAACAACGGGGAAAGAAGTAACGTAGACAATGTTGCCGATATCCCGTGATATAAGAATATTGTTCCGATGCGTTGGATAACCTTTCTATCCGCCTTCTAATAAAAAAACCCTCTGTGTGATCGTATAGCCATTCTTTATTTATATAAGAATACATGTATATCAAATAAAAGAGAGCATTTGTATAATATCTAGTAGAGTCTAGCGAGTAAATAATAAATGATATCTGTGGAAAAACAATGCGAATGTTGTTTACATTTTTTAATGAAAGCTCAAGTCTGATATGAAAACTCTTATAACGATAATCTGTCATAAGCAGACCTGTCCTCAGGTCTGGTCAATAGCAGACTTGTCCACAGGTCTGGTCAAAAGCAGACCTGTCCTCAGGTCTGGTCAGGAGCAGACCTGTCCACAGGTCTGGTCTGAGGCAGACCTGTCCTCAGGACTGGTCAAAAACAGACTGATCCACAGGTCTGGTCTGGGGCAGACCTGTCCTCAGGACTGGTCAAAAGCAGACTTGTCCACAGGTCTGGTCTGGAGCAGACTTGTCGATAGGTCTGCAGCAGTCCTAAAAAAGCAGACCGTAGGTCTGGTCCACCAACAACGAAGTTAACTTGCTTGACTGCTTAAAAATTCTCAAGTTAACTTAGAAAGCAGTCAACAAGTTAACTCTAAGTTAACTTGTGTCAAGGTTAGGACCGCACCCATCTGTAGCGTTTGTTTGGTCACCAAAATGAATTGCAATCATCCGGCTTTTAAATCAACCAATTATAATTTTGAATTACCGAGTATGACAATTGATCATTCTGCAATTAAATATATTGTTCATATATTAATGAAGTTTAAAAACCCTTTATAAACTACACTTTTGATAAATTACTTATTGCTCGTTCTGTTGGAAAGTAAAAAAAAAACAGTATGAACATTAACGTTCGAGAAGGAAGATAATCGCTTAACACATTTATATAACATATACACTATAATTATGCTGTTCCATCTGTCCAACAAATATGTTGATTACACTATTCATTAAATCAGAATGTCAATATGAATGATAGGCAGGACAATAGTATCGAATGTGTCAAACACTTTTTGGCGATATCTTAGATATTTCGATATGATGATTAATTGAAAAAATGTCATATACTTAAATTATATTATTAAAGACGATGTTCTTCTGTATAAGGTTCTCAACAATGACAGCACCGTGAGTTTATTTTATTGGCATGTCAGAAACTACCTTTTAAATGAAGGTACATCAAAAGCGATTAAGGAAATGCTTTGCACAAAACACACATGCATGATTATTGTTAAGAGTAATGCATTTGTTTTGTTTATTGGACATGAAATAAATGCATTATTTCTTGTTGGAAAATTTAACTTGAATGACTTAAATATCGTAAACAAAAATAAATTTATGCGAAAATAGCGAATGTTAAGTTGCCAAATGAAGTGCAATCATCCGGCTTTTAAATCACCAAATTATGATTTTGAATTACCACGCATGGCAATTATTGAAAAACATCTGAAAATAATCTACCCTTTATAACCCAGGTTTTAAGACAGAAGTTGCCCTCTTGTTTAACATGTTCTATCTTCCAGAGATATACGGTGTTATCCAATAAGGGTAGAAATAAATTCAAAAAGGCAGCAGTAGTATACCGCAGTATTAAAGTCATACATTGATTGAAAGTAAAAGAGGAGTTCATTTGTCTGAAATTCGAAAAATAAGTGTTATAACTATTCCTAACGTGTGGCCTCATTAACATATTTAAACAATAAATGGCAGGTACACAAGGAGTCTATAGCAGCTGAATAAAAAAGTATCTCAGTCAATAATATCAGACAACGTGCAGTATTCAATTTCATTCTGTACGTTTCTTCGATGCTTCTAAGTCGAACAAATGTAATCTCAGATATATGGACCTGTTTTATAACTCATAAACGCTATTAACAAAATGACGACTGTAGTAGACAAACTATATTACGGTGTGTGGTTTACACATTTAATGTGACGGTGTCAGAATATTATTGTTAAGTAGCAGAGCATTATTCGTGTGTGTATTATCAATACTCTTTAACAGGTTAAACGACAAATCGACATAAAAATTGGGCAGACGCAGGAAGTTCAAAACAAATAAATTTCACACTTTTGAATCGTAGTTTCAAATGAAAAAACGTGGGGATAAATTGAATAAAAACAACCAAAGAAACGAGATGAAGACAAAACAAACGCAACATATGACACTGTTTTGTATTAAAGTTTTAAATGTTTAGCTAATGTGTCATAAATTCATGCCTATGTAGGCTATGTTTATACTAATTCGTGTTCTTCATGTCATATTTGACGTCGCCAAAACAAAATTGTATTTAACATTTTTAAATACACATTTTGCTTCATTACAAATACATGATTTGCTTTATTGACTCAGTATGAATGATATTAACTCAACATCAAGAAAAAAAAACGTTCTGACAGAAACAGTTTATATACAATGTTAATTTTTTGGGGTATTATTCTATTATATTTTCTGTTTGTCTCAAAGATGGTTATTTCATATTTACTTTTTTTGTGTGGTGGGAATTATGAATTAAATTAGTGAAAAATACACATAAAAAATGGTGTCTTGATAACCTTGATTTTTCTTTATAAAAAAATCTTAGATTCCACCCGTCTTCAAACATTGCAATATACACACAAGTAGATTTTCAATTAGAATATGCCTCCGAATATGCAATATAGAATAGGGGAATGGTACAATAGGATATATAGTTATACTTACATGATGTCAGTGGTACATGTACGCAGTGAACTAATAAACACACACAACACAATTTTAGTACTCCCATTTTCGTCAACGCAATGCTTTCTTTGAAAACAATTCAACTTATAAGACCCGTAAACCCCAATCACTCGGCTTATATATATATCAATAACATTTGATTTGAAATTTCAAATTTCGTAAAATTTTACTCATATTATTCTAAAAACCGAGCATAGACTTCAAACTTGTAAAATGATTACATTCGGTTGGGTCTATACATTACATCTCTGAAAAGGCCTGGCTGTGATGTGTATGTATACTAAATGTATACTATAAAGTAAATTAACTTAAAAAAACGAACTCCAAGGACAATTAAAAACTGAAAGACCCTTATCAAAAGACAAATGCCATATTCATGACATGGTACATGTATTTCTTCTGCATAAAAATGGTGGATTAATCAGTATTGTATAGCTAGCTAAAGCTATTCAGTAGTTGTCGTTTGTTTATGTGGTTCATAATTGTTTCTCGTTTCTCATTTTGTTTTTATATAGATCAGAGCATTGTTTTTCCCGTTTGCATTGTTTTACACATATTGTAGTTTTGTGTTGTTGTAATTGAACTAGCTTTCAGCAACTGCGACTGAATTTAGAAAACAGTACGTTTGTTGTCTTTATTCTAGTATTGTATGTGCTTTATTCAAATTTCATCAATGGAATCATTTTCAATTGATAATTATGCCATGACTGCTCTGTATATAATGGTGTTACGCCACTGTCAAGGGAAAGGAAAGGGTCAACGCCTACACACATAGTTTACCTGTAGCATTTATTAAAGTTCAATTGCCCATAAAACCATTAAAGACATTATAGTATATCCAAATTCATAAAACGTAATTCGAATCAGAGGAAGATACATGAACTGATAACAAAATAGTGTTAGACAAATTTTTGAACCTCTGCTATAACGGTTTCAATTACCTCAAATAAAGGAAAAAGATCAACCTGATTAGTAGTACAATATAACGAAAATTAAGATGTATAACGTATACACAAGTTTTTATATTCATGCAGCAAAAATAGATATAAAAAAATCACCGGAATTATAGATCAGACCATATTTTTCAATAAATGATAAACTTATATTAAGTATGAACACAACGTATGAACGAATGCTATTTTAAATAAAAGAACAATTTTGAGTACACCCACATTCCCCACGGTCAGACATTGTCACTGGACATTAACTACAAAGTGTCATGAAATTCTTTTTTGTGATTTATGTTCTTTCAATAAATAATTCAAAATTTGATGACTATGTTGAAAACATCTATGCCGTCAAACTAGAAATAAAGGATACTACAGATCCAGTTAAGCTGGTCTCATACGACAAAAGAGATGATTTCAGCTATTTTCTTCTTATTGAGTTGTTCATTTCTTCTTATGTTCCAAGTGTATTGATCGCTATTGAACTCCAAAGGCTTTTACATTGTGTGGTTCAATTTAATCTTATTTTTTCTATAATTTTGATAAAGGGTCACGAGGACGGAGGCCATTGGGTGATCTAACACTGACACACCAGGTCCGAATGGGACAACTATTTTACATCCAATCTGTTTCAGATTAGACGAAAAACAATTTACAATTCATAAAATCTAGTTTAGAACGCCACACAACTATTATAATATACTTTATATATTACTATATGATGTATACCCTCTATGACCCCCGAACACGATGAGTAGATATCTAGGTGATATACCATTTCATATTGGTTTGTTGCATTTTTTATTTCAATAGTGTATACATATTTTACTGAATAATTTACTTCACTTGTACTTTTTTTCGCGGATACTTATTTTCGCGAACTGTGTATTTCAAACGAGTTTTAATTTATGTGTTTTCGCGATTTTTCCAAAACAATTCTAGAAAAATAAAAAAAAAATCCGTTTAACAGCTATGATTATTGCCCCGCGTGTCAATATATGAACTGTATTAAAAATACAGGTGTATATAGCATTCTGGTATTATGTATACAAGTACATGCGTAAATATCCGTCGGGTACCATTTAACAGTTACTAGTAAGATTACCGGTATAACTGAACTGATTTCAATTTTACTTCATTCGTTGGTCATTTTGCATGTGTAATTCGATATGTTAAAACGTTATTTAAATCAAGAGAAAGACGAGCCTCCTATTCGTCCGTTAAGACCGGTATAGCAGAAGTCGCTCTCAGTTAATGTTAAACTTTGTGGAAATCATGTAACTTTGGTTATTTGTAAACCATCTACGTGTGTACTTAATTGCGCTTGTTTATTTGCATAAAATCTAATCTGGAGTCATGATTGTTTCTTTGATCTTTAATTATTTTGTACTTGTCATCGGTTGATATTAATTAAGCTAGTTTGTTTAATTAATGGATTAACAGGGTTGTAAACATGTCATGTCATCGATGTAAGATCAAGTAAACATGCATAGATGAACAGTTCAGATTTATTTTCGCGTGTAATTATTTTCGCGATAATAATCCGACCGCGAATTTCGTAAAAATAAATACACCGCGAAAAAAAGTACAGTTACAGTATGTTATGTAGTAGAGAATTGATAAGAAGTAGTGGATTCGTAAACTGTAGTCGCGAGTTGATTATCGTTTTCGAATCCACTACTTCTTATCAATTCTCTAGCTTAACCCATTTCTAGTAAAACGAATATCTGTTTCATGATCTGACAATGAATCAACTGAATTTCATGAAAATAGTTTTGTATTTTGTCTTTTTTATTGTCTAATAGCTGGAACTGACTAGATCCACACGGTTCACATTTATATTTAACTTAATATAAGTTAAATTTAACTTAAATGTGTTGTTATCTTCCCTTTTTATTACCAGATTTTGTATTTGTAAATAATTATTTCATTCAATTAAGTTTCGCGTGTAATTATTTTCGCGATAATAATCCGACCGCGAATTTCGTGAAAATAAAAACACCGCGAAAATAAGTACAATTACAGTATGTTATGTCATGTTAACTATGATTTGTCTGTTTTTCTTTTTCATTTAGCCATGGCGTTGTCAGTTAATATTAGTTTGACTGTCCCTCTAGTATCTTTCGCCCCTCTGTTACTGAATAGTATATCTACACAAATAAATAAAAACGAAAGAAACTAATACGTAAACAATTAGTAGGTAACAAGAGCAGTATTCTTATATTATCAATCTCGGTTTTTCTTTTTTTCTTTTATTAAAGACAACTCTCTTTATACTTTTTAAGATGATTCCTCACTTTTCTATGCCAGTTATACAATTGAATAAAAATAGTTTAAATGTTTTTGATTATTTCACTATTAAATGAAACAATATCCTATCAGGTTTTACTCCGAACTTTAATTCATGCACATATTTTTGTATTTGCAATTTCTATTCCCCGTTTCTATTCTCTATTCCATTACTATATATTATATAACATTAATCCTGTGATCATCATGTACATCCAGTTGAAAAAGTAAACGTTGCCGAGTAACAATGTCTTCAATTACATGATTGCAGTTTTAAACCTAATATCATGAATACATTTACGAAAACTTTGTACCTTAACCACTGATAACATATACTCCTTTTATCTCGATCTTTTTAAAACAAGGTGTTATTTTCTTTTGGTCAACTACTTACCAATGAACCTTTAAGTATTTGCAGTGAAAACTAAAAACTAAGTAACACAAACTCCACCAAAAGTTGTTTGATCTCAGGTGCTCCGGAAGGGTAAGAAGATTTTGCCCTATATGTAGCACCCGCTGTGTAACTTATGTTATTACAAATCCGGTGAAAAGTCTAATTCAGTAGGTCACAATCGTGAAAGGGGAAGGTTATTCTTTCAGTTCGTTTTTAATATTCCTTGGAGTTCAGTATATTTTGTTCATTTACTTTATGCATGTTATAATATACAAACAAATCACAGCAATGTTTTGTCTGATTTGTAATGTATAAACCCCGACGAGTAATATCATTTGGCTAGAATGATTATTAGAAATTTTAAGATATCTAAAAAAACTAGTTTTAATAAATTGAATGCCTTAACTTCAAGTGAAGGTAATTTCGTTAAACACAATGAAATATTATGTGAAATGTTGTCTATAATATTGGACAGGGAACATCTTTACTCATGCAAAGTATTCTTTTATTTGAAGCAAAGGTGAATATGTACATTACTTAGGGGAAATCAATGGTTGATATATACCTTTCCATATCTAAGTAGATATCAATAAAGATTGTATACTTCTTTCCGACTGAATGAGCTTCAATGAGAAAATTATCAATTTAAAAGCCAAAAACCGGTTTTTTAAAATTCACTTCGGTACACCTTTATCTTTCATTGAATATAGATAAAGTATGTTGTCATATTATTTAAAATCAAATATTGTTGATATAAAATCCGAGCGATTGAGGATTACAGGTCTTATAAGAAAAGAATTGCGTTGATGAAAATGGGAGTAAGCATATGGTTTTGTATGTGTTTATTAGCTCACTGGATACAACTGACATCTTTTAAGTATAATTCTTTATCATATTGTAGTATTCCCCCATTCTATATGGCATTTTCTGAGGCATTTCGGTTGAACTGTATCAAATAGTTGTTTACTTCTGATGTTCTTGAAGAAAAGATACATGTCAGCATTAAACGAAAATCTACTTGTATATTGCACCGTTTGGAAGATGGATGTATTCTAAGATTATTTTTTTTAAAATAAATAGGATTTAGACTTCCTACTTAATGCTTATTTTGCCACTTTCGTTTTCTATTTCCCACTACCGAAAATAGAAAATATGAAATAACCGTATTTTAGACAAGCAAAAGAAAAAATGGAATAATACCCCAGAACATTTTTTTAAATAAAATTATGCCATGTATTCCTTGTTTCTCTCTTTTCTTTTTTTTGTGTTGATATCATTCATATCGAATCAATAAAGCACAACATGTATCTGTAATGGAACAAAATGAGTATTTAAATATGTCAATTATATTCTTGTTTCGGCGACATCAAATATGGCATGAAAAGCATGGATTAGTGTAAACATAACCCACCAACAGTAGCATAAGGAAGCTTGCTTGTCATGTTTTGTAATTCTGGTCAGATTTTCGGTATCCTCTGGCTTTATCCATTTGAATGCCTTAACAAATTTTGCCCGGTGATCCCCATTTTTCTTTTTATAATTTTTTTACATGTATAGTGGTAAGCTGTCTGTTAAAGTCTTATAAATTTTAATTATGTTTCAATAGTTTTTGAGGACTTTAACTTGTCAATGATAAAGCTATGAAAAGTCAAGAGAGAACATTTTCCCGCAAAAATTTCAATGGCTAATATCTCGAAAAGAAGCACGGCGAGCTTTATATTATTTTTGCTCATTTGATTTCGCTATCAATCCCCTATCAATATATGTTAGTGATTTGAAAAGTCAATTATTTTGAAACTGAGAAGCCAACTCCCTTAACATTTAAAACTTTAATACAAAACTGCGTCATATGTTTCGTTTCGATGCTATTGTCCTGCTTATAATACATTCATGCAATGACAATCAGTCTATCTGATTTAATCCACATATCTGTTAAAACGATGGACCAGCACAATTATAGTGTTATTGTAATAGACCTGGGTTAGCTTCCCTATCTAATATTATTGTCGATACTGTTTATATAAGACTTTCAACAGATTGTGCAATAGGAAATTAATTAATAATATAGCCTAAGTCTGGTTTTTGAACCTCATTTGGGTACAGTATCTTTAATTGAAAAAGATAAATTATTTTGCTGGAATAATACATGTACCTATCATACTTTGTTTATTTATACTCCGGATGATTGAGGTTTACAAGTCTTATAGGTGAGCATGGAGAAATCCTTGCATTGACGAATATGGGACTATGAGTCTGTTTTTTCCTGAGTGTATAACATCACCGCGGATCACTGATTACATATATGAATAGTCCTACATTGTAATGTAATATTCATTTGCTCTATATTCTATATTCTGATTAATCAATTTTGAAGATGTGGTATGAGACAACAATTAACTAATATTTTACGTATGTGGATGTAAGTAACCGTACGGCCTTCTACAATGAGAAAAAAAATCATATTGTATAGTCACATGTTCATGATGTTCAACGCCCAGACATTGAAAGATGAAACAATTCAATATTAGAAATCTTATGGTATAATGTATAACAAAATTATTATTTCAAACAAGTATAAAATACATATTATACTGACCTACACCCTGAGTGGCGGGGTAGTATAAATCACGTGCACTTTTCTTGTAAACATTTTCTTTCTGTCTGCCAAGTATCTTTATTGAAGTATAATCAAGGTTATCTTATAATCCTACACTATTTCCATGTAGTGTCAAGTTGAAGGGATATTGAACCCTATATAAATGATGCTAATTACATCTTCATATTAAAGCAGAAATAAGTACACCATATATCATACTCCAGATTTGTTCGTACAGACAGATTCCAGAATGTGGTGAATCTTTCACAATTATTTTGATATTCTCGTATTCCTTATTAAAGAAGACGTTATTAATAATGATACGCAAAAATTCCAACAGCGGTACTAATAGTTTTTGGTCACAGGTTCATTACAATAAAATTGAGAATGGAAATATGGAATGTGTCAAAGAGACAACAACCCGACTATAGAAAAAAAAAAACAACAGCAGAAAGTCACCAACAGGTCTTTAATGTAGCAAGACATTCCTGCACCCGGAGGCGTCCTTCAGCTGGCCCCTTAAAATATATTCTAGTTCAGTGATAATGAACGCCATACTAATTTCCAAATTGTTCACAAATACTAAAATTAAAATAATACAAGACTAACAAAGGCCATAGGCAAAAATTCGGCGGGGTTAAACATGTCATACCACATCTTCTTTTTTATATATTGTGAAATCTCAACCCTCCCCCTATACCTCTAGCCAATGTAGAAAAGTAAACGCATAACAATACGCACATTAAAATTCAGTTCAAGAGAAGTCTGAGTCTGATGTCAGAAGATGTAACCAAATAAAATAAGTAAAATGACAATAATACATAAATACCAACAGACTACTAGCAGTTAACTGACATGCCATCACCAGGCTTCAATTAAACTGACTGAAAGATTATGATTTCATCATATGAACATCAGGCACAATCCTTCTCGTTAGGGGTTTAGTATCATACCATCATGAGAAGAACATAACCCGTGTCATGCCAACAACTGGTTTTTGAATATATGTGTTTAGTTCCGAAGCAACTATATTACTAGACAGCAATTGAAGTATACGCATGTGTTCATCTTCCATTTTGACAAACTACAAATCGATATCGCAATAACTATTGGGATAACAAATGTTTGCAACCTATGACGTATTCGGTTGAAATAATCCTTTAAAACACCGTATCGCAAATGTATGCATGGTAGGTTTTGTGAGTGGGCACCACAGTGCCAATCGTTTAATTTGTAAACAGAAATATGACGCAAAATAACATACCTTCAACAAAAACTTAACAAACATTGTCAAGCCTTAATGTGTAGTGCTGCATCTTACACAAACTTGCAAATACACGCAAAGTGATGCAAAAAAAAACCAACCCAGTCACAGTGTACTAGATTTATTGATTACACAGATCTAGAATACAATATGAACATTTCACAAAAATTGCAAAATGCATATATATTAGTAAACAACGGCTAAAACCTTTATACGGTAAACCATCAACGTGATGTTTTTCATTGCATTTTAAAATGACGATTCACAATATGGTTTATACGAGGATAGTTCTAGAAATGTAACTAATAAGTTATTATATAGAAATAGGAAGATGTGGTATGAGTGCCAAAGATACTATTTTACTACCAAATTACAATTTAGGAAAGTGAATCAATATAAGTCAAGGCCTTCAACACGGAGCCATGGCGTACACTGAACAAGCTATAAAGGGCCTTATATGTTTATATATTACACTAATTTTTACTACAAATAATTGTTGAAGGATAGACAAATGAAGGGATTTCAAATCAATAAAGTATATTATATTCGATTCCTTTCAATAAACGAATGAATAAGGTCGCATTGCTATTTTGCATTGTTTGTCGTTTAATCGATAACCTTTTTGGTGACAAGAAGTTGTCAAAAATGCAAATATACATTTACAATTAACAAATGAATTATAAAAATACTAAACTCCGAGGAATATTCAGAATGCCAAATCCCTTATCAAATGGCAAAATCAAAAGCTCTCCACACAACAAACGAATATACAACAAATGTCACATTCCTGACCTGGTACATGCATTTTGTTATTTAGACAATAATTGAATTGATAATTAGTCATAAAATTTATAAATTTACTTTGTACGTACGCACAACATATTATGATTATTTTTAACAGTCAATAAATCAGTCAACACCAAAATAGTAATGAAATAGGATATTTTTATGTTTATTTCGTCTCTAGTTATCCTAAATTGATAAGACCGATACCACGCGATTGTCTTTGTGAAAAGTTATAGAGAAGTTTAAGAGTGTAAACATCAGTTTCCAACATAATAATTGTGTTTGTTAAACGAAAGAACTGACGTGTAAAAATATACTGATAATTTAACATTATCTTACCACAAGTTATATAAATAGTCTACAATTACTTTGCACAGTCTTCTGTTCTTTTGTATACGCGCAACAATACCAGTTAACTTTGATCCCAAGAAGTCAAATGATAGGAATATAAAACTTTATTATTTAGATTATGCAATCCGAGTTAGATTAAAATTTTCGTCTCATAGGATGAAGTGTAAATTTCGATTGGTCATACATATGTCCTTGTGTTTTATTAGTATATCGATCAGTGATATCGCAACTTATTTGTTAACCAAATATACGCCAACTCTACGCACTATGGTCATTGTTTAACAATGTTTAAATAAGTCAAAAACAAAAATATACACCATGATATATTTAGATGTATTTTGTCTCATGCCAGTTTCACTAAATTTGTGTGACAATTATCTGGCATTCTATTCAACTGTTCATTTACGAAGCGGACGGAGGAGTCTCAGTGCTTACATATGAGTATCAACCATTATTTGAGTATATACTTCTTCAATGATTTGCATATAAGAAAATACGTTGATATGATTGGTCCAGATAATATCCGGTAGTTCATCTTGACGTTGGTTATTTTTCGATAGACGACGTTGACAGAACTTCTTTTCGTAACCAATGTAAACAAGATGACGGAGATAATAACACTGGCGTCACCAAATTTATTTTCAGTGCACTTTAACCGTTATATAAAATAATACACAAACACATTCGTTGGAATGATAATAAGAGTTTTTGCAGTTTATTATTTTTATCAGAAAGCAAATTTCATTGAGGACATAGTTTTGCTTCAGCCAACACATATAATAATGCGCCACTCCTATTTAATTACATAAATCTACAATTTACCTGTGACATAGGTAATGATTATGGAAAAATATATACCATATCTCCAATTTGAAAGAATTTAAGTGTAACAGGCCTTTTTTTGAACTTATTGGTGTATAAACTCGACCACTCCACTCAAAAAAAAAACCTAAAAGACCTCGGGTGAATTGATCGAGTTTATACACCAATAAATTCCTGTATTATGTTTAACATGTTTAATCCTATAATATGTAAAAGAAAAAAGCTGACATTTAAAATAATTTGATATTTAAACATTGTAGTACCTTACTTTTTTTTAAAACTTTATACATTGTTATGTTCTCTAGTATATTCGAAACGTGTTATCGTAAGAAGTAAAACGGTTTTAGTATACACCATATGATCTTAATAACCAAATTGATATTGAAATGACATATCATCTTTTGAATAATTAAATATACGCCTTGTCACAATAAGTGTTCATTTTAAATCATTTTGCATTAACAAGTAAAAGTCAACAAGTTCAATATACACTGTTTGTTGATTGAATAACCTAGTGATATTTAATAGATAAGAAAATAAAACGTGGGAAATATAAGCTTAAGTAAACACATTATTTCGTCATATTCAAACCGGAATATTCACGTTTAAATATGCAGTCGAATAAAGGTTGATGTAATATAAGTTCTGATTGAAATGGAAGTAAGAGTTGTGATTTGTTCGTGTGTTTTACTGCATTGCATACTACTGGCATCGTGTGAGTATTCTAGTGTACTGCAATATTTTCAAAAGCTGAATAACAATTTAAACAAATTTCATTGTAGAATCAACGATGGTTTATAGTTGATTGTTATCAACAGTTATAAATTTTATAATAACGTAATAGAGCATCTAAGTTTGACGACAACGCTATTTAAATATAGGTAAAGAATCAAAAAGGGAGCACAATCATCTATTGAGATATTTTATGAAGAAACTCAATTGACATATAAAAAGCATGTTGTGCTGTTAACATGTTGTATTTACCATTTAACGTTTACAGTATGTGCAACGATAGTTATAAAACGAAAAGTGATTTATTTTGTTCACATACAGTATTCTATAATCACATCACCACGCGATTGTGTTCTTTTTTGTCAAAAACTGGCGACCATCACAAATGCATTTTGGTACGGAAGCAAAATGTGAAGGTGAACAATATGTACAAACTGTTTGTAACGAACCGATCAGAACGTCTATCATCAAAACATTCTGGCAACTATGTTGTTATAATAAGTCAATAAACAACCACTGGGTCAATGCCACTGCTAAAGGTATCACCAGTCCAGTAGTCAGAACTTAAGTGGTGACATAAACTGTCATACTTATAAATGTACATTTACTGTTAAAAACTATTTTTTTTTCTCGAAATGCCATCATGTTGTATATCTACCTGACGCTATCGAGAGATTAGTATTAAGTCAAACCTCAAGCAGAATTTGTGATATATACGAGAAAAAAATAGATAATATGTAAATTTTGTCAACTATTAAAGTTTTAACTAAATATTTATTTTGGGAAGTTGATGTTAGCATTCGAGGTTTATACTGTCTTGTTCTTTAAGGGGTTTTAAAACATTTGTAGGCCGTAGGGTTACCTATAGTTGTTAATGTTTGTGTCATTTTGGTCTTTTGTGGATAGTTGTCTCATTGTTAATAATACCACATCTTCTTTTTTATATTACGTCAATGTGTTAAAACATTATTTAAAAGATTTAAATATTCAGTAGTTCGTGTATTTTTTCGAGTAGATTTAATAAATTGTCATACAGATTTATGTCACTGTAGGTAAGCATTCATTAGTTGTCGCTTTACCATAAGCCTACAACTGTTGGTTCTATTGAAAATTCATTGTCGTCACTGAAGGTGGAGCACGAATTATGTATCAATTATTTCTTTTGGTGTGTCATATATGTAAGCAAGAATAACTTTCTTTTGTACTATGTTCTTATCCAAAGATTTAATGCATTGATTACCTACCTTGAACAGAGTCATAATTTAATATTTTAGAAATATAGTTATTTTATTGAATCTTTTAAAAATCGTTGCAAAATCCATAAATGTACTAAATCTTACTATTTTTATTGGTTTGTTGAAAACATGTATGTATATCGTGATACAAGCATAAAAATTGGTATGAAGTTTTACTAAATGATAACTTAAACTAATCAGCTGTTGGCCATTTAAAGTTTCCATTTTTTAAATGTCAACTGCTCATTTTGCATATGGCGTCATATCCAATTGACTACAATTCGTAAATGCTTTTAAAGTTATGTTAAAGGTACAGTCCAATGTGGGCTTTGCTTAAACGTAAATAACAGAGCTCGATAAAACAACACATAGTTGAAGAAAAAGAATTTACTTTTGGCTGCAAAAACAACGAAATGTACATTTTCATAATTTCCATTAATTTGCATAGTTTCGTTAGAAAGACACATTACTTATCTTATGATTCTCTGACAGATGCCAAGTTTTTCTCTTATAATGTGCTCCGGACAAGAACCGCTGGTACGCGGAATAGTATCACTAGACTGCTGAATTCGGGCGAGGGGGTGGGGGGGGGGGGCTGCTATTATGTCCATGTCTGTGTCTTCATACTTGAGCGCACAAGCACGGAAATAACCATATATTGTTTTTTTAAATACGGCAAGACATGTGAAACCTCAACCCCTTCCCTGTTTATATTAAAAAAAATGTCATTAAAATAAAATTTTGAATCAAAATCCAAAAGTATACAGATCTTCAGATTAATATAAAAAAAAGAAGTGTGTAAAGTTTTAAACAATAATCATAAATTGTTTTTGAGATCCAGCACGACATGTAAAAAACTCACCTTTTTACAAAATAAAATGGCGTACACTGAACAAGCTATAAAGGGCCTTATATGTTTATATATTACACTAATTTTTACTACAAATAATTGTTGAAGGATAGACAAATGAAGGGATTTCAAATCAATAAAGTATATTATATTCGATTCCTTTCAATAAACGAATGAATAAGGTCGCATTGCTATTTTGCATTGTTTGTCGTTTAATCGATAACCTTTTTGGTGACAAGAAGTTGTCAAAAATGCAAATATACTTTTACAATTAACAAATGAATCATAAAAATACTAAACTCCGAGGAATATTCAGAATGTCAAATCCCTTATCAAATGGCAAAATCAAAAGCTCTCCACACAACAAACGAATATACAACAAATGTCACATTCCTGACCTGGTACAGGCATTTTGTTATTTAGACAATAATTGAATTGATAATTAGTCATAAAATTTATAAATTTACTTTGTACGTACGCACAACATATTATGATTATTTTTAACAGTCAATAAATCAGTCAACACCAAAATAGTAATGAAATAGGATATTTTTATGTTTATTTCGTCTCTAGTTATCCTAAATTGATAAGACCGATACCACGCGATTGTCTTTGTGAAAAGTTATAGAGAAGTTTAAGAGTGTAAACATCAGTTTCCAACATAATAATTGTGTTTGTTAAACGAAAGAACTGACGTGTAAAAATATACTGATAATTTAACATTATCTTACCACAAGTTATATAAATAGTCTACAATTACTTTGCACAGTCTTCTGTTCTTTTGTATACGCGCAACAATACCAGTTAACTTTGATCCCAAGAAGTCAAATGATAGGAATATAAAACTTTATTATTTAGATTATGCAATCCGAGTTAGATTAAAATTTTCGTCTCATAGGATGAAGTGTAAATTTCGATTGGTCATACATATGTCCTTGTGTTTTATTAGTATATCGATCAGTGATATCGCAACTTATTTGTTAACCAAATATACGCCAACTCTACGCACTATGGTCATTGTTTAACAATGTTTAAATAAGTCAAAAACAAAAATATACACCATGATATATTTAGATGTATTTTGTCTCATGCCAGTTTCACTAAATTTGTGTGACAATTATCTGGCATTCTATTCAACTGTTCATTTACGAAGCGGACGGAGGAGTCTCAGTGCTTACATATGAGTATCAACCATTATTTGAGTATATACTTCTTCAATGATTTGCATATAAGAAAATACGTTGATATGATTGGTCCAGATGATATCCGGTAGTTCATCTTGACGTTGGTTATTTTTCGATAGACGACGTTGACAGAACTTCTTTTCGTAACCAATGTAAACAAGATGACGGAGATAATAACACTGGCGTCACCAAATTTATTTTCAGTGCACTTTAACCGTTATATAAAATAATACACAAACACATTCGTTGGAATGATAATAAGAGTTTTTGCAGTTTATTATTTTTATCAGAAAGCAAATTTCATTGAGGACATAGTTTTGCTTCAGCCAACACATATAATAATGCGCCACTCCTATTTAATTACATAAATCTACAATTTACCTGTGACATAGGTAATGATTATGGAAAAATATATACCATATCTCCAATTTGAAAGAATTTAAGTGTAACAGGCCTTTTTTTGAACTTATTGGTGTATAAACTCGACCACTCCACTCAAAAAAAAAAACCTAAAAGACCTCGGGTGAATTGATCGAGTTTATACACCAATAAATTCCTGTATTATGTTTAACATGTTTAATCCTATAATATGTAAAAGAAAAAAGCTGACATTTAAAATTATTTGATATTTAAACATTGTAGTACCTTACTTTTTTTTAAAACTTTATACATTGTTATGTTCTCTAGTATATTCGAAACGTGTTATCGTAAGAAGTAAAACGGTTTTAATATACACCATATGATCTTAATAACCAAATTGATATTGAAATGACATATCATCTTTTGAATAATTAAATATACGCCTTGTCACAATAAGTGTTCATTTTAAATCATTTTGCATTAACAAGTACAAGTCAACAAGTTCAATATACACTGTTTGTTGATTGAATAACCTAGTGATATTTAATAGATAAGAAAATAAAACGTGGGAAATATAAGCTTAAGTAAACACATTATTTCGTCATATTCAAACCGGAATATTCACGTTTAAATATGCAGTCGAATAAAGGTTGATGTAATATAAGTTCTGATTGAAATGGAAGTAAGAGTTGTGATTTGTTCGTGTGTTTTACTGCATTGCATACTACTGGCATCGTGTGAGTATTCTAGTGTACTGCAATATTTTCAAAAGCTGAATAACAATTTCAACAAATGTCATTGTAGAATCAACGATGGTTTATAGTTGATTGTTATCAACAGTTATAAATTTTATAATAACGTAATAGAGCATCTAAGTTTGACGACAACGCTATTTAAATATAGGTAAAGAATCAAAAAGGGAGCACAATCATCTATTGAGATATGTTATGAAGAAACTCAATTGACATATAAAAAGCATGTTGTGCTGTTAACATGTTGTATTTACCATTTAACGTTTACAGTATGTGCAACGATAGTTATAAAACGAAAAGTGATTTATTTTGTTCACATACAGTATTCTATAATCACATCACCACGCGATTGTGTTCTTTTTTGTCAAAAACTGGCGACCATCACAAATGCATTTTGGTACGGAAGCAAAATGTGAAGGTGAACAATATGTACAAACTGATTGTAACGAACCGATCAGAACGTCTATCATCAAAACATTCTGGCAACTATGTTGTTATAATAAGTCAATAAACAACCACTGGGTCAATGCCACTGCTAAAGGTATCACCAGTCCAGTAGTCAGAACTTAAGTGGTGACATAAACTGTCATACTTATAAATGTACATTTACTGTTAAAAACTATTTTTTTTCTCGAAATGCCATCATGTTGTATATCTACCTGACGCTATCGAGAGATTAGTATTAAGTCAAACCTCAAGCAGAATTTGTGATATATACGAGAAAAAAATAGATAATATGTAAATTTTGTCAACTATTAAAGTTTTAACTAAATATTTATTTTGGGAAGTTGATGTTAGCATTCGAGGTTTATACTGTCTTGTTCTTTAAGGGGTTTTAAAACATTTGTAGGCCGTAGGGTTACCTATAGTTGTTAATGTTTGTGTCATTTTGGTCTTTTGTGGATAGTTGTCTCATTGTTAATAATACCACATCTTCTTTTTTATATTACGTCAATGTGTTAAAACATTATTTAAAAGATTTAAATATTCAGTAGTTCGTGTATTTTTTCGAGTAGATTTAATAAATTGTCATACAGATTTATGTCACTGTAGGTAAACATTCATTAGTTGTCGCTTTACCATAAGCCTACAACTGTTGGTTCTATTGAAAATTCATTGTCGTCACTGAAGGTGGAGCACGAATTATGTATCAATTATTTCTTTTGGTGTGTCATATATGTAAGCAAGAATAACTTTCTTTTGTACTATGTTCTTATCCAAAGATTTAATGCATTGATTACCTACCTTGAACAGAGTCATAATTTAATATTTTAGAAATATAGTTATTTTATTGAATCTTTTAAAAATCGTTGCAAAATCCATAAATGTACTAAATCTTACTATTTTTATTGGTTTGTTGAAAACATTTATGTATATCGTGATACAAGCATAAAAATTGGTATGAAGTTTTACTAAATGATAACTTAAACTAATCAGCTGTTGGCCATTTAAAGTTTCCATTTTTTAAATGTCAACTGCTCATTTTGCATATGGCGTCATATCCAATTGACTACAATTCGTAAATGCTTTTAAAGTTATGTTAAAGGTACAGTCCAATGTGGGCTTTGCTTAAACGTAAATAACAGAGCTCGATAAAACAACACATAGTTGAAGAAAAAGAATTTACTTTTGGCTGCAAAAACAACGAAATGTACATTTTCATAATTTCCATTAATTTGCATAGTTTCGTTAGAAAGACACATTACTTATCTTATGATTCTCTGACAGATGCCAAGTTTTTCTCTTATAATGTGCTCCGGACAAGAACCGCTGGTACGCGGAATAGTATCACTAGACTGCTGAATTCGGGCGAGGGGGTGGGGGGGGGGGGGGGGGGGCTGCTATTATGTCCATGTCTGTGTCTTCATACTTGAGCGCACAAGCACGGAAATAACCATATATTGTTTTTTTAAATACGGCAAGACATGTGAAACCTCAACCCCTTCCCTGTTTATATTAAAAAAAATGTCATTAAAATAAAATTTTGAATCAAAATCCAAAAGTATACAGATCTTCAGATTAATATAAAAAAAAGAAGTGTGTAAAGTTTTAAACAATAATCATAAATTGTTTTTGAGATCCAGCACGACATGTAAAAAACTCACCTTTTTACAAAATAAAATGTAATCCATAACTCAAAAATAAAATTTTGAATCATCACCAAAAAGTAAACATATATTAAGATTAATATAACAAAGAAGTGTGAAAAACTTAAAGCAATAATTATAAATCATTTTTGAGATATGGCGCGACATCCCCCATTTTTACAAAATACTCAATAACTCATAAATACAATTTTGAAACATCACCAAAAGGTATACAGATATTGGTAACTAAGAAGTGTGTAAAGTTTTTAGCAATAATCAAGAATCGTTTTTTGAGATACGGTGCAGCATGTGAAAAAAAAACACATCCCTGTTTTAGTTACAAAGTGCCGTAACTCAAAAAGTGTTATTATCATTTTCACCAAAAGGTATACAAATCATTTGACCATCATAAGAAACAACTTTATTAAATTTCATGAAATTTGGATGAGTCGTTCTCATCATGTTTACATCGGACAGACGGACGGACGGACGGACACCGGACATTTGTATACAATAATACGTCCCGTCAAAATTTTGGCGGGCGTATACAAACACAAAACGTATCAATATTGAAATGTTACATGTTTAACTAATTCAGTGATGTGACTATTATTTCTAATTAAGAAATAATTCTTTCATGCCATGCTCTATGCTCATTTTAACATGGGTAGGCATTATATTTGTTAATATCTTAATACCGAGCGTTAGCGAGGTATTAAATGTTTACAAATATAATGCCTACCCATGTTAAAATGAGCATAGAGCATGGCATGATAGAATTATTTCGATTCTAATAGGAATATTTTGAAGTTTTGTTCTTCGAAGCGGACCTATAGTGACGCTCGAAATGTCGCCATTTTGATTTGATGAACAAAAACGTTATAGAAAAATCAATAGTTTATCAATAAAAAAAAAGAACAGAAACATTTAAACTTACTTTTAGAATGTTTTTATTTAATTTCCTAGCGAGCAACACCAACAAAAATGTCCATTTTGATCTCTGGCGTTGTTTAAAATTCAGCTGACGTCGCAATTTCAATTGTGACGTCAATCACGTGCAGCCCATGTTCTATTCAAATTAGAACATGGCTTTGTACACAAAGCTAAAGAAGAACGTCATATTAGAATATGAATATATATTAACCCACTGTAATATTTGTGTATATGTGTTTACGATGGCCACTAGTGATTGGTAAATATTGATACGTTTTATTTTTTTGTATATTTGATTAAATAACATCAAGTATGTTATTATTTATGAAACTTTCACCTTCGTACACTTCGTACATTATAGATAGGTCATAATTAATCTAAACACCTCAAATGTGATTTTTAGCATATGGGCAATGTTGTACGCTGTGTTAAAGAAATCTTCAACCTGCTTTAAAGTGCCTGTGAATAACATAACACTGCCGTCTTTTTATTGACAGTGCGATTTGATGACTTCTATCCATTGGAACGTATCTAAGATATTTTAATAGGAATGAGAGATGTAAATCTGAATGTCGGAAAAAAAAACACCAATAGACGCTCCACTTATTTGTTTGTATAACTGTCCATTTAATTCAAGTTCATTGTTTCTTAACTTTATAAATGCCGTTTTTTTCTTTTTGTGTGAAATTTTTCAAGCTTATTATTGTTTGTCAACTGATGGTAGTGTATTGATAATTGTTTCTTCTTAGTTATCAATCTTCATATTTGAGTACAATGACTTTACATCAGAGGCAATAAGAATGCTTTCTTTCTTGACCTTGTGCAACTCTTTTTTATAAATGAAGTCTTTCATATCTTGAACGTAAAAGTGAAGGAAAGTCATATCTCGGAGATGGATCGGTAACCATCGAGTATAATTTATACGACCAAGACCAATACATATGGTTTCATGCTTGATATGTACTATTTGTAAAGTACGATATCTTAATCGTGAAAGGAGCGCGCTACTTGAAGTGCAATAATTGTTTTTAGTTTATAATTGAACGCCAGAAATTAAACTATGGTCGAAATGACTATGTTTCCTTACACCAGCCTATAAAATTATAGACATCACAGATTTATGAGCTATATTGTCTACGTTTATGTTTTCATAAGCAAACATAAACGAATCATGCAAAGCAAATGCAGTTTTCTGACATTTTTAGATATACATGAACATAATCTGCCGTTCTAAGTGTTGCAAAATAGCTTCAGAAAGGGCACATGATCATCCACTACCACGCAATATATCACCCAGAATTATAACACAAGCCATTGCAATGTACATTCCAACACATATGAGATAAACTTAACATCCGAGTACAACTTTGGCAATGTCAACTGACTTTGCTCAGCCAATACCAAAAGTCGTTGATTTGCAACTATAATTGATGTTGCCGCTGGGATGTTGCTACACAGAAATGGAAAGTTGACCATAGGGAAATTAAAATCATCGCGTTTGTCATAAATTTTGGTTTTCAACCTACCATCAGTAGTCATTTCGAGAAAAAGGTATACATATGAAGCAGATTTATCTGTGTCTGTAATATCTTTAATATTAAGTTCACTTGGATATATTAAATGTTAGTGATCACTGAATCTATTATTACTAAGAAGTTACACTTACTTAAACAGAAGAGCATATATTTTAAAAGCAATGAAATGAAGACTAGGATATGTGTACACAATCCTAATTCTCGTCTGTTAAGTGATGAATACAATTTACATCAGTGAGCCCTAGTAGTGCAAAATGTTCTTCGTGTCTATGATTGTTTACGCATGCGCGAAATTGTTAAACGCATGTTTGTCACAACCTTAAAAATGTAATCAAACCAAACAATGATACAGATGGGTGCAGTCCTAACCTGTATAGCAAGTTAACTTGATTACCAGTCATTTGGATTGGTCAAAGTTAACCTTTGACCGGAATTAGGACTACTCTGCCCAGTCCTATGACCAAAATCTGGTTAACTTGAAAAGCAGACTTGGTCCTAGGACTGTTTTTATGTCTGCCAAAATGTTAACTTGGATATAAATTTACTTTAACATAAGCTAACTTCAAAACCAGTCCTGCCACAAAGTAAACATAATCTTTTAATCTTACGTTTTTTGATTGAGTTAAGTCTGCCAATTGATATTTTATCGTATGTTTTTCAATGTTGTGATGTTATGCTACTGTTTCAGAAAAAGGGAGAAGGTTTGGATCCATTAAAACGTTTAATCCCGCTGCAAATGTTTGCATCTGTCCTAAGTCAGGATACTGATGTACAGTAGTTGTCGTTTGTTTATGTAATATATATGTGTTTCTCGTTTCTCGTTTTGTTTATATAGATTAGACCGTTAGTTTTCCCGTTTGCATGGTTTTACTAGTTATCAAAAGTACCAGGATTATTATTTTATACGCCAGACGCGCGTTTCGTCTACATAAGACTCATCAGTGACGCTCAGATCAAAATAGTTAAAAAGCCGAATAAATACAAAGTTGAAGAGTTTACACTAGTAATTTTGGGGCCCTTTATAGCTTGTTGTTCGGTGTGAGCCAAGGCTCCGTGTTGGAGGCCGTACTTTAACCTATAATGGTTTACTTTTTAAATTGTTATTTGGATGGAGGGTTGTCTCATTGGCACTCACACCACATCTTCCTATATCTATAAGTTAACTTTTGCTTTGACAAATCCGATCAAACCAGACCTGTTCCAAAGTTAACTTTTGACTGGTCTGCTCAAAGCAAGTTAACTTGTTAACTTGACCGCTCTACATCGATTTTAAAAAATATTTTTTAATATCTTTGTTTCGTAGTATAAACATCGAACATAAAGCAAAATGAATACTTCCGTTCTATAAACAGAATTAAATACAAATATTTAAAAATAAAGTACGCATAAAATGTTGCTTGTTACATAGATTTATCTATAAATTAAAAAAACAACGATCTTGGTTATAATGATAACGGGCACTGAATATATATTTCAATACCTATTATATTCAACCATATTTGCACTTTATTATGTATATCTATGCAAGGACGTATGTGTGTTATACGTCCTTGTTAGTTATACGTTCTTGATCTATGGAGCCACTATCAACAATATTTTAATTTCAGGAGAGAACTTATTATACAAAATGAAAGCATCATTAAAACACATTACTAAAAAAGTTTGTCTTCACATATCAAGAGCCCCAGCATGTCCCCCTTTTGTTCAATATATTGATATGTAACACAATTTCAGTAGTTTTGATACCGCATGCTGACTTGTACAGCACAATTATTTGACCGCATCGACCAAAACTGACCATATGCGCACTTTAATTTGTAAATCTATATACCCGCATAGTACATGATAGTAAATTAGCCATATTTTTTATGCCAGGATTTAATGTATAATACAATGAACAGCAATATTACAATACAATAACAACAATGTTTTGTTGAATAAATTCAAGGTGCCGGAATTTCCTCCTTTTAATAAAAATATTGATACAGTACTTGCAACCTTAGGCGTTACTATTTCAGCGATCAATCAGCGGTCATCGATCAGTCACCGATCAGTCAAGTTCGCGTCAAACTCACGTCAGCAATCCGTCAGACTTATAGTAAAAGTAATTGACTGATCGGACTGATCGGACGGATAGAACCGATCGACTTTGATGACGGATTGACCTGTAATACGTCACATGATAAACTAATACAAATTACGGAATCTTAGTTTCGTTTTGTTTAATTAAAATGGCACCTAGTGAAAATCGAACGTTCAATGATCATGATGATACATTTTATTTTAATAATAATAATTTAGCAAAGGTATATTGAAAAGAAATGAACAGATCAAACCTAACATAAATATATTATTATTAAAGAATGGTCATTTTGTTTTATTCAAGTTATATATTTTCAAACCCGGCGGTTTTAAAAACGGTGTCTACATCGCGATTTTGATTTTATTATTTTCCAAACATAGTCGGGAAAAGCAAAATGAGAGTTTCAGTTTATGAAAGATCGATGTAGTTTATATTTAAAATGTTTGTATCCTTATCATGATAAATCTCTTTAAAAAAAACTTATCATAAACAAGGACTTTTTATATTCCTGTCACAATCGGAGCCTATAAAATTTTGAATATTTTAAACAATGGGAATAAAATTCAAGTAAGATTTATCTGACACTCTTAATTTCATGAAGAAAAAAAATTATTCTAAACTTTAAAAAGTACAAAAATCCAATGGCGGTCAATATTTTTTTTTAGTAAAATGAAAAAAAATATTTGCATTTCAGGCAACGCATACAAAAATTAATATATTTTTCCTTAAAGAAAGCATATTTTATAAAGAACAGCCAATCTTGATGTACAAAAAGTACTGAAATCATATGACGGTTAATAATGTGTATCAAAATTAATCATCAACTGCATTCTTATTCAACAAAAATAAAGTTCAAGTATTTTAATTCTCATTATATCTCAATTCTGATCAGGAGACTTGGGTCAAGATGGTGAAAATAACTGATTTTAAAAAAAATAGCTTTATTTTTAATAAAAAGAAGACTAATTTTGCTTATTTTAAACAACCCGAATAAAATTTTAGTATGATTTCTCTGACAGTCTTTTAATTTCAAGAAAAAAAAACCTATTCTAATCTATAAAAGTACAAAAATCCAATGGCGGTCAATATTTTTTAGTAAAATGAAGAAATATTTGCATTTTAGGCAATGCGTACAAACATTTAATATCTTTTTCCTTAAAGAAGGCATATTTTATGAAGAACAACCAATCCTGATGTACAAAAAGTACTGAAATGATATGACGGTAAATAATGTGTATCAAAATAAATCAATAACTGCATTCTTATTCCACAAAAATAAAAGTTTAAGTATTTTAATTCTCATTATATCTCAATTCTGATTAGAAAACTTGTCTCAAGATGGTAAAAATAACTGATTTCAAATAAAATAGCATCATTTCTAATAAAAAGAAGACTAATTTTGGTTAATTTAAACAACGGGAATAAAATTTTAGTATGAATTCTCTGACACTCTTAATTTCATGAAAAAAAACCTATTCTAATCTATAAAAATTACAAAAATACAATGGCAGTCAATAATTTTTCGTAAAATGAAGAAATATTTGCATTTTAGGCAACGCATACAAAAATTTAATATCTTTTTCCTTAAAAAAGGCATATTTTATGAAGAACAGCCAATCCTAATGTACAAAAAGTACTGAAATGATATGACGGTTAATAATGTGTATCAAAATAAATCAATAACTGCATTATTTTTCCACAAAAATAAAAGTTTAAGTATTTTAATTCTCATTATATCTCAAATCTGATTAGAAAACTTGTCTCAAAATGGTAAAAATAACTGATTTCAAATAAAATAGCATCATTTCTAATAAAAAGAAGACTAATTTTGGTTATTTTAATCAACGCGAATAAAACTTTAGTATGAATTCTCTGACACTCTTAATTTCATGAAAAAAAAACTATTCTAATCTATAAAAAGTTCAAAAATCCAATGGCGGTCAAAAACAGCCAATACTGATGTACAAAAAGTACTGAAATGATATGACGATTAATAATGTGTATCAAAATAAACCAATAACTGCATTCTTATTCCACAAAAATAATAAGTTTAAGTATTTTAATTCTTATTATCTCAATTGTTATAAAATTATTTATCTCGAATTGTTTGAAATAACTGATTTCAAATAAAACAGTGTTATATTTTATATAAAAGAGAGTTTTTTGGTAGTTTTTAACAATGCGCATAAAAGTTAATTATGATTTCTTTTAATTCTTTTAATTTTATGAACAAACGACCTTTTTTAAACTATAAAAAGATCAAAACTCCAATGGCGGATTATCGGCATTTTCGTAGGTAGAAGTTCATGTTAACTGAGACAAATAATACTATTATGTATTATCTATGTTTCTAATGTGTACAATTTTTAATACGAAACTATTAATCAACACAAACAATTTAACGCTTTAATTAAGAATCTAATATAACTGTTATACTATTTTTACTTTTTTTATTGCAACCAAATTAACGTGTAAATTATGGTGTCTTCGTCGAGGTCCGCGTTCATGAATCGTAAACAATGTTGAGTTCGGTTAACATAATAATTTGAAATTTATACGTATCCGTCCGATCCGTGCATAAATTTGATTTACTGATCGATCGATGACCGTTGTCACGGTAACTCTCATATAGGTTATTTGACTTATCTGACGGATCATATGGGTCACCGATCACCGATCAGTCATCGATCAGTCAAACACCCGTCACCGATCATTCACCGATCAGTCAAGTTCTCGTCAAACAGTAACGCCTAAGGTTGCAAGTACTGTACGTAACAAAATTTCAGTAGTTTTGATACCTCATGCTAACTTGTACATCAACATTATTTGGCCGCTTCCATCAAAACTGACCACATGTGCAATTTAATTTGTAAATCTATATACCCGCATAGTAAATCATCTATATTTTTTATGTCGGGATTTAATATATTATTACAATGGACAGCAATATTGCAATACAATAACAACAATTTTTTGTTGCATAAGTTCCAGGTGCCGGCATTTCCTTCTTTTACTCAAAATATTGATACGTAACAAAATTTCAGTAGTTTTGACACCTCATGCTGACTTGAAATTTATTCTTTTGACCGCTTCCAGCAAAACTGACCATATGTGCACTTTAATTTGTACATCTTTATACCGTGTATACCTGTATAGTAAATCAGCCAATTTTTGTTTTGTGTCAGGATTCAATGTACATTACAATGGATACTAATATTGCAAGACAATAACAACAAATGTTTGTTCGCATAAATTTAGGGTGCCAGAATCTTCTACTTTTATTCAAAATATTGATACGTATAAAAAATCTAGTCGTTTGGATACCTCATTTTGACTTGTTCACCAAAATTATTTGACCGCATTGACCAAAACTGACCATATGTGCACTTTAATTTCCAAATCTATATACCCGCATAGTAAATCAGCCATATTGTTTGTGTCTGGATTCAATGTACAATACAATGAAAAGCAATATTGCAATACAATAAAAACAATTTTTTGTTCGCATAAATTTAGGGTGCCAGAATGTCCTTCTTTTATTCAAAATATTGATACATAATCCTGGCGCTCCTGTGCAGTCAGGATCCTACTTCGTCAAAATTATCTCCCCATTACGCCAGTTCGTTTTCACAATCGTAAAAATGGAAGCCATTGTAGCGATGACGCGCTACCAATTTTGCCATTGGAAACCTATAAATTTATCCACATTGCACCAATACGATCCTTATATGTCAGTTATATTTTAAAAGACAAATGTATCAACTAGCTAATGAGCATCAGTTAATGATCTTGTCTGCATTGATTCAACTTAAAAACTATTGTCTGATCGGTTGTTGGGTGGAATTTCGAAAAATCATAAACATTTAAAAAAAATCTAATTAAATATTTTTTATTGGTTGAAGACTATAAACCCTAGTTATCACACACAAAAAAATAGAATTTTTCGAAGATATGCATTTTCATCATCCAACTTGTAAGACTGTCGTCAAGTACTTTCAGTAAAAAAATAGTTATTTGAACACACCTTCCTTGTTTTTGTGACTCATTAGATAGGTATTTCACTTGACCCATATATTTCATCTTTTAGTACTGTTATTTTTTGTGTGTTATAAAGTCAACCTGTAGCTTTAATATATAAAAATGATAGAATCTGAAGCGAGACGGTGTATGAAATATTCTTACTTTAAACGATATCAAGACAAAATATTCAACTCAAACACGCCCTAACATAAAAAGGTGCACTCGATTTTCTCTTTTCGATACAATTGTTACCTATTTTTGGGAATTTTTTCTTCAGTCACATAATGGAAGGGCAGACACGAAAATTACTGAACTAATAGATTGATATCTTTTCCGTCCGTGGTATTTTTTTCAAAAAAATCGGAGGTTATGCATTTTTGTCATCCAACTTGAAAGATACCCATGTCGTCGACTTGATATCTAATTGTTCTGCTTAACTATGTACTAGATAAATTGAAAACTTATGCAAATGGTGTTTTTGAAATAAAACACCTCGTAATTGAGAAGAAAATTGCAGTTTTGTTTGTTTCTATTAACTTTTTAAAAAATTGTCACTATAGTAAACAATACAGTAAACATTTATCGCCTTCTCTAATAGAGCGCTTCGATTCTTTTGTTCTATTTCAACCTGGTTTCCGATTGTGTGCACATCTTAGTAGGACCACAAATGTAAGCAATAATATTGGAAATCAATTAATGCAATTTTTTATCTGCATACATAGAGAGTGTCAGCTATTCATCTCTGTACACATAATTTTGAACAGTCACTAGAGATATGAGTTCAGGATGGTGTGTAAAGCAAACTATTGGGCTGCATCATCCAAGTACCAACACAGACATGCCTGAATTCATTTGTACTTTATACTAAAAAAGTATACGAGGTTCTCTTCTGTGAATAGTATACTGTTGACTGTTTATGTCTGTTGATTGTAGTTAAACGTCAAGTGTACACATATCTCGACAAATCTGACGAATTTGACGAGATTGTTGATAGTTTTATAACACCGTATGTATCCAGACACTGTACAATTTTCGCTAGAATATTTTGCGGAAGGTAGAATAGTTAATCAAATACAATAAAGGCAACAGTAGTATACCGCTGTTCAAAACTCGTAAATCTATGGACAAAAACAAAGTTGGGGTAAGAAACTAAAACTGAGGGAAACGCATTAATTATAAGAGGATAACAACGACACAACATTAAAACGTAACATACGCAGAAACGGACTAAGCATTAGACAAAATCCGATGAGAATAACAAATATAAACATCAACATTAAACAAGTTAAATAACAAATAAATATCCACGCATGTATAAATTTAGGAAAAGACAGGGAACGAAGCAACGTTGACAATAATGTTGATATCCCATGATATAGGAATATTGTTGCGATGCGTTAGAATAACCTTTCTATCCGCCTTCTGATAAAAAACAATAACTTTTATTTCCTTTATGATAGCTCTATATTATTGTAAAGCCATTGTTTTATGTATATATAAGAATATATCAAATAAAAAGGAAAAAGAACTGTGTTGTTTATTATCAATTAAGAGTCTAGCGAGTAAAGAAATTTGGTATCCGGTGGAATTAAAAAACAATGCGAATGTTGTTAACATATTTTAATTAAAGCTCAAGTTTGATATGAACACTTTTAAACACGATAATCTGTCAAAAGCAGACCTTTCATCAGGTTTGGTCAATAACCGACTTGTCAACATGGCTAGGCAGAAGCAGACCTGTCCACAGGTCTGGTCAGACCTATCGACAGGTCTGGTCTGGTGCTGGACTGGTCAATAGCAGACTTTTCAATAGGTCTGGTCTGGGACAGACGACAGACCTGTCCTCAGGACTGGTCAAAACCAGACTTGTTTACATGTCTGGTATGGAGCAGACCTTTCAATATGTCTGCAGTAGTCCTAAAATAGCAGACCGTAGGTCTGGTCCACCAACGACGAAGTGACCTTGCTTCTCTGCTTTAAAATTTTCAAGTTAACTTAGAAAGCAGTCAACAATTCTGCTCCAAGTTATCTTTTGTCAAGGTGAGGACCGCACCCGTCTGTATAATAAAAAACAACCCAAAAAACACTTAGTATATAGAAAGTTCTTCAAATATTTGTATGTGAACATTTCGCGGATGTGAAAATCCTATGCATGTCAATTATTCATTTCCAGTATGAAGGAAGGCAGCCACCAAACCTGATAATACTTTTTCACTAAAAGAAGGTCAAAGTTTTCCAGAAAAATAAATATTTCGAACTGGACAAAAACATCCATTTTAGAAAAAGGCACTGACCATCTTGAATTTTCCTTTTATGGCCAGCAGCCAATTCTTAAAAAGTATGATAAAATAATGCTTCATGCTAATTTTCATTGTTGTTTCATCATTTGCTCAATTCATACAATTTTGCATGCTAGTATCTTCGACTATTGCTTTAATATGGTACATGTATATACAATTACAATATAACTCAAATGAAGCAGACATGTTGTCTTAGTTTATCTACATTTCTCAATCCATAAAGACAAATACACGAAAGAAGTATAACACCGACACACACACACATATGAACGAACACGAAAACAAAACACTATATTCGTCACTTTAATCCTGAACTTCAAACTTAAGCCAACTGCTTAATGAAACAATATAATTGATTTTTTTAACTATTTTGAAAAAGGCTTTCAATGAAAACCGAATTATATTATCTCCGTTAATGATAGAATAATGAGAAAACTGACTAGAATCATCTTAGATGAATCACAAAGAGCAAACAATAGTTAATGATAGCTCAATTTACGTTGAAACATTTTGTCCACTAAAAATGAATGTTAGTTTTTTTAAATATAAGGACTAAATCTACTAATTTTATTGGATATTATGATTTTTAATGACAATAGATACACATGCTTATCTATTGATTGTCTACATTATAAATCAAACACCTAATCTTTATTTGACAAAACCGTTCTTCATTTTGTATTTTAGCTATCTATTCGAACGTCACTTTAAGTGTAATGTACACGAAACGCACATTTTGCGTACTATGTTTTACTTCTTGTATATAGTAAGAGTTTATTATATTATCAGATGAATATATTTTGCACCAGTTCATCAAAATAATGTCTTTATCTCAACACAAATATAGCAACCTTATTTTGTTTAGCAATTTGAGGTTCGGCAAAAGAAGTATTCGTTAGATTGACAAAAATTATGTCCGCAGTGAAAGATAATGTTAACTTGCGTAGTAGTATTAACCATTTGTGGAATGAAAACGAAACTCTGGGTAATTTCATATCTCGTGATCGATTTTTCTCTTAAATTAGTTATATCAAAACATTAGATTTTTTCAACCCTGTATATCACCTTTTCTCATATGAAATTAAAAAAAAATCAATGCTTTTTTTACATAAAATTGGTAGCATACGCTATCAATGAAATACTTTTGGATATAATACAGCAGTTTTTGTTAATATTGGAAAAAGGTTTAACATGCAACAAAGAGTAAGAAATTGTTAGTATGCTGGAGTATCTTACGCGCGTCGGCGTATAAAATTATAATCCTGGTACTTTTGATAACTATTATTGACAAAATAGTTGAACGGTGCCCCTCTCCTTGCTAACCTATTTTTTGGTTTCATAATAGTCGGAGTTCCTTCAGCAATTGTCAAAAACAAAACGATCAAAGACGCCATATCATTATTTCTTTCATATTCAGATATATTGATGATATTCTTTCCATTACCAATTTTCTGAACGGGCTAGAATAATATATCCACCAGAGCTAGAAACAACAGACACGGCATCTTCTGTCTTTTCTTCAGACTGATACCTCGAACCAGTCGTAATCGGTCATCTTATTATCAGAATTGTTGACAAACGAAACGATTTTGATTTTGAAATTAGCAAGTTCCCTAATTTAGTATCAATATAGCAACTTCCCTTGCATGTAGGATACACATTTTTGGAAGAAAATACCTTCAAAATATCAAAAAAAATAAAGTCACGAACCATATTTTATAGAAAAATATTGCGTAATTGCATGCATTTAAGTATGTCGTCTGGTTTAAATATTTAGTTATTTTAACTTTTTACATAATATAAAGTGATCGCGAGTACATACACATGCCGGATATTGTCATGGTTGAACACCATTTTGTGTTTTGTATTATTGAATTTTATGGAGAAAAAAAAATGAATTATCATCGTTTCATATTTTTTTTAGCTTATCAAGGCACAATTTTGTATTCAAACACCACATCAATTATGAAATTTGATATTAGTACAAGCAAGGTTACTGTACTGGTAGAGCACAGCAGTAGAGTGTATGCGATGGACTATGATTTCAAACACAGATTCATCTATTTTCCAAGATATAGTTCAAATGATATCGTTCGGTATGTAAACAATTTGATCTGCCGAAGTAAATAGGACCAATCCCCGATAATTTTAGACAAAGAACGTGTCAAATATATAAACCATTACAAAACTGGATGCAAAGTAATACTAAATAAAAAAATAAAAAAAGATTAAATATACTTAATAACAGATCTAGACGTAACAGTTAAGCAGTCAATGTCCAGCACCAACAAAAAAAATAATAACGGTCAAACAGTTAACAAAGCACATCGATTGAAGTCGAGAAATGTCAAGTAAAATTCAGACCAATTCAGACTGATCGAGTAAAAATCAGTACAATTGAGTACGGATATAGGCCGTTTCAGACTGTAGCTGGTTTGTAATGAGAACAAATCTAATAGGTCTTTCCACAGAAAAGAGGAAAGACCTGATACAAAAAAAAATACCAAATTGTTGTGCAGTTACTTTTTTTTATTTAAATGATAATGATAATAATAAAAAGAACATGCATTTTTCTCAAAATTGATAGAAATTTCGCAATAAATCTTGATTTTAGTCCATGCAGATTCAAATAAAACATTTTCTTAAAACATCATTAACTTTCAAACTTTGCCTTGAAATTTGACAACTTAAATTAAAAATTTAAAATATTAGTTTGCAATGATGTTTACATGTAGCATACGTTAATTTTGAGACAAAGAGCTAATCAATTCAATATAAGACTGTGCAAGCTTAACATCTATCACTTACATGCACAAATACTGGAAACAATTTCGTTTTCGATGTGTAGCCTACATTTATGTGTTGATAAATATATGTTTAAATAATCATTCAAATTAGTGGCACAAACTCAAGGTATTTGTTTAAATAAACATATTTGTTTAAATAAATATGTCTTAAACGCTATGCTACTATTATGATGTAAAATGAACAAGACAAGACCGGTATAATCAGTGAATCTATGTAATGTAAATAACATTTTATTTGTATATAGATTTGCATATCCGTCAAAGACTAGAACATTACAGACAGTTGTCGAGACAGGTTTAGATCCATCAGGAATAGCTGTTGATTCGATCAATGATCATCTCTATTGGGTTGAACATGGTTCATACAGACTCTCCAGATGTAATCTAGACGGAAGCAACGCGATTCTATTATCAATCCTTAGTAGACCTTTTGTGATACGACTTGATCTTACAAACAGGTATTAAGTTTAATGTTTCTAGATTTGATTAAAGCTAAAAACATGTTGTTAAGAAAACTACATTTATAATTTTGTATTGTCAATGAGGTTTTACTCGAGAAAGCAATATCATAATGTTACCTTTATCATATAAGTGAATGGTCTAATCGTTTTCTTTTGCCTTTATCATAGAATCATTAGAAAAAAAATGCATAAACTGTGTGTTAGTGTAAAGACAAATACACTCGTGCATCAATACTACCAATGACAAAACTAATTTCTGCAAATACTAGTATTCATTTATGGAGGACTGATGCATATTTGTTACTGAGTACGACTGGAATATATATTTAAGAATGTGGTGGTGTTTATAATCTTGAGAGTAAGCACTAGTTGAGTCTATATCGTGTCTTTGCTATCGTTTAGTGACGAAATCAACCGATTTTCCTAACGATCAAAACATATTTATTGATGTTTGTGACTAATAACATCTAGCTATTTTAGTCTTCTAGAATATGTGCAATATATAGTTGAGATTAGTGTACAGTTTTATGAAACCGAGTTGATTGGAAAAAAAATAAAATTAAAAGCAATTGTTCAAAGAACAATTGAAGGTCTTTCAACCAATAAGGATCTATTTTGATATGAAAATATAAAAAATTCAATTGAAAATGGCAGTTCCTTTGTCAGTGACTTTATGATAAATAATTATGAATTTCAAGCAAAGGTCAAAATCTAGAACGTCCAATTAATCCCTTGACCTTGACCTCAATTTCAAGGTCATAAAGCAAGAATCCCAAATCAAAAGACCCTAGGTCTGTATTATGTATGGTTCATGAGTAATATTACTTTACGCATAATTCTAAATATTAGAGGGTAAAAAACTCCCATTTATTGTCTACGCACCCTTCCAATCAAAATTTATCAGTTACGCCATGTTGCAACTAACAATTTAGTAAAAATAATTTGTTGAAATCTTATAAAGTTAATGAAAATAAGTGAAAAAAACCTCATTTTCATTTTTGAGGACCAAGGATTTTAAATCAAAAGACCCTAGGTCTCTATCACTTATAGTTTACCAGTTAGAAATGCAAATTACTGATATCATATATAAAAGGGGGGATAACTCTCATATGGAGTCTCCGGATAGCTTCAGTCAAAAAGAAACAGAACATCCTGAGGATATAACGAGCAATTTGAAAAAATAAATTTGTCGGTTTCTTATACAGTTGCGAAGCCTTAGAGATAACAAGAAAAACAGTGTTCGGAGAGATAACTCTTACAAGGTAAAGTTTTTTGTTACGCGGTGTCAGTTTCAGAGTGAATTAACTGTTCGATATCATATACCATATATCTAAGCGACATCTTGCGAAACAAAAAAAACAGCGAAGGAAAAAAAAGTTGGCGAAAGAAAAAAAAGAAAAAAATAATAAAAATAATTAATATAAATCAATTGCTTCTAAGAAGCAATTGTGAACAGTCTTTCAACCCCTTAGAAAAATGATTGATTGATGTGTGTGTGTGTGTGTGTGTGTGTGTTTGTTTGTTTGTTTGTTTGTTTCTTTGTTTGTGTAAGGGGTCTATATAATGGTTTTACCGGAGAAGTTTCATGTTTAGTTTGGAAAGTTTTTATTTTATTTTAGGTACAGCGCGCGCGCAAGATTGAGGAGACATCACGTGACGCGGGTGTATAATAACGAAAACTTAGTCTTTTTATTTCTTTTTAGGTCGGGACGTTGAACAGACAACATGTATAGAGATGGAATGTACACAATGTAATTTCTTTTGTCATTGTAGGAAATTGACATCTTGATGACAGTTCACGGGCAGTGCATGTTTCGGATTTAATTGATCCGGTGTAACTTAAAAACACATTTATTGATTATTTTCTGATATTTTACATTTTTCAGCACCTGTTTGTAACACAGATCTCGGAGCGGACATTTTATTTTAGGCTTTCACTGAGATTTACGGACCTATCAATCGATTTTTACGGCATTGCCATTTCTTTTCTCTAGGAAAAGCTTTGAGAGATATCTGCACCAAGTTTTTTTTATAAATTTGAAGTACATGTATGCCCTGCTGACTGCAAATTTTGAGGTCGATTGTAATTGTAGTGTCAGAGTACATGTGGATTTTTTTTTCAGAAGTGACGTAAGAACATTTTAAATTTCATTTTTTCTTGAATAATTGAGAGTTTGTTCCTTCAATATACTGTCATGAAAAAACAGTCATACATATTGATTGATTGATTGATTGATTGATTGATTGATTGATTAGTTAGTTGGTTGGTTGGTTTGTTAAACACGTTGGATAGGGTCAATTGAAACAGCGAAAAAGAAACATCTTGGACCCTATATTAAACACATGAGACGGAAACATGATTGATTGATCATGATCATGATCATGATTGATTGATTGATTGATTGGTTGATTGGTTGGTTGGTTGGTTGGTTGGTTAAACACGTTGGATAGGGTCAATTGAAACAGCGAAAAAGAAACAAAGAAGATATTGAACTCTATAATAAACACATGAGACGGAAACATGATTGATTGATCATGATCATTATTGGTTGATTGACCATGATCATGATTTTGATTGATTGATTGATTGATTGATTGATTGGTTGGTTGGTTGGTTGGTTGGTTTGTTGGTTGGCAAACACACATAAAACTCTTCAAGCAGTGCCCAAAATCACATATGTACACGACCTTGACCTTTGACCTTGTGACCTTTGTCAAGGTCATTGATTCACAATGTCATTGCAAAAGACCCTATGGGTCAAAGTCATTTTGTTTGAGGGTTTTGCCTAATAATGGCTATATATAAACCATCAATGGGGATTATGTCCCTTACACAATGGTAAAACCAAACAGTCGAAATGTTACAAAGTTGCCCCTTGAGGTACCAAACATTTTTAACTATGTAAATTTTCTGTATCTATAACCATTCCAAAGTTATAGGGAAATCAAAGACCAATAAAAATCTAAAATACGACCTTGACCTTTGACCTTGACCTAATTTTATTTTTTTTGGACCAAGGATCTCAAATCAAAAGACCTTAATACAAAAAACACGGCATTCTGTAAGATCAATATACATGTATGTATTAACATATAATATTCCCGCGGTATGGGCCTAACATGTAAATTCCCCACCCTTCTACAGTTTTCTTAAATTAAGTAAATTAGTTAAATCTTTAAATTTGACAGCAATAAACAAAGCTACCAAACAACCTGACATTCTCTAAGCTCAATATAAATTTGAGATAGCTGGCAAATTTTATGGTAATGTTGAGACGGATTACGTCTGAAATGGAAGTAACCGCATTTCTGTTCGTTCTTAATATTTAAATGTTAGTTGTGTTTGGTGATATTACATAACATATATACAGGTTGGGAATGGACACGAATGCGACCACTTCATTTTTGACAAACAAATATCTGAAAAGTGCATATTATTGCATATTTTTCTAAACATTTTTATATCTAAAAATGAGTGTCTTTAAGAGCAACCGATAAAGTTTCAAGAGAGTTAACTCTTGGCGCGACGTAAAACGTTTCAATCCCGCAAAACGTCACTTTTTGCGGGACGTAATGCCTTGTAATGTTCCGTTATAAGAAACGTAATGTGGAATTTTGATGCTCCAATGTCTGTTTCTTCCGCATGCTAACTTCTACGCCATTAATATTGGTGCATTTGATCCTAACAGGATAACAGTCTAATAACATTATAAGAAATAAAACAAATTACTGTTTTTCTTTGAGATCTTCAACAAAATATCGTATAGTGAGCAATCTCAAGACGACTGACCCTTTTGTTGCATGTCAGTTATCATTTTTATTAATATTCATCATCCATGATTGACATTTTATTACATCACAAGAAACCAATGATATTCTAAAACTATTACGGGAAATGTAGGTAAACGCCGTTACTATAAACAATAACACAACTTTTATAAAAGAACAAAGTTATAAATTCTTCCACGTTGCACGTATTTTATCTAACAAAAGGCAATAGCCAACAATATGTTAACACATCCGTAAAAATTTTGACGGACATATTATGGTATACAAATTCCCGCGTCCGTCTGTCCGTCGTAAACATGGTACAGCATATTATCCAAAATCATAAGACGACGGGCGTATCATGCGCTCGTAGCGCAACTGTTTATTTTTTTTGTTCATATTATAAGTATATTAGAGAAATGACGGAATGACAGCTACAGATGGGTGCACTCCTAACCTGTACAGCAAGTTAACTTGATAACCAGTCATTTGGACTGGTCAAAGTTAACCTGTGACCAAATATAGGACTGCTCTGACCAGTCCTAGGACCAAAATCTAGTTAACTTGAAAAGCGGACTTGGTCCTAGGACTGTTTTTATGTCTGCCAAAAAGTTAACTTGGAAACAGGTCCGCTATTGATATAAGTTAACTTCGAACCAGTCCTGTCATAAGTTAACATAAGTTAACTTCGGAACCAGTCCTGTCATAAAGTTAACATAAGTTAACTTGGAAACCGGTCCTGCCACAAAGTTAACTTCTGCTTGGACAAATCCGATCAAAACCAGACCTGTTCCCAAGTTAACTTTTGACTGGTCTGCTCTACACTAAGTTAACTTGTAACCAGGACCGCTCTTCGTTGATTTAAAAACAAATAATATCTTTTTTTCGTAGTATAAACATCGAAAATAAAGTAATTTGAAAATTAATACTTCCGTTTTATGAACAGGATTAAATACAAATATTTGAAAATAAGTACGCACAGAACGTAACACAAATTTATCTGTGATCTGACAATCTATCTATTATAAAAACGATATCGGTTACAATGATAACAGGCACTGAATATATATATATATATATATTCCGAGATCAAAATCAATCATATTATGTATATTTTTTAAAAGAAGTATATTTGATGTTAGGTGTATACGTCCTTGTTAGTTATACATCCTTGAACTATGCAGCCACAATCAGCAATAGTTAAATTCATTTAATTGATGACTACAAATTTTTGCTCGCCTAAATTAAGGGTGCCAGCATGTCCTCATTTTATTCAAAATATTGATACGTAACAAAATTTCAGTAGTTTTGATACCTCCAGCTGACGTGTACAACAAAATTATTTGACCGCATTACAAAAACTGACCATATGTGAACTTTAAATTGTAAATCTATATACCAGCATAGTAAATCAGCCTTATTTTTCATGTCAGGATTCAATGTATAATACAATCATGACAATGAACAGCAATATTGCAATAAAATAACAAAAAAGTTTTGTTCGCATAAATTTAGGATACCAGCATGTCCTCTTTTTACATAAAATACTGATACGTAACAAAATTTCAGTAGTTTTAATACCTCCAGCTGACGTGTACAACAAAATTATTTGACCGCATTACCAAAACTGACCATATGTGAACTTTAAATTGTAAATCTATATACCAGCATAGTAAATCAGTCTTTTTTTTAATGTCAGGATTCAATGTATAATACAATCATGACAATGGACAGCAATATTGCAATATAATAACAACAAATTTTTGTTCGCCTAAATTAAGGGTGCCAGCATGTCCTTTTTTTTACTTAAAATACTGATACGTAACAAAATTTCAGTAGTTTTGAAGCCTCCAGTTGACTTGTACAAAATTATTTGACCGCATCCACCAAAACTGACCATATATGCACTTTAATTTGTAAATATATATACCCGCATAGTAAATCAGCCATATTTTTATGTCAGGATTCAATGTATAATACAATCATGACAATGGACAGCAATATTGCAATATAATAACAACAAATTTTTGTTCACATCAATTTAGGATACCAGCATGTTCTCATTTTATTCAAAATATTGATACGTAACAAAATTTCAGTAGTTTTGATACCTCCAGTTGACTTGTACAACAACATTATTTGACCGCATTACCAAAACTGACCATATGTGCACTTTAATTTGAAAATCTATATACCCAGACAGTAAATCAGTCATTTTTTTATGTCAGGATTTAATGTATAATACAATCATGACAATGGACAGCAATATTGCAATATAATAACAACAAATTTTTGTTCGCATGAATTTAGGAAACCAGCATGTCCTCATTTTAATCAAAACATTGATACGTAACAAAATTTCAGTAGTTTTGATACCTCCAGTTGACTTGTACAACAAAATTATTTGACTGCATCCACCAAAACTGACCATATGTGCACTTTAATTTGTAAATCTATATACCCGCATAGTAAATCAGCCATATTTTTTATGTCAGGATTCAATGTATAATACAATCATGACAATGGACAGCAATATTGCAATATAATAACAACAAATTTTTGTTCACATAAATTTAGGATACCAGCATGTCCTCATTTTATTCAAAATATTAATACGTAACAAAATTTCAGTAGTTTTGGTGCCTCCAGTTGACTTGTACAACAAAATTATTTGACTGCATCCACCAAAACTGACCATATATGCACTTTAATTTGTAAATCTATATACCCGCATAGTAAATCAGCCATATTTTTTATGTCAGGATTCAATGTATAATACAATCATGACAATGGACAGCAATATTGCAATATAATAACAACAAATTTTTTTTCGCATAAATTTAGGATACCAGCATGTCCTCATTTTATTCAAAATATTGATACGTAACACAATTTCAGTAGTTTTGATACCTCCAGTTGACTTGTACAACAAAATTATTTGACCGCATCCACCAAAACTGACCATATGTGCACTTTAATTTGTAAATCTATATACCCGCATAGTTAATCAGCCATATTTTTTTATGCCAGAATCAATGTATAATACAATCATGACAATGAACAGCAATATTGCAATATAATAACAACAAATTTTTGTTCACATCAATTTAGGATACCAGCATGTCCTCATTTTATTCAAAATATTGATACGTAACAAAATTTCAGTAGTTTTGATACCTCCAGTTGACTTGTACAACAACATTATTTGACCGCATTACCAAAACTGACCATATGTGCACTTTAATTTGAAAATCTATATACAAAGACAGTAAATCAGTCATTTTTTTATGTCAGGATTTAATGTATAATACAATCATGACAATGGACAGCAATATTGCAATATAATAACAACAAATTTTTGTTCGCATAAATTTAGGATACCAGCATGTCCTCATTTTATTCAAAATATTGATACGTAACAAAATTTCAGTAGTTTTGATACCTCCAGTTGACTTTTACAACAAAATTGTTTGACCGCATTACCAAAACTGACCATTTGTGCAATTAATTTGTAAATCTATATACACCATGACATACCCGCATAGTATTAATCAGCCATATTTTTTTTGTCAGGAATCAATGTATAATATAATCATGACAATGGACAGCAATATTGCAATTTGATAACAACAAATTTTTGTTCCCATAAATTTAGGATACCAGCGTGTCGTCCTTTTATTCAAAATATTGATACGTAACAAAATTTCAGTAGTTTTAATACCTCATGCTGACTTGGAAAACAAAACTATTTGACCAAAACTGATCATATGTGCACTTTTATTTGCAAATCTATATACCCGCATAGTATTGCACCGAGCGCCTTAATGTCTACTCCTGGTGCTCCTGTTCACATTTTAGTAGGACCGTAAATGTACACGTAATCAATAATATTGGAAAACTATTAATGCAAAAAATATTCTGAATAAATTGAGAATGTCAGAATTTCATCTCTTTATTCATAATAACAGTCACATCATATATAGGAGTTCATGATGGTGTACGTGTAAAACAAAACTATTATGCCACATCATCAAAGTACCAACAAATCCGTACCAACACTGACATGTCTGAATTCATTTGTACTATTTACGCTGAACGGGTCGTTGTCGACCTGGGTACTCCATCAACGTAGTAAAAAGTATACGAGGTTCTCTTCTTGGAATCTATTATGTCGGTTGATTGATTTTGTTTATAGTTAAACGACAAGTGGTAACTATTTCATTAAAATGCGCATTGAGTATAATTTTAGGACGTCCCATACGTATGTATAAATATCGGCAATGACAAATCTGACGAATTTGACGAGATTGTTGATAGTTTTACCACACCGTATGCTTACGGACACTGTACAATTTCTGTTAGAATATTCTGCGGGAAATAGAATAGTAAATCCAATGCAAACAAGTTGAATATCAATGAAATATCCATGCAAGTATAAATTTATGCATAAAGTAGAATTTAGGAAGGGACAGGTAAACAACGGGGAACGAAGTAACGTAGACAATGTTGCCGATATCCCGTGATATAAGAATATTGTTCCGATGCGTTGGATAACCTTTCTATCCGCCTTCTAATAAAAAAAACTCTGTGTGATCGTATAGCCATTTTTTATTTATATAAGATACATGTATATCAAATAAAAGAGAGCATTTGTATAATATCTAGTAGAGTCTAGCGAGTAAATAATAAATGATATCTGTGGATAAACCATGCGAATGCTGTTTACATATTTTAATGAAAGCTCAAGTCTGATAAGAAAATTCTTATAACGATAATCTGCCATAAGCAGACCTGTCCTCAGGTCTGGTCAATAGCAGACTTGTCCACAGGTCTGGTCAAAAGCAGACCTGTCCTCAGGTCTGGTCAGGAGCAGACCTGTCCACAGGTCTGGTCTGAGGCAGACCTGTCCTCAGGACTGGTCAAAAGCAGACTTGTCCACAGGTCTGGTCTTGGGCAGACCTGTCCTCAGGACTGGTCAAAAGCAGACTTGTCCACAGGTCTGGTCTGGAGCAGACTTGCCGATAGGTCTGCAGCAGTCCTAAAAAAGCAGACCGTAGGTCTGGTCCACCGACGACGAAGTTAACTTGCTTGACTGCTTAAAAATTTTCAAGTTAACTTAGAAAGCAGTCAACAAGTTAACTCTAAGTTAACTTTTGTCAAGGTTAGGACCGCACCCATCTGTAATACAATGCAATTTCCAATATAATCAATATTTCCGAATGGCATAAAGAATAGTTGATATGCACTGATATTCGAGCGTGTCCATACGATATCAGTTTTATAGAAAGTTAACAAGAATTGTACACTTGAAAACTTTAATTAACCAGAAGGACCGAAAGGACAGACAGAAGAATGATCGTGCGATATTTTATGTACGCGCTATATGGTGAAAAAAATATATAGTTATTGACCAACGCTATGAGAGAAGGATTTTAATCGCAACTAATCCAATCGTTTTTGCCAAATAAAAAAAATAAAAATTATAGTTTCATTGTTTGGACAAAAGCATTCTTTGGCAAATTGAAGACTTCTCCTTTATAAGATTTTGCTTTTGTTTTCTTACCACATAAAACAGAAGATGTGTATAATTGCCAATGAGACAACTCTCAACAAGAGACAAACATGACACAGAAATTAATAAATATAGATCACCGTACAGTCTTCAACAATGAACAAATCCCATATCGAATAGTCAGCTATCACGAAATGACAATGTAAAACAATTCAAACGAGAAAAGTAACGGCCTGGTGAATTTATGTGCTTCAATTTATGTACAAAAAAGAAGTTCCGTTTGCAGGATAATCTTGAGTTCACATGTAATTCAAATTCGATTCGCATTAACTAATTCAAATTGTTTTGCGTACTAACGTAAATTCTAATTCGAATTGCAATGCGCATTAAATTTGATTTACTGTCCAAACGACGTTAACTTTTAATTCGTATCAACAAAACCGGATTTCTCAGTGATTAAAAACAAAACAAAATAAATCTAGAGGTCAACATACGGTATGAAATATTATACGAGTTTGTACAGTAACTAAATGTACATGTATTTTGCCGAGTCTTTAATTTTAAAAGCCGTAAATAAATTATCAACAGTTCGTACTAACTTTTCTTGAGATGTTTCTCACTTAGACCACAAACAGGGAGAGGGATTTGTTATTCACATGATTTTATTTCCGGAAACAATATTACCAATTTATAGATAGTTATTTACACATGTTACAAGCAATATTTATAAATACATCTGAAAAATGTCTCCGGTCATTTTGCCAAGATAACGTCGAAATTGTCTGCCAGCGACGTCGTGCACGTTAGCGTTAACGTTGAGGTTACAAAGGGAGGACGCAATTTTTTGGATAAATCGCGTTTATCATGGAATCAAGCACGGTGACCTATATTTTTTATTTGGGATTTGGAGAAAGCATGACAAAATGAATTTATGAAGAAAAACTATAAAAATGACATTTTCAGAAAAAAGTTTATTTCTATTTTTTTAGGTTTAAAAAAATACCACTTTGTTTTTTCCTTTTTGTCACTTATCACAGCTTCAGATTGAACCCGATCTTAATAATTTACGACGAAAAATATCTGCTCCAAAATTATTTTAACATTGCCTATTTTTTTTCACAAAATTGCACAAATCCCCAATTTTCAGCCTCAATTTTCTCGAAAACAAGCACGGTGACCTATGTTTTATTTTGTGTTACAACATATTACAAATTTATAAAAATTACATTTTATCGAGAAACTGTATCGGATGCCCTTAAAAGCTGAATAAGTTTATATTTTCCACATAAACTAATTGAATTTACCGTAGTCGACATTTAATTGTTTAAAAAGAGTCCAAAATCTTTCACAAGATGAATATGGAATTTGAGGCAATAACGGCCCTTACCAGACCTAATCCTTTGATTTTTAAGTAAGAGTTACACTATGTATTAAAGGGCCTGATCAAGTTCTATGAACTGATATATCACAAATTGTCTTGAATCAGCTGCTAGCTGTTAAACCTAAAATAGTCTGTCGCATATAAAATAGAAACGAAAGAGACCAGAGGGACAGTCATAAGTGATACACCATGCACATCTTAGTTATTTATACATGTTAGACTTGGACATTATAATTTAATTAAGGAATGACTGTAATATTTTTTTCTGTCTATGAGAAATAACATCTAAAATGTGGTGCACACTGAATAACCCGCGCGCGTCACGGTCACATGCCAAAACTATGTATATGAGCTGAAAAAGAAAATTACGTCAGCCAATCAGAAGACCCGTTAAATCCAAAACTAAAAAAGTAAAAAATGAGGTAAGCCCATTCATTGCGAAAAAAATATTATAAAATATGTCCTGCAGATTCCTTGCTTTGATTTCCACCAACACTATTCTTTCATTATACTATGCGTATAAACGTATTTGAACGTGTCATGTGTTTTAATAAGTCGCTGTAGAATCAACAATGCAATATTATTACCAGAGTTTATCATCATATTGATAATACAAATATTCCTTGGAATCAAGAGTCATTGGCATATATACAAATGCTCTTAACGACATCTATTTGGCAGTAGCACTCTAGATGAAAAATACCTCTATGTTTTGTTCCGGATGTAAAAGCTCGCTCCCGAATCGAGAATTGGATGTTGAATAAAACGTCTCTTTGAGATAAAAAAAAATCTCACTTCTTTTGACAATCTCCTTCGCAACATCCAAATTTCCCTTCGAATCAAAATAAAGTCGCTCCAAGTATATCAATTAACCAACTTTAAAACAAAAATCAACCAAACTACTACGCTCAACCTTCCTTTTTTAAAATAAAGTAAAACAATGTATGATTTTAAGTTTGTTTATATGTTACAGTTCAATGTTTCTGGTGTTCTTTTGTTTTCCTCTAATAGCTTGTGGGTTTCCCGTGGTTTTGTTTGTAACCCAGATTTGTTTTCGATGTTTGACTTTTGCACAGCGACATACTATTGTTGTGTTAAATAAAAGAGTCATCGAATGTATCGTTTATCATAATCCTGATAAAGTGTTGTACACCTTCTTTGAATTGTTTGTGTACACAAATAAAAACTGAACCTGCAACTTAAATCTCTTTTGTTACCAAAACTTTGAAGTTACTTTCAGATGGATGTATATAGTTGAGAGGACTATAGGAATATCGAAGTCTAGATTTAATTTATTTGAAAAAGAGACGATTGTTAACTTTACATTGGGAGGATCTGTTTATTGCATGGACATGGGTAAGTTGTTATTTGCAAATGTTATTTTAGTGTTGCTAAATATATGACAATCGAACTGTATATTTATTATTATGATATGTTAAAGGGGCACTAGCTACGAGATATATAAAAAAAATATATATACTAATTTTTTGGCAGACAGTATGGTTAAATTTTGTCAAAATAAGCAAAATAACATTTATCATGAATTTGTCACTTACAAGTGAAAACTTCTACCTCATTGATTTCGAATCCATGTCAGCTTCAATTTAAACCCTTAAATTGAAATTGATAACACGTGAATTGTACGTGTATAGCTATTTAAGGAAAATACTGTCAACATGAAAAGTAACACAATGGTAAATCATTTGATTGACTGATTCGATCCATAAAAAAATCATTCTTATTCAAGTTACAACGATTATTACACATATTCTTCATCTATAATGTGGAATTGAATAGACCTAGAATAATCCAACAGCACGAGTTTGCTTAATCTATTTATATCTATATTTATGTTTACATCGCTTATATGGTCATCGGATGACTAAAGAGGTCAACACATGATTAATAAGATGGCGTTTTTATTAAAATACACACGACACGAAGCTATTTAAAATGAATGTGACAGCTAGCATCCCTTCAATTATTAAAAAACAAGCCATAATGGACGTACAAGCCTTGTTCAGTAAAAGCAATACCATTTCTGCTGTAAAAAAAAGAATACTCTCAAATGAGAAAGGTTATTTCTGCTTTATTTATTTCTAATATTGGAGTGAAACAAGGGAAGAATTTATCCCACTTTCTTTTTGCTCTCTTTTTGGATGATTTGGAGAATTTTTTATTAGATAATGATGATAAAGACCTTGAAAATATATCTGATCAATGCAAAGAAACCTTATTATGTTATGTATAAATATTTATAATATTATATGCAGATAGTTATTTTATCTGAGTCAGAGAAGGATCTGCAACATGCATTGACAGTTTTTGAGCAATATTGTAATGAGTGGACACTCACAGTTAATACAAGTAAAACTAAAATTGTAATTTTCAGCATAAAGAGATTCAAGGTTAAAGCAGATTTTGAAATTGATGGTAAAAAAATTGATGTATTAGACTCATATACTTATCTGGGTATTGTATTTAATTATAACGGCTCTTTTTGTTAAGCTAGAAAGAAATTATTGGAACAGCCCAATAAAGTATTGTATGCACTATATAGAAAGATAAGAAATATTGCAATAACCGTAGATATACAGCTATAGCTTTTTGATTGTCATATTCTACCTATAATGATTTACTCTAGTGAAGTATGGGGATTTGAAAATAAACAGGGATTGGAACGGATGCACTTGCAGTTTTGTAAATATATTCTGCACGTGAGGAAAAGTACGCCAAATTTTATTATTTACGGGAAACTGGGTCGTTATCCCATTGATATTACTATTAAGCTGCGTATGGTTATGTTTTGGAATGATATGCTCTCAAGTGAGAATAAATTATCTAATACATTATATAGACTTATGATACAACTTCACCAGAGTAAACCCACACATTTAAAATAAATGGGTTACGTACATTAAATCCATTTTTGATGAATGTGGTCTTACTTTTATATGGAATGATCAAACACCAATGAATAGAGAAATATTGAAATTTCTTGTCAAACAAAAACTTGTTGATCAGTTTATACAACAATGGTTTTCTGTAATTAATAAGTCTTCTAGAGCAGAATTCTATGATAAATTCAAAAGTATATTTGAATTAGAACCCTATCTACTTCGACTGGGGAATACTGATAGATTGTATATGGCTAATTTAGATGCTCAAACCTTAAATTCCCGATTGAAACTGGAAGATGGAAAAATATTTTAAAAGAAAATAGGATATGTCATCTATGTAAACAAAACATTGGCGACGAATATCACTCTTTGTGTGTTTGTTCACATCCTAGTGTATCACTTCTTAGACAAAATCTTGTACCTAATCATTATCTACAATATCCTTCAAGGTAAACATTATTCGGTTTACTTTCATTTTGCAACATAAAGGTGTATAGGAAAGTATGTACTTTCCTTAGAAAGATTACTTATTTTTTGTAGATGCAATTTTTATACATTTTTATATATTTATGTACTCACAATCACTAAACAATAAAAAAAGAGTTCTATACATATGTTATCCTTTAAACTCAATAGGTAATATATAATGTATATGTCTCAATGTCATGAAAATCGCGTGCTTTTATCGTACACTACTCTGCTGTCGATTTATATGTATACTGTATTATGTATTTAACTCTTGTACACGTTTGTGTCTGAGGAAATATTTGTTTTTGTCTTTGTCTTTGTCAAAAAAATATTATTGCAGAAAAACTGCAAAATGTATTTTTTGTACAGAGCATTAATACGCTGATCATTTTATTTTTTTAGTTTTAAACAAAATTGATAACATTTTGAAAATTTTTCGTGCGTTGCTCTACAAGTACATCACTTGTAAAGGAAACACCAGATCAAAAAAAAAAAACCCACATAAAAGCGGTTCAAATATATATAATTAAAGTAAAAGTGAATAACATTTCTCAATTATTTGTTTCCGATTATTGTAGATACGGACGAACAAAAACTGTATTGGATTATCTATAACAATGGTGATATGAAATCAGCTACAGACGATGGATCTGATGTAAAAACAATTCTTTCGACAAATTCTTTAGGCCACAAAATGGCTATTGGTGTCCTTGGAAGCAATATTTTTTATGCTGATAATAAACAATTACTAATGGTGGCAAAAACACCAGGATCCACGCCGACTGTTCTGTATAACGATAACAGTAGGATTGAAAGTATATTTGTGTTTAATCAGTTAGGTATGTAAACATTTATTTCTAAAAAATGTTTTACAAAAAGCTATTTCATGAAGAAACGTATTTTATTACATAATATTCATCAACTAGTATTTAATGATGATACAAGTATATCAATAATTGCATATATTTGTTATAATCTTACACTTTCCTGGTCTTTTAAATCCGAATATATGCAATATAGGTGGATGCATAAAGGAGGAAATCGACGTGATATCTTTACATCTACATTATTTGATCTTCACAATTCGTTACTTACAATTTTCGAATAATAATTGTGAAGTGAAATTAATTGAAAGTAAGCATGTGAATACAGTAATAAACTGTCAGTAATTTCAAAAGAACCAAATACATATAGGCAATTTAATATCAACATGACCAATACATAAATTAATGTTAAGACGCTTAGTATTAATGGTATAAGTAACGTCTTTTCCGCTGATACCTTAATGCAATTTAGACTGATTTCGATATCAAAGCACACGTTTTTTGTATACTGAATTGCAGTACAAAATGTATTTTCTTTTTTTTCTTTCGAATACATATTAACACAAACAATTCATTCAGATACTGTATGCAATTTCTCTAAACATGTGTTGTAATGTATTGATGCATTTTGTGGTGAAGGATGTATTAATTATATGCCGTTACCGTAACAAAAATCAACATAATGTTTGTATAATGACAACCGTTTAAAAAAGGACTTCCTTATGCTTTACTATTGTCCTACATGTGATCATAATTATATTGTTTATTTTGATTTGCTAGTTGCTTCCTAATTGTTCATATATTAGCTTTTTATTTAGTACATATATATATATATATGTATTCTTGTGTTGACTCACCAAATGTACATGTGTAGTTTCATCCTTACGTAGCTTCTATGCTTTACATGTCCATTGCTTATTCAATGCTATTACTTTATAAGTTACAAAACAACCCTTATTCTATGGGTTTGTATTGTCTTCACTGATAACAAGTATTCATATTAATATGAGTTGTTGTTGAATAATTTCCTTGACTAAGGTTATATATCTGGATCTATCACTATTGTTAGCGTAACAAATTTTAAGAACAATTTTAATTAGCAAGTAACCTTTTTACGATTGAAATAGATATAAATGAAAATTTAAGACATAATGTAAAGGTACTTAATTTTACCCCAATTTTTAAGGTTGTATCATTCTAAAGAATATATCACTTTGCTCTCTAAGTATTCAAATGCATGCATTTGGTTTCATATATAACTGTGAGAACTCGTTAAAAATTTGTTTAATTGAAAAGTATTTGTATGATTATGTTAATAAAATTATATTAATTCACCAAAACTCGTTGTTCGAAAAAATGTATTTTGTTTTATCTACTTTAAAAACTGAACTTTTTGTCTGAGCCAAGAAACACGCAAAGAAATGAAAACAAAAAATCTAGGAGTACATCATACTATTTTTATTCATTTTTCATTTTAATACATCTCATCTGAGTTTGATGCAGCACTGTCAGTACCTGATGGACTTCAGAGTTAGCTGTATAGATCATACATTCAGCAACACACCATGGCCATATATCATGGAAGTAAACTCAACACATTCAGGTAAAATGTATAATGATAAGTTCTTCATTGGTTGTCGTTTATTTGTGTGTAACATATTTGATTTTCGTTCACTTTTTTATTTAAATAATGCCGTAAGTTTTCTCTCCGATTTGTTTAACATTGTCATTTCGGCAGTATTGTGAACTATAGTTTTTAATTGCTGTGCCTTTTTGGTCTCTTGTGCAGAGCTGTCTCATTGACAATCATACCACATCTTCTTTTTTTATATATACATTGAACGATTTACGGTATTTTATTAAAAAAAATATTGGCTTCTTTATTGTGCATATTAATGGGAGTTTAAAACTACCAATTAGTGTTTCAATCAGTATTCTGCTTTTTTTAATGTTTGTGTTTGTTATTAACAACCATTCGGGTATTCACAAACTACAAAAAAATAAAACAAACGGTTTCATTGGGCCTTATTTTATCCTCACATTTCCAAATTATCTATATGTATTATGGGGGCATTTCAAAAGATTGATCATTCATTTACTGTCAATTATTATAATTCATTGGATAACAATGTTCATGGGTTTCGTGCGAAGGGTTAAACCACTTATTCAAAGTTAAACGTGGTAACTATAGGCTTGTTTGCAGAGATATACAAAACCTCGAATTCAAACATCCACCAAAAATAATGATTTTCTAAATCCACAAAAATGCATACCCACGAAAATAAAGTAATCTGTAGTAATTTTGTCTGTTGCTTTTTAAATTACTTTTTCATAACAGTTAATTAAATTTAAATTTTAGGACGGTAGGATTTCATAAAAAGGAAAGTAATATCTTCAGAATTGTCAGCTTTTAACCATATAAATGTAGACATGATGTAGTATGAGTACACATGACATTACATAAACATGTAATAGGTCACATAGTGTAAGACTGTTGACAATAAGCAAACTATGTACTGCATAATTAGATATTAAGGCCAAAACATAACATTTTGCTGATAGTAAACTAGCTTGTCGAAATTCGATCAATGGCATAGTTTTGTGAATGTTCAAGTTGATAGTCACATTAATGGATTGTGAAACACTTTCTCTGATTGTTAACGAATGGTGTTTCATATAAGAACTAATTTCATAACAGTGTGGTCGACGGTAAAACGTTTTGTTTGGCACCGGCTATGATTTTTATGCTCACCCAGGCCTTCCAGTGGGGGTTGCAATATTCTTTTGTTACACATTTCGATACATAAAATGAAACTTTCTTTTTACAAAGTTGTATAGGAATTTGTTTTAAATATTTGTTATATCATCACTTACAACGGTATCATTTATAAGAATTATAATGTACAGAGCTGATATCATTTAATAATAATAAAAAAATTGGTTTATCCATTGTAAAAAAATTCTATTAAGTTGATGGGGTTAATTGTCTCATTGATTAACAGAACAAATACTTCTACGTTGTGGCCTATTATTTATTCAATGCATATGCATGTAAGTTTTGTTTGTGAAGAGTTCCAGATAATTCAAAAATAATTTAATTTGATTAATACCATAAAATGTTTCATTCATTCAGATATATGTCACTTTGCCTTATCTTCAAGTCCAACACAATTTCTCGCGTTTCTTACAAAACTTATATACTTGTGATGTATTCTTTTGTTGAAGAATGAATGTTGCAACTTTTTTTTTATTTTTTTTGTGTGTCTCATTGATGTTTAAGACAAACTGACTACCCCTTTATTTATATTTAAAAACATATGAGATGGCATCAATACAAATTCATGACATAAAATAACAAAACAATTTCAAATTTCCTATATACAATTTTTTTTTACATTTTTACCACTACATTAAAGTTAATTAAAATTTCACACGGTTTAATCCAAATATTTGTTTTGCCTTACCAATAACTTGCAAGTACGTGTAATATTTTAAAGTGGATTATGCATTCGTTCTAAAATAAAACATTAGACCAGATAAAAGTTTAAAGAGGACTAAATTCTACAACCACTGTTGTTAAATCGTTTTGACGTCCGCAAAAAGATGATCAAGCAACACATATATATAGGAAGTTGTGGTATGAGTGCCAATGAGACAACTCTCCATCCAAGTAACAATTTATAAAAGTAAACCATTATAGGTCTAGGTATGGCCTTCAACACGGAGCCTTGACTTACACCGAACAGCAAGCTATAAAGGGTCCAAAAAATGCAAGTGTAAAAACATTCAAACGGGAAAACCCAAGGCCCAATCTATATAAAAACGAGAAACGAGAAACACATATGAACTTCATAAATAGACGACAACATGCATTGTAACTGTTAAAGCCGATTAAGCCATTTTTTCATATGAAAGGATGTGCGATATCATATTAGTTAAATTGATTATCAAAACATAAAAAAAAATCAAGTAAAGAAGTTTAAGTATTCAACCTTTAAACATGTAGCTTGCTGATCGGTGTGAGCCAAGGCTCCGTGTTGAAAGCCATTTTTATTTATATTCAAATCATAAAGGTAATTCCTGATTAGTATTTCTAATTATAGTATTTAGGCGTTGAGATCCTTCGGTGACCTCACAGTTTAAATGTCTATAATAAGTACGTCGTGAGCAGTGGGCATTACAGACGAACATTCACATAATTTGTCATATTCAATGAATGGCCGTAGCTACACTGTTATGAATTTCATTCTATTACTTCCCAATAACTGTGCAAGAAGCTTAAGATTACATGTCAATTTTCATTTTACTAACTTAGTTGTGGTAACGTAGAATAGATGATCTTATTCATATGCAAGGTGATAGAATGAAGTGTCTTCAAAATTTAGCACCTTATTTTTAAAATATAAAAATCGGAATAGAAAAGGACGATTTTATTTTTTTAAAATACAATGTGGTTTGTTTCTAGTTGTTTCAAAATGAAGGCGACATTGCTTTTTATGACAACTCAGTCATGCAGTCATAATATATATGTATGTACCACCTGTTTAAATCGGTTATTGATAACACATTTTCCTTAAAGTAAACTTAAAAGAAGGACGAAAGATACCAGAGGGACAGTCAAACTCATAAATCGAAAATAAACTGACAACGCAATGGCTGAAAATTAAAAAAGACAAACAGACAAACAATAGTACACATGACACAACATAGAAAACTAAAGAATAAGCAACACGAACCCGCTAGATCGCATTTATAAAAAATCTGAATGTATATTACCCATTTGCCTTATCATGTTATGATAAACATACAATTTAAAATGTTGTAGCTCCTACATGTACGCCTGTAATCATTGGATATAGAGCAACCGAACATTATATATTGCAATATGCATGTTATATAAATAAAAGGCATGAACGAGCACTGATTATCCTAGATCTGATCTTCTTTCCTTTATAGATCAAACTGCAGTGGTGGACTACAGTTCAAATGTCAAACATAAAACGGAAACATCAATTCAGATCGAAAGGTAAGCATAACGTGTTGATTATATTATTGCAACATATAGTTTATGTATACTAGTATATTAAGTAGAGATTATATCTAAACAATCATTTGTATTGACTAAAACAAATATCGTTGACGTTATCAAGTTATATTTCAGTGTTTTGTATTAGCTATGTATACTAGATCGTTTGATGCTGCATCTTATATTTCCCTAAACACGTGAGTATCTCGTCAACGTCCCAAACACAACAAATGAATAATTTTCTAAAATACATTTTATAAACAATTTGAGTTGAAATAATAAAACAAATTAATATCATTTAAAAAATTCACTAATTAAAAGTGTTTCTGCATTTGTATGTAGATACCTTATGCCAAGATGAATATGTTTGTGGGCATATGTATGCTACTTGTGCTATTAAATATGTATACCGAAATGCGTTAAGATATTTATCCGTAAATGTAATTCTATAAACTATAATACACAAAATACACACATATTCGTTACACTTGATATTATGACATTTTACTACTATCTGGTCATAAATTGTCGCAAAGTTTCAAAATTTTAACTTACTGGTTTTGCTTGACTCATCCTATAGAAATGATTTAGTCAATGTAAATCATATATTATGTTTTATTTTTTTTATTTTAGGTCCACATGAGTCGTGACAAAATTGCAAAAGATAGTGTCGAATCCAACAAGTTAATAATGTCAACGATGGATGACAGTTAAACACGTTGATATTGACTGAACGTACATGTATTTGCAAAATAAAAAAACGTTAATGAATGTACTAATGTATATCAGTAGTGAACTCATAATTTTGAAATTGATAATGTATTGATAATATACCATACTTTTTCAGTAGGTAGATATTTTGATGTAATGAATATATCATCAACCATTACATTTTCAGACTAATTTGTGAGATTGCAACATAGTAAACTACTACTGTAACCTTAATTCATTAACAAATGATGTGGATTCCCTGTCAATTGAAATAATAAATTGAAATATTTTTAAAAAGAATACACACAGTTTTGTAATTGTTAAACTATTACAATGGAATGTATTGGTTCTCCTTAACAAACGATAGTGATGATAACATTGAAATTCAATTATACATTATCATATAATACATTTCCCCAATCGTTACACATACGTTTAAGTAATATAAAAAACATAATTTAAGATAAACTGCATTTCCTTTTTTAAAAGTCCTGTTCTGAACAATACAAGATCACACACAACATCAGTCTACTTTAAATTATTAATAAAAAAAAAAGAAACCGATGAGATGAACTTAGTTTTATTTTTGTCATCTTCAAATTTGTATGCTACCTGATCTTAATATCTTATTTCATACACTTTTTTAAGAAGCAAAGCAAAGTTGAACGTGTATTCTATAGGCGTGTTTGCAGAGATAGACAAAACCACGAATTCAAATATCCACAAAAATTAATGGTTTTCTAAATCCACAAAAATGGATACCCACGAAAATAAAATAATCTGTAGTACTCTTGTCTGTTGCTTTTTGAATTTCTTTTTTTATAACAGTCAAATAAATTCAATTGTAGGACGGTAGGATTTCATAAAAAGGAAAGTAATATCTTACTAATTGTCAGCTATTTACCATATAGATGTAGACATGATGTAGTATGAGTACAAATGACATTACATAAACATGTTATAGGTCACATAGTGTATGACCGTTGACAATAAACATACTGCATAATTAGATATCAAAGCCCAAACATTACGAATGTTAAACGAAAACAAACCCGAACTAACGGCGTGATTGAAGCATTGTATATACAAAACAATAAACACAACAAAATAGGATATATAGTATCAAACAACAGCTAATTACCGGTTCCTGACTCGGGATTTCCAAATGCAGAATTTGACGGAGTAGCACATCTGACGTTCCTGAATGTGAAACAGTTGTGTATTTAGTGAAAATCTGAAAAATGTTGAAAGCAGTCGAAAGGGGCCTTACTCGTCAAATCGCAACCATGTTTGTTTTGTTCGTACTTTCATTTTGTTATAACTTAGTTTCTATTTTAGTGGGTTTTTTTTGCTGATAGTAAGCTATCTACCGACATTTAGCACCGGACTTTTTTAGAATATAAAAATCAGAATCGAAAAAGACTAGTTTTTTTTAAATACAATGTGGTTTGTTTCTAGTTGTTCAAAATGAAGGCGATAGCTCAAATTGCTCATATGACCACTTATTCATGCAGTCATACTATATGCACAAAATGTTCAAATCATTTATTGCTAACATAAGCAAACCGTAAATATACTATTGTTCAATTGAATTCAGCGTACTTGATTTGATCCAATCTATATGGATCAATAAATATGCGAGCGATCTGTACAGTTTTACTGTAAATGATATTGATAACGCAGTTTATATTCCTTCCACATAGATTCATGGATATTTTTAATGCTTTGACGACGTGTCTACAGTTTCTTCTACTAAAGGCAAAATCGTTAAGTCTAAAAATATGTTATAGTTAAAAAATGTTTAAATTCGTATCTTTTTGAATTCATGAATTATTCCTAATTTCACAGAAGGTAGTCAAATTATTAGATAGCTGAAACCATCAGACAAATGCATTGCTGTGTAATATTTATTGATACTATGAAATAAGGTCACACGCTGGATTCAGAACATCTCCAATAAACTAATGTGTGTGTTCCTTGAATTAAACTTTAAAGTATCGCTAGTTTGCACTTAGTTATAATCTGAATCAATATTACCCATTCGCCTTATCATGATATGTTAAACATATAATTAAAAATATGGTAGCTTCTATGTCTGTAGTCATTGAATAAAGAGCAACCAAACATCATTATGGCATACAAGGCATGAACGAGCGCTGATTATCATAGATCTGATCATCTTTCCTTTATAGATTGAAATGAAGTGGTGGACTACAGAACAAATGTCGAACAAAAAAACTAAAATATCAATTCAGATCTAAAGGTAAGCTTAACATGTTAGTTATATCATTGCAACACAATTCATTGACACTTGTATTTTAAGTAAGAGTATATCTAAATCAATCATTTTTATTGAATAAAACAAATATCGTTGTCGACACGAGTTATATTTCTGTGTGTTCTGTTCTCTTTGTATACCAGCTCGTTTGATTGAATCTTGTATTTTCCTAAACACGTGTGAAATCTCGTCAACGTCCCCAACGAAACAAACTACTACGTTTCTCTAAAATGCATTTATGAACAATTGGAATTGAAACTGAAAAAGAAAAAATATAAATTCAAAATTCACTAAAATGTTTTTGTATTTGTATGCGAAGAGGAGTATTCATGTGGGCATATGTATTCTACATGTGCTATTAAATATGTATACCGAAATGCGTAAAGATATTTCTCCGTACATGTAATTCTATAATCTATCATACACAAAATACAATGTAATCTCCACACATATTCGTAACACTGGATATTTTGACATTTTGCTACTATTTGTTGGTAACTTTTCAACATTTTTAAAAATTTTAACTTACTGGTTTTGCTTGACTCATACTAGAGAAATCATTTAGTCAATGTAAATCACATATGTTTCTCTTTTTTTATTTTAGGTCCACATGAGTCGTGACAAAATTGCAAAAGATAGCGTCGAATCCAACAAGTTAATAATGTCAACGATGGATGACAGTTAAACACGTTGATATTGACTGAACGTACATGCATTTGCAAAATAAAAAAACGTTAATGAATGTACTATTGTATATCAGTAGTAAACTCATAATTTTGAAATCAATATTGTTTTGATAATATACCATACTTTTTCAGTAGAAAGATATTTTAATGTATATATATATATATCATCAACCATGACATTTTCAGACTTTTTTGTGAGATTGCAACATATTAAACTACTACTGTAACCTTTATTCATTATTACATGCTTGTGCATTCCCTGTCAATTGAAATATTTCTAAAAAGTGAAGATGGAATACACAAAGTTTACAATTGTTAAATTATTACAATAGAACGTATTGGTTCTCCTTAACAAACGATAGTGATGATAACATTGAAATTCAATTATACATTATCATATAATACATTTCCCCAATCGTTACACATACGTTTAAGTTATATATAAAAACAGAATTTAAGATAAACTGCATTTCCTTTTGAAAAAGTCCTATTCTGAACAATACGAGATCACAACATAAGGCTACTTTAAATTCTTAATAAAAAAAAAGAAACCCGATGAGATGAACTTAGTTTTATTTTTGTCATTTTCAAATTTGTATGCTACCTGAACTTATTATCTTATTTCATACACTTTTTAAAGAAGCAAAGCAATTTCTAGAAATATCTATGTAGTTTGATAAATACAACAGAAAACAAGTTAATCAACAATTGTGTCCCATAGTCCTAGGTCTTCAAACTGTTTACGAAATGCTTCTTTCCAGGCCACATTGGCTTCCAAATTACTAATGTTTTATCACTAATTTTGTTTTCATAATTTCATTACTTTGTTTTATCATGTTTATAGTGTTTACATGTTTTTTTAAAAGATACGTTTTAATCAATTACTGCGCTTTATTTTGTAATGCATTATATTTTAAAGCTCAAATTTTGGGCACCATAATTGGTTTTTAAATTAGTTTATAACTATAATGTATAATGTATTGTTTACTTATCTTTTTAATTATAAAAAGTATCAAACTGCATTCGTTTTGTTAACTTGTACTCATCATTGGTTATCTGTAACAATGGACATTACGGAATGGTTTATATTAAGGATATATTAGCAGTGAGTCGATTCTAGAAAACAAATATCGTCAAATATTAATGTATTCAGAGAATATCAGGAATAACATAGTTTTGAATTATAATAAAATACATTTCCCATAGTCAATTTAATGTCTTAGGACAATGCACTAAATATCACAGAGGTCCATGGTATGTCATGTCTTAAATATTATTTTTCTCTGTAAGGCTTATTCTTTATATTTGGCACATTTATTCTAAAACATACATATTGTCAGGTATCTTGGACGATTAAACGTGTTAACAGTTGCTATGTTTTCTGTTGTTTAAGTATTTGTAGTCAAGGTACAGAACCACTTACCTCGGTCGGGTCAGAAAAAAAACCAAGAAAGTAGTGCATAGTTGAAACAAAGTAGTTCCTACCCATAACTCCATCTTTGTCAATAGTTGAAAAAAGTAAAATCACAAAAATACTTAACTCCGATGAAAATTCAAACCGGAAAATCCCCAATTGAATGGAAAAATCAAATGATTAAACACATCAAATGAATGTCATATTCTTGACTTGGTATAGGCATTTTAACATTTAGAAAATAGAGGATTGAACCTAGTTTTACAGCGCTAAACCTCTCACCTGTAGGACAGTCGCATCAAATTTCATTATAATTACAACGATTCGTAAACAAAACAGAAATACTAGGTAAAATAATCACAATATGAAATATATACACCTACCTCAAAAGTGCTTTTTAAAAAATGCAATAGTATCCGAAGTTTTAGTGTTCACGTAACAATAAAAACATTCAGCTTTAACGTGTTCATCCTTCAAAATGACCTAAATGCGTCTAGAGCAATTATAGAAAAACGCAGAACTTTATTGCATATTGAATTGTGCACTTTCTTGAGCTCTTATGGATGAACTCTCTTTGTTTTGAAAAAAGAATGTCTTATTTAATTCACATCAACTATTTTTTTTTTCACACATAAAAGGTCCCAAATAACGAACACAATGAACGGCAGCTACTTTACAACTATATTATAATTATAACTTATCAAATACATAACACAAGGAACAAGTTTTAGACAATTGTGGATTTATCAATAAACATGAAGTGACAGTGAAACAGGGTTTATATACAAAATACATTCATCAAGGCAATGAAAGATAATTCAAATTGGATCATGACGTTTAAATTTATAGTCTATTAAAGATTCATGATACGCCAGATACTGTTAGTTTATGTGATGTTTAAGAAATGTCGCGTCCATGAACGTATTCATGCAGTTTTTTTCTTATATAATCTTACTTAACCTCTCAGTTAATTATATACTTTCATTGCATATGTTTTATGAGTTTAAGATCAATGAAGTACAGATGGGTGCGGTCCTAACCTTGACAAAAGTTAACTTAGAGTTAACTTGTTGACTGCTTTCTAAGTTAACTTGAGAATTTGTAAGCAGTCAAGCAAGTTAACTTCGTCGTTGGTGGACCAGACCTACGGTCTGCTTTTTTAGGACTGCTGCAGACCTATCGAAAAGTCTGCTCCAGACCAGACCTGTGGACAAGTCTGCTTTTGACCAGTCCTGAGGACAGGTCTGCCCCAGACCAGACCTGTGGACAAGTCTGCTTTTGACCAGTCCTGAGGACAGGTCTGCCCCAGACCAGACCTGTGGACAAGTCTGCTTTTGACCAGTCCTGAGGACAGGTCTGCCTCAGACCAGACCTGTGGACAGGTCTGCTCCTGACCAGACCTGAGGACAGGTCTGCTTTTGACCAGACCTGTGAACAAGTCTGATATTGACCAGACCTGAGGACAGGTCTGCTGATGACAGATTATCGTTATAAGAGTTTTTATATCAGACTTGAGCTTTCATTAAAATATGTAAACAACATTCGCATTGTTTTTCCACAGATATCATTTATTATTTACTCGCTAGACTCTACTAGATATTACACAAATGTTCTCTTTTATTTGATATACATGTATTCTTATATAAATAAAAAATGGCTATACGATCACACAGAGTTTTTTTTATTAGAAGGCGGATAGAAAGGTTATCCAATGCATCGGAACAATATTCTTATATCACGGGATATCGGCAACATTGTTTACGTTACTTCGTTCCCCGTTGTTTACCTGTCCCTTCCTAAATTTTACTTTATGCATAAATTTATACTTGCATGGATATTTCATTGATATTCAACTTGTTTGTATTGGATTTACTATTCTATTTCCCGCAGAATATTCTAACAGAAATTGTACAGTGTCCGTAAGCATACGGTGTGGTAAAACTATCAACAATCTCGTCAAATACGTCAGATTTATCGAGAGATTTGTCATTGCCCATATTTATATGGGACGTCCTAAAATTATACTCAATGCGCACTTTAATGAAATAGTTGCCACTTGACGTTTAACTATAAACAAAATCAATCAACCGACATATTAGATTTCAAGAAGAGAACCTCGTATACTTTTTTTATTAAATCATTTTAAATAGTACAAATGAATTCAGACATGTCAGTGTTGGTACTTTGATGATGTGGCATAATAGTTTTGTTTTACACGTACACCATCATGAACTCCTATATATGATGTGACTGTTATTATGAATGAAGAGATGAAATTCTGACATTCTCAATTTATTCAGAATATTTTTTGCATTAATAGTTTTCCAATATTATTTATTACGTGTACATTTACAGTCCTACTAAAATGTGAACAGGAGCACCAGGAATAGACATTAAGGCGCTCGGTACAATGGAAAGCGATATATAGATTTGCAAATAAAAGTGCACATATGATCAGTTTTGGTCAAATAGTTTTGTTTTCCAAGTCAGCATGAGGTATTAAACTACTGACATTGTGTTGCGTATCAATATTTTGAATAAAAGGAGGACACGCTGGTATCCTAAATTTATGCGAACAAAAATTTGTTGTTATTAAATTGCAATATTGCTGTCCATTGTCATGATTATATTATACATTGATTCCTGACATAAAAATATGGCTGATTAATACTATGCGGGTACGTCATGGTGTATATAGATTTACAAATTAAAGTGCACATTTGGTCAGTTTTGATGGATGCGGTCAAATAATTTTGTTTTACAAGTCAGCTGGAGGTATCAAAACTACTGAAATTTTGTTACGTATCAATATTTTGAATAAAATGAGGACATGCTGGTATCCTAAATTTATGCGAACCAAAATTTTTTGCTATTATATTGCAATATTGCTGTCCATTGTCATGATTGTATTATACATTGAATCCTGACATAAACAAAATGGCTGATTTACTATGCAGGTAAATAGATTTTCAAATTAAAGTGAACATATGGTCAGTTTTGGTGGATGCAGTCAAATATTTTTGTTGTACAAGTCAGCAGGAGGTATCAAAACTACTGAAATTTTGTTACGTATCAATATTTTGAATAAAATGAGGACATGCTGGTATTCTAAATTTATGTGAACAAAAAATTGTTGTTATTATATTGCAATATTGCTGTCCATTGTCATGATTGTATTATACATTGAATCCTGACATAAAAAAATGACTGATTTACTGTTTGGGTATATAGATTTTCAAAATAAAGTGCACATATGGTCAGTTTTGGTGGATGCGGTCAAATAATTTTGTTGTACAAGTCAGCTGGAGGTATCAAAACTACTGAAATTTTGTTGCGTATCAATATTTTGAATAAAATGAGGACATGCTGGTATCCTTAATTTATGCGAACCAAAATTGTTTGCTATTATATTGCAATATTGCTGTCCATTGTCATGATTGTATTCTACATTAAATCCTGACATAAAAAAATATGTCTGATTTACTATGCGGGTAAATAGATTTTCAAATTAAAGAGAACATATGGTCAGTTTTGGTGGATGCAGTCAAATAATTTTGTTGTACAAGTCAGCAGGAGGTATCAAAACTACTGAAATTTTGTTACGTATCAATATTTTGAATAAAATGAGGACATGCTGGTATTCTAAATTTATGTGAACAAACATTTGTTGTTATTATATTGCAATATTGCTGTCCATTGTCATGATTGTATTATACATTGAATCCTGACATAAAAAAAATGACTGATTTACTGTTTGGGTATATAGATTTTCAAATTAAAGTGCACATATGGTCAGTTTTGGTGGATGCGGTCAAATAAGTTTGTTGTACAAGTCAGCTGGAGGTATCAAAACTACTGAAATTTTGTTTCGTATCAAAATTTTGAATAAAATGAGGACATGCTGGTATCCTTAATTTATGCGAACCAAAATTTTTTGCTATTATATTGCAATATTGCTGTCCATTGTCATGATTGTATTATACATTAAATCCTGACATAAAAAATATAGCTGATTTATTTACTATGTGGGTATATAGATTTTCAAATTAAAGTGAACATATGGTCAGTTTTGGTGGATGCGGTCAAATAATTTTGTTGTACAAATCAGCAGGAGGTATCAAAACTACTGAAATTTTGTTACGTATCAATATTTTGAATAAAATGAGGACATGCTGGTATTCTAAATTTATGTGAACAAAAATTTGTTGTTATTATATTGCAATATTGCTGTCCATTGTCACGATTGTATTATACATTGAATCCTGACATTAAAAATAAGGCTGATTTACTATGCTGGTATATAGATTTACAATTTAAAGTTCACATATGGTCAGTTTTGGGAATGCAGTCAAATAATTTTGTTGTACAAGTCAGCTGGAGGTATCAAAACTACTGAAATTTTGTTACGTATCAATATTTTGAATAAAATGAGGACATGCTTGTATCCTAAATATATGCGAACCAAAATGTTTGGTTATTATATTGCAATTTTGCTGTCCATTGTCATGATTGTACCAACATTGATTCCTGACATAAAACATATGGCTGATTAATACTTTGCGGGTACGTCATGGTGTATATAGATTTATTAATTAAAGTGCATATATGGTCAGTTTTGGTGGATGCGGTCAAATAATTTTGTTGTACAAGTCAACTGGAGGCATCAAAACTACTGAAATTTTGTTACGTATCAGTATTTTAAGTAAAAAAAGGACATTCTGGCACCCTAAATTTAGGCGAACAAAAATTTGTTGTTATTATATTGCAATATTGCTGTCCATTGTCATGATTGTATTATACATTGAATCCTGACATTAAAAATAAGGCTGATTTATTATGCTGGTATATAGATTTACAATTTAAAGTTCACATATGGTCAGTTTTGGTGGATGCGGTCAAATAATTTTGTTGTACAAGTCAACTGGAGGTATCAAAACTACTGAAATTTTGTTACGTAGTAATATTTTGAATAAAATGAGGACATGCTGGTATCCTAAATTTATGCGAACAAAAATTTGTTGTTATTATATTGCAATATTGCTGTCCATTGTCATGATAGTATTATACATTGAATCCTGACATAAAAAAATATGGCTGATTTACTATGCGGGTATATAGATTAACAAATTAAAGTGCATATATATGGTCAGTTTTGGTGGAAGCGGTCAAATAATTTTGTTGTACAAGTCAACTGGAGGCATCAAAACTACTGAAATTTTGTTAAGTATCAGTATTTTTAAGTAAAAAGAGGACATGCTGGCACCCTTAATTTAGGTGAACAAAAATTTGTTTTTATTATATTGCAATATTGCTGTCCATTGTCATGATTGTATTATACATCGAATCCTGACATTAAAAATAAGGCTGATTTACTATGCTGGTATTTAGATTTACAATTTAATGTTCACATATGGTCAGTTTTGGTAATGCGGTCAAATAATTTGTTGTACAAGTCAACTGGAGACAACAATACTACTGAAATTTTGTTACCTATCAGTATTTTGAGTAAAAAGAGGACATGCTGGCACCCTTAATTTAGGCGAACAAAAATGTGTAGTCATTATTTAAATGAATTAAACTATTGCTGATTGTGGCTGCATAGTTCGAGGATGTATGACTTACAAGAACGTATACACCTAACATCAAATATACTTCTTTTCAAAAATATACATAATATGATTGAATTTGATCTCGGAATATATATATATATTCAGTGCCTGTTATCATTGTAACCGAGATCTTTTTTATGATAGATAGATTGTCAGATCACAGATAAATTTGTGTTACGTTCTGTGCGTACTTATTTTCAAATATTTGTATTTAATCCTGTTCATAAAACGGAAGCATTAATTTTCAAATTACTTTATTTTCGATGTTTATACTACGAAACAAAGATATTAAAAATATTTATTTTAAATCAACGAAGAGCGGTCCTGGTTACAAGTTAACATAGTGTTGAGCAGACCAGTCAAAAGTTAACTTGGGAACAGGTCTGGTTTTGATCGGATTTGTCCAAGCAGAAGTTACCTTGGTGGCAGGACCGGTTTCCAAGTTAACTTATGTTAACTTTATGACAGGACTGGTTCCGAAGTTAACTTATGTTAACTTATGACAGGACTAGTTCGAAGTTAACTTATATCAATAGCGGACTTGTTTCCAAGTTAACTTTTTGGCAGACATAAAAACAGTCCTAGGACCAAGTCCGCTTTTCAAGTTAACTAAATTTTGGTCCTAGGACTGGTCAGAGCAGTCCTATATTCGGTCACAGGTTAACTTTGACCAGTCCAAATGACTGGTTATCAAGTTAACTTGCTGTACAGGTTAGGAGTGCACCCATCTGTAGATGGAAATATTTGTAATAAAGGTATGTGAAAACTAAATCCTTTTCATTCATCATATTACTGGATTATTCCCGAATATTAAACGCATTCAATGATTCATATTCATTGTACTAGACCTTTTTTTTAAATGAGTCTGCGCATTGATACAGTGAAAACTATTATATCTATGTCGGTATATACGTGAACAATTATATATATGAAACTATATGACAAAACCAAGTTTCTTGTCCTGAACATGCATGAAATGTTTGCCACTGAACTTTAAGCAACAATCATTCAATCAATCATTCATTAATGTATAGCAAATACAAAATAATGTCGTTAAAACAGTCGGCTATTTTGGATTACGTGTTGATCTCGTTAATGCAAAGTTATTTATTTATTTATTTTTCGCCTTAAACGAAATATATCGTGCAGATCAATATAAGTTTCAATTGTCGTACTATTATATTCATCAGATAAAGATGACATTCGACTTTAACAATATAAAATCCGTTGTTATTAAGCCATGTACTGATACTATCAAAGGCAGACAGTCTGCTAAGTTCTATTTATGTGTGTTCATAGATGGTGAAAAGAAGAATTTTTGAGATTATGACCAGAACGAATCAGATGAATAGTTCAAGATTGTATCACAGATGCAGTCTCTCAGTTTTGTTTCTATTTTAGGTGTGTTCGGTGAACATGACTATAGTTCTATAACAAATTCACACAGTATGTTAAGGATGTTTATAACTTTGATTCAAAACAACAAGCTTCTTTAAAGAATGTTATAAATTATATCAATTAAAAAACTAAAAACAGAACAACATTTTATGCGCGATAAAAGTCATTGTAAATTTTGTAAGAATTGTTTCTCTATAGATTTTTCATACACTTGACATTGGCATTTTGTTTTCTTTAAACACGATGAAAAAAATAACATTTTTTATAAGATGTAAACCATGTGTATTAAAATATGGAAAGACAATATGGGCTTAGTGGTAAAATGTTTAATGATACTACATGGAGAAAACCAGAGAATTTCGAATTTCTGGCTAAAAATCAAAACAAGAGGAGCAAACATTCTTACCAAGAATATATAAAGATTTTTAAGATTTATTTCTAATCGTAATGCACTTTCAACAACCGAGCTGTCCATTCAAACTGTTTGCTGAATGCATTTATACTGACATATACATTATAATATTGCTATATTGATCAAATATACCTAAGACAATGTAGTTTGCAAAAAACCCATGATTTGATTTCAGAGACTACGTTAAATTGGTAAAGAACATGCTTACATTTCTTTAGTTTTGCAGAAACGAATGACATCAATAAACCATGTATTTGGATGTCAATTTGAATATACTTCAATGATGTGTGCAATAAAAAAACAGCATTTAGTAAGACCCGTTCTTCATACAAAAAAAACAACCATTTTAGTAGAATAAAATATAACAGAAATATAAGGTGTCATTAACAGGTAAAACATTTACAAACATATGCATGTCTGTTGTAGATATAAAACGCTTCCAACTAAAAAAAATAACTGACTTCACTAAGTGATCGGAAATACGTGAATTTCGTATGTTTTGGTTCATTCTATAGAAATGATTGATTGATTGATGTAATCCGAAACATGCACCATCAATGCATTTTATTGTAACCAAAGTTTTAATATAGTGTTTTCACATACCAAACACTAGCGCCGAACGATGCTAAAAGTAAAGAAAGGGAAACAACAGTTGACGGCTCTGTGTGTTATTTATATTAAACAAACAATACATGCAATCCTTAATACGACGCAATATGTAGTATACCAATTGAAACATTGTAATCATGCATCTTAAAACCAAATTTGGGATTTCTTTTTAGTCATTTTTACTTAAGTTACTCTATTTTGATTTCATTAGGATTGGCTATATATAATGGTATGGGTAGTACTCTTTAAAAGTCCATGTTCAAAGACAAATCTAGCAATGAAAAAATTTCGTCTTACAAAATATGTCATGTTACAAAATATGTTGATCAGTATCGTTTGTGTATTAAAGTACTGTAGATCGAGGAGAAAAAAAATCTTCCTGTTAAAATTAAAATGATGTTCACATGATATCTTCTTTAAGCCCTTTGATTTGAAAATTCTTAATAATATCATTCATTGAAATATTTGAAATAAATCAAAAAGATAATGCTTATCTTAAAAGAGTCATATTGCATAATGCACACAACAGCAAATAAAATCACTGATGTTGCTAAAACATTTTTTTAATATAGTTTGAATAAAACAAAACAATTTCGAGTTATAGCCTTTGCACTGAAGATAACTGCAAAATTGCATTAGACAACAATCAGCTCTAAACAGATGCTCATAAAATACCGTTTAAAATTAAACAGCAGTTGAAATACGATTAAAAAGATTATAAAAGAATTGTCGTATTTCGAAATTATATATTATATTCTCGCTTTTCTTTAAACACTATATATAAAGTGATTGTATTAGTGTAATTTTTGTTAATGATGTAGATGCATGACCAAACATAAAAATTACAAACACATTTCAACACTTTTAACCAAAAACTTATATTGTTTTAAAGTATAGAATTATTGTATATGATCATTTTTCTATTTAGTCTATGTGTCGCAGTATTAATATGACGTAACTCGGTACTTATAAATCAGTCATTGTATTATTGTGCTATATTAAAGGTTTGTATTTTTGCATTATTATCTCTCGGTTTTTCTTATGTGTAATGTGTTGCAAAAGATACCCCACAAAAAAGGCCTAGAAGAGTAAAAAAAACCAACCCAAAGTCTGGTTTCCAATACAAAAGACAACAAATTTAATCAATGTAATAATGAAACATACGTCTAGCATTTTGGGGGATTTATTTTTGTTTAAACGTTTTCTAAAGTACACGTAACCTACATTTTTTACGTCTGATTTGTTACTCAGTATGTCAGTATTTTCTAAAATGATCTCATAAGTCAGACATTTTGTTCCAAAAGATTACACGATTTTTTCCCTTTATGTTTAGCTTAAGCATAGGATTAGAAGGCACTATACTGTCATTTAAGTTATATGACATAAATGCGATACATTTCAATATTGAACTTTTATTTTAGTTTTACAAAAAGGGAAGTTCATTTTGTTGGAGGAGTATAAGTGATATCTTTCTACAAACAATATATCAATCTTTTAAAAAGTCTTAATATTATCATTGTTTGATTACTGCAACGATAATACTTGGCTAGGACATTTAATGGGGACATCCTTCAATTGTTCTGTCAACACATGAAAAAGATAAAATGTTTTTGAGTTTGTACTATTTAAAATGAAAAACACAGTAAAAAAAAGTAAAATCACAAAAATCGTATATCGCATTGAGATGTATGTAATACTAGTATTCAACTGAACCTTAAATAATGGTCAGAAGCGTTTTATTTTAGATTAATCCAAAACGATTGTCTTCATTTGAATGTGCACAATTCTGTTTGTATTTTTCGATAAGTAGGTACCCTTTTTATAGAAATCTTTACTAAAATATACAAATTCACTACAAACACGGCATAACGAAAGACCTGGATAAATAAACACGCGTTATTTTCTTCTTATATATTTTATGATAGTATGATACTTAACCCATTAAGGGAGGGATGATGAAAACATAATCTTTCAATCAGTTTGATCGAGGTCTTGAATTGGCATGTCAGTTGACTGCTAATAGTCCTTTGCTATTTATGTATCATTGTCATTTTTTTTTCTTTTGTTACATCTTCTGACATCGGACTCGGACTTCTCTTGAACTGAATCTTAATGTGCGTATTGTTATGCGTTTATTCTTCTACATTGGCTAGAGGTATAAGGGGAGGGTTGAGATCTCATAAACATGTTTAACCCCGCCGCAATTTTGCGCCTGTCCCAAGTCAGGAGCCTCTGGATTTTGTCAGTGTTGTATAATTTTTAATATTATTTGTTTGTATATAATTCTCAGTTTAGTACGACGTCCATTATCACTGAACTAGTATACGTTTTTAAGGGGACAGCTGAGGGACGTCTTCGGGTGCGGGAGTTTCTCGCTGCATTGAAGACCCTTTGGTGGCCTTCGGCTGATGTCTGGTCTACGGTTGGGTTGTCGTTGATATGACACATTCCCCATTTCTATTCTCAATTTTATCGTAAGATGGTACCAGAGGGATACAACGTCCAAAAAGGAGTACTGTCTGTTAAACCACTTTTTGGCCTAAAAATATAGCAGTTTTTCGAAATTGTTAAAAATGCAAACCTTAAGTTATTTATTTATGTTATAAGAAATTGCTTCTGCTACTTTGACCATACAAGGCACACATATCGGGTATTAGCATCATTAAATCATGCTAAATTAATGAGATCGTCACAATTTTAAAATTTTAGTCAAGTTTTATACGGTTTCCGTCTTGAAAGAAATAGGTCACATTCATGTTTTGTCGTTATATTGAAATGTAAGTCTATATAAAGCTTTTGAGCTTGAATCAGGGCAATTTGAATGACTAAATCAGTTAAAAATTTTCACATAAAGTAATTGAATCAACTAAAATAAACAGTGTTGAAAAAGTGTCCAAAATTTTTCGTCAGATGAACCTAAAATTAGAGGGGACCTACTCCTTTAGATATTTCCCAATTCGGAGAGAAACATAATCTTAAGTAGAGTTTCTGGTAATTAACTGAAATATTTGAATCTAGACAAAGACGCGTATTGCTCTTTATATTTGACTTATTTAAAGTTTTGTAGGTAACTTTTGGCAGTATATTAAGAGAATTCGTGATTTTGTAAAGATAAAAATCCTCAAGACAAGGGTCGGTGTTGCTGATTTAACGAATTAAATGAAATGTAGACATGTCTATACAGAGTTTGGTCATGCAATTTGCTTCATAAAAGCACATGAAAAAGTATGCTATTAAATTTTGTGATTATAAACTTTTTTCTTTGCGGCTTTTTTTTAATTCTTGTTTGTACTCCTAAATCTGACATATCAGGGATGTATTTACTAAGTCACGTACACTTAAATTCTAAATAATAGAAAACCAACCTATTTCTTTATACCGAAATGATAACTTAGAGATACAATAAGTACACAAAAGAGATACATTATGAAATGTCTTATGATTACTAAAAAGTTGTCATGCGTTGACTAACAATGAAAACTAAACAGGTTTGTATAAAGTGATAATTGATATACCGGAAAAAATAATGTCGTTAAAATATATGTTGGTGTGAGAACCGAAAGATTCACTATAACGATGATAACAGCATCATTTAAATACAGTTTTTATACATCCTGGTACTGATGGAAATGGAGGTAAAAGTCTGGATGTGTTTGTGTCTTTTACTTCATTGCAAACTTTTTGAAACATGTGAGTATTATGTTATGTAAGATATTGACAATCTATTAAGAAATTTAGGAAATATTTTAAAGAGAGCTGTCTACTGCTAGTCAAATCGAAAGCAATTTGGTAGACATCTGTGTCAATATCTATTATATCACATGTCCTTATTTTGTTTTCAAAGAATATTGAAGGTAAACTATCAAATTGATTATTATTACGTGTACGTTCTGGTTTATCTTATTGATAAAACAAAATCGGCTTGTGAATCTCAGCGTTCCTGATGAAGGTAAATTCAAAAAGGCGCTTCGGACGCAAGAAATTATCAATGGTGGTGTTTTCAATTTTTTTAAAAACATATCAATGATTAATATCCTCATATTGTTTTATATACCTTTGACTTCTAATAAAATAAGAAACTCTAAACAAATTGTATAAGTACATGTAATAATATGGCTGCGTTGCATATTCAAAAAACTATTTGTGTTACACTGTTTTGAAATAAGAAAAAAATCTTTAAAAGATTGCTTTACATTTGAGATATAAGCAAGCGAAAAAAAAGGCAGTAACATTTTTTTTTATTGTTTTTACAAAATTGATGAAATTTGCGTGAAATTTTAACAGTCTGAATTCAACGATCGAGCAAATAATTTAAAATTTTACATTGTCATCTTATTTGTTGATCAAAGGTAATATGAATTAAAAACAAGATTGACAGAGATGTGTCATCCTGTTACTTATAAGTACATCAGTCTACAAAACTTCAAATTCACTCAAACTGAAACAGCCCATTACGCTTTGAGGTTCTATTTATTCGCATCAGTATTTATCTTATTACGTTACAAAATATTAAATAACAGAGCATAATTCTTTTTCATCCTTTTTTTGTTCTTATTCGATCATTATCATGATTATTGGAATACCTATAGATGGGTGCAGTCCTAACCTGTACAGCAAGATTACTTGATAACCAGTCATTTGGACTGGTCAAGAACAAACTGTGACAAGATTTAGGACTAGTCTGACCAGTCCTAGGACCAAAATCTAGTTAACTTATTAAGCAGACTTGGTCCTAGGACTGTTTTGATGTTTGCCAAAAAGTTAACCTGGAAACAGGTCCGCTATTGATATACGTTAACTTCGAACAAGTTCTGTTATAAGTTAACATAAGTTAACTGCGGAACCAGCCCTGCCGTAAAGTTAACATAAGTTAACTTCGAAACCAGTACTGCCACAAAGTTAACATAAGTTAACTTTTGCTTTGACAAATCCGATCAAGGTAACTTTCGACTGGTCTGCTCAACAATAAGTTAACTTGTAACAAGGACCGCTCTACATCGATTTTTTTTTAAATATTTTTTAATATCTTTGTTTCGTAGCATAAACATCGAAAATTAAGTAAAATTAATACTTCCGTTATTTAAACAGAAGTGAATACAAATATTTGAAAATAAAGTACACATAAAACATTGCTTGTAACACACATTTATCTGTGATCTGACAACACAACGGGTGCCACATGCGGAGCCGGATCTGCTTACCCTTCCGGAGCACCTGAGATCAGCCCTAGTTTTTGGTGGAGTTCGTGCTGTTTGTTCTTTAGTTTTCTATGTTGTGTCATGTTAACTATTGTTTGTCTGTTTGTCTGTTTGTCTGTTTGTCTTTTTTTATTTTTAGCCATGGCGTTGTCAGTTTATTTTCGATTTATGAGTTTGGCTGTCCATTTGGTATCTTTCGTCCCTCCTTTACAAAGTTTCTCAACAATGTTTGTAGAATAGGAGTCAGTATATTCATTCGAAATTACAATTTACTAACCTGAACTTTGTATTACTTTGTTCTGTTTGGGTTTATCTTTTTTTTTATCGTTTTGATAACTTCGAACAAAAATTGGAAAAGAGATACATATCTTTTGAGCATCTTTCTTACAGGATGTTTTTTTCTTTGTGAACTTCTTTTATAAGTGCGCTATATTAATCAAAATATTTCTAAACATGACAACTTATTTTTTTTCTTTAGTACAACTGTCTGTTAACACATGTAATAAGGAATAACACGTGTACTCAGCATTTCAGCATTCAATGAAATAAACATGAAATAGCCACTTATAGTTACAAAAGTTAAGGTACTGTCAGTTACACTAGAAACTGATAATTGTTAAAAAGATAATAAAACAACATGGGTATTCTTCTAAATAACGTCAGTTTCTATAGTGGATTTCTACATATGGTGTCGTCACAAAGAAGACATTAAATGTTTGGTCACTGTTAATAGAGATGATGCACTTCATAAAGTATTCGTAGCGTTTTGTTTCGTTTTTGGGAGGCGGTTATGTTAATTATCGTAGTCATTATTGCATTGTTTTGGATTAAAAAAGTAAAATCACAAAAATACGTATCTCCGAGGAAAATACAAAACAAAAAGTCCAAATCAATTTGCAAAATTAAAAGCTAAAAGAAGTCAAACGAATGGAAGTTCTGAAGTGACAGTGCAGAGATATTTTATACTGTTTCATGTGCTGTCGTTTTTTGTTTTACGTGTTTGTATTTTTGTGGTAAGTCAAATTCTGTATGTACAAAATGATGTTTGTGCCTGTCCAAAAACAGTAGCATGTAAATCAGTGGCTGTCCTTTGTTTATGTGTTACATATTGATTGTCCGTTCACTTTTTGTACATAAATAAGACCGCTAGTTTTTTCGTTTGAATTTATTTACCTTGTCATTTAGGAACCTTTTATAGCTAACTATGCGGTACGGTTACCAAAATTTATTAATATCTGTGTCATTTTGGTCACTTGTGGCGTGCTGTCTTATTGACAATCATACCACATCTTCTTTGTTTTATAAGTCACCACTTCGGTGTTGACGTGGACATCAATTATATGGTCATTTTTTTTTATAAATGTACTGTTTTCAATTTTTTTCTAATAATTATTCTTAATAGTAAGGGCAATCTTATCTCAGGCATATAAACCCTTAGCAGTATAAGCACCAGTTTTAAGAATTTTGGGTTATCAATGCTCTTCAACTTTGTACTTGTTTGGCTTTCTTTACTATTTTGATTTGAGCGTCACTGGTGAGTTTTATATAGACGAGACGCATGCATAGTGTATTAAATTATAAGCCTGGTACCTTTGATAACTATATGCATGTCGAAATGTAAAATTTTAATGTTTATTTGTGTATTTTTTTGTCCTGATTGTTCTTTTTTGTACTGTATGTAATGTTGTCATTTTAATGTTATATTAAACATTGCTATACAAGCGCGAGGTTTGACTAGCCGTTAAACTAGGTTCAACCCACAATTTCTTCTTCTAAAAATTTCATGTATCAAGTCAGGAAATTGGCAGTTGTTATCTGATCCGTGTGTTTTTTGCATTGTATTTTATTTGGTTGTACTTCAGTGTTTCTGTTATTTCGTTGTTTTCCTCTTATAGTTAAGTGTTTTCCTTAGTTTTAGTTTGTAAACAGGAATTTTTTTCTCTCAATCGATTTATCACTTTCGAACAATGCAACACGTCTGTTTGCTTTATTGATATCTTGCATCTTAATACACAATTTGGAATTTTTTTTTGTAATTAGAGCATTAGTCATTTCTACTTAAACTACCCTAATTTTACTTTTATTAAGAGTGGCTATGTATAGTACATTATACATTATACATGTCCGTGTTAAAAGACAAATGCAGCAAAGAAAATTATATGTCGTTTGAAAAATATGTTGATTAGTATCGTCAGTGTATTCAAATATTTTACACCACAAAACTTCCTGCTAAAATGAAGTTCACATGATCTCTCCTTTCAGCTTTTTGTTTCAGATAAACAAATACAAAACTGTATATAATGCAAACTGAATAAAGTCATATAATTGCAATATATTCTTTTATCATAGTTTGAATAAACTATTTAGAAATATAGCATGTTCACAGATTGTTTTGTTGGGTCCATTTAAATGAATCAAATACAATTAAAAAAAAAATGTTTTTTGAAATAAAAATAGTCTTAATTTTCAATGGTCGTTGGTAGAAAGTTGTCAGCATACCTAATGTTAATATATTACTGCTTTATCGTATTCTAAATAAATCACCTTTTCACAAATCTTGAGTTGGATATTCTGCAAATGAACTCCCATCGTTGGTATCCATTTTCATGTCTTTATTTGGACAAGAAGGAAAATGATACAAATATTATTATGGATGCAGAATGATTGCTTTCAATATTTTAGGAGGTGTTAAGTGTCTTCAATTTACCAGTTTGTTATCTCAAACATGATAAATGAAGGGTTTCAAATTCAATTTAACAGCATTTTGGTGTAAACTGAGATACGAATTCATAAAAAAAAGATTTTCAAATCACGTTTCACAATCTTTTTTGTGCGTCCGGAATTAATTTGACATTGTGTAACTATATCTTATCTTTAAAAACATGCATGAATAATGAGGGTAAATAGTGTTTTTACAAGACTTAATTTTTGGTTTTTCGAATCAACGGGAGAACACTATCAACTAATTTTCAAACAGTTGTTAATGCTCAACGTTCGAAATCAAGATACCCAACTGCATCGTCAATATCGTTATTTGGTATCTGGTTTGCTAAACGTCTTCAAACTTTCAACAATAATATGATTGTTGGATCACTTAACATTTTTTGTGTTTAGCTCACCTGGCCAAAAGGGCCAAGTAAGCTTTTACCATCATTTGGCGTCCGGCGTCCGTCGTCGTCCATCGTCGGCGTCCTTCGTCGTCGTCCGTCGTCGTTAACTTTTACAAAAATCTTCTCCTCTGAAACTACTGGGCCAAATTAAACCACACTTTGCCACAATCATCATTGGGGTATCTAGTTTAAAAATGTGTCCGGTGACCCGGCCAACCAACCAAGAGGGCCGCCATGTCTAAAAATAGAACATAGGGGTAAAATGCAGTTTTTTTGGCTTATAACTCAAAAACCAAAGCATTTAGAGCAAATCTGACAAGGGGTAAAATTGTTTAACAGGTCACGATCTATCTGCCCTGAAATTTTCAGATGAATCAGACAACCCTGTGTTGGGTTGCTGCCCCTGAATTGGTATTTTTAAGGAAATTTGACTGTTTTTGGTTATTATCTTGAATATTATTATAGATAGAGATAAACTGTAAACAGCAACATGTTCAGCAAAGTAAGGTTTACAAATAAGTCAACATGACTGAGATGGTCAATTGACCCCCTAAGGAGTTATTGTCCTTTAACAATTTTCATAAAATTTGTAAATTTTTACCAACATTTTCCACTGGAACTACTGGGCCAAGTTCATTATAGATAGAGATATTTTTAAGCAGCAAGAATGTTCAGTAAAGTAAGATGTACAAACACATCACCATCACCAAAACACAATTTTGTCATGAATCCATCCTTTTCCTTCGTTTAATATTCACAAAGACCAAGGTGAGCGACACAGGCTCTTTAGAGCCTCTAGTTTTCTTATTTATACCGTTTTGTATGCATAACGTTTTTGTCTTTCGTTCAATATTGCGTTCCTATCATGTCCCGTTCTCTTCTACTCAATGCAAATATAAGTACAGAAACATTGCCTGCTATCGGTTACCTTACTTGGTATGATAAATCTTATATCAATCTACAATGTGTCCACATTGTTAAACATTGAATTGAGCAGTGTGCAAAATTGAAAACAATGTGAATCGGACGAAAAGTTAAAAAACAAATCATCGCATACTCGTCATCATATCACTTGAACTGATCATCCAAACGCTTTGCTGTATGCATTTTTGTTAACATTGAACTTAAAATGCGTTTAATAAATAGTGTTTCTTTTATTTCAACCTTTCAATTAGGTTCAATACAAAAATTGTTTATCATTGTTTATTGCGAAACCTGTTTTTTATATAAACAAAATCACTAAGTCAATAGAGTTAAAAGTAACACAAATATTATTGATTTAGCGAACATCCGAATATTATAAGAAGCAGCAAGACATTATTTATAGATGAATCATTTGGAAACAATTGTCCGTTAAGGACACAAACATCGGTCACAAAAAACCGCCTCAGAATAAAAAAAATAGTAAGTCAACTGTTTCTATAAATATTGTTGTTGATTTGTTTAACAGAAATGATTGATTGCAACATACCAAAATGTTACGAATAATGTCATACATCTCAAATTTTGGGACTTCTTTTTTGACATGTAAAATCAGAAATTGTTCATTTCTACTTTAAACGGACACTAATTTATCTTTTACGCGAGGAATGGCTATATACAACTGTTGTATAGTTCACTAGAAAGACATTGTTTAAAGACAAAGGAATACGTCCGGTAAGGGAAAAAAAGCATTGGTTTAAGCTGAATTATGGAAAATCTATCAAATATGCCAAACGATGTTATTTTTCAGATGGTTTTCGTCAAACATGAAAATGGCCGCATCCGTGTTCATCCTCAACCTTTATATATGTTATGCATGTATTATCATCAAATACACTTTACATTTTCATATTAAAAATGAACACGAATGCGGCCACTTTCATTTAAGACGGAAACCGTCTGAAATTTAACTAAAATGCTAAAATTATGAAGATTTTAGTAATTTAACATTACCTTATGATGCTTTAACCCGATAGAGGTGCATTGTCTGGTCAAAAACAGCCCATGTTTATGTATTAGAAGCATTATACTTTCCAATAAATAACTAAAAGTTTACATTTTAACAATTTATAAAACTGCTATATTTACGGGCCAAAATGGGAACTTAATCGACCTACTCTTTTACGAAGGTAGACTAAGAAGAAAACATTTCGTGTTAAAAATATTTTGATCAGTATCAAGAGTGTAATCTAATATTCGATACCACTGAGAGAAAATTAAAAACTTCCTGTTAAAATTAAGTTCACATGATATCTCCTTTTAGCCTTTTGTTTGATTTAAAACAAACAGATAATGCAAACTTAACAAAGTCATATTGCAATAAGTTAAAAATAAATATAATGAGTGATATTGTTAAAACATTTTTAACATAGTTTTATTATATCTTTAAAATTTAGCCTTTACACATAATGTTTTTTGTTCATTTAAATGAAACAAATATTGCATAAGTCATAAATTGAGGTCCAAGAAATTGCTTACAAAATATAGTTTCAAGTCAACATATAATTAAACAGCACTGGAAATACAATTAAAAAAAAGGTTTATGAAATAAAAATGGTCGTAATTTCGAGTGAATTTATATTCTTGACTTTCTACAAACGCCATATAAGTGAATTATTTTTTTGTTTTCTTGTTAGAAATGATGCAGATGCTGGGTGACATACATACACATCTTTCAAAATAAATCCTATATGTATTATACATTGTATATATCCAGAAATAAAAAACACAAACCACATATTTATCCGAATTTTTGAAGTCACATACTCCAAAGATTCTTCAAAATGTTTAAAGAGGCTCTGAGTACATCAGACAAATGTCACCGTAAGTTGATTTCGCTATTTAATTTAGATCTCTGTTGGTCACGTAGCTTCTCCAATATTCAAGTTCTTATGCATCTTTGGTTATCTTAATGTTAGTAATCTATATTCTCACGTACTGTAAATATAGAAATTTAGGCTTGCAAAGTATGTTGAATTTTATAAAAAATGCAAAATTTAATTAATCCTATTTAACAAAAAAAGAGTTGTATATTTCGAAATAATAAAAAAAAAAACACAATTATTTTTGAACACACATAATTAATTTATTTATACTTAACATTGTTTTTATTGGTCATACAGCTTCTCTTGTGTCCATGTAATTCAACATCATTGGTTCATTAGAAGTTACATCTGGATCTGTCATTTTTATTCTGGTTTTCTACAAATTAAAATTAGTGCTAAATGAGTATTCATGTCCTCACAAATCAACGACATGCTGAAATTGAATTCGCAAGCCTTTTTTTATTGGATAAGCGTTGATAATGCTAATATAAACCCTGTAATGAATCTAATTCGTGAGATAAAGTCCGGAAAAGGGACAAACGAGAATGTAGTTTCGACATTCGGAACATATCCGCTGTCATCTCTGAAATATATTTTCTGTAAAGGTTAACTCGTGATTGGGTTCGTAACATTTACGTAGGGATGTTTCAACTTCACCACTTGTAGCAGCAACCCTCTATCGAGAAAATTATAATAGAAAATAAAAACCCTCAAATATCGTATTTAGTGGGAAAAATATACTTAGTATGCAACAGCCGTTGCAGGAATGTTGCTATATTTAAATGAAATGTTCACAAAAAAGAAGCTTGAATATGTTTTGTTGGCATAACGTTTTGTTTTTGGTCTACCCTCGTTGTCGATTTCTAGATGTAAGTCAAGATATGAGGCATACTTAATTAGCATGGTTCGATGGGATAAATGCATTCAACACAGTCGCCATTTTTTTATTATTTAGTGTAAGAACATCATAATTTAGCGGTAAATAAAAAAGGCTTAAATATGTATTGGAGGTAGAACAAATCTTTAGTAATATTTGGGTAATTAAAGATTGACGTAGCATGGATATTAACAGATCAATATTAAGTATCGTTTTGTGTTGATTTTTATCACGGATTCACGTCAACATTTGAACTCAGCATCATCGTGGCTATTGTTTGTGACATGGTTTAACTTTTGTGGACTTGGGGTAATGATTTCGTTAAAATTCCGATCAAAGTCTGCGTGTTTGGACGACATCCATTTTTTTTGTTCATAATTGATGGGTTTCCCTTGATTTGGGTTTGCAACTCGGATATTTTTTCTTCGCATAATTGAATATTGAACAGCGGTATACTTTTCTCAATAAATCGTTAAGTATGTTCTTATGTTCAGTGTAGATTTGACGAGACTACACTAACAGAGATACAAATAGTATGTTTCACTATTAGATTAATTGATCATAATTGATTTTACTCCTTTACAACAATAGACTGCTTTAATGCAGATTATTAGGTCTTTCCACTTTTCTGTGGAAAGCCTATTGTATTTGTTCTGATTATTAGGTCTTTCCACTTTTCTGTGGAAAGACCTATTGTTTTTCTTCTGATTATTTTTTTTTTTTTTTTTTTCTTATGCCTAATTTTGTTCTTGCGATAAACATTTGTTTCGCAATATGTCGCTTAGATATTTTGTATATGATATCGAACAGTTTATGCGCTTTTGAAATTTACCCTGCGTAAACGAATACTTTTCTTTGTAGGAGTTATCTCCCCAAACACTGTTTTCCTTATTAGCGCATCTCCTTCGCAACCGTAAAAGATTATGACAAATTTATTTTACAAAATTGCTCGTAATATCCTTCGCATGATTTGTCCTTTTTTGACCGAAGCGATATGACCGCTCCATATGAGAGTTATTTCCCCTTATGCATCTGAAATAAGTGATATGAATTTCTATCTTATAAACCATAAGTGATAGAGACCTAGGATCTTTTGATTTGAGGTCCTTGGTCCCAAAAAATGAAAATTAGGTCAAGGTCAAAGGTCAAGGTCATATTCTAATATTTGAATTTGGCTTTTTTTCACTTATATCCAAAGACTGTACAAGATATCAACAAATTATTTTTACTAAATTGTTAGTTGCGACATGTCGTAAGATGTAAATTTTGATTGCAAGCGTACGTTGAATGTAAAAGGGAGTTTTCTCCCCTCTTGTATTTAAAAATACGCGTTTGGTGATATAACTCATTAACTAAATATAATTAAGACCTATGGTCTTTTGATTTGAGGTCCTTGGTTGATGACCTTGAAATTGATCTCAAGGTCATAGCTTAATTTGACGTTCTAGATTTTGACCTTTGCTTTTATTCTATATGTATACATGATAAAGATATACAACTTTTAGAAAAAGGTATCAAACCATTTAACCTTGAAAAAAACAACCGGAAGTGACCCTTTGTAAACCGGAAGTAGCTATTTTTTGTACTTTATTATTATAAAAGTATATAGAACCAGATATTTTTGGAATCAGTGTCAAGTAAATATTCAAATATAATCGGAAGTCACATTTTTCAAACCGGAAGTAACAAATTATCTCCCTTATTTAAAAAAAAAATGTATGGAAACAATATATATTTGGAATCAGCTTACTAGGAGCTATCATTTGACGATTGAAATGACATTTTAAACTTAGTTTCACAACTTTTCATATCAAAATACATTGTTTTGATGGAAAGACCTTCAATTGTTCTCTGAACAATTGGTTTTTAATTAAGTCTTTCCACTTTTCTGTGGAAAGACTTATTGTTTTTCTTCTGATTATTATTTTTTTTTTTTTTTTCTTCCGCCAAATTTTGTTCTTGCGCAAAATGTTTGTTTCGCAATATGTCGCTTAGATATTTCTCATATGGTATCGTATAGTTTATGCGCTTTTAAATTTCACCCTGCTAAGGCGAACCATTTCCTATGTAAGAGTTATTTCCCTTTTCACTGTTTATCCTCTGTGTGCATCTCCTTCGTAACAAAACAAGATAGCGACAAAATTCTTTTTACAAATTGTTCGTTACATCCTCAGTAATTTTTGGCGTATTTGGATCGAAGCAATTCGATGAAATTTTATAGGAGTTATCTACCTTTACACAATAAATTTGTCTGTATGTTTATTTAACTCATAAACAATTAACTGTATAACCCTGGAATGTTTTTATTTAAGTCCCCTAGGTCTTTACTTAGAAAATGAGGTCAAGGTCAAAGGTCAAGGTCAAATTCTCAATTGTGACTTTTACTTGTTTTTGCATTTTCTCCCTCACTTTGAGAGATACATATAAAAGAACAAGTGCAAAATGTCTGCTTAATAGTAATGAAGATATGCTACATTTAGTCTTATACAATTAAATTGCATTTTATAGGAGTTGTTGCCCCTGAAATGTCTTGATATTAGGTTATTTGATTATAACTTCAAGTAAGTTCATTATAAAGACATTTGACCTTAAACAAAAGGTTAAGTGACAAATGACCTTGAAAAATGGCTACCGGAAGTGACCTTGAGAAAACCGGAAGTAACTTTTTTTGCAGTTTTTTCACAAAAAAGTACTCAGAATCCATATATTTTAACATAAAGATACATAAACTGATTACTGAAGACTAAAAATGACTTCCAACAAACCGGAAGTGGCCAATTATCTCCCATTCTACATGCAAAAGTATATAGAAACTATATATTTTTGGAATCAGTGTGAAAGAAGCTATCATATGAGACCGGAAGTAGCATATTATATAAACCATTATTTATCTCATCAGTATGAAGAAACTATCCTCTTATCCAAATTTCTTTGTTGTGGAAAGACTCAATTGTTCTCTGAACAATTGGTTTTTAATTATTATTTTTTTTATTTTTTTCTTCCGCCAAATTTTGTTCTTGCGCAAAATGTTTGTTTCGCAAAATGTCGCTTAGATATTTCTCATATTGTATCGTATAGTTTATGCGCTTTTAAATTTCGCCCTGCTTAGGCGAACCATTTCCTATGTAAGAGTTATCTCCCTTTTCACTGTTTATCCTCTGTGTGCATCTCCTACGTAACAAAACAAGATAGCGACAAAATTCTTTCAACAAATTGTTCGTTACATCCTCAGTAATTTTTGGCGTATTTGGATCGAAGCGATTCGATGAAATTTTATAGGAGTTATCTACCTTTACAAAATAAATTTGTCGGTATGTTTATTTAACTCATAAACAGTTAACCGTATAACCCTGGAATGTTTTTATTTGAGTCCCCTACGTCCTAACTTAGAAAATGAGGTCAAGGTCAAAGGTCAAGGTCAAGTACTCAATTGTGACTTTTGCTAGTTTTTGCATTTTTACTGACACTTTGAAAGATACATATTAAAGAACAAGTGCAAAATGTCAGCTTTATTGTAATGAAGATATGCTACATTTAGTCTTATACAATTAAATGGCATCTTAAAGGAGTTGTTGCCCCTGAAATGTCTTGATATGAGGTTATTTGATTATAACTTCAATAAGGTTCATTATAAAGACATTTGACCTCATACAAAAGGTTAAGTGACAAATGACCTTGAAAAATGGCTACCGGAAGTCACCTTTAGAAAACCGGAAGTAGCTTTTTTTGCAATTTTTTCACCTAAAAGTACCCAGAATCCATATATTTTGTCATATAGATACATAAAACAGATTACTGAAGACTAAAAATGACTTCCAACAAACCGGAAGTGGCCAATTATCTCCCATTCTACATACAAAAGTATATAGAAACTATATATTTTTGGAATCAGTGTGAAAGAAGCTATCATATGAGACCGGATGTGACATTCATTTTACCGGAAGTAGCATATTATCTCCCTTATATCACTCAAAAAGATAATCAAACCATCATTTATCGCATCAGTATGAAAAACTATCTTCTTATGAAAATTTCTTTGGTGTGGAAAGACTTTCAATTGTTCTCTGAACAATTGGTTTTTAATTTTTTTTTTTTTTTCTTCCGCCAAATTTTGTTCTGGCGCAAAATGTTTGTTTCGTAATATGTCGCTTAGATATTTCTCATATGGTATCGTATAGTTTATGCGCTTTTAAATTTCACCCTGCTAAGGCGAACCATTTTCTATGTAAGAGTTATCTCCCTTTTCACTGTTTACACTCTGTGTGCATCTCCTTCGTAACAAAACAAGATAGCGACAAAATTCTTTTTACAAATTGTTCGTTACATCCTCAGTAATTTTTGGCGTATTTGGATCGAAGCGATTCGATGAAATTGTATAGGAGTTATCTACCTTTACAAAATAAATTTGTCGGTATGTGTATTTAACTCATAAACAGTTAACCGTATAACCCTGGAATGTTTTTATTTGAGTCCCCTAGGTCCTAACTTAGAAAATGAGGTCAAGGTCAAAGGTCAAGGTCAAGTTTTCAATTGTGACTTTTGCTTGTTTTTGCATTTTTTCTGACACTTTGAAAGATACATATTAAAGAACAAGTGCAAAATGTCAGCTTTATTGTAATGAAGATATGCTACATTTAGTCTTATACAATTAAATGGCATCTTATAGGAGTTGTTGCCCCTGAAATGTCTTGATATGAGGTTATTTGATTATAACTTCAATATGGTTCATTATAAAGACATTTGACCTCATACAAAAGGTTAAGTGACAAATGACCTTGAACAATGGCCACCGGAAGTGACCTTAAGAAAACCGGAAGTAGTTTTTTTTGCAATTTTTTCACATAAAAGTACCCAGAAACCATATATTTTGTTCTATAGATACATAAAACAGATAACTGAAGACTAAAAATGACTTCCAACAAACCGGAAGTAGCCAATTATCTCCCATTCTACATACAAAAGTATAAAGAAACTATATATTTTTGGAATCAGTGTGAAAGAAAGTATCATATGAGACCGGATGTGACATTCATTTTACCGGAAGTAGCATATTATCTCCCTTATATCACTCAAAAAGATAATCAAACCATCATTTATCGCATCAGTATCAAAAACTATCTTCTTATGAAAATTATTTTGGTGTGGAAAGACTTTCAATTGTTCTCTGAACAATTGGTTTTTAATTAAGTCTTTCCACTTTTCTGTGGAAAGACTTATTGTTTTTCTTCTGATTATTATTAGGTCTTTCCACTTTTCTGTGGAAAGCCTATTGTATTTGTTCTGATTATTATTATTATTTTTTTTTTTTTTTTCTTCCGCCAAATTTTGTTCTTGCGATAAATGTTTGTTTCGCAATATGTCGCTTAGATTTTTTTCATATTGTATCGTATAGTTTATGCGCTTTTAAATTTCACCCTGCTAAGCCGAACCATTTTCTTTGTAAGAGTTATCTCCCTATTCACTGTTTGTCATGTGTGTGCATCTCCTTCGTAACAAAATAAGAAAGCGACAAAATTCTTTTTACAAATTGTTCGTTACATCCTCAGGAATTTTTGGCTAATTTGGATCGAAGCGATTCGATGAAATTTTATAGGAGTCATGTACCTTTACGGAATAAATTTGTCGGTATGTTTTTTTAACTCATAAACCTTTAACCGTATAACCCTGGAATGTTTTTATTTGAGTCCCCTGATTCCTAACTTAGAAAATTAGGTCAAGGTCAAAGGTCAAGGTCATATTTTAGATTTTCCCATGTCTTTGATTTCCCTATAACTCTTGAACGGTTATAGATACAAAAAAAGTAAGCAGTGAAAAATGCTTGGTACTTCAAGGGGCAACTTTTTTACATTATGACTATATTGATTTTACCATCATGTAAGGGACATAACTCCCATCGATGGTTTTTAAAAAGCCATTTTTAGGCAAAACTCTTAAACAAAAGGTCCTTGACCCATAGGGTCTTTTGCAATGACCTTGTGGAGCAATGACCTTGACGAAGGTTACAAGGTCAAAGGTCAAGGTCATCAAATTATGTGGTTTTGGCACTATTTAAACAGTTTTATGTGTTTGAATTTCAACCAACCAACCAACCAACCAACCAACCAACCAACCCATCAATCAATCAATCAATCAATCAATCAATCAATCAATCAATCAATCAATCAATGTTTCCGTTTCATGTGTTTGATACGGGATTCAAGGTCTCTTTTTTTTCGCCTGTTTTAATTGAGCCTATCAAACGTGTTTAACCAACATGTTTAACCAATATGTTTAACCAACGTGTTTAATCAACATGTTTAAACAACGTGTTTAACCAACCAACCAACCAACCAACCAACCAACCAACCAACCAACCAATCAATCAATCAATTAATGTTTCCGTTTCATGTGTGAAATACGGGATCCAAGATGATTTTTTTCGCTTGTTTAAATTGAGCCTATCCAACGTGTTTAACCAGCCAACGTGTTTAACCAATATGTTTAACCAACCAACCAACCAACCCCAACCAACCAACCAACCAACCAACCAACCAACCAACCAACCAACCAACCAACCAATCAATGCATGTTTCCGTTTCATGTGTTAAATACGGGATCCAAGATGTGTTTTTTTTTCGCTTGTTTAAATTGAGCCTATCCAACGTGTTTAACCAGCCAACGTGTTTAACCAATATGTTTAACCAACCAACCAACCCCAACCAACCAACCAACCAACCAACCAACCAACCAACCAACCAACCAATCAATGCATGTTTCCGTTTCATGTGTTAAATACGGGATCCAAGATGGTTTTTTTTTCGCTTGTTTAAATTGAGCTTATCCAACGTGTTTAACCAGCCAACATGTTTCACCAATATGTTTAACCAACGTGTTTAACCAACATGTTTAACCAACGTGTTTAACCAACCAACCAATCAATGCATGTTTCTGTTTCATGTGTTAAATACGGGATCCAAGATGTTTTTTTCCCCCGCTTGTTTAAATTGAGCCTATCCAACGTGTTTAACCAGCCAACGTGTTTAACCAATATGTTTAACCAATGTGTTTAACCAACATGTTTAACCAACGTGTTTAACCAACCAACCAACCAATCAATCAATCAATGCATGTTTCCGTTTCATGCGTTAAATACGGGATCCAATTTTGAGCCTATCCAACGTGTTTAAGCAACATGTTTAAGCAACGTGTTTAACCAACCAACCAACTAATCAACCAATCAATCAATCAATCAATCAATCAATCAATCAATCAATCAATCATGATCATGATCAATAAATCATGTTTCATGAAAAATCGAAATTCAATATTGTTCTTGCGTCACTTCTGAAAAAAAATCCACATGTTCTCTGAAACTACAAGTACAATCGACCTCAACATTTGCAGTCAGCAGGGCATACATGTACTAAAAGTTTATAAAAAAACTTGGTGCAGATATCTCTCAAAGCTTTTCCTAGAGAAAAGAAATTGCAATGCCGTAAAAATCGCTTCCTAGGTCCGTTAATCTCAGTAAAAACCTACAATAAAATGTCCGTTCCGAGATTGAAATACTAATCTGTGTTACAAACAGGTGCTGAAAAATGTACATTATCAGAAAATAATCAATAAATGTGTTTTAAAGTTACACCGGATCAATTAAATCCAAAACATGCAATGCCCGCCCGTGAACTGTGATCAAAATGTCAATTTCCTACAATGACAAAAGAAAATACATTGTGTTTATTCCGTCTCTATACATGTTGTCTGTTCAAAGTCCCCACCTAAAAAGAAATAAAAAGACTATCTTTTCGTTATTATAAACCCGTGTCACGTGATGTGGCGCGCGCGCTGTACCTAAAATAAAAGAAAAACTTTCCAAACTAAACATGAAACTTCTCCGGTAACAATAATATAGACCCCATACAGAAACGAACAAACAAACGAACAAACAAACAAACAACCCCCCCCCAAATTCAATTAATTTTAAAGGGGGAAAGACCCCCTACAATTGCTTTTTTAAAGCAATTGATTTATATTGTAAAAAACCTTTTTAACCATTCTGTTCCGTTAATAAAAAAAAAAAAAAATCTCCCCGAGACCCCCTTTTGCCCCCCCCCCCTTTTTTTTTAACCCTCCACTTACAACTGAATGTAGGTTGTGTGCTATCTATCCTATCAACGTAAAACGAACGACAACTCCAGTTTTATCCATATTATTAGGTCTTTCCACTTTTCTGTGGAAAGCCTATTGTATTTGTTCTGATTATTATTATTATTTTTTTTTTTTTTTTCTTCCGCCAAATTTTGTTCTTGCGATAAATGTTTGTTTCGCAATATGTCGCTTAGATTTTTTTCATATTGTATCGTATAGTTTATGCGCTTTTAAATTTCACCCTGCTAAGCCGAACCATTTTCTTTGTAAGAGTTATCTCCCTATTCACTGTTTGTCATGTGTGTGCATCTCCTTCGTAACAAAATAAGAAAGCGACAAAATTCTTTTTACAAATTGTTCGTTACATCCTCAGGAATTTTTGGCTAATTTGGATCGAAGCGATTCGATGAAATTTTATAGGAGTCATGTACCTTTACGGAATAAATTTGTCGGTATGTTTTTTTAACTCATAAACCTTTAACCGTATAACCCTGGAATGTTTTTATTTGAGTCCCCTGATTCCTAACTTAGAAAATTAGGTCAAGGTCAAAGGTCAAGGTCATATTTTAGATTTTCCCATGTCTTTGATTTCCCTATAACTCTTGAACGGTTATAGATACAAAAAAAGTAAGCAGTGAAAAATGCTTGGTACTTCAAGGGGCAACTTTTTTACATTATGACTATATTGATTTTACCATCATGTAAGGGACATAACTCCCATCGATGGTTTTTAAAAAGCCATTTTTAGGCAAAACTCTTAAACAAAAGGTCCTTGACCCATAGGGTCTTTTGCAATGACCTTGTGGAGCAATGACCTTGACGAAGGTTACAAGGTCAAAGGTCAAGGTCATCAAATTATGTGGTTTTGGCACTATTTAAACAGTTTTATGTGTTTGAATTTCAACCAACCAACCAACCAACCAACCAACCAACCAACCCATCAATCAATCAATCAATCAATCAATCAATCAATCAATCAATCAATCAATCAATGTTTCCGTTTCATGTGTTTGATACGGGATTCAAGGTCTCTTTTTTTTCGCCTGTTTTAATTGAGCCTATCAAACGTGTTTAACCAACATGTTTAACCAATATGTTTAACCAACGTGTTTAATCAACATGTTTAAACAACGTGTTTAACCAACCAACCAACCAACCAACCAACCAACCAACCAACCAACCAATCAATCAATCAATTAATGTTTCCGTTTCATGTGTGAAATACGGGATCCAAGATGATTTTTTTCGCTTGTTTAAATTGAGCCTATCCAACGTGTTTAACCAGCCAACGTGTTTAACCAATATGTTTAACCAACCAACCAACCAACCCCAACCAACCAACCAACCAACCAACCAACCAACCAACCAACCAACCAATCAATGCATGTTTCCGTTTCATGTGTTAAATACGGGATCCAAGATGTGTTTTTTTTTCGCTTGTTTAAATTGAGCCTATCCAACGTGTTTAACCAGCCAACGTGTTTAACCAATATGTTTAACCAACCAACCAACCCCAACCAACCAACCAACCAACCAACCAACCAACCAACCAACCAACCAACCAATCAATGCATGTTTCCGTTTCATGTGTTAAATACGGGATCCAAGATGGTTTTTTTTTCGCTTGTTTAAATTGAGCTTATCCAACGTGTTTAACCAGCCAACATGTTTCACCAATATGTTTAACCAACGTGTTTAACCAACATGTTTAACCAACGTGTTTAACCAACCAACCAATCAATGCATGTTTCTGTTTCATGTGTTAAATACGGGATCCAAGATGTTTTTTTCCCCCGCTTGTTTAAATTGAGCCTATCCAACGTGTTTAACCAGCCAACGTGTTTAACCAATATGTTTAACCAATGTGTTTAACCAACATGTTTAACCAACGTGTTTAACCAACCAACCAACCAATCAATCAATCAATGCATGTTTCCGTTTCATGCGTTAAATACGGGATCCAATTTTGAGCCTATCCAACGTGTTTAAGCAACATGTTTAAGCAACGTGTTTAACCAACCAACCAACTAATCAACCAATCAATCAATCAATCAATCAATCAATCAATCAATCAATCATGATCATGATCAATAAATCATGTTTCATGAAAAATCGAAATTCAATATTGTTCTTGCGTCACTTCTGAAAAAAAATCCACATGTTCTCTGAAACTACAAGTACAATCGACCTCAACATTTGCAGTCAGCAGGGCATACATGTACTAAAAGTTTATAAAAAAACTTGGTGCAGATATCTCTCAAAGCTTTTCCTAGAGAAAAGAAATTGCAATGCCGTAAAAATCGCTTCCTAGGTCCGTTAATCTCAGTAAAAACCTACAATAAAATGTCCGTTCCGAGATTGAAATACTAATCTGTGTTACAAACAGGTGCTGAAAAATGTACATTATCAGAAAATAATCAATAAATGTGTTTTAAAGTTACACCGGATCAATTAAATCCAAAACATGCAATGCCCGCCCGTGAACTGTGATCAAAATGTCAATTTCCTACAATGACAAAAGAAAATACATTGTGTTTATTCCGTCTCTATACATGTTGTCTGTTCAAAGTCCCCACCTAAAAAGAAATAAAAAGACTATCTTTTCGTTATTATAAACCCGTGTCACGTGATGTGGCGCGCGCGCTGTACCTAAAATAAAAGAAAAACTTTCCAAACTAAACATGAAACTTCTCCGGTAACAATAATATAGACCCCATACAGAAACGAACAAACAAACGAACAAACAAACAAACAACCCCCCCCCAAATTCAATTAATTTTAAAGGGGGAAAGACCCCCTACAATTGCTTTTTTAAAGCAATTGATTTATATTTATTTTTTTTTTTTTTCCGCCAAATTTTGTTCTTGCGATAAATGTTTGTTTCGCAATATGTCGCTTAAATATTTCTCATATTGTATCGTATAGTTTACGCGCTTTTTAATTTCACCCTGCTAAGCCAAACCATTTTCTTTGTAAGAGTTAACTCCCTATTCACTGTTTATCATCTGTGTGCATCTCCTTCGTAACAAAAAAAGATATCGACAAAATTCATTTTACAAATTGTTCGTTACATCCTCAGTTATTTTTGGCGTATTTGGATCGAAGCGATTCGAAGAAATTTTATAGGAGTTATCTATCTTTCCGGAATAAATTTGTCGGTATGTTTTTTTTTAACTCATAAACCGTTAACCGTATAACCCTGGAATGTTTTTATTTGAGTCCCCTGATTCCTAACTTAGAAAATTAGGTCAAGGTCAAAGGTCAAGGTCATATTTTAGATTTTCATATGTCTTTGATTTCCCTATAACTCTTGAACGGTTATAGATACAAAAAAATTAAGCAGTGAAAAATGCTTGGTACTTCAAGGGGCAACTTTTTTACATTATGACTATATTAATTTTACCATCATGTAAGGGACATAACTCCCATCGATGGTTTTTAAAAAGCCATTTTTAGGCAAAACTCTTAAACAAAAGATCCTTGACCCATAGGGTCTTTTGCAATGACCTTGTGGAGCAATGACCTTGACGAAGGTTACAAGGTCAAAGGTCAAGGTCATCAAATTATGTGGTTTTGGCACTATTTAAACAGTTTTATGTGTGTGTTTGAATTTCAACCAACCAACCAACCAACCAACCAACCAACATACCAACCAACCAACCAACCAATCAATCAATCAATCAATCAATCAATCAATCAATCATGATCATGATCAATCAACCAATAATGATCATGATCAATCAATCAATCATGTTTCCGTCTCATGTGTTTCTTATAGGGTTCAACCAACCAACCAACCAACCAACCAATCAATCAATCAATCAATCATGATCATGATCAACCAATCATGTTTCCGTCTCATGTGTTTAATATAGGGTCCAAAATCTTCTTTGTGTCTTTTTCCGTGTTTCAATTGACCCTATCCAACGTGTTTAACCAACCAACCAACCAACCAACCAACCAACTAATCAATAAATCAATCAATCATGATCATGATCAACCAATCATGTTTCCGTCTCATGTGTTTAATATAGGGTCCAAGATCTTCTTTGTGTCTTTTTCCGTGTTTCAATTGACCCTATCCAATGTGTTTAACCAACCAACCAACTAACCAACCAACCAACCAACCAACCAACCAACCAACCAACTAATCAACCAATCAATCAATCAATCAATCAATCAATCAATCATGATCATGATCAACCAATCATGTTTCCGTCTCATGTGTTTAATATAGGGTCCAAGATCTTCTTTGTTTCTTTTTCCGTGTTTCAATTGACCCTATCCAACGTGTTTAACCAACCAACTAACCAACTAATCAATCAATCAATCAATCAATCAATCAATCAATCAATCAATCTGTATGACTGTTTAATCATGACAGTTTATTGAAGGAACAAACTCTCAATTATTCAAGAAAAATTGAAATTTAATATTGTTCTTACGTCACTTCTGAAAAAAAATCCACATGTTCTCTGAAACTACAAGTACAATCGACCTCAAAATTTGCAGTCAGCAGGGCATACATGTACTAAAAGTTTATAAAAAAACTTGGTGCCGATATCTCTCACAGCTTTTCCTAGAGAAAAGCAATGGCAATGCCGTAAAAATCGCTTGCTAGGTCCGTAAATCTCATTAAAAACCTACAATAAAATGTCCGCTCCGAGATTGAAATACTAATCTGTGTTACAAACAGGTGCTGAAAAATGTACAATATCAGAAAATAATCAATAAATGTGTTTTAAAGTTACACCGGATCAATTAAATCCAAAACATGCACTGCTTGTGAACTGTCATCAAAATGTCAATTTCCTACAATGACAAAAGAAATTACATTGTGTACATTCCATCTCTATAGATGTTGTCTGTTTAACGTCCCCACCTAAAAAGAAATAAAAAGACTATCTTTTCGTTATTATAAACCCGTGTCACGTGATGTGGCGCGCGCGCTGTACCTAAAATAAAAGAAAAACTTTCCAAACTAAACATGAAACTTCTCCGGTAACAATAATATAGACCCCATACAGAAACGAACAAACAAACAAACAAACAAACAACCCCCCCCCCCCCAATTCAATTAATTTTAAAGGGGGAAAGACCCCCTACAATTGCTTTTTTAAAGCAATTGATTTATATTGCAAAAAACCTTTTTAACCATTCTGTTCCGTTAATAAAAAAAAAAAATCTCCCCGAGACCCCCTTTTGCCCCCCCCCTTTTTTTTAACCCTCCACTTACAACTGAATGTAGGTTGTGTGCTATCTATCCTATCAACGTAAAACGAACGACAACTCCAGTTTTTTCCATATTATTAGGTCTTTCCACTTTTCTGTGGAAAGCCTATTGTATTTGTTCTGATTATTAGGTCTTTCCACTTTTCTGTGGAAAGCCTATTGTATTTGTTCTGATTATTATTATTTTTTTTTTTTTCCGCCAAATTTTGTTCTTGCGATAAATGTTTGTTTCGCAATATGTCGCTTAAATATTTCTCATATTGTATCGTATAGTTTACGCGCTTTTTAATTTCACCCTGCTAAGCCAAACCATTTTCTTTGTAAGAGTTAACTCCCTATTCACTGTTTATCATCTGTGTGCATCTCCTTCGTAACAAAAAAAGATATCGACAAAATTCATTTTACAAATTGTTCGTTACATCCTCAGTTATTTTTGGCGTATTTGGATCGAAGCGATTCGAAGAAATTTTATAGGAGTTATCTATCTTTCCGGAATAAATTTGTCGGTATGTTTTTTTTTAACTCATAAACCGTTAACCGTATAACCCTGGAATGTTTTTATTTGAGTCCCCTGATTCCTAACTTAGAAAATTAGGTCAAGGTCAAAGGTCAAGGTCATATTTTAGATTTTCATATGTCTTTGATTTCCCTATAACTCTTGAACGGTTATAGATACAAAAAAATTAAGCAGTGAAAAATGCTTGGTACTTCAAGGGGCAACTTTTTTACATTATGACTATATTAATTTTACCATCATGTAAGGGACATAACTCCCATCGATGGTTTTTAAAAAGCCATTTTTAGGCAAAACTCTTAAACAAAAGATCCTTGACCCATAGGGTCTTTTGCAATGACCTTGTGGAGCAATGACCTTGACGAAGGTTACAAGGTCAAAGGTCAAGGTCATCAAATTATGTGGTTTTGGCACTATTTAAACAGTTTTATGTGTGTGTTTGAATTTCAACCAACCAACCAACCAACCAACCAATCAATCAATCAATCAATCAATCAATCAATCAATCATGATCATGATCAATCAACCAATAATGATCATGATCAATCAATCAATCATGTTTCCGTCTCATGTGTTTCTTATAGGGTTCAACCAACCAACCAACCAACCAACCAACCAACCAACCAACCAACCAATCAATCAATCAATCAATCATGATCATGATCAACCAATCATGTTTCCGTCTCATGTGTTTAATATAGGGTCCAAGATCTTCTTTGTGTCTTTTTCCGTGTTTCAATTGACCCTATCCAATGTGTTTAACCAACCAACCAACTAACCAACCAACCAACCAACCAACCAACCAACCAACCAACTAATCAACCAATCAATCAATCAATCAATCAATCAATCAATCAATCATGATCATGATCAACCAATCATGTTTCCGTCTCATGTGTTTAATATAGGGTCCAAGATCTTCTTTGTTTCTTTTTCCGTGTTTCAATTGACCCTATCCAACGTGTTTAACCAACCAACTAACCAACTAATCAATCAATCAATCAATCAATCAATCAATCAATCAATCAATCTGTATGACTGTTTAATCATGACAGTTTATTGAAGGAACAAACTCTCAATTATTCAAGAAAAATTGAAATTTAATATTGTTCTTACGTCACTTCTGAAAAAAAATCCACATGTTCTCTGAAACTACAAGTACAATCGACCTCAAAATTTGCAGTCAGCAGGGCATACATGTACTAAAAGTTTATAAAAAAACTTGGTGCCGATATCTCTCACAGCTTTTCCTAGAGAAAAGCAATGGCAATGCCGTAAAAATCGCTTGCTAGGTCCGTAAATCTCATTAAAAACCTACAATAAAATGTCCGCTCCGAGATTGAAATACTAATCTGTGTTACAAACAGGTGCTGAAAAATGTACAATATCAGAAAATAATCAATAAATGTGTTTTAAAGTTACACCGGATCAATTAAATCCAAAACATGCACTGCTTGTGAACTGTCATCAAAATGTCAATTTCCTACAATGACAAAAGAAATTACATTGTGTACATTCCATCTCTATAGATGTTGTCTGTTTAACGTCCCCACCTAAAAAGAAATAAAAAGACTATCTTTTCGTTATTATAAACCCGTGTCACGTGATGTGGCGCGCGCGCTGTACCTAAAATAAAAGAAAAACTTTCCAAACTAAACATGAAACTTCTCCGGTAACAATAATATAGACCCCATACAGAAACGAACAAACAAACAAACAAACAAACAACCCCCCCCCCCAATTCAATTAATTTTAAAGGGGGAAAGACCCCCTACAATTGCTTTTTTAAAGCAATTGATTTATATTTATTATTATTATTATTATTATTATTTTTTTTTTCCGCCAACTTTTGTTCTTGCGATAAATGTTTGTTTCGCAATATGTCGCTTAGATATTTCTCATATGGTACCGTATAGTTTATGCGCTTTTAAATTTTACCCTGCTAAGCCGAACCATTTTCTTTGTAAGAGTTATCTCCCTATTCACTGTTTATGATCTGTGTGCATCTCCTTCGTAACAAAAAAAGATATCGACAAAATTCTTTTAACAAATTGTTCGTTACATCCTCAGTAATTTTTGGCGCATTTGGATCGAAGCGATTCGGTGAAATTTTATAGGAGTTATCTACCTTTACAAAATAAATTTGTCGGTATGTTTATATAACTCATAAACAGTTAACCGTATAACCCTGGAAAGTTTTTATTTGAGTCCAATGGGTCCCAACTTAGAAAATGAGGTCAAGGTCATAGGTCAAGGTCAAGTTCTCAATTGTGACTTTTTCTTGTTTTTGCATTTTATCCAACACTTTGAGAGATACACATAAAAGAACAAGTGCAAAATGTCAGCTTTATTGTAATGAAGATATGTTACATTAAGTCTTATACCATTAAATGGCATCTTATAGGAGTTGTTGCCCCTGAAATGTCTTGATATGAAGTTATTTGATAATAACTTCAATTAAGTTCATTATAAAGACATTTGACCTCATACAAAAGGTTAAGTGACTAATGACCTTGAAAAATGGCTACCGGAAATGACCTTTAGAAAACCGGAAGTAGCTATTTTTGCAATTGTTTTCACCTCAAAGTACCCAGAATCCATATATTTTGTCCTATAGATACATGAACAGATTACTGAAGACTAAAAATGACTTCCAACAAACCGGAAGTGGCCAATTATCTCCCATTCTACATAAAAAAGTATATAGAAACTATATATTTTTGGAATCAGTGTGAAAGAAGCCATCATATGAGACCGGATGTGACATTTATTTTACCGGAAGTAGCATATTATCTCCCTTATATCACTCAAAAAGATAATTAAACCATAATTAATCGCATCAGTATAAAGAAACTACCTTCTTATCCAAATTACTTTAGTGTGGAAAGACTTTCAATTGTTCTCTGAACAATTGGTTTTTAATTATTATTATTATTATTATTTTTTTTTTCCGCCAAATTTTGTTCTTGCGATAAATGTTTGTTTCACAATATGTCGCTTAAATATTTCTCATATTGTATCGTATAGTTTATGCGCTTTTAAATTTCACCCTGCTAAGCCGAACCATTTTCTTTGTAAGAGTTATCTCCCTATTAACTGTTTGTCATGTGTGTGCATCTCCTTCGTAACAAAATAAGAAAGCGACAAAATTCTTTTTACAAATTGTTCGTTACATCCTCAGGAATTTTTGGCTAATTTGGATCGAAGCGATTCGATGAAATTTTATAGGAGTTATCTACCTTTACGAAATAAATTTGTCGGTATGTTTTTTTAACTCATAAACCGATAACCGTATAACCCTGGAATGTTTTTATTTGAGTCCCCTGATTCCTAACTAAGAAAATGAGGTCAAGGTCAAAGGTCAAGGTCATATTTTAGATTTGCATATGTCTTTGATTTCCCTATAATTCTTGAATGGTTATAGATACAGAAAATTTAAGCAGTGAAAAATGTTGAGTACTTCAAGGGGCAACTTTGTTACATTATGACTGTATTGGTTTTACCATTATTTAAGGGACATAACCCCCATTGATGGTTTATAAAAAGCCATTATTAGGCAAAACTCTTAAACAAAAAATCCTTGACCCATAGGGTCTTTTGCAATGACATTGTGAAGCAATGACCTTGACAAAGGTCACAAGGTCAAAGGTCAAGGTCATGTACATATGTGATTTGGGGCACTACTTGAAAATTTTTATGTGTGTTTGCCAACCAATCAATCAATCAATCAATCAATCAATCAATCAATCAATCAATCAATCATGATCAATCAACCAATAATGATCATGATCAATCAATCAATCAATCAATCGATCATGATCATGATTAATCAATCATGTTTCCGCCTCATGTGTTTAATATAGGGTCCAAGATCTTTGTTTCTTTTTCGCTGTTTCAATTGACCCTATCCAACGTGTTTAACCAACCAACCAACCAACCAACCAACCAACCAACCAACCAACCAACTAATCAATCAATCAATCAATCAATCAATCATGATCATGATCAATCAATCATGTATCCGTCTCATGTGTTTAATATACGGTCCAAGATCTTCTTTGTTTCTTTTTTGCTGTTTCAATTGACCCTATCCAACGTGTTTAACCAACCAACCAACCAACCAACCAACCAACCAACCAACCAACCAACTAATCAATCAATCAATCAATCAATCAATCAATCAATCAATCAATCAATCATGATCATGATCAATCAATCATGTATCCGTCTCATGTGTTTAATATACGGTCCAAGATCTTCTTTGTTTCTTTTTTGCTGTTTCAATTGACCCTATCCAACTTGTTTAACCAACCAACCAACCAACCAACCAACCAACTAATTAATCAATCAATCAATCAATCAATCAATCAATCAATCAATCAATCATGATCATGATCATGATCAATCAGTCATGTATCCGTCTCATGTGTTTAGTATACGGTCCAAGATCTTCTTTGTGTCTTTTTCCGTGTTTCAATTGACCCTATCCAATGTGTTTAACCAACCAACCAACTAACCAACCAACCAACCAACCAACCAACCAACCAACCAACTAATCAACCAATCAATCAATCAATCAATCAATCAATCAATCAATCATGATCATGATCAACCAATCATGTTTCCGTCTCATGTGTTTAATATAGGGTCCAAGATCTTCTTTGTTTCTTTTTCCGTGTTTCAATTGACCCTATCCAACGTGTTTAACCAACCAACTAACCAACTAATCAATCAATCAATCAATCAATCAATCAATCAATCAATCAATCTGTATGACTGTTTAATCATGACAGTTTATTGAAGGAACAAACTCTCAATTATTCAAGAAAAATTGAAATTTAATATTGTTCTTACGTCACTTCTGAAAAAAAATCCACATGTTCTCTGAAACTACAAGTACAATCGACCTCAAAATTTGCAGTCAGCAGGGCATACATGTACTAAAAGTTTATAAAAAAACTTGGTGCCGATATCTCTCACAGCTTTTCCTAGAGAAAAGCAATGGCAATGCCGTAAAAATCGCTTGCTAGGTCCGTAAATCTCATTAAAAACCTACAATAAAATGTCCGCTCCGAGATTGAAATACTAATCTGTGTTACAAACAGGTGCTGAAAAATGTACAATATCAGAAAATAATCAATAAATGTGTTTTAAAGTTACACCGGATCAATTAAATCCAAAACATGCACTGCTTGTGAACTGTCATCAAAATGTCAATTTCCTACAATGACAAAAGAAATTACATTGTGTACATTCCATCTCTATAGATGTTGTCTGTTTAACGTCCCCACCTAAAAAGAAATAAAAAGACTATCTTTTCGTTATTATAAACCCGTGTCACGTGATGTGGCGCGCGCGCTGTACCTAAAATAAAAGAAAAACTTTCCAAACTAAACATGAAACTTCTCCGGTAACAATAATATAGACCCCATACAGAAACGAACAAACAAACAAACAAACAAACAACCCCCCCCCCCCAATTCAATTAATTTTAAAGGGGGAAAGACCCCCTACAATTGCTTTTTTAAAGCAATTGATTTATATTTATTATTATTATTATTATTATTATTTTTTTTTTCCGCCAACTTTTGTTCTTGCGATAAATGTTTGTTTCGCAATATGTCGCTTAGATATTTCTCATATGGTACCGTATAGTTTATGCGCTTTTAAATTTTACCCTGCTAAGCCGAACCATTTTCTTTGTAAGAGTTATCTCCCTATTCACTGTTTATGATCTGTGTGCATCTCCTTCGTAACAAAAAAAGATATCGACAAAATTCTTTTAACAAATTGTTCGTTACATCCTCAGTAATTTTTGGCGCATTTGGATCGAAGCGATTCGGTGAAATTTTATAGGAGTTATCTACCTTTACAAAATAAATTTGTCGGTATGTTTATATAACTCATAAACAGTTAACCGTATAACCCTGGAAAGTTTTTATTTGAGTCCAATGGGTCCCAACTTAGAAAATGAGGTCAAGGTCATAGGTCAAGGTCAAGTTCTCAATTGTGACTTTTTCTTGTTTTTGCATTTTATCCAACACTTTGAGAGATACACATAAAAGAACAAGTGCAAAATGTCAGCTTTATTGTAATGAAGATATGTTACATTAAGTCTTATACCATTAAATGGCATCTTATAGGAGTTGTTGCCCCTGAAATGTCTTGATATGAAGTTATTTGATAATAACTTCAATTAAGTTCATTATAAAGACATTTGACCTCATACAAAAGGTTAAGTGACTAATGACCTTGAAAAATGGCTACCGGAAATGACCTTTAGAAAACCGGAAGTAGCTATTTTTGCAATTGTTTTCACCTCAAAGTACCCAGAATCCATATATTTTGTCCTATAGATACATGAACAGATTACTGAAGACTAAAAATGACTTCCAACAAACCGGAAGTGGCCAATTATCTCCCATTCTACATAAAAAAGTATATAGAAACTATATATTTTTGGAATCAGTGTGAAAGAAGCCATCATATGAGACCGGATGTGACATTTATTTTACCGGAAGTAGCATATTATCTCCCTTATATCACTCAAAAAGATAATTAAACCATAATTAATCGCATCAGTATAAAGAAACTACCTTCTTATCCAAATTACTTTAGTGTGGAAAGACTTTCAATTGTTCTCTGAACAATTGGTTTTTAATTATTATTATTATTATTATTTTTTTTTTCCGCCAAATTTTGTTCTTGCGATAAATGTTTGTTTCACAATATGTCGCTTAAATATTTCTCATATTGTATCGTATAGTTTATGCGCTTTTAAATTTCACCCTGCTAAGCCGAACCATTTTCTTTGTAAGAGTTATCTCCCTATTAACTGTTTGTCATGTGTGTGCATCTCCTTCGTAACAAAATAAGAAAGCGACAAAATTCTTTTTACAAATTGTTCGTTACATCCTCAGGAATTTTTGGCTAATTTGGATCGAAGCGATTCGATGAAATTTTATAGGAGTTATCTACCTTTACGAAATAAATTTGTCGGTATGTTTTTTTAACTCATAAACCGATAACCGTATAACCCTGGAATGTTTTTATTTGAGTCCCCTGATTCCTAACTAAGAAAATGAGGTCAAGGTCAAAGGTCAAGGTCATATTTTAGATTTGCATATGTCTTTGATTTCCCTATAATTCTTGAATGGTTATAGATACAGAAAATTTAAGCAGTGAAAAATGTTGAGTACTTCAAGGGGCAACTTTGTTACATTATGACTGTATTGGTTTTACCATTATTTAAGGGACATAACCCCCATTGATGGTTTATAAAAAGCCATTATTAGGCAAAACTCTTAAACAAAAAATCCTTGACCCATAGGGTCTTTTGCAATGACATTGTGAAGCAATGACCTTGACAAAGGTCACAAGGTCAAAGGTCAAGGTCATGTACATATGTGATTTGGGGCACTACTTGAAAATTTTTATGTGTGTTTGCCAACCAATCAATCAATCAATCAATCAATCAATCAATCAATCAATCAATCAATCATGATCAATCAACCAATAATGATCATGATCAATCAATCAATCAATCAATCGATCATGATCATGATTAATCAATCATGTTTCCGCCTCATGTGTTTAATATAGGGTCCAAGATCTTTGTTTCTTTTTCGCTGTTTCAATTGACCCTATCCAACGTGTTTAACCAACCAACCAACCAACCAACCAACCAACCAACCAACCAACCAACTAATCAATCAATCAATCAATCAATCAATCATGATCATGATCAATCAATCATGTATCCGTCTCATGTGTTTAATATACGGTCCAAGATCTTCTTTGTTTCTTTTTTGCTGTTTCAATTGACCCTATCCAACGTGTTTAACCAACCAACCAACCAACCAACCAACCAACCAACCAACCAACCAACTAATCAATCAATCAATCAATCAATCAATCAATCAATCAATCAATCAATCATGATCATGATCAATCAATCATGTATCCGTCTCATGTGTTTAATATACGGTCCAAGATCTTCTTTGTTTCTTTTTTGCTGTTTCAATTGACCCTATCCAACTTGTTTAACCAACCAACCAACCAACCAACCAACCAACTAATTAATCAATCAATCAATCAATCAATCAATCAATCAATCAATCAATCAATCATGATCATGATCATGATCAATCAGTCATGTATCCGTCTCATGTGTTTAGTATACGGTCCAAGATCTTCTTTGTTTCTTTTTCGCTGTTTCAATTGACCCTATCCAATGTGTTTAACCAACCAACCAACCAACTAATCAATCAATCAATCAATCAATCAATCATGCAAGCAAGCAATCAATCAATCAATCATGATCATGATCAATCAATCATCTTTCATGAAAAATTGAAATTTAATATTGTTCTTGCGTCTCTTCTGAAAAAAAAATCCACATGTTCTCTGAACCTACAAGTCCAATCGACCTGAAAATTTGCAGTCAGCAGGGCATACATGTACTGAAGGTTCATAAAAAAACTTTTCGCAGATATCTCTCAAGACTTTTCCTAGCAAAAAGAAATGGCACTGCCGTAAAAATCGCTTGCTTGGTCCGTAAATCTCAGTGAAAACCTACAATAAAATGTCCGCTCCTAGATTGAAATACTTATCTGTGTTACAAACAGGTGCTGAAAAATGTACAATATCAGAATATAATCAATAAATGGGTTTAAAAGTTACACCGGATCAATTAAATCCAAAACATGCACTGCCCGTGAACTGTCATTAAAATGTCAATTTCCTACAATGACAAAAGAAATTACATTGTGTACATTCCATCTGTATAGATGTTGTCTGTTTAACGTCCCCACCTAAAAAGAAATAAAAAGACTATCTTTTCGTTATTATAAACCCGTGTCACGTGATGTGGCGCGCGCGCTGTACCTAAAATAAAAGAAAAACTTTCCAAACTAAACATGAAACTTCTCCGGTAACAATAATATAGACCCCATACAGAAACAAACAAACAAACAAACAAACAAACACCCCCCCCCCCCGCAATTCAATTAATTTTAAAGGGGGAAAGACCCCCTACAATTGCTTTTTTAAAGCAATTGATTTATATTTATATAAAGGTTTGGTTTAAGTGAAATATTTTTTTTATTCCTAAATCCTCAACATGTTGAGGCTAACAAACAAGAAAAAAGTTCACGATTGTTTAACAATATAGATACAGAAGTATGGTATTACTAGATTTGTGAGGGTCTATTCAGTTGTCTGTAACCGCAATACATTCAGTAGAAGTAAAACAATAGTTTCAACATCTTATATAATTAATCAGAATGACACGAATGAGATAACACGTGAAAAGAGTTACAAAAAATCTGCATTACAAAATACAGTTTAACCGTGACTTTTAACCTGTTTTTTACCATAAATAAGTCAATACTGGAAATTTTTAAGAAAAAAAACAATATTGTATTGTGTACATGCATCCTAAATAGCAGTTACAATCTAAATTTTCTAATGTGTTTGTATTTCAACTTTTTTACAGTCTGAGTTTTAAATAGGAATGACCAAGCCGATTATCATAAAAGGGGGTATTTTTCGGTAGTGGTTTGTTCGGTCCCTTGTTATACTAGTTATCAAAGGTACCAGGATTATAATTTAGTTTGCTAGACGCGCGTTTCGTCTACATAAGACTAATCAGAAACCCAACAAGCACAAAGTTGAAGAGCGTTGAGGATTCAAAATTCCAAAAAGTTGTGCCAAATATGGCTAAGTTAATCTATGCCTGAAAAAATCAAAGTTTCGTAAACAGGAAATTTATTAAAATGACCATATTATTGATATTCATGTCAACATCGAAGTGTTGACTACTGGGCTGGTGATACACTCGGAGACGAAACGTCCACCAGCAGTGGCATCGACCCAGTGGTGTTAATAGTCATCAAAGGTACCAGGATTATAATTTAGTACGCCAGACGCGCGTTTCGTCTACATAAGACTCACCAGTGACGCCCAAATCAAAATTATATTTCAAATTTATGTTAGTAAAAACATATATCAACTATCTTTACACTGGTTTGTTGTTTTTCAATGAAAATATTATTATTAATGGAAGAACAGCTTTTTATAATAGTTGGATAAAGAATAATATATTTTTCATAAATGATCTCATTAAGGAAAATGGCGAATTTTACAATTATGATGAATTAAATACAAATTATAATATAAAAACAACTTTCCTTGTGTTTAATGGAGTAGTCTTTGCACTTCCAAAGGAAAATGTTATTCATTCACAAATATTTTTCAAACTAAATACTGTTGGTCACAAAAAAAAAATCTACATAAAATAAAGGAAAACCCATCTCGCATAAAAGAGAAATGGAAAATAGAATTGGGAATTGATATCGTGAATGAATAATGGAGTTTCTTAATTAGTCTCTCTTTAATGATAACTGAAGATCCCACATTAAAAGCATTTCAATACAGGTAACTCCCTAGAATTCTAGAAACCAATACGTTACTTATGAAATGTAAATATAGTGAAACAGAAGTGTGTATTTTTTGTACAGAAACTAAAAAAACATATACATCTTTTTTTTTAATGTAGATATGTTCGAACATTCTGGCTTAATTGTTTTTGAAAAGTTGGAAGAGGGATTTAAAATAAGTTTTCATCCAACAATATCAAGCATAATCTTGGGTGAAAAATTTCATGTATTTAAAGATATTCTTAATACATGTATTCTCATATTGAAGCGATATGTTTACTTATGTAGAAGAAGATTTGTAGTCCCATCTGTTGCTGAAGCAATAGAATGGCTTAGATATTATTATAGGATTAACATAGTCTCTATGCATTTGTGCTCTGCCAGTAAAGCAAACAAAATAAATGAAAAATGGTCAAATATTGATAATATTTTTATGAAATAGGGCTCAATTAAAATTAAACAATTATGTATGAGTCATTACAAAATTACATCTTTACTTGTAGATGAGACTTAAGAATGATATGACAATAATAAAATATATATTACAAAAAAAATCTTTACACTGGGTTTATAATTATGGTAGACAAAAAATAAACAAAGTAACTTCTTTATGAAATGTCATAATATCAAGATCAAGTATCATGATTGTAATCTTGCTTTGACTTACAATTCAAATTTTATGAAGACGGGTTTGAACGAGTGATAATTGATATACCGGAAAAAAATCAACATGCAAGAATAGGACGCATACATAAACACATCAATCTTTTGATATAAAAGCCGTAGGCTTCACGGTAACAGCAGCAATCAAATATTGCTTGTGGAAATCCTAGTGCAATGGAGGTACAAGTTTGGTTGTGTATGTGTCTTTTAATTCATTGCACGCTGCATGCATCATGTGAGTATTTGTGTGTAACGTATTATATTGTATTAGCAAGCTTTCTATATAACAATCTGTCTATATTTAAGTTTGACTTTGACAATTCCGATAATTTTGGACGTTGGTAGATACTTGGGGCATTGCCTAGCATATCAAATGTCAATATTCACGAAATTTAGACAGTAAATAGTCAAATTCATTATGATTTGTTTACTCTTTATATATTAAATACAACTACAGGGTGTTATTAACATCAACATATCATTTTGAATGCAGATAGATTGTGTACAGTAATTTAAGAGTATTTTGGTATTTGTTTTTTGTGATGTAATTGTTTGTTATTTAAAGGCATGATCAATAAAGGTATTCAATTAAATTTTACGACATCTAAGGGTAAACTGAGATACGAATTCACCAACAAAATTTTAGATTCACGTTTCACACTACTTTGTATGCGACTTGTATTGGATGGACATCGTTTATATCTTATTAGTTACAAACCATGTATGAAGGTGTACAGTGTCTTGAATATGGGGCATATTGTGTATGTAAAATCAACGCGACCACTCTTTCAACTATTTGAAAATTCATGGCACCTTTGTAGTGCTGACTACTACGTAAGTGATACCTTAGAGGAAAAAAACATTCAACAGCAGTGACGTTGACCCAGAAGCTGTAAACAAACTCATTATAAGAGTTCCACGGGATTAAATTATAAAAAAAAGGTCTTATAGCACCGTGATAACGATTCTGTTCATACATTTAGCCGTTTGGCAATTTTATAATTCTATTCAGGCGCATGTTCAAGTGATCACCACTATGATCCTTGTAAAGTCGCCAGCTTTTTAGAAAACGTATTCAATTACCTTTTGTTTGTAAGTTTTGTTAGATACTTTACTGTATTGACAATTTCATTGAGATTGATCTACTACATGTAATTAGCTGATATTGAACTCATGATATTACATGTATTTACAGTCAGTGCTTTTGTGAATGAATTTGTACAACCTCAAGTGTATTAATTTGAGGGCGCTATTTAAATTTATATTCTGAATTATTTCATTTATTTTTTCTCTCTGAAAACTACGATGATGATACGGATGAGTTGATCTTAATTACTGTCACTGAGTTTATCGTCAGGTATTGTTGCATCCTGTGTGTTTTATCTACGGATATTGATGCATCCTGCGTATTTATCTACGGGTATTGTTGCATCCTGTATATATATCTATCTACTCATAGAAATATTATCCAATCGAAACCAATTTTGTGAACTTTGAAAAGTAGCTATGCATTTGAAATGAATATATAAAATGTATCATAAAAGTTTGGAGTAAGTCTTTCCTACAAAATATATCTCTAATTTTAAAAGAAATTTTACCAGTTCATTGCTACTTGCATTGATAATCATGCAAAGTTTGTTATTGGTGTTGGTAAAAAAATGCCGTCATTATGAAACAAATTATAATTTTACAAACTAAATATTTTATTTTTACCTGATGCAAGTTTGTCCTTTAACATGTTTAATCACATTGCTTTTCAGTCTAATCACATGCAGTTTCTACTTGCTAGCACAAGCATATGTTTATATATAAAATCGTCAATTGATCATAATATCTAAATTGTAGTCTCAACTTTATCTGTATGTCGTCTGAAAAGTGAGAACAATACATTGCTAAGGGATATTACAAAGAACGTCTTTAGTCATTTTAAGGATTTTCTTATCCCAGGAGTAGATTACCTTATTGTCGATGTCAGCTAAAATTCGTAGCGGTTATCGGTAAAAGAAGATAATATAATATATCAACCACGTTCTCTCAGGATATAGATTTTTACATTCCATTTATAAATCAACAAACGAAAAACCACTACTGACCTACATTTTAAGTGATTGCACTGTGATACTACTGACCTTTACATTTTCCAAGATGATTTTAAGTGGTAGAATCCACCAGTGTCAAACCTTACCACATCAATGAAAAGAACAGTTCAGGAAACTGCGTAAGTGAGGACTGTCATATGTAAACAAATGATCCTCATAGACACGAAAATGGCGGAATAACAATGGAAAACATTATGGAAAATGTGAAGGTCAGGGTTATAACAGTGCAATCACTTAAAATGTAGATCAGTAGTGTTTTTTTTTATTTTTACGATTTATGAATGGAATGTGAAGAACTATATATCGAGTGAACGCGATTGATAGTTTATATTATGTTTAACAATAACAGCTTCGCATTTCAGCTGACGGCGACTTTAGTCGTATTTGGCACAACAATTTTGAATTTTGGCCCTAAATGCTTTTCAACTTTGTACTTGTTTGACGTTTCAACTGTGTTGATATAAGCGTCACTGATGTATCTTATGTAGACGAAACGCGCGTCTGGCGTACTGGTACCTTTGAAACCTATTGCAGGTCATTAGTGAATTATATAGGCTGTATTTGTAGTCATGAATAGAAAAATCGAGTTGGGACAATAAACTTCTAACTATTAGAATTGCAGATAAATCAATATTTAGCTGATGTGTAGAGGTGAACATCAAGTACTGAACAATGTGTCCAAATATATCCTTATTACTTATTTATCAAGCCAAGCGGCGTCTGAAAAAATTTGACTGTAGTGAACATTGTTAAATTGTCAGAAATGAACATTATTGCAGAATTATATAATTATTGTTTGTATTAAGTGGAGCTATGAAGGCTAACATGACCGTTTCAGATCAAATGTATTTACAAGTTGATGCATTATTTCTTCTTTAAAGTTCTGTTGATATTCGTTGTTAGTTATTAGTTATTATTGTCTACGTGAACATCTGTTTGGTCTTCGAAGCTTTCATGTTTGTTCTTATTTTACTTAATTTTTTTAATCGATCAGCCTTGTCGGAATTTATTTCAGTGTAACGCACAACTGACGTGTGTGTGCTTTTTTAATTCCAAAGTTAATAACGTATTCATTTTAAAACTTAAAGGGGTACTATTTACGAGATGTATCAAAAACCTAATATCTTTTTTAATTTGCTCAATCAATAATGAAATGCAAATAGTGAAATAAAAATTAGCTTTGAGAAGTCAGTATGGTCCAGTTTTGTCAAAATAAGATAATAATCATTGATTTTGAATTATTCAGTTACCAGTGAATAATTCGGCCTTATTGAATCCGTATTCATGTGAATTTTAATTTAACTCATTAGCTAAAGATGGATAACATGTTAATTGTATGTAACAAGCTATTTAAAGGAAAAGAATGTAAACATTGAAAGTGAAACCAGGGTAAATCATTTGATTGACTGATTTGATCCACAAAAAAATCGTTTTTATATGAAAAAAAAACGATGTTAAACATTTATTTTTCATCTATAAAATGAAATAAAATAGATAAGGAATAATCCAACATTACGAGTTTACTTAATCTATTTATATCTGTAATTATGTTTACATCGCTTATATGGTCATCGCATGACTTTAGAGGTCAACTCGATAATTAATTAGATGGCGTCTGGACTAAAATACACACGAAAGGAAGCTACGTATGCTCTTGTCCCTGTCCTGTTTATTATTTATTGCATACTATAAATAGTTTGAATAAATGTTTTATATTGTAATAAATAAAATGATTATGATATTTGAATTCAATCGGTAAACATGAATTTGACAGCTAGTGCCCCTTAAGGTAAAGTTGACTTCTAATTTTCAAATCCTATTATGCAATGTCTATTTTATGACATTATCAACTACGTGTATTATTACTTATAGCATAACCAAGTAATGAAACATTAAGATCGAAACTATATCTAACATATGAATACAAGGCCGTGTTCACATTGACCTCAACCTGGTTTTATTTTTGTTTAAATCACACGTAAACTAAACACAATTACGTTCCCATTGATAAAACTCAATGTGTACATATAGTTTAAATTATGTTTTGTCTACATGCAGTCGATAGTCGATGTAGGCCTTGTGTAGGTTAAGTACACACAAAACTAGGCATTTAGAACACTAATTGACCAAGTATACACATTGGCAAAAAGTATTGCAACACCGAATTGAAATAATTATAATTAAAAAAAAACACTCTTATTTGTTTGTGATATAAATGTTGAAATAAAAAAAAACTAGTTAAAATATAAAAAAATAATAATATGTGGTATGATTGACAATGAGACAATTGTCCAAAAGAGACCAACATGAGACAGACATTAACAATTATAGGTCACCGTACGGCCTTCAACAACGAGCAAAGCCCATATCGCATAGTCAGCTATGAAAGGCCCCCATAAAACAATGTAAAACAATAAAAACAAGAAAACTAACTTATTAACATCTCACCTGAGTTTAAATATCGACTCGATAAGTTCTTATCTGCAAATACACCTAATGTACCCTTAAACAATAAAACTGATGTGTGTATACGTATCCTCAGAGTTTTGTACACTTTTAATAACCAAGTCAATAAAGTTATGCGATTTTCACCTTGAAATTGGTTCACCACACTTTAACTGCAGCAGGATGGCAGAGTACCTGTATGAGAGAAGCAGGTATGTCGCTGTGACAATTGCACGTATTGTTGGTTATCACCAGTCAACAATAAGTCGTTTCGAGACTCAAACTCAGGCAACAAACGATGTTAAAGACATTTCAAGTAAAAAAAAACCACTAAAACAACTGCTAGGGAAAAATCAAGCATAATGAAGGTTGGTCAGAAGAAAGCCCATTGCAAACAATACAATCCTAAAAAGAGAGTGGTTGCCATGCATGCGACTTTAAACAAGAACTGCTCGATATCGACTCATAGCTACTGCTTACCGTACGATAAGACCTTTTCGATGACCTTTGCTTACAGACAGACATAAAGTATTCCGTATCAAATGCAGTGCAGAGCTCGCCAAAGTTAGAAACTAGCATCTTGGAGGAAGATCCATTGTTCCAATGGAATGTAGTTTATCTTCATTGGTCCGATCGTAGTCCGGATTTGAACCATATCAAACTTACACGGGACACTGTTGGGCGTAAAGTATGCAATAGGACACCCAATTCAAACAAGTCATGTACTTAACAATGCCCTTCATCAGGAATGGTTGCAGTTCCCTTAGCAACAAATTAGTGGGCTGGTGGCTGGAATCATAAGACGTTAATAAGCGGTTATTCGTTGGAATGTAGACTGCCCCAAGTACTTATTACTTGGCGTATAACCACGATGTCAACAATCATCTTAAGAATAATTTGAAATGTCTGACATTGTTAAGTTCGACAACACCAAAAGTTGTAAAATGTATTTTTTTGTACAAAAAAATACTTCATTTTGTTATCAAAATTGTGGTAAGATAAAACATTTTTGTTCCATACATTTTTGTAATCGTTTTAAAGCCAATATTACCCATTAAGGTAGCACGATACAAAGATTGTATCACTCCAACTCCCAAGTTTTAAAATGCTGTAACTTTCTTAATAATGCTTGTAAATTTATAAAAGTGGTAGTTTTGGATAGCTAACAGATTACTCTTAAAAATGAATGCAATGTTAGTATTATGCAACAATTATGAAATCAATTATATTATTAACTGTGTCTAGAATATTTTTCACAAATTTCCATTTTTCAAATGAAATTAGCTTCTGCATAGTTATCCCTCGAGAGTTGATTGTATTATATGTTATTCCTATGGCCATTATTAACAAAAGAGTGTCTCAAATTTCAGATAGAATGTATAGAACAAATTTTACACCTAATTAAACATTATCTTTTTTTATGTGGTTAGGATGTTAACACTAATTAGATATTTATGAGAGAATGGAACACCATAAATACAATCTGAGACACGCTTTTGAAGCCCATGATGTGTTGATTAAGATTTCGTTAAAATTTTCTGTATAGTTACTGAGATGATTGAGCTAAATTCATTGGAGTGAACTTACCCAGATTTTGCCGCTAACTACGTAATAATTGAGTACATAATGATTGCATAATAAACATATTGCATTCATTTGAAAGATTAATCTTTAATCTATCTGTATATACCTCTTTATTATTTTCTATGCATTCATAAGATAGTTACATCATTTCAAAGATAGTTATTGGAAGTAAAAACATCTTTGTATTGTGCTACCTTAATTACGTTTTATTATTATTGTACAAATATCTTATCATATCCAATATAAGTGGCTTATTTTTCAAGGTTTAAAAAATCAAGATGTTGCAATACTTTTTTCATGTGTATAATATATTGAAGGATCAAACGACTTTTAAACAAAATTGATATCAAAAACAATAATTAATAAAGTTCTTTATAGAAATATCTGTACATGCTTTATCAAGACGCAAATCGCCATCATCGCCGAACACATAATTCATTTCAAAAGGTATTTCCGAATCGACTAGACGTACACGGAAATAGTTGCCACTCGTCTTAACTCGAACAACGATTTAGCCATAAATGCATTACTTAAAAAGTGTGAGGTGAATTGTATTGTTTGTCTAGTGTCTCAGATTAGTTAATGCACACGTAATCAAAACAAATTACCCCTTTGCTAAATAACATTTAAAACACAGAGAAAAGATAGAAATCATCTCAATCCTATTTTCGTCTATAAGCAAGCTGCTGCAGCTTACAATTTCCAATGCGTAATCGGGACATCTTTAAGTATCTTTAAACTACCGTAAATAGTCAAAATGGCTTTCATAAAGGAGCAACCACTAAACTTAAAAACAAAGAAAAAGGGGGGTTGGGGGTATATTTTTTTCTCTGTCGGAATTTTTTCGCACGAACGTTTTTATTCAGTGTTTGTCGATGCTAGTAATTAGATATTTTTTTTTTCAATATTTATCACTATACTGTATGGACAACTGCATTCAGAATATTTTTTTTCTTTCTGTATGACCATAGTTGTGTAAACTTGTAAGCTCAACTGTTACAGTTTTATCGTGGCTGAACAACATGTGTGTGTGTGTGTGTGTGTGTGTTTTATATGCAATCTGTTACAACACACAATATATGAAAACAAGACTGTTTCAAAAATTGTTATATTGTCCATTATCATGCTATTTCTTAAACAAGGTCGAAATACACCAGAGAGAATTCAATCCAGACGAGCAATACGTATTATTTCAATATTTATCTTTTTATGTGCCGTTCATTAAAATAATAAAATTGAAGGCTTAAGTCATGGTTTTGTTATATTTAAGTTGTTGTAAAATTGGTTTTTATGAAATCACTAGGATACTTATCGAATTGTTTTTGTTTCAGCTTACCAAGTCAAACTTTTGTATTCAACCTATACTCGAATCATTGAATTTGATTTTGATACACGCAGTGTGAATGTTCTGTTAGAGCTTGGAAATACTTATGTGTATGCCATAGACTATGATTACCAAAACAGAAACATTTATTTTCCAAGATACAATTATCAAGACATCGTTCGGTAGGTAAACAATTATGTTGGTGACACCAATAGTAATACAAACATCGATTGAATTTGGTAAAATCAGGTTTTAAGAACAACATCTATCAATTGTAATGATAGTGATACATATATAGGCATCTCTATTCTCATTTACCACAACGTGAAACGAACATAATGTCTTATGTCAAGATAATTTTTTTTAAAGAATCGCATTTCAAAGTTTAAAAGTTATTAATATCACATACAATGTATATCTGACATGTGCATATTTCATTAACAAATTGTTTGGTTTCCAGTAGGGAATTTTAATCAAGGTTTAAATCTACAAAGACCGATAGGCTGAAAGGCTTAAAATAGTGCATGCACCATCTTTCGTTCATCTTTTGCAGTTTGTTCTCTTGCCAAACTTGTCTGTTTTTTTTTGCCATGGCGTTGTCAGTTTGATTTTTAATCTATGTGTTTGATTGTCTCTCTGACATCTTTAGCCAATCTTCTGATCCCTTTACTAAATTTGATTGTACATTAACTTCAAATAAAATATACTTTTATAGAAAACCATATTCAAACTCACACCATACAGGAGAGTTATTAACTTAGACATGTACTGTACCACGTCAGGAAAATTACAGTTGTTATCTGATGGTACGTTTTTGTATGTTGCATTGTCGTTTTTTTTTGTTGCGCTTCAGTGTTTCTTTTCCTTCATTTTATAATTGATGTGTTTCCCTTCGTTTTAGTTCGTAACCAAGATTTGTTTTCTCTCAATCTATTATTGACGTTCTAAAACGGTATAGTACTGTTGCCTTTATTCAAACAGACACCCTATTTTACGCTCAGACCATCCAAACATAAACATTTAATATTTTCCGAATTCACATCAAACATGTATGATGTTGCTACATTTGTAGTTATAATGTGCTAACATCAAGTACTTTTAAATACCACTAGCAGATCGATATATATTACATGTACACATAACAGCTCGATATATATTACATGTACACATAACAGCTCGTTCAAGATGTTAAAGTATGTACTCGGTCAATATTATCATATATTAATTAATATATACTCTCCAACGTTTCAAATTATTCCCCATTCTTAGGAATGCAAATATCACAAAAAGTGCATGATGTAAAGTATTTGTAAAATTGTGCTTAAACACTTTAATGAAACAAAAGGGTTATCATTAAACATGCTAACTCAAAACTACAAAATGCACAGAGGAATTGTGAAGCAACATGTAAGATAGCACGATGACATATACATGATATAACTATAATATCATGATAGGTCTCCAATATAATTTGTTGACCTAAAGCTGTACGAAGCAAACTTGAACATTTTAGAATTTAAGCTACTGCATCCTGATAATTTATCAGTACAATGTCGTAAAATCATGAAAGGATTTCCCTGTAATATGCTCATTTGCAACTACACGAATTACAGTTACAAGTACATGATGTTGAGCTAAGATGATTATGATTTAAAACCATTGATCCATCTTGTTACAACTGGTCATAAACTGCTATAACTACTATTACTACTACTACAACTACTTCTACTACTACTACAACTACTTTTTCTACTACTACTACTACTTCTACTACTACTACATATTCTACTACTTCTGCTATAACTTAAATACAAAAAATAAATACCTCTATGTCCACTCCGACTAGCTTCTTCAATAATTTTGAAAATATAAACCCCTTTTATCATCTGATTAAAGTATATTCCATATTTTATATGATGTTTCCCATTCATTTATAATCTAATAACTATAATAAGATACATCATTAAAGCATACCACTTATTTTAGTTTACATTACTTGCTACTGTGATTCATGATTTAATAAACATTTTAATCGATCCCAGTAATTTACTACTACTACTACTTCTACATCATACTATTACTATGTCTTTTACTCAACATATGTGCAATTTTACAGTCTTATTTGTCTGTAGTCCATGCAGATCCTACTACAACATTTTCTGAAAACATTATTATTTGTAAAACGTTGTCCTGAAATATGACAACTTGTATAAATAGTTTTAATTAAGTTTACAAATAAAGATTACATAAGTTGATTTTGAGAAAAAAAAGATAGCAATACGATACATAGTCTCGACAAGATTATGATGTGTGTGTTTAACATGTACTGGCTATTTTTTAGCTTTAAAGCAGCGTTAATTGATGTGTTCGATATATATGTCTAAACACACCTTAACATTTGAAGCAAAATTGCATGTTACCTGTCTAAACAAAAAACATCAACATCGATTCGTCATTGTATCGTACACTATGTCGCTATCAAAATATAACAGATTCAATTTATTGTGAGTGTTTTATGATTTAGTCAGTGGAGATGTTTGGTAAATCTAACAAGATCAGTAAACACGGCATAGTTTAGAATAAACTTAAGAATTGCAATGGGGATTGTGTCAAAGAGTCAAAAACCCAACTAAAGAGAAGAAAACAGCCGAAAGCCATAAATGGGCTTTCAAAACAGAAAGAAAATCGCACATACGGAAGCAGGCGTTAATAATCAAAACAAAAATGCGTACAAGTTTTTAAAAATGAACGTTACACTTAACAAAAAATAGAACTGAACTAAAAATTAAAAAGCATACAAAAATAACAAAGTCCAGATACTCTTGTCTAGCGACAGTTGCAAAACGTGGCCGGATTAATCTTATTTAATGTCAATTATTTTTTATAATGTTTATAGATTTGCTTATCCCTCAAATACTACAACACTACAGACAGTTGTCCAGTCATTGTCATATCCAACAGGAATAGCTGTTGATTCAGCTAATGATCATCTCTACTGGATTGATTCTTTTATAAACCAACTCTCAAGATGCAGTCTAGACGGAAGCAATGTAACTGTGCTATCAACTTTCATCTATCCTTGGGTAATACGACTGGATGTTACAAATAGGTATTCAGTTTTATTATTTTTTTTTAAGAAATTGAGCGATTATGAATTTAATTTGTAAACAACATAATATACATGTTTTATTATTCATGTTTTGCTATAAATGCATTGTTATACCAGAAAGGCCACCATTGTCGCCTTTGGAGGAATTAATTGTTTTCTGCAATCTATAATTAGTTATAATTGGCTTTCTTTTTTTGAGAGGATTCAAGTTTCTGTTAATGTTATGATAGAAATTGTATTAAAACTGGTCAGCCTAAACTTAAATGTAATGATTAAATACAATGGATCATTATAAGCATCTGCTTGACATGATAATTTACCGTCTCAACCGTCACTAATAAGTTATAAATACATCTAAGACATTTGTATGAGAATTAGATTTTCAATCATTATAGCCTCTATAATTATTTAAAGATACATTATTGTCAAAAGCTCATCTTCAGTAGCAGAATTGATTCTGTTGATCATCAACTTGATATACCGTTAAGATGTGATACATAGTACATGTGGTTTTTTAAGACAGGTTAAGTTTTTTAGTTTTGTAAACTTTGCTGTCATCAACGTGTAAAATATTCCAGTGTGATTTGGTTTCCTTTTATTTTATTTTTTTTTTATTTTCATTTCCCTCATTTATGAGGTTTTGCTTTTTTTCACTTTAAAAGGTAATGCTGTAGTTGATTTTTTTCAATTCAGTTTTCTATAGTTTTGTATTTCAATTGATATAGTCAGCCTTTACAACTTTACTTTCTGATAAAATATGTACGATCTGTCTAAAACAAATACTTCCATAATGGTGTGTTTGTTGTTAATATAATGCAATAACAACATTGATTTCCCAATTAATATATACTATATATTAGGAGGTTGATATCTTAGATTGTACCTGCCTTCGCCAAAAATCAAGGTGTGTTTTAACAAGGTCATTCCTTTTGCTTACTACTGACCGACATTTGGTCATATTTCTTAAGTAAAGTTGTCATTTGAGAATCCTATATTTTATTAATAAAGCTCGCATGTCACTTTTCTTCGTCAAAACCAAGCTGAACAGTCACTGTGAATCCAGGATATGTAATCCAGACGCGCGTTCGCCTACCAAACGGGGGGGGGGGGGGGGGGGGGGGTTCTAGGTTGAGGTGGGGCTTGTCGTGTTGCATGAATTATAATTCAAACAATATCTTGATTGCACTAGAGATGTTAAATCACTACAAGTGTCTCTGTTTTTAGTAGTATTGCATGCACATTTTAGTTTGTGATACATGCCGTTCAATATCCTGAATATAAAAGAACACATTCAATGAAAATATTATCATAATGATTACGAATTTGTTTTCTTAAAATAAATGCATTGATATTTATGTATCAACATAAAGCTTGCAGATACCTTATTTAGGTTCCCATTAGAAATACCCTTTGTTTAAAGGGAGTATTTTATATCTAATTTAAATACTTATGTTCATCCCATATCTTCTTATCCATGAATGTTTTAATTGTTATTAAAATTCGGACGTCATTAATGAATTTTATGCATTAAAATGACTAGAGGGTCTCATCATATTGATTGTATATATATTATCCCCAAAAAACGTGTATGGTGTTATGATGTATGGCATATGGGGGAATGGTGTAAGGTGTATGGTGCTATGGTGTATGGTGCAAGGGGAATGGTGTAATGGTGTATGAGGAATGGTGTGATTGTTTAACGTGCGATTGGGAATGGTGTGAATGAACGGTGTACGACATTTCATTTTCGGAGTGTAGACATAAACAAGTATAATAGTCTTAATGTTTGAAATTTAATTGCACTATGGGTAATTTCGGATCGTGTAGATATAATTGGAAAAGGTGTATGGTGTAATGTGTAAGGTGTATGGCGCAAAGGTGTAACGTGTATGGTGTTATAGTATAAGGTGTATGGTGTATGGTGTTATGGTGTATGGTGTACTGTGTATTCGTGTATGGTGTTAGTGGGAAGTTTACACCATCCTAGGACTGTAAACATGCTAAATTAGGCTAGGTTGGGCTGTTTTGTTGTTCGGGATGTTAACACTAGCAAACTCGTTCTGTGCGAGTCGTTTGTTAAATTGAATGTATCTTTATAGGAAAGTGTCACTTTATTTAAATTGATGCATTGAAGCATTGAAAATCGATCTTTGAGTTAAAGAAAGTGTTCGATTGCAATTTGTAAGTTCCTTCCAGTATACTCGTTTTTAAGTTTGTGTTTTTATATACCAATCCTTTTTCCAAGTCGACTCAATATGCACAATTTATATTTACCTATCGGTTTATAGTACTATACAACATTATCTAA